>NC_137094.1:7419246-8090455 GCF_951640355.1 Cnephaeus nilssonii
GGACCTGGGCTGGCTTCCCTCTGGCCCTGGCTTTGTCAGGAAGGATGTTGGTCTAATTAGCATGTTACCCTTTTATTGTTATAGATATCATCCAAGATTAAAAACATTTTTCTTCTGGAGAGATTCCCATTTCATTTTTTCCCTCCTCCTCCCCCTGTAAATGTAAGACTAAAGAAGTACATTTAAGGGCACGTTGCTCCAGGTGCCACTGGCTGTTATACCCCAGACCACCCCATGCAGCATCTTGATTACTGTCTCACTCTCCTCTGAAGAAACCCCCTCCAAGTCTGGATGCTAAGTTCCCGGTCCCCTGGTTGAGTACTGTCTTCCCTGGCAACAACTCCCTCCATCCTTCTGGTCCTGCCATTGCCCAAGTGCCTGTGGGTGTGGGAACCAAGCAATAGATATTTGACCTCTTCAGCATCATTATCCTTCATCTTCAAACCACACCAGGCCACCGGAGGATGTCCATGGTCCATCGTTGCACAGGACTCTTCCATCGCTGAAAACCCGATCACCTTTACCATGACAAGCTCTCACATTTCCATTTCTCCCAATCTCCCTTCCCACCCTATCTGCTCTTCAGCCTCTTCCACATTTTACTTCCTCACTGCCTCGTTTTCTCAGTCTGTAAGCACTTGTAAATCTTCACTTTTCCTCACATCCACTGGCTGATCAGGCCAACCACTCTCTTGCCCCTGTGAGCTTCCACTGGCCTTGGCCCAACTCCCAATCCCCAAGACCAATTCAACCCGTTGTCATCTCTGCTCCTGATTAATACCGAGTAAGCCTCAATTTATGTCTCTAGCCCAGACTTCTCCCCGAACTCCAGACTCATATATTCAACCACATTTTAGACACATCTCCTTGGTCGTATAATAGGTGTCTCAGATTTACCATGTTCAAAGTCAAACTTCCGGCTCTTTTTCTTATCAAAGCAACATTCTCTTCTTCTTCTTCTTCTTTTAATCTTCACCGAGGATATTTTTCCATTGCTTTTTAGAGAGAGTGGGAGAGAGAGGAAAAGACAGAGAGAAACATCCATGTGTTTCTCTCACATCGATTGGTTGGAAAAGCCTGCAACTGAGGTACGTGCCCTTGACCGGAATCAAACCCGGGACCCTTTGGTCTGCAGGCTAACGCTCTATCCACTGATCGAAACCAGCGAGGGCAACATTTTCTTCTATAAGGGAGAAGGTTCTGAAGTTCACATACACAGGATGCTACTGGGCAGTTCTCTTTGGAAAAACAACTGTAAGGAATTGAATGAAACAAGGTTGGGTAGAGAGAAAAATGAAACTGAGATGTAGTTACAAAAGCCTCAGCCCTGCCGCTGATAGGGTCCTTCAAATTGTCCCTAACCGGGGGCCCGGGGGGCTTGGCCTCCATACCCGCCTCTGGGTGTAGACTGCCCCCTGGAGGCGATCTATTTATTTTCCAAGGAGGCAGCTTTAGTCAGATCCATTTCCTGAGAGGAAATGAGTGCCTGAGCCCCAAGGAGCAAGATCTGAGTCATGCACCCCTGCACCCACAGGCATATTGTAAGAGGAAAAGTTTGGGTAGTTTTACTAGGTTTTGCCAAATTGCTTTTCAAATTGGTTGTACTTCTGCAGCATCTAAGCATTGTTATTGTTCTTCTCCCTTTCCACGTTTTATATATCTTTGTTTCCCTGTGCAATTTCCGGGTAATTTCTACAGATCTTTCTGGAGATAGAAAAATTATCTCTTTGGCTGTGCCAAACCTGCTTTTTAAGTCATTGAGGGTTGTTTTTTCTTGCCGAGTTTTTATATTTAAAGTTTCAGTCATTTCTTAAAATATATATATCCTACCTAATAATAGACAAATATGCAAATTGACCGCACCTTTGCTACGCCCAAGCCATGCCCACCAGCCAATCAGGGCGAGTATGCAAATTACCCCAACCAAGATGGTGGTTAATTTGCATATCAAGACAGCGTAGAAAGAAGCGAAGAGCTGCAGAAGGGAGCAAAGCTGCAGAGAAGCAAGCAAGCCAGGGGGAGGAGAAGGGAGGAGCAGAGGCGGGGCGGGGGAGAAGGAAGGAGAGTGGGCGGGCTGGCGGAGAAGGCGGGGCGGGGGAGAAGGGAGGAGAGCAGGCAGGGCAGGGTAGTGCAGCAGGAAACCCTATTGCAGGATTCTTCCTGCAACGGGAACGCTAATATATATATATATATATATATATATATATATATATATATATATGTATATATATATGTATATATATATGTATATATATATGTACATATGTATATATACATATACATATATATATATATATATATATATATACACACACACATATATACATATATATATTTCCCTTAAAAAATCTTTTCTTATGGCTTCATTTCCCATTTTGAATAATATAAACTTATTTATTTCCTATACTATAGTAAGTAGATTTTTTTGAAGTTCTGAAGCTCTACTTCCACTGGCTGTTATGTCTGTTAATTCTCAGGCAGGCTTGCTTCTTTGTGTCTGTAATTATGTGATTGTGAGTAGGTGATTGTAGGGATTTTGTGCTGCCTGGATTGTCCTCCCGAGAGATTTTGAATCTATTTCTGCCAGGAAGCCAGGAACCCCATTTCTTTTCTTTTAATAGACTTTACTTTTTAGAGCAGTTTTAGGTTTACAGCAAAATTGAACAGAAAATAGAATTGCCCTTTACCCTACCCCCATAGCCTTCCCCATCATCAAAGTTCCTCGCCAGAGTGATACATTTATTACAATTGAAAACCTTAACATCCACACATCAGTGTTCACAATTTACATTAGGGTTCACTGTGGGTGACCATCTCTTTTTCAAAAACACGTGTGTGTGTGTGTGTGTGTGTGTGTGTGTGTGTGTGTGTGTATGTGTGTATGCATGCGCACTCACGCGCAAAATTTCAAACACATAGAAAAATATAAAATACTAGAAGCCCGGTGCACGAAATTCGTGCACGGCAGGGGGTTGTCCCTCAGCCCAGCCTTACCCTCTCCAATCTGGGACTCCTGGAGGGATGTCCGACTGCCCGTTTAGGCCCGATCCTGGTGGGATCGGGCCTAAACGGGCAGTCGGACATCCCTCTCACAATCCAGGACTGCTGGTTCCCAACTGCTTGCCTGCCTGCCTTCCTGATTGCCCCTAACCGCTTCTGCCTGCCAGCCTGATCACCCCCTAACCACTCTGCTGCCAGCCTGGTTGATGCTTAACTGCTCCCCTGCCAGCCTGTTTGCCCCCAACTTCCCTCCTCTGCCAGCCTGGTCACCCCTAACTGCCCTCTCCTGCAGGGTTGATCACCTCCAACTGCCCTCCCTTGCAGGCCTGGTCCCTCACAACTGCCCTCCCTTGCAGGCCGGGTGCCTCCCAACTGCCCTCTCCTGCTGGCCATCTTGTGTCCATATGGGGGCAGGATCTTTGACCACATGGGGGCAGCTATATTGTGTGTTGCAGTGATGATCAATCTGTATATTATTCTTTTATTAGATAGGATAGAGGCCTGGTGCACGGGTGGGGGCCAGCTGGTTTGCCCTGAAGGGTGTCACAGATAAGGGTGGGGGTTCCCTTGGGGTGTGGGGTGGCCTGAGCGAGGGGCCTGTGGTGGTTTGCAGGCTGGCCACGCCCCCTGGCAACCCAAGGGGAGGCCCTGGTATCTGGAATTTATTTTCCTTCTACAATTGAGACTTTGTAGCCTGGAGCGGAGCCAAGCCTGGGGCTCTGGCAGCCATTTTTGTGGCAGTTAATTCACCTTCTACAATTGAAACTTTGTTGCCTTAAGCAGGTGGGCCCGGCCAGGGTGTGAGGAAAGCTTTGCTTCCCCTGTTGCCGCCGGCAACCCTGGCCTGCTCTCTCAAGCTCCATTCTGCCGCCATTTGTTTGAATTTGTTTACCTTCTATAATTGAAACTTTGTAGCTTGAGTGGAGGCTTAGGCCTGCAACGGCTATGGAAAGCTTGGCTTGCTCTGTTACCTGGGAAACCTTTCTCTCTGTGGCTGTAGCCATCTTGGATTGGGGTTAATTTGCATACTCGCCCTGATTGGCTGGTGGGCGTGGCTTGGCTGGTGGGCATGGCTTATGTAGCGGAGTGATGGTTAATTTGCATATTACCATTTTATTAGAGAGGATTTTTATGCAAGAGTCTTCATTTCAACTCGATCTCCACAGGGCAGTTAATATTCAGGCTGAGATCAACCAAATTTCCTGAGATCAACAAAATTTCTTCCCATTGTTATTTTCTCCTCCCTCTCTTTTTTTTTATCTTCTTCACTTTTCTGTTTGGCTTTTCCTTAGTTTGTTAGAAGCTTAGCTGTGCCTCAGAAATGGTTTTTATTTTTGTATATTATACAGCAGATCCAAGTGTTTTGTAACAGAAAGCTTTGGAGTGATCTGCTCCATCAAGTAGCCTCTCTTGGTTTCTCACAGGTAAATTGCTGCTTCCTTTCTACTCCCTTACGTGGCTCCTCTTACGTCTCCTGCCCCAAGAGGGTGGGTGGTTTCAAGGATTCTAGCTGAGCTCTCTTCCTATCCTTGCCCAAGTCTCCAACCAAGAGGGTGACCCCAACATCAGTACCCTCCTCAAGACTGGCTCCTGACCTCCGGACGCAGATGTCCGACCCCTTGCTGGTCATCGCCATCTCCACCTGCCCGGGGTGCCACAGTCAACACTGATTTTGTTATTGTTTCCTTCTGACTGGCTTTCCCGTGTGATTGTCTTCAGACTGAATATCTAAAACCACAGTTCATGGCCCTAGGTGGTTTGGCTCCGTGGATAGAGTGTTGGCCTGAGGACTGAAGGGTCCCAGGTTCGATTCTAGTCAAGGGCACATGCCCGGGTTGCAGGCTCGATCCGCAGTAGGGGGCATGCAGGAGGCAGCCAGTCAATGATTCTCTCTCATCATTAATGTTTCTCTCTCCCTTTCCCTTCCTCTCTGAAATCAATAAAAATAGATTAAAAATAAATAAATAACATAAAGTCATAGTTCATGGACTATAGACCATGATCCAGTAACCATCGTAGATGGGCGTACGAATATAGGTTCACAGTGTCTCAGGGCCTGTCAGGCTCACCCCTGCACGTGACCTCAGGCAAGGTTTACAGAGGTGCCTATCCAGGGGTCAAATGTAGTCCCAGAATCCAGGCTATTCAGGCACCGAGCTGCTTCCCTCGCCTGGGGGAACGGAGCTTTCAGGGTCAGATCCCAGAGCATCTGACCAAGGTCAGTACCCACTGATGGGCTTCTCTTCCTCAGCTTCTTCTCATCCCCAAACTCAGGCAACCTCAGCCCTCCTCTGACCCTTGCGCTGGGGCTCCCAACTCCACTCATGGTTCAGAATCAGAGGTGCTGGTGAGCTGTTGTGTCTTCCTTTTTCTTGGCCCAAGGAATATTAGCATGTGGCTGGCATGTAGTGGACTCTTTTACAAATCTTTTTTCATTGATTTTTAGAGAGAGAGGAAGGGCCCCAGCCGGTGGGTAGAGTGTTGGCACACAGACTGGAGGGTCCTGCGTTCGATTCCGGTCAAGGGCATGTGTACCTGGGTTTAATAATATAAACTTATTTATTTTAATAATATAAACTTATTTATTTCCTATACTATAGTAAGTAGATTATTTCCTATACTATACTATACTATTTATTTTCTATACTATAGTAAGTAGATTATTTCCTATACTATAGTAAGCGATTATTTCCTATACTATACTATACTATTTATTTCCTATACTATAGTAAGTAGATTATTTCCTATACTATAGTAAGCGATCCAGGGCACGTGTAGGAGGCAATCAATCGATGTGTCTCTCTCACATCAATGTTTCTCTCTGTCTCTCCCCTTCCCTTTCACTCTCTCTAAAAATCACTAGAAAAATACCATTGGGTGAGGATTAACCAAAAAAAATGAGAAAGAGGAAGGGGGAGAGAGAAAGAAAGAGAAAAACGTTGATGCGAGAGATCAAGCCCACAACCTGGGCCTGTGCTCCAACCAAGAATTGGACCAGCAACCTTTTGGTGCATGGATGATGCTCAACCAACTGAGCCACACTGGCCAGGGCCGTAGCAGACTTAACCCTTTGCACTCGCTTGCTTTTTTTTCGATTCCTTTATTCTACTCGGGATTTAATTTTTTAAATACCCCAGATTTTACAAAGCGTGGCAGTAGAATAAAAAACTGGAGTTTCTTTTCATACAAACTTATTAATTTGGATTTTTTTATATTTCAAATTATTGATACATTCAAAGAGTAATTTTAACCTCGATGCTAACCGTGTAGAGTCACACTCGACATCCGAGTGCAAAAGGTTAATTACTGCTTGAGTTGAATTGAATGAATCCTAATTCTCACAACCACTTGGGAAGGTAACCTGAAATAGAGTAAAAACGAATAAAACAAAACGTGTAGCTCTCATGGTGAGGCCTGGTTAGCGCTGACCTGTTCATACATGGGGAGATACATCGAAAGCACTTCAGAAGTCAGAAGGAAACATGTAAAATCGTTGCTGGAGCTGAAATCTCTGCTTGAATGTGCTGACCTGCGAAGGACACATGAATGCAGATGGGCGCACCAGTGCAATGGGCAGGGTATTCTGCCTCCAAAACAGGAGGAGGGGTGAGCCAGCAATGAGACATCTTCCCCATTGTGCGACATCGTGCTGCACGGGGTAGCACATAAGGCCGCTGGGACGTTTTCCACAATTGAGCAAGCTGTCCCCTGCGTTTGCATCTAGTTCATAGCTCCGATCCTGCTTGTGATAGGTCATTCACACCCTGTTAATCTGCCACCGGGTTTTGATGGATAAAGCAAGGTGCTCTTGGGACGGGAACATGAGCCTCTATAAATCTGAAACCTTGGGGAGCTGAAATGTGAGCTACCAAGCACACCGGTCCTTACCAGTGTTGAGGGAGAGAGCCGGATTTGACCTTGTTTTGCATCACTTGGATTCCCTTTCCCTTCTTAATAATGACTGCACCTTTAAAAAAAAGGAATAGTAATAAAATTAAGTGTAGCTATGGTCCACTGAAGACTTGCTATCTTCTGGGCATTGTGCTAAGAGTTTTCCAGACATTATTTCATTTCTGTTCAATACAACTGTGTGAGGTAGGGTAAGTGTGACTTCCCTGGTCTCAAGGGTAGCCTGGCCCAAAAAAACACATATCCTTGGGTGAGGATTTATAACAAACAACAATAGCCCTAGCCGGTTTGGCTCAGTGGATAGATTGTTGGCCTGTGAACTGAAGGGTCCCAGGTTTGATTCCGGTCAAGGGCACATGCCCGGGTTGTGGGCTCGATCCCCAGTAGGAGGTGTGCAGGAGGCAGCTGATGAATGATACTCTCTCATCATTGATGTTTCTCTCTCTCTCTATCTCTCTCTTCCTTCCTCTCTGAAAGCAATAAAAATATATATTTTTTTAAAAAAGAGAGATGGTGGTTAAGTGCTTGTTCTGGATTGAACTGCCCACATTTAAACCCCTGCTCTCCACTTGCTCTGTGTATAACCCTGAGCAATTAGTTTAATCATCTGTGTCCCAGTCTTGCCCTCATGGCTTGTGCTAAGGATTTAATAAGTGAACGTGAAGCATTTTGGCTCGTAGCTGGCCCCTAGGAAGCGCTCAATAAACAATCGTAAATATCAGGAAATCATAAGAGGTAGAGAAGGATTTCAAACCCAGGTCTTTTCTATTTCAAATTTACGTTCTTAAGCATTATTCTATTTGCTTCCCCTTTAAAAGAATTTTGAAAAACCTAAGCACTTGGGCTGCGGCGGCTTTTCTGCAGGAACAATAGAAGCTGACAATGCCATCCCTCCCAAGTGGCTCCTTCTTGTCCCACAGCCTCTCAGCAGGCCACTCACTTACATGGGAAAGGGCAGTGCATGCCTCCCACTGTAGCTCTGTGGCAGGTCTTCCATTCTGAGGGTCTTCACTGTAAAAGCACCATTGCCGCCCAGCTAGTGTGGCTCAGGGGTTGAGCATCGACCTATGAACCAAGAGGTCATGGTTCCATTTCCGGTCAGGTTACATGCCCTGGTTGAGGGCTCAATCCCCAGTAGGGAGTGTGCAGGAGGCAGCTGTAAATGAATCTCTGTCATGATTGATGTTTCTTTCTCTCCCTTCCCCTTCCTCTCTGAAATCAATAAAAAAAAATTTTTTTTAAAAGCAACCATTGCCAGGATCTTCCTGTAGGAAATGCAGTGGAGTTTGAAGTAGATGCAACTCACAGATACCATTAAACCAGAAAAAAAATAAGAGAAAATCTTTAGGACCTGGAGCTCGGCAGGTTCCTTAGACTTGACATTAAAAGCAGGATCCATAAAAGAAAAAACAGACAAATTGGGTCTTACTCAATCTGAAAACTTGTTATCTGTGAACACCCGTGTGAAGGCGATGAGAAGACAAGCTACGGACTAAGAGAAAGTATTTGCAAAGCACACATTCATCAACGGTCTAGTATCGAGAATATATAAAATCTGTCAAAATCCAACATTAATAAACCAAGCAATTCATTTAGAAAATGGGCAACAGGTATAAATCAACAACTCATCAAAGATAATATCTGGATGGAAAATAGCTCCAGCAAAGAATTTCAACATTTTTAGTCGTCATGGAAATGCGAATTAAAACCGCAGTGAGTTGAGCTTAGCGACACCTGTCAGAACTAACATAAAAAGAGGGACAACACGGAACTGGGCAAGAATGCAGAGAAACGAACTCTTCCCTTGCAGGTGGGAACGCAGGGTGGTATCAACACTCTGGCAAACAGTTTGGCAGCTTCTGACGTAACTAAAGATGCGATCGCCATGTGACCCGGCAGTTGTATGTACATTTGGGAGTTCATCCCAGAGACATCAGTATTTCTGTTTATGCAAAAGCCTTTACACAAATGCTCAGAGCAGCCTTTATTCATAACAACCAACAACTGGAAGCAGCCCAGTGGTCCTTCAGTGAGGAAAATGGTTAAACAACCTGTGGACATTCATGGAAAAACTGAGCAGGAAAACTCAGCAATAAAAAGGAACACACTATCAACATACACCAACAACTTGATGAATCTGGAGAGAATTATGCTGAGTGAAAAAAAGCTAATCTACAACGATTACATAGAATCCTACCTAATAATAGACAAATTTGCAAACTGACCGTACCTTCGCTATGCCCGCGATTGGCCAGGAGGCGCGGGGGGGCGGGACTCGGGGTGGCCAGAGTGGCCGATTGGGCCGGCGACACGCTTAGCTCATGTCGCCAGCAGCGGCTCGAGCTCAGCGTCTGTGCCATGGCTGTGCTGCGGCACAGAAGGGGCCTCTGGGGCAGCGAGCTCACGTCCCACTGGGGACCATCAAAAGCGGGGGAGCTGGGTGCCTGTCCGCTGGTGCACCAGGCCTTTCGGAAGGCTTTGCCGTGCCGGAGGCTTCTGAAAGGCCTGGTGCACCAGCAGACAGGCACCCAGCTCCCCCGTGATCGAAAGCGAAAGCGTGGAGGGGATCCTACACGTGCATGATTCAATCATGCACTGGGCCTCTAGTATGATTCTATTTATGCAACATTTTAGAAATGACAGAATTTTAGAAATGGGTCCCTGACCGGTGGCTCCGTTGGTTGGAACGTTGTCCTGTACAACAAAAAGTTGTGGGTTGGATTCCTGGTCAGGTTGCATGCTGAGGCAACCCATTGATGTTTCTCTCACATTGATGTTTCTCTCTCTCTCACTCTCTCCCTTCTTCCTCTCCCTCTATAAGTCAATAAAAACATATCCTTGGGTGAGAATTAAAAACAACAAACCTTTAGAAATGGAGAACAGATTAGTAGTTCTCAGGGGTCAGGGATGGCAGGGGAGTTAGGAGTTGAGTTTGGTTATAAAAGGTCAACCCAGGGATCCTTGTGGTGTTGGACCTGCTCAGTATCTTCACTATGGTAGTGGACACATGAATGTACACGTGTGAAAAAGGTGGGTACTAACTTCTACACAGACACACACACACACACACACACACACACACACCCCAGTACAGGTAAAACAGGAAAACTGAATAAGATCAGTGGATTGTATCAATGTCGGTATTATAGCAGTGATGTTATACTTTCGTTTTGCAAAATTTGACCATTGGGAGAGAGTGGTAAAGGTATATATGGAATTTTTAATGTATTATTCCTTATAGCTGCATGTGAGTCTATGCTATATTCTAATTTTCTCAAAAATTTCAAGAAGGAAGGGGGGCTTATTTAAATCCCTTATACTTTTTCTCTAACAACTTCTATCTTTTCTTAGAGAAAATCTGTCAGGGAAACTTGCAGCAAAAACTGTTTATCTCTATTGAACTGGAAATAACAGAAGCGGAGGAAAATGCCAGAATGTGCCTGAGCTAGAATCCAGTGGTAGGAAAAGGAGGTTATCCTTCTACTTGGAACTGCCTTTATCTGTGGGTTTAGGGCAATGGCACAAATTTCATCCCAGTGTTTTGTTTATAATACAAACAGCACAAGCTGTGGTTTTAGAAAAGTTTTTTTTAGATTAATGTTTGTGCTTTGGTTCAAGAGAAGTAGAATGATTATTTTATTTTAAAAACTAGTGCAATATGCAGAAACACAAATATTAACATTTGCCTCAAAGCTTTTTGGATTTCTTTCCCCAATTCCATGTATTTCCCACCCTCCTCAGAGTTAGAGAGAATTATAAATTTAGTGTTTGTTCAGTCCATGTATTTTAAAATTTTACTACACACACACACACACACACACACACACACACACACACACAAATATAATATATATTACTATTTTTTAAAAATATATTTTATTAATATTTTACAGAGAGGAAGGGAGAGGGATAGAGAGTTAGAAACATCGATCAGCCGCCTCCTACACACCTCCTACTGGGGATGTGCCTGCAACCAAGGTACATGCCCTTGACCAGAATCGAACCTGGGACCCTTGAGCCCGCAGGCTGACACTCTATCCACTGAGCCAAACCAGTTAGGGCTATGTATTACTATTTTTAATAATTATACACATATATATAATATTCTGCAGTTTTATTTCTTTACCAACCATTCTGTTTCAGATATTAATTCATGTTGATACATGTGGATCTAGTTTATTTTTAACAAATTAGAGTATTTTATAATATGGCTATACCATAACTTTATTCTTTTACTAGAGGCCCGATGGACGACGTTCTTGCAAGGGGCTTAGCCCTCGCAGCCCCGGCTTTGTCTGGAAGGTCGTCGGAAGGATGTCCGGTCCTAATTAGCATATTACCCTTTTATTATTATAGATTGATAGTCATATATTTGACCTCCAATTTTTTCCTATTACAAATGTTAAAGAACTCACTACAGCAGCCCTTGCTTAAGCAATAGCAAACCAAATGCTACGACTGGTTCTAATAACTTAAAGCTGATCAGTGGCTAAAAACTGGGGGTAACGTGGGTATATCAGTGCGGCCAGGTTGCTCTGGTCAAGTCTTGCATCCCACTAAGTTGGTTCTCATGGTCTTGGTGGAGGGAATACTCTTAACAGAAAATATAGAGGAAAATCAGCTTCTTTACCAGTTAACACACACGTAAAAATTTCCAGCTCTCCCAGATTAGCCAGTATGCTCTTGCTCCCATATTTATAGGGTGGGCTTTAGTGACACAATGTTTGGGGGGTTAGCAACCTGTGAGATGTTCAATCTCTCTCACTGAGTCCCGCGAAGTTGCCTAAAGACCCAGCTCTTCAAATAGGAGAAAGGTTTCATTGCTGCTCTCTCAAGTGGGTCAGGGTTTTTCTCCAATTCATAAACGCCGTCAGGATGTTGGACTAAAGGGAGGAAGAGGCAGCTAATGGGTGTCCTTTGTTGGGTTTGCTGCTTCACTTTGATCCAGATCAGTCCTGAACGAGGCTCTCTGTACCTCGTGTGTCACTCGTCGTGTTGGCAAATCATTAAATCATTGAACTTGGGCAACCCCTTATTGCTAATTATTCTTCTGCCAAAAGAAGAGACCCATTCTTTTCTCATCACTCCCATGTCAGAGGACATCGCATTTACCCAATTATCAGCTATCAGCCAGGACTGACTTGCTAAAAGGATGAAGCTAACGATATGTTGGGATTGATGACTTACTGCCCACCGGAGATAATGAAGAAATGGAAATTCGCTCTCTGGGCTACCACTTGTGCCTAATTAATATCACGTGATTTTGTGAATTGCACCTTAGAAAAGAGACATGGAGGGCAAATTATACTGGAACACAAACCAACATTGGATGATTAAAGAACCATTTTCCTTTTGTGATCTGGCTCACCAAGTCTAAACACAGGCCTGTTTCCCCTGAACCTGAAGTGTTCCTTGGCGCATTTAATAAATATCTGCATAGTGTCTCTTATGTCCCACCACTTTTTTATTCTCCTAGTTTCAAAGAAAAGTTGTAATAAAGTAGGCAAGAAAGCAAGCATTTGGTGTTACCATCTTTAAAAAATTGATTTCAGAGAGGAAGAGAGAGAGAGAAACATCAATGATGAGAGAGAGTCATCGATCGGCTGCCTCCTGCAGCCCTCCCCCCCCTTCTGGGGATCGAGCCCACAACACAGGCACATGGGCCCCCCACTGGGGATTGAGCCCACAACACGGGCACGTGCCCTGACCTGGAATTGAACCATGACCTCCTGGTTCATAGGTCGGTGCTCAACCACTGAGCCACACCAGCTGGCGGTATTACCATTTTTTAATGCTTGGATATCCTCAATGTTTGTAATGAGGCAGAGGAATGCCAGACTTACAGCTTTAAATGAAGGCTTCCACTTCTTGAGGACAGGACCCTGAAGACCTGGCTCAGGGGACAAGAAAACAAGTAGAGTTCACAAATATTGTCATAAATTGAGCCACCCCTCACCTGCAGAAAAAGTCCCTTCCTCCTCAGTTTGTATATAGATGTCTGCAGGAAATGAATGACTCTGTGACTCAGTTTGATGGATCAGAGAAACATCACTTGGCAATTAATAATGCATTCTCCTTAATATCATTGCCATCAAAATGATCTTATTCTATATCACCTCACAGAGACTATAATAAGATAGGAAACAATCAATACTTGGGTAATAGGCAGGATAAATGGGCAAAGTACGGCCTGGTCTTTGACATATCTTTTTTTTAAAAACATTTTTATTGATTTCAGAGAGGAAGGGAGAGGGAGAGAGAGAGATAGAAACATCAGGGGTTACAGAGAATCATTGATCAGCTGCCTCCTGCAGGCCCCCTATTGGGGATGGAGCCTGCAACCCGGGCATGTGCCCTCAGTGTGAATCGAACTGGTGATCTCTTGGTTCTAGGATCAACGCTCAACTGCTGAGCCACACCAGTCAGGCTGGCTTATCCTTTCCTGTTTCATTTCTCTCTATTCATCATAAAGAATTTGAAAAGAAGGTTTATAAGGTAAAAAGTAGAATACCCCTTCTCATCCTTATGATTTGATCATGGAAGAGAGATTTTAGACTCTTCTAGAACAGCATGATTTATAAGCATTCCACGGCAACACAGATTGCCACTGCGTGGAGCGTAGCACTCTGGTGACACAGAGTAACACCTCAGGCACTTGTACCCACTGCCACATAGCTTTTGGGTTGGGTGCTGCATTTTCCTCTCAGAGCGGACTTCGCTTTGTGGTCGACCTTGCTTTCACTTTCTACTGGCGCTTCCTTTACAGATGACCAGCACTGGCCCCTGAGTTTGATTACACTGAGTGGCCAGGTTATTATGATCTCTGAACGCATAATAATCTGGCCACTCAGTGTATATCCTATATAATAAAAGGCTAATATGCAAATTGTCCCCTCGACCAGGAGGCAGGCCGGCCAACCGCCCATGTCCCCTCCCCCTGGCCAGACCCCACTCATGCACAAATTCATGCACCGGGCCTCAGTGTATATAAATACACTGAGTGGCCAGATTATTATGCATTCAGAGATCATAATAATCTGGCCACTCAGTGTACACGATGGCAAAGGGCAGGGTTGACTGAGTTATGCTGTAGGATAGTGTTTCTCAAGGTAGGGTTCTCAAACCCTTGGGAACAGCAAGTCTAACGAGCTCCCTGCATGGTCTTGGGACACATGACACTCTGGGAACCGCTGCTTCAGGAAATATCAGAGATCACCAATGCTCAGGATCGATGGCCACCCCCAGCAAGAATGTTGCAAACTGTGGGCATTCGCTGTTCCTCAGACAGGCCCTGAAGTCTAGTCATGGCTTCCTGGTGATTCCACGTTGTTCTTTTGGGGATTCCAATAGGTGCAGTGTTTGGGCTTAGGTAGTGGGTAAGTGCTATGGACTAAATGCTTGTATTCCCCCAAAACTCATATACTGAAGCTCCAGTCCTTATTGTGATGGTGTTTGGTGGTGGGGCCTCTGGGAGGTAACTAGGTCATGAGGGTGGAGTCCCATCTCATGATGAGACAGTGCTCCTCTCCTTATAAAAGGACACAGCGAGAAGATGGTCATCAACAAATCAGCAGACCCAACCGTGCTGGCATCCTGATCTTTCACTGCCCAGCCTCCAGAATTGTGAAAAATCCAGTTTTGTTGTTTAAGCCACTCAGTCGATGGTGTTATGTTCTAGCAGTTTGAGCTAAGATAGTAAGTAAACAACAAAATTGGACTAATGCAAAAGGAAAAAAAGCCCTTGGAATGTGTGAATGTCTATGTCTATCTATCTATCTATCTATCTATCTATCTATCTATCTATCTATCTATCTATCTATCTATCCATCCATCCATGCTATGTATGTATGTATGTATGTATGTATGTATGTATGTATCTATCTATCTATCTATCTATCTATCTATCTATCTATCTATCTATCCATCCATCCTATCTATCATCTATCTATCTATCTATCTATCTATCTATCTATCTATCTATCTATCTATCTATCTATCTACCTACCTACCTACCTACCTACCTACCTACCTATCTACCTATCTATCTATCTATCCATCCTATCTATCTATCTATCTATCTATCTATCTATCTATCTATCTATCTATCTATCCATCCATCCATCCATCCATCCATCCATCCATCCATGCTACCTATCCATCCTATCTATCTGTCTATCCATCCATCCATGCTATCTATCCATTCTTTCTTTCTTTCTTTCTTTCTTTCTTTCTTTCTTTCTTTCTTTCTTTCTTTCTTTCTTTCTTTCTATCTATCTATCTATCTATCTATCTATCTATCTATCCATCCATCCTATCTATCTAAACTATTTCCTTATAACTCAGAAAACTCAACCGCTCAGGTTAGTTTTAAGGCAGCCTCTGGCTCTGTGCTTATGATTTTCTTTGCTTTTTCTCTGTCGTATTAGGACTAGAATTCTAGCCTGCTTCATTTTAAAGATCTAAAAAGAGTAGAAGTTTCCTCCACGGTCTACTTGGAACAATGGTCTGGAACAGCGAAATGTGTCCCTTCTCTTTGGAAGCACTCTCTGCCTTTGGTAGACTCTCCTCTGGTCACCTGTCTGGAATGAGCTGTAAAAGGAAGGGTTTGGACTAGATGAGATGAAATGGTTTTGTGAAGTACTCTCCTTGGCTGAATGGCCGTTGGCTTTGGAGTCTCAGTTCTTCTGTGACCTTATCCACTTGACTGCCTTTGGTTGTCACCGGGTGAGTGACTCAACAGAGAGACGGTCAGGAATCGGGACTCTCTGTGTACCATTTACATGGAAATATGTCTGATCCCTTTAGCCACAGCAAGCATGAAGAGGCCCATCAGTGAGCGGGTGCCCCTGCTTAGTTACATAAAGGAGCCAATGATGCTTCCGTGAATTGGCCCTAGGTTGTTTATTTGTTCTCTGCAGGCAGAAACCCATGAACTCAAAAGCTTGCCGGTGCCAAACTCAAAGTTTTGATCAACCAATTGTTTTAAAAATAGCCCCGGTGAGCAGATTGTTAGCTGCTTAGAACCTGCCTGTTTTCCTACCCGACGAAACCTCATCCGGCATCTGCTGGCGGTTGATAAGACAGAGCACTAAGCTCCTAGTGCCCTCTGACCCACAGACTCCCTGCTGTGTGGCTGAGATTGCTGGGAGCTGGGGAAGGCTTTCCTAATGAGTGGACATTTGAACTGAGGTCTGAGTGATGGGTAGGAATTAATGAGGCTCAAGAGAGAGCAAGTCTTCCAGGCAGAACGGTACTTCATGCAAAGCTGTGAGCCGGGAAGTACCATCGTGTCTTTGGCTACAAGGCAAAGTATGAATAGGGAAAAGGTCAAAGTCAAGGCCAGTGCAATGGCCAGATCACACGGGACCTTGTCAACAAGGGAAGGACTGCATGTGTGTGTGTGTGTGTGTGTGTGTGTGTGTGTGTGTGTGTGTGTGTGATGAGGAAGAGGTAGTAGCATGAACCTGTTGCTTCTAACTGCCTGGTGGTCCAGAGTCCAGGGATTTTAACCCGACTTACTTTGGAGAGGTCATTTAAATTGAAGACAGAAAGACATGTCAAGTTCTCTGGTGAAAGACCCCAAAACCAAGAAGAGCAAAGGTTGCAAATCCCTGTAAGGCCTAGCTGCCTATAAAATTCATTCTGTTGAGTTGTACATTATTGTTAATAAATTTAGCCGAAACCGGTTTGGCTCAGTGGATAGAGCGTCGGCCTGCAGACTGAAGGGTCCCGGGTTCAGTTCCGGTCAAGGGCATGTACCTTGGTTGCGGGCACATCCCCAGTAGGGGGTGTGCAGGAGGCAGCTGATCGGTATTTCTCTCTCATCGATGTTTCTAACTCTCTATCCCTCTCCCTTCCTCTCTGTAAAAAATCAATAAAATATATTTTAAAAAAAACAAAAATAATTAAACTTTAAACAGCCTGCTATTTTTTAAGAATAGAGATTTTTTGTTGTTGTTGCTGTTGTTTTGTTCATCCTCACTCGAGGGTATTTTTCCATTGATTTTTAGGGAGAGTGGAAGAGAGAGGGAAAGACAGAGAGAAACATCGATGTGAGAGAAACACACTGATTGATTGCCTCCTGCAGGAGCCCGGACCAGGGTCCAGGCCCAGGAAGAGCCTACTACCAAGATATGTGCCCTTGACTGGAATGGAACCCAGGACCCTTTGATCTGTAGGTCAACACTCTATCCACTCTGCCAAACTGGCTAGGGCAAGAATAGATATATTCTTTTTAAAAATATATATTTTATTGATTTATTATTTTTTTTTATTGTCTAAAGTTTTACATATGTCTCCTTTTCCCCCAATTGACCCCCTCCCCCATCCCTTCCCAGCCCGGGCAAGCCCCCACTGCCCCAGTGTCTGTGTCCATTGGTTATGCTAATTATTTTATTGATCTTTTACAAAGAGGAAGGGAGAGGGATAGTCAGAAATATCAATGAGAGCACACTCCCTGCTGGGGATGTGCCCGCAACCAAGGTACATGCCCTTGACCGGAATCGGACCTGGGACCCTTCAGTTCTCAGGCTGATGCTCTATCCACTGAGCCAAGCCGGTTAGGGCTAGATATATTCTTTTAAAATAGGAATATCGGGCTTCCTTTGAAAAATTAGAGGAATGGAAACACGGACGTCACATTCTAGCACAGAAACAACTTGGTGGAGACGAATAATGGCAGGTCCCTTGCGCAATGCCTGATGAATGACTCCCTCTCCAGCCTCACCTTGGCCTCCAGCTCCCTGACCCATGCCACCTGCCTGACACTGTAGGCATTGGAGTTGGTGATCCCTGAGTCAGAGGACTAAATCATCCCCTCTGCTGTGGAAGACAGGGACCGAGGCCACTGGCTACCATATTTTTGGTGTCTAGCACAGTCTTTGGCACATCATTACTCCTGCCCAAGATTTAATTTTTACCCAAGGTTTTTTAAAACCATTGTGAAATTATAGACTCTAAAGAGAGTACATAAAAATGTGTGTGTAGAGCTCAAAGACCAATAATAAATAAACAGCATGTTTCCTGCAATCAAGCCAGGAAGTGAATTATCCTACCCTAGGGCTCTGCGCGCCTTCTCCCATCACATGATACTCCGCACCGGCCAGAGTGGGCATTTAGCTGAATTTTGCTCCCTGGCTTTTCTTCGCTGTTGTTACTAGACATTTTTATGTCTTTACACAACATGTTGATTAATTCTGACTGTATCATAGAATTGGGATGTGGAAGCCATAGGTAAAGTAGGCAGAGGACAGCTTAACGAGATGCTGATAGAAACCAGGGCTGGAGTCCGGGCCTCCGTTCCAGTTCCAGTAGGATAACCACATCCTCTCCTGGCTTTATTCATGAAGGGAAAGGGTTAACTGGGAAAGGGAAAGTTGCTTCCAGCTTGAAGATTCTGTGATCCCAAGCTTTTATCCCCCACTCATCATACTCAGGCCTAAAACCAGGGCGACGTGGACCCCCTGACATTTTTCTCTCTAGTCAACTTAGAAAAATATATCTTGTGTTGCCTTTAAGATCCCGAGGGCTCAACATTTATTAAAAATGTTATGAGGCTGCCCTAGCCGGTTTGGCTCAGTGGATGGAGCGTCGACCTGTGGACCGAAGGGTCCCAGGTTTGATTCCGGTCAAGGGCACATACCTTGGTTGCAGGCTTCTCCCTGTCCCAGGCCCTGGTCTGGGCACATGCAGGAGGCAACCAATTTATGTGTTTCTCTCACATCGATGTTTCTCTCTGTCTTTCCCTCTCTCTTCCACTCTCTAAAAAATCAATGGGAAAATATCCTTGGGTGAGAATTAACAATAAAAGAAAAAAAAAGACAATGTTATGAGGAAAATAGGGAGGCAGAAGACTCCCCTTTGGAAATTGACCTTGACCAAACCACGCATCCTAAACAGGCTCAGGGAGCAGCTGAGGGGAACTCGGAGATAAGTCAGGAAAATTGAGTTGAGCAGGATAATTAAAAATTGAAAACAGCTCTTCTTGCTTGCTGATTTTGTTTAAAGCTCCTGGGTTATAGAAATGGTGAACTTCAACTCCTGAGCATGTCATCAGTGGGGAGAGCTCCTCGCCCCCCCCACCCCCCCCACCCCGTTGCTGGTGGGAGTGGACTTCCCATTTCCCTCCCTCCTGCCGTGGAGGAAGTGGAGCTGAGACTTCCAGGGGGCTGGGATGAAGGCTGCTGTCCAGAGTTTCCATTCTGTGTCGGGAGCATCGTCCAGCCCAGCACCAGGCTAGCTTAGTTTGTGTTCCCCAATGCAGTTCATCCATCCGTTGTGTGTGGGGTCCGCGGGGCCACCTGGCTATGGGGGGAACATGAGCAAATGCAAGGAAGCAGGAGCAAAACCAAAGGAACCCCAGAGCCCAGAGCCGAGAGTCAAGAGAGTGAATTCCTTTGTTTGGGGATTATGGATCCCCAACTTTTCAAGCCAATCCATGGCTCTCCAGGCTAGATTGACAGGCAGGCACCTTCCCTGATCACCCCAACTTCACTGCCCATGCGTCTGTCTCTTCTTTGTTGGACCCCTTCCCCCAGTGACCTGCAGGGAATGGTGCAGTGGTTCCCTGGGGAGAGAGAAGTTGCAGCTTCCTGGTGAGGCTGCCCAATGACATGCCTATCATATATGGCCTCCCCTTTAATGACATGCCTATCATATATTGGCCTCCCCTTTAATGACATGCCTATCATATATGGCCTCCCCTTTAATGACATGCCTATCATATATTGGCCTCCCCTTTAATGACATGCCTATCATATATGGCCTCCCCTTTAATGACATGCCTATCATATATTGGCTTCCCCAATAATCCTTTCCTTTCCTATTATTAATAACTAAAGGCCTGATGCACGAAATTTATGCAGGAGTAGACCTCCCTTCCCCCGGCTGCTGGCACCGGCTTCCCCCTGGCACCCGGGACCCAGGCTTCCCTCCCAGTCCCGGCTTCCTCCCGAAGGTCATTCAGAAGGATGTTCGGTCTAATTAGCATACTGTGCTTTTATTATTATAGACTAGCTAATTGCAACAGTATCAAGAAACCGTGTAATGAAACCAACTGATGTTGAGGCCGTTTGGTCACTCATATCTTCTTAATCATTAAGAGCACTTCTGGAAGGTTCTAGTTTCTTGTAGTGGAAAGTTTATGAGATCTTTGGATGTAGACTCCAGGATCTGAGGGAGTTTCAGAATAAATACAGAAAACGGTCACAGAGCACACATTAAGCGAGAATTATTAGCAATAAACCATGCAGCCACTTCCCCCACGTGCCTGCCATCCTCGGATGAATATTTTATGTTCATGTGCAGATGGTCTGTCTGACTTCCGTGAAGCGGCTTGAAAATATTTCATCCCACATTTCAAATATTTTGTTCCAAGGATATTGAATCAGAAAATGTGCTCAGTAGCATCCTGAATAATAAATCCATTTCTTTGGAGGCGACTGATTTTGTTAACTTCATGAAATTTAGGTTTTTCTGATTTAAGATATTCCACAAAAGAGGAAAGATTGGGGGGGGGGGGTTTGTTTTTGTTTTTTGCCTTTTATTTTTCTAAGTGTCACATAAACCCAAATAGGCCACAGAGACTCTTAAAACTGAAACACTGGATATTTCACTCAAAGGCCCGTAAGCTTGAGCCTTTAATATCCTTAAAATTGACAAAGGGCTTATGTGGGAAATGGAAGACAAATAGGTAATGGCTTCATTTTCAAGGTTCCCGGGCTGTGGCACAGGCTGTAGAGATGCTAAAGGAGAGAGAGACAAAGACTGTGGGAAACATCTCCCAGGACATTTAGAGGAGGTCGAGAGAGAACCTGTAATTATCATTTCTAAATCCCTGGGTCAGGTGCTAGCACCACATTGATTTGGCCTGGAGTTTGGTTAGGACAGTGGTCGGCAAACTGCGGCTCGCGAGCCACATGCGGCTCTTTGGCCCCTTGAGTGTGGCTCTTCCACAAAATACCACGGCCTGGGCGAGTCTATGTTGAAGAAGTGGCGTTAAAAGAAGTTTAAGTTTAAAAAATTGGGCTCTCAAAAGAAATTTCAATCGTTGTACTGTTGATATTTGGCTCTGTTGACTAATGAGTTTGCCGACCACTGGGTTAGGGGCAGTAAAAGGCAGTGGTGTATGGAGTTAGTAATGATATATTGGTAAAAGTGAGGGAAGTGAACAGCTTTTTGATGTTCATTCATTCACTTATTCATCCACCCATTCATTCAATCAATATGTATTGAGACATAGTATGTTCTGGGCATTGCTGGGGATAGAGCAGGGAACACTTCAGACCAAAGCTATTGCCTGCAAGGGACTTGCCTTCCAGTGAAGGAAGCTAAACAGTTAACAAACAAGGAAAATAATGGCATGTCAACCCTAACTGGTTTGGCTCAGTGGATAGAGCATCGGTCTGCGGACTCAGAGGTCCCAGGTTCAATTCCGGTCAAGGGCATGTACCTTAGTTGTGGGCACATCCCCAGTAGGGGGTGTGCAGGAGGCAGCTGATTGATGTTTCTCTCTCATCAATGTTTCTAACTCTCTCTCCCTCTCCCTTCCTCTCTATAAAAAATAAATAACATATATAAAAGAATGGCATGTCAGAATGTGATAATGTTACAGAGGAAAATAAAACAGGAAAGGGGGATGAGGTGTGCTGATGGCGACAGAATGCTGTTTTATTTTATTTTCTTAAATATATTTTTATTGATTTCAGAGAGGAAGGAAGTGGGAGAGAGAGAGATAGAAACATCAATGATGAGAGAATCATGGATCTGCTGCCTCCTGCACACCCCCTACTAGGGATCGAGCCTGCAACCTGGGCATGTGCCGGGACCTCCTGGTTCATAGGTCGATGCTCAACCACTGAGCCATGGCCTGGCTAGAATGCTGAGATATATGCAAGGCCCATGGACACAGATAATGGGGCGGCGGGGAGGTCCTGGGGTGGGGGTCGGGGGTAGGCTGGAGGGGGTCAATGGGGGGAAAAGGAGACATATGTAGTATTGTCAACAACAAAGAATTATGAAAAAAATAATAAAATAATTAAGTATAACAAAGAAACAAAGAAATAAATAGAGTGCTGAGGAAGGTTTTGCCCATAAGGGGTCCTTTAAGAAGTGAAGGAGGTGATGGAGAGCCAGCCACCGGGGACGAGTGAACATTAGGGAAAAGAGCCTCCGGGTGAAGAACAGGTAGCATGGGCAGAGGTCTTGGGACAGGAGACTTCTGGCTTGTTCCTGACAGCAGATGGTTGGAGGGGAGTGGCCCAGGGGACCGAGGAGAGAAACCCCCTAAACTGAGTGTTCGTGGGGGGCTGAACAGAGCAAGCAGTGCCCTGTAGATTCTTCCTCGGCCTCAGGTAGAAGCCACTGCAGTTAAGATGACGAGTAATGTGATCTGACGTGGATTTCCACATAATCACCCTGGTTGCGATGCTGGGAACAAACTGTGGGTGGAGGTGGGTCAAGGACAGAGGCAAGGGTACAGGTGTGTGGATCTTTCCATCATGGAGACGAGAGGTGACGGTGGCTTGGGCCTGGAGGAGAGGAGTAGAGATAAGAGGCGGGTGGACTCTGAGTATACTTTGAAGGTGGAACCAACAGGATTTACGGGTCGATTGGATGTGTATTGCAAGAGGAAGCGAGGAGCCGCAAATGACTAAAACGATTTTGTCTGAGCATCTAGATGGATAACATTGCAAGACTGGGGAGACAGTGGGAGTCTCGAGGGGAAGTTGAGGAGTTTCTTGCTAAACCTGTTAAAGGGATACAACAGCCCCCGGATGCTGTGCAATTGAGAAACCAGGGAGCCCAGCTGTGCCCGGAGGCCGCGGGCACTCACTGCTTGGCAGGGCTCTCTAACAGCCCCGGGGCCAGCGCAGCTGCTTAGGAACAAAAGGCCTTTGTCATCTGCCTGTGATTGCAGCCAGCATTCTGGCAGGGAGACCGGCTGTGTGCTCAGTGCTTCCTTCTGAGAAGGGAGAAGCCGATGTGTCTGTCCCTGCTGGGAGGAAGCTGTCCCTCCTGACTGTCCTAAGGCTCTACATCAGGGGTGGGGAACCTTTTCCCTGCCCAGGGCCATTGGGATATTTATTTTTATTTTTTTAAAATATATTTTATTGATTTTTTTAGAGAGAGGAAGGGAGAGGGATAGAGAGTCAGAAACATCGATGGGAGAGAAACATTGATCAGCTGCCTCCTGCACACCCCCTACTAGGGATGTGCCCGCAACCAAGGTACATGCCCCTGACCGCAATTGAACCTGGGACCTTTTAGTCCACAGGCTGACGCTCTATCCACTGAGCCAAACCAGTCAGGGCCATTGGGATATTTATAACATCATTCGTGTTATAAAGTGTTACAAATTATTAATCTAAAAATTAACCTGCTAGTCCCGCCAGCATGGCTCAGTGGTTGAGCATTGACCTATGAACCAGGAGGTCACAGTTAGATTTCCGGTCAGGGCACAGGCCCGGGTTTTGGACTCAATTCTCAGTGTGGGGTGTGCAGGAAGCAGCTGATCGATGATTCTCTCATCATTGATGTTTCTCTCTCTCTCTCTCTCTCTCTCGTCCTCTCTCTCTCTCTCCCCCCCCCCCTTCTATGAAATCAATAAAAATATATTTTTAAAAAATTAGCCTGCTATATTTGGTCAAACATTTAATTAACTCACCCCTAATGCCTTGGCAGGGCCAGACCAATGATTTGAGGGCCTTATCCGGCCCGCGGGCCAGATGTTCCCCACCCCAGCTTTACATCCTGCCGGGGACTATGAGATGAGTCTCAGGTTTGTATCACTTGCCCTCTAAACGGAAGCACGTCCAAACACATTTTTAAGTCCCACCCAACCTCCAGGTTGTACATACAGAACCAGAGGGACAGAGACGTGAAATGGCATCCCCACCATCACCGGCAAGTCCGAGACAGGCCTGGGACAGGGCGCAGGCCCAGTTACCGAGCTGAGGCCCAGAGACCCTGGCTTTGCTAGGAAGGTAGAGTACGTGAGCAGAGAATTTTCAAAATGCTCGAACCGTTTCTTGCCACTTTCAGCGTTTATTCAACTTTCCAACTCGAGGCCACGGCGATGGCTTTCCAGGATATATTTTTTTTATTAAAAAATAAAAACAGTTTAAAAGGCACGAGGGATCTCATTGGCAAAGCTGCACCTGAACAGGCTCAGAGGACTGTAATCTGTCATGAGGGGGCGGCTTGAGTAATGAATTAATAATGAACTAATATAGCAAGTGCAGGATGGAAGTGGGACCCATCGCATGTGCGCGGGGAGAGCTGGGCAAGGCGAATGAATCAGTTACCTGGGACCCCACGCAGAATTCTGATTAGCACATTTCTCTCCAGTGGTCAAAACCAAACAGAACTCCTAAACGCCCTGCCAAAGATGCCTTTGAAGTGGGACCCGAGCAGTTTGGTCTTTGTCAATTGCCCCAGATTAGTCTCATATTTCACAAAACGAGAGATGCGTGGACAGAACATCGTAGCTTAATGATGACCCATCGTCCTGTGCTGATAAGTTCTAACGACCTGCCTCTAATCTTTGTATTTTCTAAGCTACTGTTAGTTATGTTAGGAATTTTTTCTGGTCAAAGATGGGTTTTTTTAAATTTCTTTATTGATTAAGGTGTTACATATGTGTCTTTATTCCCCCCATTATCCCCCATCCCTCCCACCCATGCCCTCATCCCCCTGTTGTCTGTGTCTACTGGTCAGGCTCACATGCATGCATACAAGTCCTTTGGTTGATCTCTCCCCCTTACCCCCACCCTCCCCTACCTTCCCTCTGAGTTTTGACGGTCTGATCGATGCTTCTCTGTCTCTGGATCTGTTTTTGTTCCTCAGTTTATGTTGTTCATTATATTCCACAAATGAGTGAGATCGTGTGATATTTATCTTTCTCCGACTGGCTTATTTCACTTAGCATAATGCTCTCCAGTTCCATCCATGCTGCTGCAAATGGTAAGAATTCCTTCCTTTTTACAGCAGCGTAATATTCCATTGTATAGAGGTACCACAGTGTGTTAATCCACTCATCTGCTGATGGGCACTTAAGCTGTTTCCAAATCTTAGCTATGGTAAATTGTGCTGCTATGAACATAGGGGTGCATATGTCCTTTCTGATTGGTGTTTCTGGTTTCTTGGGATATATTCCCAGGAGTGGGATCACTGGGTCAAATGGGAGTTCCATTTTTAGTTTTTTGAGGAAACTCCATACTGTTCTCCACAGTGGCGGCACCAGTCTGCATTCAGTTGTGTTTTTTTTTTTTTTTCATCTTTCTCAGGTCAGCAACCATCAGGGAAAACGGGGGTAGTATAATCGTCACCCAGCGGCAGACTGAACTACTGGCACAATTCCCCCTCCTGGGCATCATGGTTCTGTCACAACCGAGGCCCCCATGGAGGGTGGAGGCTGAAGCTTGTCCGCCCTTAGTCTGGGCTCAACCATGGGATTTGCTTTGGCCAAAAAAATGTTCGGGTTTGTCCTCTCGTTGCTCTGCTGTAGTCCTGGGGGAACATGGCCCTGATGACCCCGTGGCCCCAGGAGACTGAGAGGCACCTGGAGCGGAGCTGCCCCAGCTAATCTGTGCATGAGCAACCGAGAATAAATGCTTACTTTGTTGTTGTTGTTGTTTTGTTAATCCTCACCCGAGAATATTTTCCTGTTGATCTTTTAGAGAGAATGGAAGAGAGAGGGAAAGACAGAGAGCAACATCCATGTGAGAGAACCACATCGATTGGTTGCCTCCTGCATGTGCCCTGACTAGGCCTGGGCCAGGGATGAGCCTGCAACCAAGCTACGTGTCCTTGACCAGAATCGAACCCAGGACCCTTTGGTCCGCAGGCCGATGCTCTATCCACTGAGCCACACCGGCTAGGGCAGTGCTTACGTTTATATGCTGCTGAGCTTCGGGGCAGTGTGTTACCTAGAATTATTGTGGCTTTAACTGACAGGTCTGCTCAACGTCTTCTTTTATTCGCCAAACCAAACAACAAAGGACAAACGTTCCCATGGTTGCTGCCATCGTTTCGTAATAGACAGAACATCTTTTCACTGAAAGACAGAACACAATTTAGAATACAGACATTCCTTTAGATTGAAATACTTAACTCTGTGAAAAGCACGTCACAGATTCCCATCTCCCTCGTTTTTTATGGGCCTGTGGAAACGTCATCTGGGGCTTGTAGCAATCTGGGGAGTAACTACAAGTCTTCACCTCGGACAAGATCTGGGCACAGGTCCCCAAGGAGGTTTCCCTGACCTGCCCCTGTGAGTCAGGGTTCCTGCATATTTCTCTGCCTGTATCCCAGGGGACCATTTTGGTGTAATATATCTTTCATAAAATTTTTCTCTTTTTAACTCTTCAAAAGGCAAGCAACAGCCCTTGCATTTAAAGTGTGCTGTTCCTAGCCAAAACCGGTTTGGCTTAGTGGATAGAGTGTCGGCCTGTGGACTGAAAGGTCCCAGGTTCGATTCCGGTCAAGGGCATGTACCTTGGTTGCAGGCAAATCCCCAGTAGGGGGTGTGCAGGAGGCAGCTGATCAATGTTTCTCTCTCATTGATGTTTCTGACTCTCTATCCCTCTCTCTTCCTCTCTGTAAAAAATCAATAAAATATATAAAGAAATTAAAAAAAGAAAAAATAAATAAAGTGTGCTGTTCCTACCTGGATGGTGTGGCCTAGTGGTTGGGCATTGACCTATGAACCAGGAGGTCCTGGTTCGATTCCCAGTTAGGGCACATGCCTGGGTTGCAGGCTCGATCCCCAGTGAGGGGGCCGGGAGGGCGGGGAAGGAGAGGAATGCAGGAGGCAGCTGATCAATGATTCTCTCTGATCATTGATGTTTCTCTCTCTCTCTCCCTCTCCCTTCCTCTCTGAAATCAATAGAAATATATTAGAAGTATGCTAATCCTGAGAGGGCAGGGTTGCTGAAATAGCCTGATGGGGGCCCACAAGGCGGGGATGTGAGCAGCTCTCATGGTCAAGTTATTTCCTTATAACATTTGGCATTTTGGGCTGCCAACGCCCATTGTGTCTCTAGCCAGGGGGTCCTCAATGAAAAACCTCCAAGTCAGCCTGGCTTAGGCATGTGAGGTTTGTATGTTTTTTCCACTTCTCTTTCCTTCTTCTCAGCGCCACTGTTCACAAACAAAATAATCACCCCAAAGATTCACTATCGACTTGCTGGCTGCAGCCCATAAATTACAGCCCAAGAGAAGGAATCTGGCTCTTCTTGTTATAAAGCAGGAAAGTGGCTACGCACACAGGAAATCGTGGTCTAGGGAAAAGTACAATAAAAGGAATTCAAATGGAGGACCTTCCCCAGACAGGTGGAAAGCTAGCTGAGTTCTGCAGACAAGAGCAAAATCCAAAGCTCCTGGGTGTCACCAGTCCTGCTGTGCAGAGCCTGGTAATTCAGCCCCCGGCTCCAGGGCGAGCCTGGCGGTGACGGGGTGCAGCTGTGGTGGGCTCTGCGTTGCAAAGTCCTCAGATTCTTTTGCTTTTTGCTTTTAAATAGTTATTATTATTATTATTTTAAATAAGCAAACTCTCCCAGCCGGCATGGCTCAGTGGTTGAGCGTCGACCTATGAACCAGAAGGTCACGGTTCAATTCCCAGTCAGGGCACATGCCTGGGTTTCGAGCTCGATCCCCAGTGTGGGGTGTGCAGGAGGCACCGATCAATGATTCTCTCCCATCCTTGATGTTTCTATCTCTCTCTCCCTCCCCCTTCCTCTCTGAAATCAATAAAAATATTTTTAAAAAGCAAATAAATAAATAAAATAAGCAAACCCTATATACATACACAAAGCAGTGCACATAAAAACGAGGAAACCGGGTTGGGGTCTGTAGTCTAGTTTGCAATATTGTACTGACGCCAATTTCCCAGTTTTGATATTATTTTATAGGGTTGCCAGATTTTGAGAATAAAAATACAGAACACTGTGTTGAATTTGAATTTCAGGTAACCAACAAATAATATTAGGACATACTTCTGCAAAAAAAAAAAAAATTACTTGCTATTTATCTGACATTCAAGCTTAACTGGTATCCTGTCTTTTATTGGGCAATCCTAATTAGCCTGCAGTTATTGGCAATGTCACCATTAAGGAAGCTGGATGGAGGAGACTTGGGACTCCATGGACCAGTTTTGCAGCTTCTTATAAGTCTGTGTTTATTTCAAAATATAGAGTTTTAACTCACATCCTCCTCTAGCGACCGCACATAGAAAACTATGAGAATAAGGATACAGGCATCCTCACGTAACCTGGGGATGAGATGGATTTTCTGCCGTGGTGGCTTAGGGGTTTTTCATGGAGCTCCAGTGGCAGATGCATTTCTCTCAATTGCGGGGAAAAGCAGGGAAGACAATTGGCACGGATAAATTGCGTGTGGCAGGCGTCTCTTCCCATTCTATTAAAATCCTGAGTGCCCCTCGTCTGCGGGCAGTTGGGCAGCAAATAGCACTTTCCCTCTGATGCGTTTGGAAGCGAGCTCTCACCGATGTCCTGCGTCTCCAGTGACAAACTGTCGTGGCTCCCAATGTGACTTGGCTAAATCCCGTGGCCGAGGATTGGGCAAAACAGAAATGCATGCAGCTGAACTTCTATTTCTTATCCCAGAGGAACTAACTGCCTTTGGGACTCCTAGACATGATAGGCTGCGCTGAGGATCGGTGTCATCAGATTCCTGAATTCTAAGGACCCGCGCCACGGGGACACTCTACGGGAATATGCATTGTCCACCTCTTTAGGACTTTGGCCCTGCATCCTGGGTGGTCTCCCCTAGACTGATGAAGTCTGGGCTCCCTCTCACTCCTATGATTTAAAATCAAGCCAAGGAGTCCGAGTCCTCGGCTTCTTTTTCTATTTTTAAAATATTTTTATTGATTTCAGAGAGAAAGGGAGAGGGAGAGAGAGATAGAAACATCAATGATGAGAGAGACTCATGGATCGGCTGCCTCCTAAACTTCCCCCACTGGGGATCAAGCCCACAACCCAGGCATGTGCCCTGACCGGGAATCGAACCATGAGCTCCTGGTTCTTAGGTTGAAGCTCAAACACTGAGCCATGCGGGCCGGGCTGGCTTCTTTTTTGTGGAACCATTTCCTAGTCATGGCGGTCCATGTGTTAGCACCCAAAATGTGGGTCGGATTTGGAAAATGAATTGGATTTGGTAAAGAGCATTGAAATTTCCTTCCCTAAGCAGTGCTGCTTGAACACCCCCTCCCATTTTTCGGTCCTAGTATTCAGAGATGATATTGAAATATTCAACAAACATGAATAATGAATACCAGCTACACCTATGATACTTTTCTGTGTTATTAATCTACATTTTTCTAAGGTCACCTCTTCATAGGACAGTTTCTAAGTATTTTTAACAAGGTAATATAGTCTGGTCTTTTCTTTTGAATGTTTAACTTTAAAAAATTAAGATATTATTTACAGTTTAGCAAATTTTCTTTTAGCTTCACAATTCACTATTGGAAATGCCTTGCTAATTTTTTAGAATTATTATCAAATTTGTAAAATCCTATAAAATTGGCATGAAAAAGTTATCATTTTCATTTATATTTTGGGTCCTAATGATGCCAAACAATTTTCATTATATTTGGGAGGGCTTTTCCATTGTTTTATTGTGAATTCCACTTTATATCCTTTGCCCATTTTTTTCCATTAAATTCTTTTTTAGTCTATTGATTTGTAAGCCTTAAAATATACATATATGTTAAAAATAGTGACCTTTATGTTTTGCATATGTTACAGATATTTTTCTGTTTGAGTGTTAGTCTTGGGTAAGGTGCTCTCTGCTGTGTAAAATTTTTAATATTTTTAAATTAAACCAACAAATCTTGTTTTTTTATGGGTTCTACTTTTGGCCTCCTTCTTAGTAAGTCCTTTTCTATTGCAAGATTGTAACAATATTGACCAAATAATAGTAGTAACAATAATAGTACTATCATAACTGCTATCTCTTTTTATTTAGTACTAGAGTCCCAGTGCATGAAATTCGTGCACGGGAAGGGTCCCCAGTGGATGCCGGCTGGGGGGCCTCCCTTCCCCCAGCCACCTGCTGCTGGCCACCACTGCTCCCCCCACCCCCCTCTTGGTTGAACTCCTGATAGAACTCCCAGTCGAACTTCCGGTCAAGGGGACAATTTGCATATTAGGCTTTTATTATATAGAATGTGTTATTTGCCAGAAATCTCACTGAGCACTAAACTTAGGTGATTATATTGAATTCTTAGCCCAGCAACCTAGGTGGTAGTAGTTTCAACAACAAAAATCCAGCCTGGCCTGTGTAGCTCAGTGGTTGAGCACTGACCCATGTACCAGAAGTCACCGGTTTGATTCCCAGTAAGGGCACATACCCAGGTGGTAGGCTCAATTCACAATAGGGGTCATGCAGGAAGCAGCCGATCAATGATTCTCTCTCATCGTTGATGTTTCCATCCCTCTCTCCCTCTCCCTTCTTCTCTGAAATCAATAAAAATATATTGTTTTTTAAATCCCTATGGAAATTTGTTTGGCATTAAAAATTGAGTCTTCTCATTCAAGATCAACACTCTTTCTCTTCATTTATTTAGGATTTCTTTCAGGCTTTAAAGTAAAATTTAATAGTTTTCTTTATATTAATGTGGCTCGTCTCATAAGGAGATTTTTTTTATTGTGTTATGAATGAGACTTTTAAAAATATTATATTTGGTTATTATTAGCATATAGCAAAACTTGAATTTTATATGCAGATCTTATATCTGGCAACCTTACTTGTCTCTCATCTTTGTTTTAATAATTTTCCACTTGATTATCTTGCAGTTTCTTGGTGGACTGGTATGGAGTTATAAAATTTATATCCGTCTGCAGCTTCCATTTAAAAGGAAATGTACTTTTTAAATTTTACCCATAGTTGACCTGATTTTCCTACTTGTTAGTTAACAGCAAAAACATTTAATGAAATGATCAGTCTTATTTGGTCTAATCTAGTAATTTAAGTATAGTCTCTTTAGAGTATTCTCAGTCTCTCCAGGAAAAACTAACTAACTAACTAACTAACTAACTAACTAACTAACTAACTAACAGCACAGTCCTTCAACAATCTGTCCCTTTCCCTATTTGTTCCCCAAGATGGGGTCTGGGTAGATGAGAAAACAGCCTGCCCTTGTGTTGATGGTCCAGATGTGTGTGATATCCTTACTCTGTCTTCTCTGGTGACATCTGTGTCTGTCCTGCTGGGCTCTCGTCTGTCATTTGGGGCTGGTGAACTTGCAGCTTATTGTGTTTTACTTTGTCATGTTAGGGTGCAGTGGTTATTACTTACCCCGCCCAGGCCCCTATATCCGGGCCCCCATCCTATTAATATGTATGTACTTCCCTTCATTCTTGCTGGGCACACCCTGGAGTCTCTGCCTCATGCTCTGCCTGACCCCTGGCTTGAAGGTCACAGGCCCCCAGGGTCTCAACCTTGAGTCCTGCTGGATGGGAACTGGTGGTGGCCTGTGAAGGCTAAATGCCAGTGCCTCACTGCGCATGTATCTCCACTTTTCTTCCATGAGTTTGAATCCCATCCTGGGATGGGGACAACTTATGACATCGATTCCTCCAGAGTTCAAATGGGAACAGGAGATGAGAGAGCCATCTGCCCTCGGTTGTAGCCTCATTGATCTTACACATCTCCCCCTTTCCTTTATCAGAGGGGACATTTGCCCACTTTTCCCTTCTTGAACCCCTTTTCTCTCCCAACCCAGAAAAAGAAAAGATTTCTTTGAAATGTGCTCTTCATTGCTGTTTTGTTTATTTGTTTTGCTCATAAAAATATTATATTTATATTTGGTTATGGCTTTGTGATCATAGAAGTCATGTTGCTCATGGCTTTGTGATCATAGAAGTCATGTTGTCTTTTCTCCCACCACACACACACACACACACACACACACACACACACACACACACACATCTTCTTTATCCATTCATGTGTTGAGGGACACTTAGGTTGTTTCCTTATCTTGGCTATTGTAAACAATGCTGCAATATGTTTTCAGGTGCAGATATCTTTTCAAGTTAATATATTTGTTTTCTTTGAATAAGTACTCAGGGGTGGAATTGCAGGATCCTATGGTACTTCTATTTTTAATTTTCTGAGGAACCTCCATACCGTTTTTCATCATGGCTGCACCAATTTATAATCCCACCAACAGTGCACGAGGGTTCCCTTTTCTCCACATCCTTGCCAATACTTGCTCTTGTCTCTTTTATAGTAGCCATTCTAATGGCTGGGTGGGATGTCTCAGTGTGGTTTTGATTGACATTTCCCTGGTCATTAGTGATGCTGAGCATCTCTTCGTGTGCCTGTTGGCCATCTGTGTGTCTTCTTTAAAAAATGTCTATCTGATCCTTCGCCCATTTTTAAATTAGATTGTATTTTTTTGCTGTTGTATTGTAAGAGTTATTTACGCGTATATTTTGGATATTAACCCCTTATCAATGAATGACTTATGAATATATTCTCCCATTTTGTAGGTTGCCTTTCATTTTGTGGGTGATTTTCTTTGCAGAAGCTTTTTAGTTTGATGCAGTCCCACTTGTTTATTTTTTGCTTTTGTTGCCTTTGCTTCTGGAGTCAGATAAAAAAGTCATTGCCAAGGGGACATCCGTAATACTTCCAACAATAAAGATAAATTAAAAAAATATCATTGCCAAGGCTGATGTCAAGGAGATTACCACTTATGTTTTCTTCCAGGAGTCTTATGATTTCTGATTGTATTCTGTATTCCTTCTTTTCATAAGATTAAATTATGATCTCTATCCCTACCTGTCTCCATCTATTAGGGTAAACATCATGCACTAAATGGTTTTCAAAACATTACTCTGGTTATAATATTTAGGAATAATTTTGTCTTTGTTTATTTCTTTTTCTTAGTGCACTGACCAAGGCCCCTAGGACAATGTTAAATAATAAATTAATAGAAGCCTTACCTTCATTTGACTTTCTGTAAATTACTTTTAATGTTCCATCATCAGATTATGGTGATTTCTGGCAGATATACTTGAGAGAAATCCTTCTGTTTTTAGCTTACTAAGAATTTTCTTTCTTACTTAAAAAATGTTTTTGCCCTAACTGGTTTGGCTCGGTGGATAGAGCGTCAGTCTATGGACTGAAGGGTCCCAGGTTCAATTCTGGCCAAGGGCACATGTCTGGGTTGCGGGCTTGATCCCCAGTGGGGAGTGTGCAGGAGGCAGCCGATCAGTGATTCTCTCTCATCATTGATGTTTCTGTCTCTCTCTCCCTCTCCCTTCCTCTCTGAAATCAATAAAGAAATATATATATTTAAATATATTTTATTGATTTTTTACAGAGAGGAAGGGAGAGGGAGAGAGAGACAGAAACATCGATGAGAGAGAAACATCTATCAGCTGCCTCCTGCACACCCCCCATTGGGGATGTGCCCGCAACCAAGGTACATGCCCTTGACCGGAATCAAACCTGGGACCCTTCAGTCCGCAAGCCAACGCTCTATCCACTGAGCCAAACCAGTTAGGGCTAAAGAAATATATTTTTAAAAAATGTTTTTAATTGATTTCAGAGAGAGGAAGGGAGAGGGAGATGAGAGAGAATCATTAATTGGCTGCCTCCTACATGCCCCCTGTTGGTGATTGATCCAGAAACTTTGGCATGTGCCCTGACTTGGAATTGAACTGTGACTTCCTGGATGCCGACTGGACAAGAATTTTGTAATTTTGACTTCTATTGCTATCTCATAATTCCTCTACTTTTCATCTATGCAGTAAGTAAGTTGTATTTCTAAATATTCTAACTGTTCTAGTTGAATGTCTGTGTTGGCAAACAATGAAAAGGAGTCACAATTGGCCATTTTAAGAGGAGTGTATTAGAACTGTATTGAGCGTGTTTTCAGGAGCAAAGGAAGAGCAGAAGGATGAACGCTCATGAGGGACAGGGATCTGGGCTGCTCTGAGGAGCCGAGCAGCAGGATCGCGTGGCCATTTGTCGAGGCCAGCACCTTCACTCTGACTGCCTTTGTGTGATTCACTCTGACTGCCTTCGCTGCCTTATGACTTTTTTCAAGAACCAGACTTCAGGCAGAGAGAATCTGATTGGTCTGGCTTAGGTCCCACTCCACTGTTGAGCGGGAGCAGTGCGGACTGTTGGGGTGGGAAAAGAATAAGTCCCTAAAGAAAATGGCAGAGTTATCACAGACAGTTCCTGGTTGGTGGCGAGAAGGACGTATGTCAGGCAGGAACGTCTCTAGCTACCAGCAAACATGCTGGATCGGATCGCCAATTTTTAAAATAGTTGTTGTATTTATATTGTGCACATATGTTTGCATCTTTGAGGTTGAATTTGTTTGTGTGTGTGTGTGTGTTGTTTGAAGTTTTCTATACTTTTTTGGTACCTTTTGTACCTTAATTAATAGAGTAATTTTTCCCCCTGGATTGATTGATAGAACCTGCCTAGGTCTGGTATATCATTGTCATGGGCTAATTTATAATTTATTCTACGAATAATGGTATTTTTAGATTTTCTTGCCTCTTGAGTAAGTTTTGGCTAATTATACATTTATGGAAAATTGTCCATTTCATGCAGATTGTCAAATATATTGTTATAAATCTGTATCTAATTTTTTTTACCATACTTTAAAAAAATTCATTCTAATTGTATTTCAGGTATATTTCCCATTCTTAATCCTGCTTATTTGGGTTTTCTCTTTCTTCTTAAACAGATCTGTCATAAGCATCTTGGATATTTTAAAGAAACTGCTTTTGCTTTTATCATGTTTTTTAATTAAATGAGTTCATTGCTCTTCCATTGTCTTCATTGATCCTCTTCTTTCTTATAAGGTTATTTTGTTGTTTACTTTCTAGGTTCTTTTTAATCCTCACCTGAGGATGTGTTTGTTTGTTTGTTTGTTTGTTTGTTTGTTTTTAAAGAAAGGGTGAGAGAGGGAAACATTGATGTGAGAAACATCTATTGGCTGCCTCCAGGGATGAAACCCACAACCTAGATATTTGCCCTGACAGGGACTCTAACCCACTACCTTTTGGTGGATGGGATAATGTTCCAACCAACTGAACCACCCGGCCAGGGCTACTTTCTAGTTTCCCGAGTTGAATGCCAATTTATTTTTATACATTTCCTAAAAAATCATTTATGGTAATAAATATTCCTATGAATACTAGTTTGGCTGTCTTTGATGGGATTTTCTAAATAGTCCACAATTCGCCCTTTTATTTCTTACTTACTATTTATTAAAATTTCTAAGTGGATAAATTTTCCCCCTATGCTTTTTATTATTGAGTTTTAGTGTCAAGGCACAGCAGTCACAGGATCTAACCAGTGTATTCCCTACATTTTAAAATGTATTAAGATGTAAAAGAGTAGCCGAACAATACAGGCAGAGGCAACCAAAACATAAATCTCCTGGTTATGATTGTGACTTTAAAGAAAATACACATTGAATGTTAAGTTCTTTTGTCATTTGTTATTTATTTATTGTTTGTTTGTTTGTTTTGTTTTGCTGGGCTGTGTCATTATGCTCACCCCTATCCCATCCCATTAATGAAAATCTTCTGAAAAGAATACACACACACACACACACACACACACACACACACACACGGATTTGAGTTAATGGCAATTGGGGCCATGGAGTGATGGGGGTGGTAGCCTGTGGTGGCGTCTGGGATGACAGTATGCTTCAGAAGAGAAACTGCACCTGCAGGAAGCACACCATGAGGCTGAGACGAGGCATTTATTTTTAATTTTTATTTTTTTAAATATATTTTATTGGTTTTAGAGAAGGAAGAGGGAGAGAGAGATAGAAACATCAATGATGAGAGAGAATCATTGATTGGCTGCCTCCTGCATGCCCCCTACTGGGAACCGAGTCCGAAACCCAGGCATGTGCCCTTGGCCAGAATCAAACCTGGGACCCTTCAGTCTGCAGGTTGATGCTCTGTCCATTGAGCCAAACCAGCTAGGGCTGAGATGGGGCATTTAAAGAGAGCTGGGAAGGTGGCTTATTGGTCAGGGTTCCCAAGAGAAACAGAACCAGCGCGAGGTGTACACATACAGATGTACTTTAAGGAATTGGCTCACATGATGGTGGGGCTCACAAGTCTGAAACGGGGCAGGCCAGTTGGCTGGAGACCCAGGGAAGAGTTGATGTCACCGCTCAAGTCCAAAGCTGCAGAACTTCCTCTTCTTCGGGGGACCCCAGGGTTTTTCTCTTAAGGCTTTTATTTTAAATATATTTTTATTGATTTCAGAGAGGAAGGGAGTGGAAGAGAGAGATAGAAACATCAATAATGAGAGAGAATCATGGATCTGCTGCCCCCTGCATACCCCACAGTGGGGATTGAGCCTGCAACCCAGGCATGTGCCCTGACCAGGAATAGAACCATGACCTCCTGGTTCATGGGTCAATGCTCAACCACTGAGCCACACCAGCCGGGCTTCTCTTACGGCTTTTAATTGGTTGAAGGAGATTTACCCACATAATGAAGAATAATCAGTTTTACTCAGAGTCCACTAATTTAAATGTTCATCTCTTCTAAAAAAGACCTTCACAGAAACATCTAAACTGGTGTTCGGTTAGTACCTATATCTTTCATTTTTGTATCATGGCCTGGCCAAGTTAACACATAGAATTAACCATCACAGGTCTACCCTTTGTCAACTTGGTACCCAATACATTAGTGCCTTAAACCATGCTTCATCCTTCAACAAAGACAATAACAAGGCAATACTGCCTCCCAATATGATAAAACTGTTCTACATTTAACCAAAAATATACCACTCTAACCCGGAAGAGGATGTCTTGGTCTCTTCACTCTTCTCTGTGATTCTCTGTGGCATATGAAAGCAACATCTCCCATGGGGTCTTACACCGTCACCAAATCTTTAGATATTGTAAAAGATGCTGGCCTGAAGTTACATTTTCTTTAGATACAAAGGACAGTACCCCCAGGAAATGACTTCTGAGCTTGAACAGACTTTGCTTACAGTTTTGCCAAGGACCAGCCACTCTCTGACCATTCTTAATACCTATATCCTTCATCAAGGTCTGAAAATTAGTGGGAAAATTAGGAGATCTCAGACCTCTTTAGGATTCGGTGAATTCTTTTGTCACAGTCCTTCTTATTTGTAGCAGAATAACACCAATCATGAAGGGTCCTTATGGGCCAGCTAGTATGTTGCTTTATAAACCATTGGATTTCAGGGAGAAGGTTTTACGTGAAGGAATTTTGCCATCCTCAGAACATTTGAAAAGCTCTTGGTCTAACCCCACAGTCGGCAAACTGAGGCTCGCGAGCCACATGCGGCTCTTTGGCCCCTTGAGTGTGGCTCTTCCACAAAACACGACGGCCTGGGCGAGTCTATTTTGAAGAGTGGCATTAGAAGAAGTTTAAGTTTAAAAAATTTGGCTCTCAAAGAAAATTTTAATCGTTGTACTGTTGATATGTGGCTCTGTTGACTAATGAGTTTGCCTACCACTGGTCTAACCCAACCCCTCTGGCTCCTGGCTCCTCGCTTCATCCTTCCATCAAGTGGTCAGGGCCTTGGCAAGGAGCTCACCTCCCTAGGTAGCCCATCCATCTTTGCATGATTCTTATGATCACTTATTCATATTGATCTGGCATCACATCTACTACTCTATGACTTAATTAATTACAGGCATTGCTTCTTTTCTGGCTATGCAAGCAAACAGAACCTTAGCATTCATAGATGTAGCATTAGCAATTTCACCATGATCCTTAAAGGTTCATAAAATGGCCTAAACATAATTTTGTTGGGGCCTTACCTTGAGTCATGTGTTCTGCGAGGCTTGTTTGTAGAATTGAGCCACGTAGCTAGTAAGTAGTCCTTTCTAGAAAGTCAGATTTACTTTGGATTTCTTTTCTCCTCCTCTTTATGTTTACAGTAACTCTCAGAAAAGGAGTAATGGCCTTATAAATTACTTTGGTCCTATACTTATTACTTATAAAGGATTGGAAGGAATCACTTATTTTTTTTAGCTATTTGTTATTATATTTTACTACAGGCCTAGTGCACAAATTTGTGCACCAGTGGGGTCCCTCGGCCTGGCCTGTGGGATCGGGCTGAAACTGGCTCTCCGACATCTCCCGAGGGGTCCCGGATTGTGAGAGGGTGCAGGCCAGGCCGAGGGACCCCCACCGGTGCACAATCAGGGCCGGGGAGGGACACGGGAGGTTGGCCAGCCGGGGAGGGACCACGGAAGGGCTCCAGGGAGTGTCTGGCCTGTCTCGCTCAGTCCCAATCGACCAGACCCCAGCAGCAAGCTAGCCTACCAGTTGGAGCATCTGCCTCCTGGTGGTCAGTGCATGTCATAGTGACTGGCCAATCGGTCAACTGTCTGCCCCCTGGTAGTCAGTGCACATCATAGCAAGCGGTTGAGTGGCCTTAGCATATCATTAGCATAGTACACTTTGATTAGTTGAATGGACAACTGGACAACCGGACACTTAGCATATTAGGCTTTTATTATATAGGATGGGAAAATGTATGCTCTAGTGGTATTTATATATTTAGGATAATTGAAGGCCTTGGGAAGTATTCCTGATGAATGCCAATGGTCCACCATATAATCTGCTTTCACAAGGCATTTCTCCAAGGAGCTCTGAGCATTGCTTTAGTATTTCTTTATTACTGGGGAAAAGGTGGGGAGGGAGATATATATTGAAGCCCATAAAGATTTTGACGTGTCAAAGCCAAATAGCATTTAAAGGGAAACTAAAGGAATACCAACTGGATTAGCATCAAGCAGGGAGGAAGCCAGTGGCGTGCTGTGACCTATGCATGCCTCAGTTCTGTTGATGGAAATCCCCAAAACAAATATTTGTGCACAAAACTAATTTTAGTAACTTCTTCACAAAAGAAATCTATTTGTATTATTTTATTTATATTCCCTTTTGTTCCAGAACTGATTTAAGGTGGCTTATTAGGCTTTTGAATTACTTGATAATATAGTATGAATAAAAAGGTAGCAATAATATGGGCGGCTTTCTAAAAACCTGTTTTATAAGTAAAAAGGAAAAATATATTCAAAGAGATTACCAAAGGATCTCACATTCACCAGGGATTGGGAAACTATAGCCCACAGGTCAAATCCATCCCTGTTTATATATACTATTTAAGGTTAAAAAGAAAAAAAAAAGTGTGTGTGTGTGTGTGTAGTTTGTTTGTTTATTTTTAATGTTTTTAAATTTAAAGAAACCCAAACTAAAGAAGAAGAATGTTTTTGACACTATAAATTATATAAAATATAAATTTCAATGTCCATAAGCATAGTTTTATTGGAACATAGCCATGTTCAATAATTTACATATTGTCTATGGCTACTTTCATGCTAAAATACCCGAGTTTATGAGTTGAGACAGTTACTGGACAGCATACAGAGTTTGAAATATTTGCCGTCTGGTTCTTTATACGTAAACGTTTGCTGCTCCCTGATGGAGATGATTTAGGAATTACCTCCTGCAGGGGGAAGGAGAATTGGGAGAGCCCGGATGACCATCTGATTCCCGTTCACCCTGTCACAGCTTAATTGTATTCTAGGTCATTGTGATGAGGTGGTGGGAACATGGGAGTCAGGGTTTGGGGGTTTGGTTCAAGGAAGAGACCAGGAGGTGGTGGGGTGGGGACGATGAGGAGTTGGTTCATGAGTGTCTATCAAGGTCCAGCAATGTGATGAACCCAGAGGACTCCTGGGATGCTGTGGAAGGTCAAGAGCACATACAGGGGAGAACAAAGAATGAAGAAAGAAATGCTAATGGGAGAGAAGAAGTATGGGGTGAGGAAGAAAAGAGGTGAATATTGAAGGGAGTCAGTGAGTCTGCCTATGTTTTCTTACTCACCTCTGCATTACAGATGAGAGGGGTGGTTAGAGTAAGGGAGAAGAAATAGGCAATGTTTAAAAATAAGATTTTGTTTCAATCAATATTGGTTTAGACTGATCATTCAAATGATCAAATATCATGCAGTCATATATACACTGAGCGGCCAGATTATTATGATCTCTGAACGCATAATAACCTGGCCACTCAGTGTGTGTGCGCGCGCGCGCACGTGTGTGTGTGTGTGTGTGTGTGTGTGTGTGTGTGTGTGTGTGTGTGTTAGAGGCCCGGTGCATGAATTCATGTATGGGTGGGGTCCGGCCAGCCTGGCCAGGGGGAGGGGACATGGGCAGTTGGCCAGCCTGCCTGCTGGTCAGACTCCTGGTTGAGGGGACAATTTGCATATTAGCCTTTTATTATATAGGATATACACTGAGTGGCCAAATTATTATGCGTTCAGAGATCATAATAATCTGGCCACTCAGTGTATATTGGCCATAATTTGGGGGGTAATGCTAAAGTATTGAAAATGCTTCATGATATTGAGATTAGAGATTAAAGGCCCAGCTAGTAATTGTTACTCTCTCTCCCTCTCCCTGCCCCATGGAATCCACCAGAGCTATAAACCCCTGGCCTTAAGAGCTAACTTAAGTAACAACAGCCAAGTTAAGAATCAAGATGGTAAGCCAGCACCCAGTACTTCTGGTGCGGAGTGGTGAAAGCTGGTTAGAAGATGAGGTTTAAGCTGTGGCTTAAGTGGGGACCCCCCACCTTGCCCTAAACCTGAATGGAAACTCGGATTTTACTACCTTCAGGTTCCCAGGTACAGGAAGCTGTTACATAGCCTGAGGTCAGGCATGCATGCAGGTCATCCTACCCATGAGGTGAGAGCAGTTCATTAACACACATCTCATTGCAAAAAGAAGTTCAAAGAAGAGACAGGAGAATAGACTCTTCTTTCTGACCTCTTCTGTCTGATCGGCCCCAGGGGGGTCAGAGTTCACAGTGGCCAGCAAGGACCCATGACACTATATGTTAGTGAAGGGTCACATCAATACTTGGGTATTTGATCAGTTAAATTGGCAACTTTTTCTCCTGTGTGTAGTTCCAGGTTGGGAGGAGGGCAAAGTAAAACAGGGAGAGAGTAGTAGAAAGTTCTTTACAAGAATTATTCCCAAGTTTTGTTGGCTGTAAACTGAAGATGGACTATGTGACTTCTAAGGAAACGTCATGTTTTAAAATTCTATATTTGTAACTTTTACAAATGAAGAAACTGCTTCAAAGTCTCTCCCTTACTCTTCTGCTAAGGATCTTTTCCAAAAATGCAGCTGATTAAAAGCTTGAAACAGACAAATGTGACCCCTCATTATCTCATAAATCTTACTCTAATGAGCTCTAAAATAGCCTACTTCACCCGGACTTCGTGATACTGACATGCTGGAATAGTTGCAATTCAGAAATCCCAAGATACTGATTTATCACGCATTTCATGGTCCAAGTCCATGGTGGCGGCATTGAGGCGCACACTGTCCACGAACTCTCCTGGGCAGAGTGCCAGCCAGTCGGGAGGGAAGTTCCGCTCCCAGCTGCCTCCTGAGGAGCAACGGGTTTGGCCCACACCTAGCACCCCAACTTTTAAGACTTCCGTTGGAGGGAGGAGCCCCAAAAACACTTAGCTCTGAAAGCCAGTCAGGCTTGAATCCACACGACCCATAAAACTAGAGCAAACAAAGAGCAGACACCGGGTTGGCTCGGTGGACAGAGCGTCGGCCTGCGGACTGAGGGGTCCCGGGTTCGATTCCGGTCAGGGGCATGTACCTTGGTTGCGGGGACATCCCCAGCAGGAGGTGTGCAGGAGGCGGCTGATCGATGTGTCTAACTCTCTATCCCTCTCCCTTCCTCTCTGTGAAAAATCAATAAAACATATTTTTTTTAAAAAAAAACTATAGCAAGCAAAGAAACAGTTCTTAACTGGCTTGTGAGGACTCCCCATTGCTATGGCCCAGGACTCGGCATAGAGGAAGCAGGCAAAAAAATAAAAATAAATAAATCGAATCTCCCAGGCTTTGCCCAAAAAGGTGTCTATTTGCCTACTTTAAATGTTGCTGCCTAAGTCAAGCTTCTAATCACCTCATACCTAGGGACTACTGTGATCCTCCCAGAGCCAGAGGAAGCCAGCAGATGCCTCCTCAGCCTTTCCTTTAGCGCACTGCTAATTGCCAGGATCCCTCTGTAGGGTGCTAGGATACACATCTGGCACCTCAGCTTTCGCAGCTACCACCCTAGGGGTGGGCCCTGGACTGCCTGGCTCTGGGAGCAAGTGGGGCTGGCATTCATGAGTCCCACAGGACTTGAGCACTCGAAGAATCAGTGCTTAGCAGGCTCAGGAGCACCCTCCCCCGTGGCTATACACCCCGGTCTAGATCAGAGGGGACAGGCAGAAATGTCCCTCTCCCGGCTTCTCCCCGGAGGGACCCGTTATTCTCCCAGGTGCCCAAGTGTCCAGCTTCCAGTCGTCCTGCAGCTGGGTGCCAGCTGTGATTCCCCCTCTGCAGCCCACTGACCGTCTTATCATACCCTCAGCTACTGGGAGCCACTAAGAACGAATAAGGTCTCTTCGACAATCACAAAGGTTTAGGGGTCACCCAAGAGCGTGGACCAGCTCGTGGGTAAGGTTCATCCCCTACATGGGACCACTCAGTCAAGACTGGGAGAGATTAGGGTTAGGGCTAGGAACCCTTTTACAATGTACATGTACACTGAGTGGCCAGATTATTATGATCTCTGAATGCATAATAATCTGGCCACTCAGTGTACTTCTCTTGAGTACCTCATTTATTTGATATCAAAGATACTATAAATCGTGCACCTGATCAGTTTTCCCCTTTGCACTGGCTGATAGAAAGCTCAGGGCAAATAGGTGTTTGATCTCCAGCAAAAGCCTAGAATACTTTTGGTACCGATTTGAGATACAAATACACTGAGTGAACAGATTATTATGCGTTCAGAGATCATAATAATCTGGCCACTGAGTGTATATCAAATGATCACAAAGTATATCTTAGATACCTTACAACTTTGTCAATTATATTCTCTTATAAGCATACATTTTCTCAGGTTTTCAATTGGAGGGTCAAAAAATAACCATGAGCTCAACCAGCACTTTTCCCATAGCTTTGTAAATGATCACATCAATTAAGATCGTATTGGCTGCATAAAAAGACAATAACAGAAGCTTAAGTGAGTGAGAAGTGTATTCCTCTCTCACCTAGTAAACCCTGATGGAGCTAGTTGAGTTTGGGATGGTGGTTCCACAGTCAGGGATGACTAGTCCACAGTTACCAATAGTGCTGTGTTATCATCCTAAGCCCATCATTTCTAACCCCTAGGTCACCTCCTTGTTCAAAATGGCTGCTGGAGCACCGGCCATCATGCCTGCACCTTGTGACAGAAGGGTATTCTTCCTCGGTAAGTCAGTCTCTTTAATAAGCCTTCCTAGACCACAATCACATTATTATATGTACATTTCAGTATCAGAATTTAATTAAATGACTTCACTTCAATGCAAGGGAGGCTGAGATAAATATATTTTATATCAGAGGATTACAAGTTAGGTGAAATTGGAAAAAGATTTCCACAGATGAGACCTTACAAGTGAAAATTCACATATGTTAGGAATAAAAACGTTATTTATTCTAAGAAGAAGGATGGATGATAAAGATCTGAGTTTGAAAGGGAAGGCAGAAAAATGTTCTGAATCGCTCATTTCTCCTGTTTCCCCAAGCATGTACCTAAACCCTTCCTTCTTGACATAAACAAGAAAATCGAGCTTAGCGTTGTATAGCCTTTAGTTTAACTGTAGTTATTTTTATTGATAAACCGAAATTCTTCGATCCTAGCTAATTTTGTCCTGCCAATGTCCCACTCAAGTTGAGCAAGCAGATGATCTAAGGCAGTGGTCGGCAAACTCATTAGTCAACAGAGCCAAATATCAACAGTACAACGATTGAAATTTCTTTGGAGAGCCAAATTTTTTAAACTTAAACTTCTTCTAACGCCACTTCTCCAACATAGACTCGCCCAGGCCGTGGTGTTTTGTGGAAGAGCCACACTCAAGGGGCCAAAGAGCCGCATGTGGCTCGAGAGCCGCGGTTTGCCGACCACTGATCTAAGAAATGACCTCTTGTGCGATGTCCCCACTCAGTAGGAAGTCTGCAATGCTCGCTTTCACTGTGTAAATTTGATGAAACCCAGGACCAGGGTTCTCCCCAGGCCTCTCACTTACTCAGGAGGCCAGGGCTGGGGAAATGCCTTGGTCAGAGTGTACATAGAGCTGCCAGCTGGTGATTTTGATTATCACACACCTCTGCAGTTGGCTTGCACTAAATTATTGTCTTGGTCAAGAAAGATGGTGAAAAAGAACTGAAGGTAAGTGGGAACCCAAGACTAACATTCAACACCTTCATTTGCTGATGGTTTTATAGCCAGATTTGAGGGGAAATAACTTACCCTCGGCGTTTTCTCAGGATTAAAAGCTTCTCTAGGGTATGTGCAGGCCCTGGATGTGACCTTCAAGATCTTTAAGCCCGACTGGTGTGGCCCAGTGGTTGAGCATCAACCTATGAACCAGGAGGTCACGGTTTGCTTCTCGGTCAGGGCACATGCCTGGGTTGTGGGCTCAATCCCCAGTGTGGGACAGCCGATCGATGATCCTCTCTCATCGTTGATGTTTCTGTCTCTCTCTCCCTTTCCCTCCCTCTATGAAATCAATAAAAATATATATATTTTTTAAGACAATTGGTGTCAAATCCTTTCAAGTGGCTTTCCCCCATGCTCAGTAGTTTAAGGAACCTCCAGTAGTATATTCCCAATTTCTCTCTCCCATGCTTTGTGCGATTTTTGTCATATTGTCATACACTTTGCTTTTATATGTGATATAAAAATACAGTACATTGCTATTATTAGTGCTTTAAACAGTTATCCTTTGGAGCAATTAAAGGTATGAAAAAATAAAAATTTAAGTTAATTTATTTCTATTATGATGCTCAATTTCTTTGTGTAAATGCATATTTCTATCTGGTATCATCTGCCTGAAGATTTTTATCTTTTCCCCTGAAGATTTTTTTAACACTTTTGTGGTGCAGGTCTGCTGGCAATGGATTCTCTCAATTTTTATTTTCCTGAGAAGGAAAAGAAATCTTTATTTCTCCTTTATTTGTGAAGGATATTTTCCCTTGATATAGAATTCCTGATTGATAGGTTGTTTTTCCCTTTTTAGTACTTTAAAGGGATGCTACTCCATTGTCTTCTTATTTGCATGGTTTCAAGCAAGTTCTGTTGTAATTATTATCTTTGTTCCTTTTTATGTAATGTGTCTGTTTTTTCTTTGCTTGCCTTCAGGCTTTTCCCCTTATCTTTGGTTTTTAGCATTTTGAATATGATGTGTGTGCTTTTTAAAGAATTCTAGAGGCCTGATGCACGAAATTCGTGCAAGGGGCTCAGTCCTCGCAGCCGCGTGGCTTACCTTGGCCCTTGCAGCCCCGGCTTCATCAGGTTGTCCGGAAGGATGTTCGGAAGGTCGTTTGGCTGTCTGGTCTAATTAGCATATTATGCTTTTATTATAAAGAATATGTATTTGTTTTGATCTGGTCTGAGCTTCTCGGACCTGTGGTTTGGTGTCTGTTGCTATTTTCAGTTTTGTTAAAGATTCTAGTTTTGTTCTTACCGATGTCCAGCTGTGTCTGCCCCACGTATGCAAGTGCCTGGTTTCCATTTTGCCCCGAAGGCACCCATCTCCCCTTACAGTTCAGGCCAATTGGATGCCTTACTGTAAGTTCGGGTTCCTGAGGATGGCATGGAGGGACCTGGAGAATATCATGCTAAGCGACATAAGCCAGTCAGAGAAAGACAAGTATCACATGATCTCACTCATATGTGGAATCTAATGAACACAATAAACTGGACGAACAAAATAGATCCAGAGACATGGAAGCATGGGAAAGACTGATGAATCTCAGAGGGAAGGGGGTGGGTGGGAAGAGGTTAACCTAAGAATTTACGCGCATGTATGTGTAACCCATGGACACAGATAATAGCGTGCTAAAGGCCTGGGCCAGGGATGGGGGTGGAGGGGATCCATGGGGGGGAAAAAGGGACATCTATAAGACTTTCAACAATAAAAATAAAGAAAAATAGCTTTTATAAAAATAAAAGAGGTCATGAGCTTATAGTTTATCGGGCTCTTTGGTTTGTTGTAAGGACAGGAGTATCGAAATTCTGGGAATAAAGTGCTGGCTCTCCCTGCCAAGTACAGGAACTTAGAATAGGGAACAGAGCCACAGTCTCTCCAGTTCTCTACGCCCCAAGCAGGACCTATAAATCCCCAAAGCCACAAGCGAACTTTGCAGAGAAATACGCGATGCACTGAGCGGATGCATGGGTTTGACGAATCTGACCCTGCACCTCCTCCCTGTGCGCACCCAGCCTCAGTGCACGTGGGGAGACTTCCTGAGACCCCCGGGAACACTGGCCAAGAGGCCCTTTCAAAGGCGGGGAGCTATTCCCTGGTTTGCAGGATGCTCAGTCTCAGTGGCCCATGCATTGTCTGATTCCTCTCGGCGTCAGAATACGAAGGTTACCCGGCCAAGAAGTAAAAATAAATTGTAGAAGCACCTCATTCTGGTTTGGAAAAATGTCCTTTTCCTCTGCCACTTGGATATTAGTTGCTAAGGGATAAATGCTCTCACTGGGGGTTGTCACAAATACTCTGTAAGTTCCATGCGGAAAGCTGCTCCCTGTTCATCTAGGGCTCCTCATGCCACACCGCGACTGTGAGCAGAGAGGTTGCTGTGCACAGAGGTTTGCCCCTGCGCTGTGGCAGCAAGGAGAAGGGGCATCTTCTGGGGCAATTCTCACTGTTGCCGTGTCTAGAGGAAAAGTTAGCCCTAAACCGGTTTGGCTCAGTGGATAGAGCGTCGGCCTGTGGACTGAAGGGTCCCAGGTTCGATTCCGGTCAAGGGCATGTACCTTGGTTGCGGGCACATCCCCAGTAGGGGGTGTGCAGGAGGCAGCTGATCGATGTTTCTCTCTCATCGATGTTTCTCTCTATCCCTCTCCCTTCCTCTTTGTAAAAAATCAATAAAATATATTAAAAAAATAAATGTAGAGGAAAAGTTCATTAAAGTTAACAGCAACATGCAGACAAGGAGTATTGCAATTCTGGGAATGACGTATTGGGTCTCCCTATCAAGTCTAGACACCTGGCCTCTTTGGGAGCTGGCTGAGGCTATGGGAACTTAGACTAGGGGACAGAGAAAGCAAATCATTAAGCCAATTGCATCCCTAGGAGCAGCTGCAGAATTAGGGACATGACATTGGTCTATAGTTTATCTCTTGCTGCGACTGGCATATAGTCTAGATTTTAAACTCATTTTATTCTTCTCTCTTATCCATTTCTCCAACTTTTTAAACACTGGGTCTGCTGTCATGCTTTTCTCTATAATTTAGTTCTTAAATTATACAATATCAAGATGAATCAGAATAACATTTTGTTGTAGTTGTTAGCAGCTCATGAATTAGGGGTAGTCACTGGGGTGGATCATAGCCTCTGAGCCCCAAGTTTGTGGTGAAAAGGTTGGTGGCAGAAATATATTCATGAGCTCCTCTTCATTGCCGAGTTTCCTTGAGATGGAATCTGTCCTGTGCTGATGAGCAATGTGCGGGAGGGACATGGGCTACTCGGGGGCAAGGCAGCGTAGAGCTCCATGCCTCCTTCTATGCTTTCCTTCTCCATCACTGAAGTCTTGGAGGCCATATGTTGCTCAAGGTGATGTAGCCACAAAGAAGGCTGAACAACCTGCATATTGCTTTTGTGGGTGAGGAATGATTTTATTGTATTAAATCACTTAGATTTTGAAGTTATATCGTATCACACATAACCTGTTCTGTCACGATTAAGATTGAAACGTTGATGGATATATGTCTGTGTGCAGTTGTGTTTTTATGTTTGATGTTATCATTAGACTCATTCTCTTCATAGAATTTCATATTGACTTTTCCCGCTTATCATGATCTTTATTTGGCATTTAAATAGGGAGTCATGAGCATCCCTTGTATGCATTGCTTATTTGCTACCATGTTAACTTAGAAATTTCCACCTCTATGCTATGAATTTATATGTGTGTGTGCTATCATACATATATGTGCTATAGAGATAGATGTGGATATAGATTTACACGAAGAGACAGATGATAAAGATATAGATGTAGATCTTAAGTGCTTTCTTTACTGGGGGCAATGATTGAAAAAATCAGAACAAGATAATATAGCAGCCCTGACTGGTTTGCTCAATGGTTAGAGCATTGCCTCATGGACACTCTATGGTGGATTCGATTGCCAATCAAGGGCATGTATTTTGGTTGCAGGTTCAATCCAGGCTTCAGGTGCATGTGGGAGGCAACCAATCGATGTGACTCTCTTACATTGATGTTTCTCTCCCTCTCTCTTCCCCTCCTCCCTCCCTTCTATTGGCTTTGAAAAATCAATGGAAAAAAAGATTCTCGGATGAGGATTAAAAAAAAAAAAAAGATAACATAGCAGATTCCTTCAGTGTTATCAATGAGGCCCTTTGTTTCTTAAGCAAACTGTGAGTCCTGGTAGCCCCTAACGGGCATCAGCTTGATTCAGGAGAAGACTCAGATAACCCTACAGAGCCTTAGGCGCATCTGGCCTGCGCGCCAGTGTGTTCTGACACGCCTAAGAATAACAGCACATACTTAACAGAATAGTTATTTGATTAAGGTTTTCCCATCGCAAAGTAAAATCTTTCTAATTAAGTGTTTCTTAGAATATGCAGGACTTTTCCCTTTATTGCCTGTTTTTTCCGTAAGAGGTTTAAAATAGGACAAACATTTTTGTGTTTGTTTCTGTTGAAAGCTCAGGAAACTGGTATCAGTCTATAATATTTAGCTGGTTACTTTATTTGCAAAATAAGAGCAGCTAACCCTAATCCTAACCCTAGCCCTACCCCTAACTGTAACCCTAACCCTAACTGTAACCCTAATCCTAACCCTAACTGTAACCCAAACCCTAACCCTAATCCTAACCCTAACCCTGAGGTTCTTTTCTGTTCTAAAAAACTGTGATTCTGCTACAAAAAAAAATACAGTTTTCAAAAAGGATATCCAAGATTAATTTAATTTGTGGTGACCTTTATGATCTTTAGATTTCCCAAGCAATATAATAGGGCATATTACCCTCTGGAGAAGTGGAGCAGCTACAAGGGTATGGGAGATAGGAGTTGGGAGGGGTAATCATCATTTATTTCACTAAATGGTCCCTGGATGCAAATCTACTACTTGGCAGTAGGGGTACCTTTGAGGTCATCTACACCTGGATCCCAGGTGATGGGGAGCCTGCAGAAAGGTCTGCTTGACTAGAAACATGTCTTCCCAGCCCCACCCAGGCGGCTGCCATTCCCTTCAGTCTGCACAGCAATGCTCATTCCAGGGGGAGTGCTCTGTCAGGCTGTTGACTTCACTGGCAATGGCTACAACAGAAACAGCAACCAAGGACCTCTTATTTCAGTGGGGAAAACAAAACAGAACAAAGGTGTGGGGTTTGGAGCCAGAAATCTGTGGTTTGAAATCTGTCATTTTAGTGCTGATGTGGCCTCCCATAATGAACTCCACCTCCTTGATCATCTTTTACTCAAGAGCAAGAACCAGTTTGCAATGATGGCCAATGGGATAACCCCCATCTTGTATTGCATTTGTGTGAGTTAAATGCAGGGACTAGGAAAATGCCTGATACAAACAAAATGGGGACGGAGTCTTACACCTCAGGAGACAGCCTTTACAACGGCATCTTCCAATGGAGTAACAAGATATGGACAAAGCACACGTTGTGTAAAAAGCACCTTTCTCTCTGACTTGAAGGATGCAGGGAAAGATGAGGCTGAGCTCAAGGTATTTGCACATTATGACTTGCACATACGAAATTGTTTCATTTCAGAGGGAGATGCCACATAGAACACTTCTCTCATTTAAAGGTGTGAAAAGCATCATCTTCAAGCTCTCAGGTCTGCCCTCACTTCAACATGGCCACCCCGATAAATTTAATTTTAAAAATACTGTTTTACTGAAACAATAACAAAATGAAATAAAGAACAATATCCACCATCAACCTGGCAAGTCGAAGGATGCATGCCCCATTCTGCTGCATCTGGACAGCCATCTTTTTCTCCATAATAAACATGTCCAGGGTTGATGGGCTCATGTATATACAGAACCAATTAATATGTAAAGACAAACATTCACTGGGAAATGAATCCCTTACTCTCTTCCCGTGGACTCTACCCATTGTGCCTCCAGTCGCTGCCAGTACCCTCCGAATCGGTCACCCCATGCGTTCCTTCAGGGCTTGCTGGCTGTCAGATCGCGTGGGTTATGGCCTATTTTTTCAGCTAAGTAATAAAATTATGATAATTATGCAATTCCAGTTTAGCATGGATGGGAAATTTGAAGTAAAGTTTAGTTAATTTATCCTCAGAAAATACACAGATTAAGATATTAAAAATTAAGCCCATGCTAAATTCGGTGTATTTTAAATGGGTAGATAATGAAAAAGCAATTTGTTTTTTCTCACACAGAATGGGAAAATGATAGCATTGTGCAAAGATTGTACTGTCTTCTTTTTTTGTAATGCTCACCTGAGGATATATTTATTGATGAGAGAGAGAGAGAGAGAGAGAGAGAGAGAGAGAGAGAGAGAGAGAGAGAGAGGAACATTGATGTGAGAGGAGCAATATCAACCAGTTGCCTCCCATACCTGCCCCGACCAGGGATTGGGCCCACAACCTTTTGATGTAGGGATAATGCTCAACAAACAGCCATCTGGCCAGGGCGTGTACACTGTAGTCATTAACCTAATTCATTCTCCTGTTTTGATTAAAAACACATATCATGAGTGACTATGAATTATAGTTTTATTTTTATTTTATTTTTTTAAAAATATATATTTTATTGATTTTTTTACAGAGAGAAAGGGAGAGGGATAGAGAGCCAGAAACATCGATGAGAGAGAAACATCGACCAGCTGCCTCCTGCACACACCCCATCGGGGATGTGCCCGCAACCAAGGTACATGCCCTTGACTGGAATCAAACCTGGGACCCTTCAGTCCTCAGACCGACGCTCTATCCACTGAGCCAAACCGGTTTCGGCTATAGTTTTATTTTTAATAAATTATATAAATGTGTTTATTATATTTTACTAAAAATTATAGAAATAATATTTTCTAGCCTGTTCTACTCAATTATCCATAAGCGATTATAATTTCAAAGTTTTTCTGACAGAAACATTTTTCTCTTCTAAAGATATAAAATTATACTGACTTAAGAAAACCTAAAAATAATAAAGAAAAATGAAAAATACATGAAAATGGAATGAAGAGAAAATTATAATCTCTTTATTCAGAGTTAGTCATAGTTGACACTGAATTTTAATCTAGTTTAAAACTTTTAAAATACTTAGGTAGTATATACTTATATATACTAATTTGTATTTTTGAACATTTATCCCATTTAGGCAACGCCTGAGATTTAACCAAACTTTTAAGTTGTTTCTAATTTTGTATTATTACAGTAGCTTTAATAAAGATCACATTTTTAACCCATTTTTTGGTATTCGTGTTTGTGGCAGCCCCTGGAGAATCAGAAGGGAGCTAGAAAAAGCCCAAAAGTGCAAGTAAATGTATAATGTGTCAGGTAGTGGTAATGCTGGGAAAGGGAATGAGAGAATAAAGAGGTGGGGAGAGAGGCGGCAGCTGTTTTATTTATTTATTTTAAAATGTTTTTATTGATTTTAGAGAGAGAGGAAAAGAGAGGGAGAGAGAGAGGAACATCGAAGTGAGAGAGACATGTTCATCGGCTGCCTCCGGCATGCCCCCTACTGGGGATCGAGCCCACAACACAGGCAGGTGCCCTGACCGGAATCGAATCGAGACCTTCTGGTGCACGGGACAGTGCACAACCAACTGAGCCACACCAGCCAGGGCGGGGGCTGCTATTTTATTTTATTTTATTTTATTTTATTATTTTTAAATATATATTTATTGATTGATTTCAGAGAGGAAGGAAGAGGTATAGAGAGATAGAAACATCAATGATGAGAGAGAATCATTGATCAGCTGCCTCCTGCACACCCGCCACCGGGGATGGAGCCCACAACCCAGGCATGTGCCCTTGGCCGGAATCAGTCCGCAGGCCGATGCTCTATCCACTGAGCCAAACCAGCCAGCGCAGGGGCTGCTATTTTAAAAAGAAAGATGAGAGGAGGCCTGTCCTAGGAGATGACACTTCAGCAGCGATCTGGAATGTGGGGACAAACATTCCAGGTGGAAGTACTAGCAAGTGCAAATGTGATGAGGCAGCAAGAACAGGGACCTGGATGGGTTGCGGGCGGGGAGGGGGCGAGTGAGCCGTGGGGGCATGTGGGGACAAACATTCCAGTAGAAGAATGTGATGAGGCAGCAAGCTGCTCGCCGCTCTTTCCTGTGCTCAGAAGAAAGACTAGGTTGCTGGGCTGTGGTGAACCGGGGAGGGAGGAGGAAGGTGAGACCGGGTGTGGGGTTAGCTTCTGATGACAGGGGGAGCCATGTGTGTTTAATGCATGGGAGTGATTCTGGAAGCCCACCATTCCGGCCTCAGTGTGAGGGGGTTAACAGTGGAGCAGGAAGGCAGTGGAGATGTTATCGCAGATGTCTGAGGGCGAAACGGTGGTGGCTCGGATTGAATTTACAGTAATGGAGACGCGAGAAGTCGATTCAAGATAAATTTTGAAATTGGTGCTGACAGCACTTGCTGATGGATCGATGTGGGGTGGGAGGGAAACGGGGAATCGAGGCGGATTCCAGTTTTAGTCTTTTGCCTGAGTGTGAATGATGGTGCCATTCTCTGAGATACTGAAGACCAGAAGCTGTGTGTGTGCTGGGGGAGTGGGATAGGGAGGTAGTGGGGGTGGTGGCCGCTGCCTTTGACATGTGTGAGATGCCATTAAATATTCAAGCAAAGATACCCAGTGTACATTTGGTGCTGGGGCCCGAAAGTCTGTGTCCCCCCCTCAAACTCATGTTGGAACCCTGACCCCCAAAGATGATGGCGTTAAGGGTGGGGCCTTTGAGAGGTGCCTAAGTGATGAGGGTGGGGCCCTCACAAATGGGATTGGTGCCCTTATGAGAGAGGCTCCAGAGAGCTCCCTTGCCCCTCCCACCTCAAGGACTCAGAAAAGACAGCAGTCCGGGAACCTGGGAGAGGGTCCAGGTCAGCACCTTGATCTTGGACTTCCCAGCTGCCAGCCCTGGGAGAAATAAATGTCTATTGTTTATAAACTACCCAGTCTGCCTGGTGCAGCCACTGTGGAGAACAGTATGGAGTTTCCTCAAAAAAACTAAAAATGGAACTCCCACTAATTTGACCCAGTAATCCACTTCTAGGACTATATCCCAAGAAACTAGAAACACCAATTAGAAGGACATATGCACCCCTATGTTCACAGAAGCACAATTTACAACAGCTGAGATTTGGAAACAGCCTAAATGCCCAACAGCAGATGAGTGGTTTAGAAAACTGTGGCACATCTACACAATGGAATACTACGCTGATGTAAAAAAGAAGGAATTCCTACCATTTGCAGCAGCATGGATGGAACTGGAGAGCATTATGCTAAGTGAAATAAGCCTGTCAGTGAAAGAAAAATACCACATGATCTCACTCATTTATGGATAATAAAGAACATTATAACCTGAGAAACAAAAAGACAGATACAGAGGCAGAGAAGCATCAAACAGACTGTCAAATTACAGTGGGAAGCATCAAACAGACTGTCAAATTACAGGGGGAGGTAAGAGATCAATGGAAGGACTTGTATGCATGCATATAGTGCATAACCAACGGATGCAAGACACTGGGGGGGTGAAGGCATGTATGGGAGTGGGGTGGGGGGGCCATAGAGGGATATGGACACATGTAATACCTTAATCAATAAAAAAAATTGGGGAAAAAAAACTACCCAGTCTGCGGCATTTGTTATAGCAGCACAAACAAACCAAGACAGTTGGAGACACAATTCTGTAGCTCGGAGGGGAGGTCAGGGCACAGTGCCATGCTGTGCTGAGATACTGAGGCAAAAGGAAAAGTCAATAACACTGACCTGGCTTTCTTGAACCTATTCATATTTGGTTCATTATGCATTTGGGGGGCATTGATTTCATTCAACAAAGATTGCCTTTGAAATATTATTTATCTTCATTATTCAGTCTTTTGATAGGCCTCTATTTTAAGCCTGAGGCAAGTGCCTCACTTGAAACACACACTGGTTCTGGCCCTTTCTGGACTCAATGCCACGTTGATGGGTTTTAAAACCCTGAGCCCAGATGAGTCATCCACAGAGGGAACGTGGATAGAATCTCAGGAAGGGAATCCCAGGAAAGGAGAGGGGGAGTTGGGGGGAAAGCAGGGAGCAGGAGAGTCAGGAGGTTGGAGAAGTAAGTGTTCAATGAGGAGAAGGAGAAGGGATGTCAGCCTTGTCTAATGCTGAGGAGAGCAGGACCGGGATGACCACAGAGCCCGGAGTGACCATGGCCTTGGTTTGGATGGAGCTCGTGGGTGACTTTGAGAAACGTGGTTCTGGTCGGGGTAGCGCTGGGACCAAATGGAGACTATGGAAGTTCAATCCGAAACTTTGAGTGCGTTGAAGGCAGAATGGAAAACGAGGAATCCAAGTGTACAGTCGGCAATTTCAAGGGGTCTGCCCTAACCGGTTTGGCTCAGTGGATAGAGCGTCGGCCTGCGGACTGAAAGGTCCCAGGTTCGATTCCGGTCAAGGGCATGTACCTTGGTTGCGGGCACATCCCCAGTAGGGGGTGTGCAGGAGGCAGCTGATCGATGTTTCTCTCTCATCAATGTTTCTAACTCTCTATCCTTCTCCCTTCCTCTCTGTAAAAAAGCAATAAAATATATATTTTTTAAAAATACAATTTCAAGGAGTCTTCTGCAAGAGGGCAGAGAAATGGGGTGGCAGCTCGAGGGGGGCATGGGTCCACAGAGGGCTCTTTCTTTAAAGATGGGTGCTGTGTGAAGTCACGGTTACATGCTCGTGGGGACAGTTCCGTGGACACTGATGGTGGCAGGAGAGAGAGGGAGGTTTGTAAGAGCAGAGTCCTGGGGCAGATGCGAAGTGTGTGTGCCCAGAGCTCGCGGGGGCATTGGCCTGGATGGGCAGGATGCCTGTGTCCTGGGACTGGAGCAAACACAGAGTGTGCAGCTGCAGACAAGGTGGAGTTCTGGGTTTGTTGGGAACATGAGGCTGCTCCGGTGTGACTGCCTCTGTGCTCTCGAAGAAGCAGGAGCTGACACGTCAGTGGGAGGGGCGGGGAAGGGGTCTGGGGATGCGAGGAGAAAGGCCCGGATGTGAACTGGTCACCGTGGACTCTGCGGAAGTGGGTTTCTGTGGGCCGGGTAGCAGGCATGCCTTTTCTCCAGCCGCTTGGCTGATGTCATCAAATTTGGGCATTTTTCAGGACTACTTCTGGGTTTCCAGATTTTAAAAAGAAAATCTTCTCTGCATATAACAATTTACCGTTTTCTCTTTTCTGTTTCATGCCTGTGCCGTTGCAGAGAACTTCTATGCAAGATGATCATAGGCACCTTGCTTGCTTGTTTTTTAAAAAATATATATATTTTATTGATTTTTTTTACAGAGAGGAAGGGAGAGGGATAGAGAGTTAGAAACATCAATGAGAGAGAAACATCGATCAGCTGCCTCCTGCACACCCCCTACTGGGGATGCGCCCACAACCAAGGTACATGCCCTTGACCGGAATCAAACCTGGGACCCTTCAGTCCAGAGGCTGATGCTCTATCCACTGAGCCAAACCGGTCAGGGCTTTGCTTGCTTTCTTATTTGAATAGGTGTTCCCTTCGTCTTGTATTGTTAACTGTGATATCATCTCTTGGTTGGAAATAGATACTCCTTATTGACAGATAGTATCATTCTATGGCCAATTTATTAAAATGTTCCACTAGAAATTATTGTTGAACGTCCATTCATTTCTGATTGTTACATCAAAGCTTTTTCTTCTCTTGGTTGAAAGCTTTAATTTGAATCTTTCAGACCCCAGTGGGTGATTTCTCTTTCTCATGCTTTCCGGCTTTAATTTGATCCTTATTTAGATTTACCTGATATCTGGTTAGGGGTTCCTCCTGTAGCCCCCCATGTCAGCCCCCATCTTACCATGTTGCCCTATTCATTTGTCCTCTCCGCTGGACTAAGCTGTCTCAGGAGTTGGTTTATTTACCATCAGATCATCAGCTGCTGGCACAATACGTGATGATTGCTGAATGCATTACTGTCATAGCTGTCCGGGGGCTGGTTCTCTTGATTATCAATCATCAGTGACACTCACCCTAACTGTGGGCTGGGAATGCGCATTTATCATTAGGAACAATAATAACCACCACTGTACCAAATGCATTATATTCACCACCTCACTTAATCATTGCAGCAATTACATGGAGATAATTACGATCATTATCTCCATTTTCGTAGATGAGAAAATGGAGACTTAGAAAGGTTAAGTTGTCCATTTTCGATCTGACCTAGAACCCACTTTATACGCTCTTGACCACTGTATTTGGGGCATTATCTTATTTCTGTCCACATCTCCCTCCTTATTGTGGTGTTCTCTGAAATTGTTGACACAATAGCATAGACAGAGTAGGAAAATGCTTGCTGAATGGAATTGATGGCAAGATGGGCTCTTGTTTTGTGAGAGCTCTAAGTCGTTGAAATATGTATAATTAATGGAGGACGTTTGCTGGACCAAAAAGTCTGGAGCATATTTTGTTCTAATTTCATCTTTAAAAAAATATTTTCTCTTTTCTATACTGGGTGGTGTTTACCCTTTCATCTCGGGCCTGCGGTCTTCTAGCTCAAAAGGTCATTTTTCGCCTAAACCGGTTTGGCTCAGTGGATAGAGCGTCGGCCTGCGGACTGAGGGGTCCCAGGTTCGATTCCGGTCAAGGGCATGTACCTTGGTTGTGGGCACATCCCCGGTGGGGGGCGTGCAGGAGGCAGCTGATGGATGTTTCTCTCTCATCGATGTTTCTAGCTCTCTATCTCTCTCCCTTCCTCTCTGTAAAAAATCAATAATATATATATATATATATTTTTTTAAAAAAAGGTCATTTTTCTTAAGGTCGGACAAAAATAATAAAAATAATAAAATGAAGTCTGACATAAACAACTTGTCTACACTTTTTTGCTTTTCTCAGGTCATTTTATTCTTAAAACAATCCTATAAACTAAATACTCTTCCTATCAACCTTCTTTAGATGAAGAAATGGAGGCAGACAGCGGTTAGATAGTTTGACCAAAGCTCTAAAACTAGTGACAGTGGTCTTGGGCTAAGAAGACAGTTCTTCAGCTCACTCTCCCACCTTCATTGTCGTAACCTGTCCCTAGCATCGCTTGAAAAATTGTGTATCAGGCACAGTTATAAAAAAGTTGGAAATAGACCCTCTCTAAATGACTTATTCATTTGCAGTGTGTCTCTCATAATACTGATCCCTCTAGAATGTTGTACACCTGTTTCTAATAGCCTGAGGTAGCCAGTGTTATTACTCCGGGGTTAATGCATTCCGTTCCTGCAGTGACAAAACCTGTTTATTTCCTTAAACCCCGCTGGCATGCCATCTTCCTCTTTTAAACACCATTAAGTCGGAACTCAGCACCGAACAATTTCCTCCAGTTGCCCTGGCCCTTCTGATAAACCTGGCCGTTCCTCTTCAGTGTCTGCTGAGAGGCAGAAAAAGTATTCCCAACTTCAGCAGCAGCAGAGAGTGGAAAGCTGCCATATTCTGTTTTCTCTGAGGTGTTCACCACCAGCAGGAAGCCCAGCATAAGGCCGAAGAGGCAGAAGGCCTGGGTAAGGTTTCATGACATCTGAGTACAGATGGGAACATTGCTTCATAGAAAAGAAAGCAACCCGGCCGGGGTGGCTCTGTAGTTGAGCGTTGACCTATGAACCAGGAGGCTGTGGTTTGATTCCGGGTCAGGGTACATGCCCAGGTTGCGGGCTCGATCCCCAGTGTGGGGCGTGCAGGAGGCAGCTGATCAGTGATTCTCTCTCATCATTGGTGTTTCTCTCTCTCCCTCCCTCTCTCTTCCCTCTCTGAAATCAATAAAAATATATTGGGGGGGAAAAAAGAATTGGCGGAAAGGGGCAAGGTCAGATTTTGTGAGATGAATGAGAAGGTTGTTGCAGTTATCCCCCTGAGAGGTGCTGGTGGCTTGGATCGGGCTGGCAGCGGAGGTGGTGACAAGTGGTCGGATGCCGGGTCCATTTGAAGGCGGGGTCACCCAGAGCGGCTGAAAGATTGGATGAGGGTCAAAGAGGAAGGGGAGCAGTCAAGGACGACTGCAACATTTTGGTCTGAGTCATCGGAGGAACCGAGCTGCCATTAACTGTGATGGGGACGATGGAGGAGGAGCCGTTTACTAAGGAGGAGCAGGAGTTGAATTTCAGTCGTGTTATTTGAAGGGTACATACTACCTGATCTGGCCACTGTCCATGTCTCTGATGAGACTGAGACCTGGTGACCCCTTGGTTGAAGCCCACAATACTCTGCAGCAGGAGGGAGCCCAGCTGAGCTGTGCCTAGACCCCTGACCCACCGAAACTGTGCCATAAAAAGTTGTATTGTTTTAGCTGCCAGGTTTGTGGTTATGCTGTTACACAGCAATAGCTAACTAATACAGTGAGAGTGTGCTGCGATTGGCTTAATTGCCAAAGGACTTCATTGTCTTAAAGAGTGATCTCTTTGGTACATTTGAAATATGACTTATCCAAATTAAATGTAACATTTACCAGAATAACATATATGCTGGAAAGTGAGGTATGCTTGCCTTAAGATCTACACTTTAGGATTTGCAGAGTTTGTAAAATATTTTTTGGGGGGAAAATCCTATGTTACTCGTGTTTTCCAGGTGCTTATTAGAAAGAATGTGCAGTTCTCTGAGGCTTATTGTTTAATCTGGCATATCCCACACTGGCTCAGTTCAAGGGAAGCTAAAACCAGCAAGATGGACGTGGTGTGTGGTCCTGGAGAATTACTTTTACCTGAAAACTTGGGGAAATGATGACTCGCGTTCTTAGGACATCCCAATGTTTTGTAACATGAATGTGCGCGTAATTTCAGCAGGTCAGCTGGCGTATGCTGGGCAGTTTGTGGGGAGGAAGGGAGTGAAACATTCGGTTGTTTGAAATTCTTGGGAAATCCAATGCTCTTAGCAAAAGCGCTCCGGGGACAGATGATGTTGGCTGCGGCAGGCTGTGGTGTATTTCCCGAGATGCACCATAGCACATTCCCAGAGATACCCGGCCTGGCTGGCGAGGTCGCGTTTGGGCTTCGCTTGTCTTAATGTACTTTTCACTACAAACAAGTGATTTTTTTTATTATAAAGCATCTAATTAGACCAACAGGCCATCAGCTATCATAAATCAGTCTAACTCTCTTGCCTTGATTACAATAAAGCATTTATTGATAAGCTTGCAACTGTATTCCAATCTACTTTCTATTCACTGATTTTGCCAATATCATTTTTTAGCCAAGTTTTATTTTTCCATAAATTAGTGTCAGTACTTATCTTCTAAAAGAGAAACAACTTTCAAAATGGTTTTTTCAGATGGGGACATAAAATTGTAGCTAAAACCAAGAAATGGGAAAGCTCGTGATCACACTGAGTCAGATATCACCTGTGGAGCGCCCCTCCCCACAGCTCACCTGAGCACAGGTGAGGCACCCCTGAACCCCTCCTGGGCAATCAATGGTCATGGCAGCAGTTGAGCCAAACGTTTTTAATTTTTATGGGGATGCAAAGAATACCGAGCCATGAGAAAACCTATTTCACTAACATCGTGAAACACGTAATTTCAAAATTAGTAACATTCATTTAGAATAAGATACCTGTACCTGAAAAGGGCAAATCTTGATTAGATCAGACAATGAGAAATACCATTACATAAACAGTTGTTAAAAGTGTTTTGCCCTTGTTGGAGAAAGATAAATATCACATGATCTCACTCATTTGTGGAATCTAATGAACAACATAAACTGATGGACAAAAATAGATCCAGAGACAGAGAAGCATGGAACAGACTATCAAACCTCAGAGGGAAGGCAGGGGAGTGGGGTGGGGTGGGGTGAGTAAGAGATCAACCAAAGGCCTTGTATGCATGCATATAAGCATATCCCATGGACACAGACAGTAGTGGGGTGAGGGCACTGCTGGGGGCGGTGGGAGTGTCTGGGGAGATGTCAATGGGGGAAAAAGGAGACATATGTAATACTTTAAACAATAAAGAATTTTTTTTAAAGTGTTTTGCCCTTGACGGTGTTGCTCAGTGGGTTGGTCTCCGTCCCATGCACCGAAAGGTTGCCGGTTCGATTCCTGGTCAGGGAGTTTGCCGGGGGTTGTGTGCAGAAGGCAACTGATCAATGTTTCATTCTCACATCAATGTTTCTCTCTCTCTCTTCCTGTCCCTTCCTCTCTCTCTAAAATAAATAAATAAATAATCTTAAAAACGCAAAAGAAGTGTTTTGATGCCTTTGATAAAGTCAGTGCAGAATTTCTCTCTCGATTCCACTCACCTAATAGGAGACCATTGGGTGAAACCTGGAATCTGTTTTGGGTCTAAAATGGCTACCACGCTTAGAGGAGGCACTATGAAGAGACACTATTATAAGCTACATTTTCATGTGCTCAACAAACATATTTAAACAGCTGGCTGAGAGACTGGGGTTGACCCGGTTCCTTCTATTACACATGGCTGCAGGCGCGGGCATGAATAATATCCTTGTGTTATTGGTCTCGAGGTGAGCACATTTATAATGATGCTGCCTGTGGGGATGTTAACTTAGAAAGGACTTTTGGCAGAATAACTGGGGAAGACATTCTCAGCAAGATGCACGAGGTATTTAGCAAGCACTGTATCAGTTACAAAAAATGCAGGGCCCTGTGGGCAGATAGCGCTAAACCAGAAAGAGGACTACCTCACACCGAGTGGGGAGCACACCCTGGCGAAGACCGGCATCCACCGGATCTTTTATCAAGACCCCTCGGCTCAGAAAGTGTGCCGTTTTCTCAGTTTGTTCACTGGGGGACATAAAAGTATGACTCTTCCAAAAACCAATTGCTCTTGCCCTAGATGGTTTGGCTCAGTGCCTAGCGCGTGAGCCTGCGGATTAAGGGTCCCGGGTTTGATTAAGGTCAAGGGCACATACCTTGGTTGAAGGCTCCTACCTGGCCTGGGCCCTGGTCGGGGCCCACACAGGAGGCAACCAATCAATGTGTTTCTCTCACATCGATGTTTCTCTTTGTCTTTCCCTCTCTCTTCCACTCTCTCTAAAGCCAATGGAAAAATATCCTTGGGTGAGGATTAAAAAAACACAAAAGAAAACAAAACAAAAAAACACATACCAATTGCTCTTGGGAAGGGCGGGTGTGGGGAGGAGGGAGCCAATGGGGAAAAAAACAAACAAAAAACAAAGGAGACATCTACTACTTTCAACAATAAATTTTAAAAAATTAAAAACAATTGCTTAAAAGTCTCATCTTTAAAAAATAAATTTGCCAGAAAACCAGAAATGATTTCTGAAAGCTGGCTGTACCTCACAGACATAGAACACTGGCTTAGCCAAGGGAACGTGTTCTTCAGAATTTCTTTTTCCTACATGGACCTCGGGAGTGCAATATTGGTGAATCATCGGCCTGTTTCATATCCTACTCTCATCTGTAATTTACCCATAACTCACTTTTATTAGTTATTAAAAACCTATTTTAATAATATGCTGAACTCCTGTAAACTCACCACCCAACCCGACAACTGGAACACTAATAATGCCCTACATCCTCCAATGAGCTTTCCTCGGTCCCGTTTCCCCACCTCCTCGTCAACATCTTGAATTTTGTCATTATTGATTCATTCCCTGGTTAAAAATACACAGATATGCCTGTATGAAATACATTGTTGGTTTCCATTGATTGTAACAATGATGAAAGGTTTTTATGCTAAATACTAGAGGCCTGGTGCACGAATTCATGCACCAGTGGGGTCCCTCAGCCTGGCCTGTGGGATCGGGCTCTCCAACATCCCCCAAGGGGGTCCAAATTGCAAGAGGGTGCAGGCCAGGCTGAGGGACCCCACTGGTGCATGATCAGGGCCAGGGAGGGATACAGGAAGTTGGCCAGCCAGGAAGGGACCACAGGAGGGCTCCAGGGCTTGTCTGGCCCGTATAACTCAGTCCTGATTGGCCGAACCCCAGCAGCAAGCTAACCTACCAGTCCGAGCGTATGGCCCCTGGTGATCAGTGTATGTCATAGCAACTGGTTGACCGGTCGACTGTCTGCCCCCTGGTGTTCAGTGCATGTCATAGCGAGCGGTTGGGCAGCCTTAGCATATCATTCGCATATTATGCTTTAATTGGTTGAATGGATGGCCAGATGACCGGACACTTCGCATATTAGGCTTTTATTATATAGGATAGTCTTCTAGGCACTTGCTCTTTCATTCATTTTACCAAGACCCTTCAAATGTGTTGTAGGTAGCTACTATTCATTTTCACTATGATACAATATTTTATTGTGTGAACATATCAGATAAGATAAACCCAGTTTATTCAGAATGTCATGTCTCCTTTATACACAACTGGATCTAGTTTGTTAATACGTAGTCGTGGGTTCAATGTGCCAGTGGTTCTCTTTTTCAGGCTGTCCCCGTCTAATTTTGGTACCAAAATTAAATTGGCCTAATGGAATGAGTTGGCCTATTGGAATAGTTGAAAAGTTTCCACTTTTTTAAAATGAAACCTTTCATTTTGAGATCATTGTAAATTCACATATAATTATCAAAAACACAGAGAGACTTCATATGCTCTTTATCTGGTTTTCCTCAAGAGTAACTTTTTGCAAAACGCAAGTAAATATTGCAACCAAGATGTTGACATCAATACAGTAAAATACAGAACATCTCCATCACCACAGGGATTCCTTGTATTGCCTTCCGAAGGCCACACCCTCTTCTTCCTCCCCCAGCCTGAGCCTCTGACTCTCAGGAATCTGTTCTCCATTTTTATGATTGTGTCATTTCAAGAGTGTTTTATATATATATTAAATCATGTAGTAGGAAACCTTTTGAAATTGGATTTTTTTTAAATATATTTTTATTGATTTCAGAGAGGAAGGGAGAGGGAGAGAGGAAAAGAAAACATCAGTGATGAGAGAGAATCATTGATTGGCTGCCTCCTGCACGCCCCCTACTGGGGACTGAACCTGCATCCCAGGCATGTGCCCTTGACCGGAATCCAACCTGGGACCCTTCAGTCCACAGGCTGACACTCTATCCACTCAGCCAAACCAGCTAGCACTGAAATTGGATTTTTTTTACTCAGTTCCCTGGAGACTCATCCAAGTCGTTGTATATTTCAACAGTTTTTTTCTTTTTTCTTTCTGAGTAACCCTCCACAGTATAGATGTATCACACAGTTCATTTACCCATTGACCCATTGAGAGACATCTGTCTTGTTTTCAGTCTTTTATTACTATGAATAAAGCTGTGATCAGCATCTGTGTGCTGGCTCTCGTGGGAACACAAGTTTTCATATCTCTGGGATAAATACTCAGGGGTACAATTGCTGGGTGGGATGGTAGTTGCATATTAAGTTTTTGAAAAGCTGCTAAAATGTTCGCCAGAGTGGCTGTAACATTTTGCATTCTCCTGGGTAGTGAATGAATGACGCCGTTTCTCTGTATCCTTGACCAAATTTCGTGTTGTCACTGTTGTTTGTTCTTGTCACTGTAATAGGTGTGCAGCCATATTTCTGTGTGGTTTTCATTTGCATTGCGCTAATGATTACTAATGTAAAGTATCTTTTTATGGGATTGCTTGCCATTTGTATATCCTCTTCAGTGACGTGTCTATTTATGCGTTTTGCCCATTTCCTAATTAGTTTCTGTTTTTAGTGTTGTTTTGAGGGCTCTTTATGTATTCTAAATCTTAGTCATTTGTCGGATTTGTGGTTTGGAAATATATTCTCCTGGTGTGTAGATGCCTTTTTATCATTTTAACAGGATTCTTTGCAGAACAAAAGTTTTGCACAAATACAGTTTTAACAAAGTCCATTTTATCAACCTTTCCTTTTATGGATCCTGTTTCTGGTGTGAGGGCTAAGAACTATTTGCCTAGCCCTAGATCTTGAAAACGTCTCATGATTTTTTCTTAAAGTTTCATCTTTTTACATTTAGGTTCATGATCCATTTTGAGTTACCTTTTGTATTAGTTTTGAGGTTTAGGTAAATGTTTTCTTGTTAAAATATATATATATATATATATATTTATTGATTTCAGAGAGGAAGGGAGGGGGAGAGAGATATAGAAACACCAATGATGAGAGAGAATCATTGATCGGCTGCCTCCTGCATGCCCCCGACTGGGGATTGGGCCCACAACCCAGGCATGTGCCCTGACTGGGAATCAAACCGTGACCTCCTGGTTCATAGGTTGACGATCAATCACTGAGTCACACCGGCTGGGGTTCTTTTTTTTTTTCTTATGGATATCCAGTTGCTCCAGCACTGTTTGTTGAAAAAGATGTATTTCCTTCCATGGAAAGAAAGGCTTTATTTCTGGGCTTTGTATTCAGTTTCATTGCCACGTGTCTTTTTTTTTTTTTAAATATATTTTATTGATTTTTTACAGAGAGGAAGAGAGAGGGATAGAGAGTTAGAAACATCGATGAGAGAGAAACATCGATCAGCTGCCTCTTGCACACCCCCTACTGGGGATGTGCCCGCAACCAAGGTACATGCCCTTGACCGGAATCGAACCTGGGACCCTTGAGTCCGCAGGCCGACGCTCTATCCACTGAGCCAAACCGGTTTCGGCTGCCACGTGTCTATCCCTCTGCCAACACCACAGTCTTATGAATGTAGCTATGTAACAGTTCTTGAAATTAGGCCCTTGCTTCTTCCCACTGCTTTTTCAAAATTATTTTAGCTACTCTAACTCCCTTACCTTCCCATATAAATTTGGAATAATCTTGCTATAGCTACAAAGCAACTCAGTTGGACTTTGATGGGTCTGTGTGTTTGTTTGTTTGTTTATTTTTGCTGTTAGGAAGTATACAGTCAGTATTTCTTTGAATACTTTTTCTGTCCTGCTTCTTTTCATCTCTCTTCCTGGACACTGCTGACATCAATGTTAGACCTTTTGTTATATTCCCACGGGTCTCTCCGTCTCTGTTTATTTTATTTCAGTTTATTGTCACTCTTGAATGCAGCCCAATTTTCCAAGTTCGATAGATTCAGTACCACCGTTTCTTTCTTATGAACCAGGGAGCTTTGAAGAAAACCATTTTCCCTAACGACAATTGGAAATGTTATTTGTATGTTAAGCCCCATGCATAGATTATGAAATAGAATGCAGAAACAATGAATTCTGACAGTGACACCCGTAACGTGCAGTAAAGCATTTCAGTCTAAAGCGGCATCAGACCTATCCGTAAGATCCTTTCCCCTCGGCCGAAAAGAATCATGTTGGTAGAAGTGGTTGAGAAACACAATTCGATTTCAATGACTCACCCTCCCTCACTTGACACTGTAGCTGAGGCTGAGTGTGGTCATAGTTAAGCGAGATGTCTAACTCCTGGGCACTAACTCCTGAGAGCCACGTTCTGCATCTGGAGCCTACACCTCCTTCCTGCCTAATTGGACTGGAAGCGCCCCGTTGAAGAGTACATGTTGGCTTCCAAATTCGGGTCCATTGCATAATGCACTTCCCAGCATGGTTTCTGAAGAGCTCCAGTCCCTCCAGCCGTGTTTAGAAATATTAGTACAAATATTTGGCTTTATCGCATCGAAACGTGTTGCTGTAGGAGGCAAACAGCATAGCAACTGAAGTGGAGTTTTGACGTGTTTTTCAAGGAGGGAGCTGGAGGGAGGAGGTTTGGCGGCATCGCTGGAGAACACGGCCGACTGAAGTAAAAATTCACTCTCTCACGTTCCCACGTGCTACGCACCGGATTGCTTCTGCAAATGCCGAGTTTAAGGAAACACACATCCTGAATGTAAAACCCACTGAAAAGGGAGTAACAGTCGCCAACTTCTGCTCAGCTCAATGTTTACTCCAATAGATGACTTGCCTGCACAGATGTTCTGTTTCATAACTTGTCAGTGGTTAGTCCTCATTCCCATCTTTGAAAATTTTTTTTTAGTATTGAAAAGAACATTTGGCTTTTGAATTGAGCAGATGCGTGATCATCTTATTAGCAGACTAGGTGATAACTTTCCTTTCGTAGGTGGCTTTTCTGGGAATCCTGGGAAATCCTGAGAAATCCTGAGAATTCATTACCCCTGACCTAAACTTTCTGCTCAAAAATTTCTTATCTAAACAGAAACATCTGTGTGATACGTGCTGTTGTGAATATGGGCTCCCAAAGGAACTGGCAGCCTGGATAGATACCCTGAAAGTGATGCTGTAGATTGTATCAGTCCGTTTTGCCACAGTGATGCTGCATAACAAATCGCCCCCCCCCCCCAAAAAAAAAATACAACAAAATATCTGTATTTCTAGCTCATGAATATGTGAGTGAACTTGTCAGCTCTCAGCTGGGTTTGACTCTAGGCCACGGGTTCCGTTTAGATCTGGTCCAGGTATTTCCCTTTTCTGGAACAAGTTGATGAGCCCCTCAGGCATGTTCTTCTCATGGTGATGACAGAGTAAAAGGGGATGAGCCTCGTCCTGCAAGAATATCACATTATGTCCCACGGCTGGAGCAGACATGTAGCCCAACACCAATCCCCGGGGCAGGGAGATATATTCTTCCTCTAATGGGAGGGACTGCAAGAGCACAGAGCAGCAGCTATGGATTCAGGAAGGGATGAAGAGTTCTAGTCAACCTACCACGCGAAGCTTTTCTTGGGGTTATGTCAAGCAATAATAAAATACACTTCTTATTTGTCACCATGACGTTATAGCAAGTGCATACCCTTTTCTTCTCTGATATAACCAGAGATAAGACCTGTTTGCTACAGTGTCGTGGTGGCATTCAATAATTCCCTCATTTTTTTTTAAAGCATCAGAACCTCTCTTTAAAATAATCTCATGTAGAACCTCGATTTATAAAATGGATAATGGTGGTGCTGCTTTAAAGGGAGGAGAGAGAGAAGGGGGGAGTTAGGAATAGGGTTTCTAGGTAAAATGCGGGATGCCCAGCTAAATCTGAATTTCAGAGAAACAATGAACCATTTTTTAAAATATATTTTATTGATTTTTTTACAGAGAGAAAGGGAGAGGGATAGAGAGTCAGAAACATCGATGAGAGAGAAACATCGATCAGCTGCCTCCTGCACACTCCCTACTGGGGATGTGCCCGCAACCAAGGCACATGCCCCTGACTGGAATCGAACCTGGGACCCTTCAGTCCACAGGCCAACGCTCCATCCACTGAGCCAAACCGGTCATTTTTTTTAGTGTAAGTCCTATGATATCCTCTCTCTCTCTCGCTCTCTCTCTCTCTCTCTCTCTCTCTCTCTCTCTTTCTCTCCCTTTCCTTCCCTCCCTCCCTCCCTGTTAAATCTGACTCTCTAGTTGAGAGCACCACATAACTGTGCCCCCAGCACCCCTCCTTTTCTACCTGCTGCACTGGAATACCTCGGTGCCCGGCCTCACACAGGGCCATGCCTCCCCTCTGGGCTGCAGGAGAGCAGTTTTCTCGGCCTTGACCTGCCTTCCTAGGGCTCCTCCATGGGAAATAGGGCTCTGAGTGCCTCTAGCACCTCCCAGCCCATCCCAGGCTCCTTAGGGAAGTCATTGGGGATGGAAACTAACAATGGGATGACACCTGAGCCTAGAAGAGCGAACCAGAGACAGCTTGCAACTCACAGCGCTAGACTGTGCGGTAAGCACTAAAGAAAGAAGCCACATAGAGTGTTTGGAAAGAGTTCTGGTGCTTAAAAACGTCCAGGAAGGAGTGTTGCCATTCTGTACCGTTATAGTGCCTGATCAGCGTAGGGATGGATTCTTCTTTGGACACCCGAAAGCTTCGCTTTTGTTCAAGTTGGAGGCAGGGTGGGCAGGGTGACATGGATCCCTAACCCTCCCTGCACATCCCTCCCCTCTGGAGTCACTGAACCACCGTGCATCTCATATGTTGATGTTCGGAATGAGCTGTTCAAGAGGATCACAGGGTCCTAGAAGACAAGGCCAAAGGCCAGCACTGAGGAAACGCTTTTTGCCTTTCAGGAGCTGGGCCTCTCTGACCCTTGGGCCCCTCAGTCTTTGCAGAACAGCGAACCCCTTATAGTCCAGACAGCAAAAGTCAGCCCTGGCCCAGCCAGCGTGGCTCAGTGGTTGAGCATCAACCTATGAACCAGGAGGTCAAGGTTCAATTTCCCAGTTAGGGCACATGCCCGGGTTTTGGGCTTGATCCCCAGTGTGGGGGCATGCAGGAGGCAGCCAATCCATGATTCTCTCTCATCATTGGTGTTTCTCTCTCTCTCTCTCTCTCTCTCTCTCTCTCTCTCTCTTTCTTCCCCCCCCCTTCCTCTCTGAAATCAATAAAAAATATATTCTTTAAAAAAGAAAGTCTGACTTTTTACCACTGATGCCATTCATTGGTTCTCTTCCTTCAGCAGGGATTTTAATTATGGGGCGTCGGTGGAGACCTCGGCCACAGTGACCCGGAAGTTGCTTCGGATCTGTGTCTCTGTGGATCGTAGATGGGCACGTTAGGGTTGTGTTAGAAGAGTCCTCCTTCAACAGCAAGCCAGGCTGCCAGAGATTCTAATGAGTATGTAGTATTGACTCTACTTTCCTGCAGATATCAATCGTGAGCTCAGACTTCCAAAAAAACTACTTAGAAGCAGTTAAATGCTTTTGCTTTGTTGGTTTAATTTGTGTGGTGTTTTTTTTAATCTATTTTTATTGATTTCAGAGAGGAAGGAAGAGGGATAAAGAGATAGAAACATCAATGATGAGAGAGAATCACTGATCGGCTGCCTCCTGCACGCCCCACACTGGGGATCGAGCACGCAACCCGGGCATGTGCCCTGACCAGGAATGGAACCGTGACCTACAGGTTCATAAGTCGGTGTCCAACCACTGAGCCACACCACTGGGCATTGGTCTCATTCTCTATACTGAAAGGAAGTCTGGATGGTAGAAGTCTCTGGAAAACGTGGATGAAAGCCTTGCTGCAGTTAGTTCTGGGGTGGGGACAAGGAGGGATGGAGGGGACCCTCGGCTCCCTCGCTCATGTCCAGCCCTATCCAGTCCCAGGCTCGAGCCTCGGGCACCGTGTCCTTTGGTCTGCCTGCTCTCCATCCAGAAGATAAATAGTGCACTGGTTTTATTTATCCACTTCAAACAGTAGCTGCAAAGGGAGAAAACAAAAATCCCACTCACGTCTCGGAAATGACAGGACACTCTAAATCCTTTGGAGAGAAAAGCCTGCACATTAAATGGAAGCATTTGAGCAGAGTAAGGAGATTATAACGAGCTCGAAAATTAAACACAGTGAGACGCAAACCCGCAGTGATAATAGGGACTGTAGTAACTGTCCCTTTAAATGTGCATCGGAAAAAGCCAAGATGTTTGTTCTCCTCAGTCTTGCCCTTTAAAACCAGAAGATTTTTTTTTTTTTAATTTTAAGGGCAGCAGCCAGCCGCCAGCCTGTACTGTCCTTAAGGCTGGCAGTGGTGGCTTCTCCTGTTCGCAGAGGTCCCTGCAGCACCCAGGGCCGCCCGCGTGCCATTGACGTGACCTTGTTAGGTGGCCCTGAGAACCAGTTTCTGGGAGAAAAGGAGTTCTGCCTGCCAATGGCTTTGTGCACGTGCCATGCCCCGTAGAGGCAAGGCCCATGCCCACTGCATTTCTGCAGCAGTTTCTCCCCCTTTGGGGTGAACAAAAAGCAGAGTCCGGGCTCTGCCACCAAGAGACCAAGGTTTGCCCAGAAACCTAACGATTTCATCTCATAACTTAAGCGAAAGACTCTTAGGAGGCCCTATTACGTATGCAGTTGAGAACTGCAGTTACAACATTAAAGTCGTAAACTTTTTATTCTTTTGCAACCGACACAACATATTGGATGCTTCTGATTAAGGATTGCACGGCCCTGGGATAAAGCTGTGCTATTGGCAAGGGGAGAAATCTCCTCTATGTCAATAATAGCCACGTGGAAGGAAAGAGAGAGAGCAGGGGCTTTCCACTTTATTGCTTAAAGCAACACTGCTCCTGGTGTATTATGGGTACTTTTTTAAAAATCTCTTTACTGTTGAAAGTATTACATATATCCCCTTTATTTCCCTTATTGACCTCTTCTAGCCCACCCCGCATCCTACTCCAGGCCTTCACCACCCTATTGTCTGTGTCCATGGGTATGTATATACTAGAGGCCCGGTGCATGAAAATTCATGCACTGGAAGAGGGTCCCTCAGCCCGGCCTGCCCTCTCTCACAGTCCGGGAGCCCTCAGGGGCAGGAGGCAACCCGGCGATCAGGGGAAGGTGACACCTCCATCACACCTCTGCTGCTGCCACTGCCGGCAGCGCAAGCCTCAGCTGGCCCTGGTTACCTAAGCCTCAGGCGGCCCTGGGAAGCTGGGCAGCCACTATCTGAGGCTTATCTGCGCCTCGGGCCCGCCCTGGGTGGCTGGGCACCCGACATCCAAGGCTTGCCTGTGCCTCAGGCCGGCCCTGGACAGGTGAGGGGCTGAGGGCAGGTCCGGCCGCACCATGTGCCTGCTGCCCCCCGGCAGGGCTGAAAGTACTAGGGGACTCCAGCGGGGCTGAGGGGACTGGGTGCCGCCATCATTTGTGATGGTATGATTTGCATATTCAAATCATATGATGGTCAATTTGCATATTCCCTTTTTATTAGATAAGATGCATACAAGGTCTTCAGTTGATCTCTTCCTTCCCACCCGCCCACTCTCTGAGATTCGAAAGTCTGTTCCATGCTTCTATGTCTCTGGGTCTATTTTGTTCGTCCGTTTATTTTGTTCATTAGATTCCACATACGAGTGATATCATGTGATACGTAATCTTTCTCTGGTTGGCTTAATGCAGAATAGACTCACTATCATAGTTGATTATTCATTGAAGATGCTAATGAGGAATAGGTAAATATTTGTCTATATGGGAAAACAATCTATATTGCTTCCTTTATGGACATACCTTCTTTCCTAGAAATTTGCCCATAAGTTACTTTTATATCACCCCACCTTTCTCTAGAATTTGTTTTGCCCAAAGGCCTCCAGGTGGGAAATGGACAGTCTTGGACTTGAACCCAGCTCTGTATGAGTATCACCCCCTCTCCACTCCACGACAAGGTCACCAACGTCAGAATGGCCTTCATGTCCATTTACATGGGCAGGTTACCAAAGACTGAAAAATACAGTAAGAAGACTCTCATGTGTACAGTCTCTTTTTAAAATGTTCAGTGTATGGCAGAATTATGTGTTCATTGTGGTCACATGTGTATTTTAAATATATATTTATTGATTTCAGAGAGGAAGGGAGACTGAGAGAGAGATAGAAACTTCAATGTGTATGTGGATTGCACTTGGCGGGCAGTCACTGTGTGTGTGTGTGTGTGTGTGTGTGTGTGTGTGGATTGCACTTGGCGGGCAGTCACTGTGTGTGTGTGTGTGTGTGTGTGTGTGTGTGTGTGGATTGCACTTGGTGGGCAGTCACTGTGTGTGTGTGTGTGTGTGTGTGTGTGTGTGGATTGCACTTGGCGGACAGTTACTGTGTGTGTGTGTGTGTTTGTGTGTGTGTGTGGATTGCACTTGGCGGGAAGTCACTGTGTGTGTGTGTATGGATTGCACTTGGTGGGCAGTTACTGTGTGTGTGGTGTGTGTGTGTGTGTGTGTGTAAGAGAGTGTGTGAGTGTGGTGTGTGTGTGTGTGTTGCACTTGGCGGGCAGTCATCAGGTGTGCTTGTTTGCACGGCTGGCCTGGATGGGGAAGGTTTCCTTGCTCGTAGCTGCACACCGCTGCGTCCTGTCCCTGCAGATCACCTGGCAGCTGTTCTATTGACAACGCAGGCCAGAGCTGGTCCATTTAGTGCTGATTAAAAGCCGAATCCTTGAGCGGCACAACTGTTTTCTTTCGCGCCTGGGGAAATGGCTTACGAGGGAAGCCTGATGCAAAACCTGCAGTTGGAGCTCAAACTTCTTACACATACCCGTGACCTTAGGCAATTACTTTCTCTCTAAAGAAAGCCTGGTTCACCCAGCTGGTGTGGCTCCAGGGGTTGAGCGTCAACCTATGAACCAGGAGGTCACAGTTCGATTCCCGGTCAGGGCACATGCCCGGGATGCGGGCTCAATCCCCAGTGTGGGGCATGCCGGAGGCAGCCGATCCATGATTCTCTCTCATCATTGATGTTTCTCTCTCTCTCCCTCTCCCTTCCTCTCTGAAATCCATAAAAATATTTTAAAAAATATATTTTTTAAAAAAAGAACATCTGGGTTCTTTGAGCGACCACCTTCCGTTGTCTGGAAGCCACATGTAGCCAAACAGCAGTGACAGATCACAGGGTCACCAGCAAAGAGAGAAGCCAGGCCTGACTGTGTGTCTGGCTGTCGGCGTGCTGCGAGGTTGCCGTTCATCCGCAGAAGGGGAACAGCCATCAGTTAGGAAGCCTCGCGAAAGTGACGATTGGATCGCACCCAGGGCAGGCCTTCCGTGTGGGCCAGCCGCCTCTCGCGCCGTCCGCTTCAGTGAGCACCTGCCCAACAGCGTGCGTGTGCCGGGCTCTGCACGGGGCGCTGTGCTCACAGTGATGAGCAGTGACTGGAGGGTCATTCCAGGGTGGCTGAGCATGGGCTTCAAAGTGTCGGCTCCAGCGATACAGAGGCCGTACCTCTACCACGGGTGCGGAACATATTCCCCTGAAAATCCCTGTGAAATGCAAATGAGTACATTCTCCTGAAAATCCTTGTAAAATGCAAATGAACGTATTCTCCAGAAAATCCTTGTGGAATGCAAATGTATCACCTGGGAAAGGGCGCGGCATTCACTCTTACCTGTGCCAGCAGAACTCAGAGCGGGAGCTGCATTTCTGCGTTCCTGGGCGACGCCTCTGTTTGGTTATTTATCGGGGGCTTCCCAGGTGTGGGGCACTGTGTGAAGAAAACACACATGAATTCCCTGCTCTCAAAACTTGACGTTCTGGTTTGAGGAGAGAGAGAGAAGCAAACCAAGAAACGGTTCCACGATGTGTCAGATAGCGAAAAATAAGGCAGGGTGGCGGGATGGGGTATGGCATGACTACTATTCCCGGGGGCTTTCAGGAAAGAGCTTTTTAATCAGCAAGCATTTGAACAAAGACTGAACAAAATCGAACCAGGAGGTCGCCGGTTCGATTCCCAGTCAGGGCACATGCCCGGGTTTCGGGCTCAATCCTTGGTAGGGGCAAGCAGGAGGCAGTCGATCGATGATTCTCTCTCTCACTGATGTTTCTATCTCTCTCCCTCGCCCTTCTTCTCTGAAATCAATTAAAAATGGGGGTGGGGGGTATGAGGGAGAGAGACAGGCAGCGACCTGGGCAGGGGGACAGGGAGTGCCAAGGCCCTGAGGTGGAAGGAGGACTGGCTGTGATCCAGAAAGCTGGCCAGGCCTGTGTGGCTGGAGTGGAGAGGTCCCGAGGAGAGTCATAGCAGAGATGTCACAGGAAGGCGAGAGAAGATCATGAAGGGAAAACCTACCAGCAGGTTTGGCTTGGAGAGTGGACCTTGAGGCAACTAGCCTGTGGACACGAGATGGTCGGGGTGAGAGACTGAAGAAGGAGGTGATGAATTCAAAGGAAAAGCAGAAATGGAAGAGAGGAGTCAGTGCCCAAAGACTAATTTCTCCTCTCTCGTATGTTTCTGTGCGGGCCTGGTCCCCGGCCACACGGCATAATCTCCCCTAATGTCACACACTCCATCTCGTCCTCGGGCTGAGTCACAATCACAGCTGGCCCAAATCTGTCTGTTTTTGCTGCTGTCTTCTTCTGCACCCGCTCCTGGACCAGCTCCTGGGAAAACCAACCAAGCAGAGTGAGAGTCGGAAGACATGGTCTCTAGTCCAGAACCCGCCATGGGCAACCGTGGGTCTTGGGGCATTTCCTCATTTTACAGGTGAGAGATCCCAGGGCCAGAGAGATGAAGTTCAGCCGCAGGCTCCTGAGCAAGGGAGCACGTGTGTGTGTGTGGGGGGTGCTCGCTATGATGTGCACTGACCACAAGGGGGTGGCGCGGAATGAAGGAAGGCCCTGGCCAGCCAGCTGGTCAGCAGCCGCTAAGGACCCTACCTGTGCATGAATTTTGTGCACTGGGCCTCTAGTGTAAAATAAAGGAATGGTGTGGTCTCACCAACTTTAATGTTACAGAGACCCTTCCTGTGTCCTGATATCCTTTTCCCTCTCACATTTTCAAAATATATTTTTTTATTGCCCTAACCGGTTTGGCTCAGTGGATAGAGCGTCGGCCTGTGGACTCAACGGTCCCAGGTTCGATTCTGGTCAAGGGCATATACCTTGGTTGTGGGCACATCCCCAGTAGGGGGTGTGCAGGAGGCAGCTGATTGATGTTTCTCTCTCATCGATGTTTCTAACTCTCTCTCCCTCTCCCTTCCTCTCTGTAAAAAATCAATAAAATGTTTTTTTTAATATATTTTTTTATTGATTTCAGAGAGGAAGGGAGAGATAGAAACATCAATGATGAGAGAGAATCATCAATCGGCTGCCTCCTGCACGTCCCACACTGGGGATCGAGCCCGCAACCTGGGCACGTGCCCTGACCAGGAATCAAACCGTGACCTCCTGGTTCATAGGTCAATGCTCTACCACAGAGCCACGCCGCCTGAGCCCCTCTCACATTTTTAACTGCTCCCTCATCCCCCTGTCAGGCTCTGTTTTTGCTTCAAGAAAAGTGTCATCTGCTCAGGAATGAAGAGCTTCCTGTCCTGTCTGTTGGGTGCGAGGTGCAGAGTTGGTCCCACTGCTGTGCCCCTGGGGGAGGGTCCCGGCCGCCGGAGGCGCTCTCCCTGGCTGGTGCTCAGCTTCATGCCCTCCTCATCCATGGTGTTAACATGGCCCAAGGCCTCTATCCCTGCTCATTTCCTCTATTCCTGCTCATTTCCTCTATCCCTGCTCACTTCCTCTATCCCTGCTCATTTCCTCTATTCCTGCTCATTTCCTCTATCCCTGCTCACTTCCTCTATCCCTGCTCATTTCCTCTATCCCTGCTCACTTCCTCTATCCCTGCTCATTTCCTCTATTCCTGCTCATTTCCTCTATCCCTGCTCATTTCCACTATCCCTGCTCATTTCCTCTATCCCTGCTCATTTCCTCTATCCCTGCTCATTTCCTCTATCCCTGCTCATTTCCTCTATCCCTGCTCACTTCCTCTATCCCTGCTCACTTCCTCTATCCCTGCTCATTTCCTCTATCCCTGCTCACTTCCTCTATCCCTGCTCACTTCCTCTATCCCTGCTCATTTCCTCTATCCCTGCTCATTTCCTCTATCCCTGCTCATTTCCTCTATCCCTGCTCATTTCCTCTATCCCTGCTCATTTCCTCTATCCCTGCTCATTTCCACTATCCCTGCTCATTTCCTCTATCCCTGCTCATTTCCTCTATTCCTGCCCATTTCCTCTATCCCTGCTCACTTCCTCTATCCCTGCTCATTTCCTCTATCCCTGCTCATTTCCTCTATCCCTGCTCATTTCCTCTATCCCTGCTCATTTCCTCTATCCCTGCTCATTTCCTCTATCCCTGCTCACTTCCTCTATCCCTGCTCACTTCCTCTATCCCTGCTCATTTCCTCTATCCCTGCTCATTTCCTCTATCCCTGCTCACTTCCTCTATCCCTGCTCATTTCCTCTATCCCTGCTCATTTCCTCTATTCCTGCTCATTTCCTCTATCCCTGCTCACTTCCTCTATCCCTGCTCATTTCCTCTATCCCTGCTCATTTCCTCTATTCCTGCCCATTTCCTCTATCCCTGCTCACTTCCTCTATCCCTGCTCATTTCCTCTATCCCTGCTCATTTCCACTATCCCTGCTCATTTCCTCTATCCCTGCTCATTTCCTCTATTCCTGCCCATTTCCTCTATCCCTGCTCACTTCCTCTATCCCTGCTCATTTCCTCTATCCCTGCTCATTTCCTCTATCCCTGCTCATTTCCTCTATCCCTGCTCACTTCCTCTATCCCTGCTCACTTCCTCTATCCCTGCTCATTTCCTCTATCCCTGCTCACTTCCTCTATCCCTGCTCATTTCCTCTATCCCTGCTCATTTCCTCTATTCCTGCTCACTTCCTCTATCCCTGCTCATTTCCTCTATCCCTGCTCATTTCCTCTATTCCTGCCCATTTCCTCTATCCCTGCTCACTTCCTCTATCCCTGCTCATTTCCTCTATCCCTGCTCATTTCCTCTATTCCTGCTCATTTCCTCTATCCCTGCTCACTTCCTCTATCCCTGCTCATTTCCTCTATCCCTGCTCATTTCCTCTATCCCTGCTCATTTCCTCTATCCCTGCTCATTTCCTCGTAGCTTCCCCTTGAATCCAAAGCTGAGCCTGCAGCGAGACACTTAGAAAGCTGGCCAGAAAGAGGCTTCCCTGCAGGAGGAGGGGCCGCGGCGAAAAGCAATTACAGCCTTTGATTATGAAAGCGCGCTCGCAAGAGAATTCTGCTTAAACATTCCAGCCCAGTCTCCCGTTGCCTTTCCCACCAGAAGGTTTTTTGATCAATAGCAGAAGTACGTGCAGCCCGTCCATCTGAGTGGCTGGGCTGCGGTTCAACACCAGGCCCCGGGGGGCGGCCAGGGCTTTGCTTGCCGCCTTGCCTTAGTCTGTCATTACATTTCAGAGAAATTTCCCACTAACGCCAGAGCTCAGGTCTACAAGTCAGTTAAGAAAATGTAATTGAGCCCGGCTGGCGTGGCTCAGTGGTTGAGTGTCGACCTGTGAACCAGGAGGTCACGGTTCGATTCCCGGTCAGGGCACATGCCCGGGTTGTGGGCTTGGTCCCCAGTGAGGTGGTGCAGGAGGCAGCCGATCCATGATTCTCTCTCATCATTGATGTTTCTATCTATCTCTCCCTCCACCTTCTTCTCTGAAATCAATGAAAAAATATTTTTTAAAAAAGTAACCTAGATTTAATAACTATCCTTCCCTCCCTCCTGGGATTTCATTCTTGAGGGTGTCCCGGTGCTAACAGCTTGCCAGTCACATAGGATTCCCAGGGCCCTGGGAGGGGGGCACAGTGACAGCTCTGAGCAGGCGCCTTTGTGCCGTGCTGGGAGCGCTCTGTGTGGGGCAGAAGGAGCCCTGATTGGAAAGGGTGTTGTGACATCTGTGAAGAGCTAATGATCGTTATTTCGTGTTCTCTGTGGGGAAAGTGACAATAATGAGCTTGACGCGTGTCGTTGTCGTGGACGAGTGTTTTTACTGAAGCGAATGCTGTTGGCTACCTGCATGTGTTCGTTCAGCAAACATTACGTGTCTGCTCTGTTCCGCTGCTCAGACAAGGTGTGAGTGGGGTGAGGCCAAGCCCCTGCGTTCAGGGGTCTCACCGGTACAGGAGCAAAGACAGAAAGGCAAACCAAGAATACGATGCTATTTAGTGCAGTAGCCGAGCTGCAATCTGCAGTGAGCTAGTCCTCTCTGAACAAGTATCAGAAAAACTCCTGATTTTAGCTGTAGCTGGTTTGGCTGAGAGAATAAAGCATCGGCCTGCAGACTGAAGGGTCCCAGGTTCGATTCCGGCCAAGGGCACATGCCTGGGTTGCGGGCTCGATTCCCAGTAGGGAGCATGCAGGAGGCAGCTGATCCATGATTCTCTCTCCTCATTGATGTTTCTCTCTCTCTCTCCCTCTCCCTTCCTCTCTGAAATCAATAAAAACACATTAAAAAAAAAAACAAAACAACCCTACTGGTTTTATGCCCACGAGCCTACTGTGTTCTCTGTGGCTTGGGAGCCAGCTGATGGCCAGGCCTTCTGACATTCTGGGCCCGTGTTTCACTGGGATTCAAAGGTACCTTCCAGGAAATGAAAGAGTGAGCCGGGTTTCTTGCAGATCATAAAAGGCTTCACAGAGAAAGATGGCTGATCCAGGCCTGGAAGAAGCGGTGATCAATTTGCAAATGTCAGATGCGGGCCTGAGAGGCCCAGATTCCGTTCTCCACAGACGCAGACGTGCTGACACCCTCCCCTTCGACCTCCTTCAGGCCCACAATCCTTAACGCTCTGGTTTCCCAGCCCCGTACACAGCTTTCTCCTCTCTGACTGCCTCCTTACTGTTTAATTTCACTTCAAACACTTCTTGAGCATTACTATGGGGACGGAGATGAGATGGAAGAGCGTGCGGGTGTTGAAGAGCAAAGACAGAATCCTGCATGCTATGGGGACAGGTGTGAATGCATTAAGGCGAGCGTTCTACTACCCAGTGGAGAATGTAGGCAAAGGATACTGATGATCTGTCATCTTTAGTACAAACCAAGACAGACAGAGGAGAGCGAGGGTGTCAGGAAGAATCTGTGGACCCCCTAAGCAGCAGGCTCACCCAGCCTGACACCTGTGCCAAGCCGGGTGTGCATAAGACAGGAACCCACAGTTGTCTGTGCATCCATAGTAAATCAGGTGGCCCTGGCTGACGTACAAAAAAGCATGACATCAGCCAGTCACTTTCCAGTATGCACTTTAATTCATGCAGGAAGGAATTGTCTCTTGAGTTTTTAAACAAAAAGGAATTGGGGCATGCTTCTCTCTCCTCTCTCCCTCCTCCCTCCTTCCCTCCCTCCTTCCCTTCCTCTATCTCTCTCTCCTTTCCTTCCTTCCTTCCTTCCTTCCTTCCTTCCTTCCTTCCTTCCTTCCTTCCTTCCTTCCTTCCTTCCTTTCTTCCTTCCTTCCTTCCCTCCCCCAGTAGATTTAAGGGTGAAGGTGATGAGGACTGAAATAGAGGTCATATATGGAATACTGTGTTGCTTGTCTGTCGGCTTCAAAGTATTCCAACCCATGACCTATACTCCACCCGGTACTCTGAGGTCATCCCTTGGGTCACACAGCCAGGCCTCTATGCTAATGACCCTGTCCATGCCCCAAGTGCCCCATGGACTACTGACTTTATTAATTCCTATTATGACGATCAAAGGAGATTATAGAGGGGGGAGGGCTGAGGCAGAGGCATCATGAAGAACGTTCTGGTTTTGAGTGGTGTCCTGTCTCCTCCTTCCCTCTAGGAAGTGGTAATCAGACAGATTACTGCCATTTGAGTTAACAGCGTCCTCTAACCCATGGACACAGACAACAGTGAGGTGAAGGCGTGGGGCTGGGGAGGGTTGTGGGGGCTGGAAGGGGTCAATGGGAGGAAAAGAACATCTGTAATACTTTCAACAATAAAGATTTTTTAAGTAAATTAAATGGAAAGAATCCAGACATTTTATATAGTTTAGCATGGAGAGAAGACAAAATGGAACAAAAAGGGAAGACTGATGATGGAGTGAGGAAAGAAGAGATAGAGAAGAGAGGGAGGAAAGGGAAACAGAGAGATGAATTAGGAGCTGGAAGGAATGTTCGCCGGAGAGCATGTCCTACAGTTCCGAGGTCTTTGAGCTGCCGCGTCTGATCATTTATTCTTTCTGCCTTCTGGAATATTCATTAGCTCATTAACCATGGCTCACGCTACTGAGTTACATGGGAGATAGTGCTAGGACATGAAAACAGACAATGCTTAGCAGCTGGAAATGCAGAACAAGATATAAGGTTGGAACAAGGAAGAGAATAGGAAATGATAGACATGGAGGAGAAAGTAAAAACTCAAGAGACAACTACCCTAAAGGAGAGGAGATGGGGAAAAAGCCAGTCCCTGAACCTCGGGCACGTGCAAAATTGAGAACCAGGAAGAGTAGGAGGAGAGTGGGCGTGGCCGAGAGGTCCCCAGAAACCAAAGCAAAATAGATTATACGAGAGAAGGAGTGGTTGACAGTGTGGAATATTGTAAAGGTCAAGCAGGATAAGGGCTGTGAACACATAAATCTGTCTTGCTAAGAATGACCTTCAATATTTTAATCGTGAGATGATCTTTCTAGAGGGCAGTTTGGCCATATGCATTCAGAGTTTGTAAAATGTTTCTGTTCTCTGACTCAGCACTTCTACTTCCAGGCATGTATCCTTAGCAAATAGTCAAAGCCGGCCGGTGTGGCTCAGTGGTTGAGCATCGACCTATGAACCAGGAGGTCAGGTTCGATTCTCTGTCAGGGCACATGCCCGGGTTGCAGGCTTGATCCCCAGTATTTATTATGTTCTTAATTTCAATCGTTATGTGTTTCTATTATAGAATTTCCACTTAATGCTTTTCCTTCGTTTCTAATTATCTTCTGAAGCTCAGTATCTTGTCATCTAGTTTGCTGAACACATGGATCAAAGTTAGTTTAAAGTCTCTCTGATAACGCCATGTGTTTTTCCCATAGTTTTCATTTATTTGGTCCAGTCTTGTGATATGTATGGCAATTTTTAATTGTTGTCATATTGTGTGTGAACAAGTACACAGATCCCCCGCTACTTGCTCCTTGAAATAAGTATTGATTTTCTTCCGGAAGGCGGTTGGAGGAAGGCCGGAGTACCTGGATGTAATCAGACATTTGGATGGTAAAATTGGCTCATAATCTGTGTGATGATTGGTCTTTTACTGGTTGCTTTCTTCCTAAGACATAGTTATTCCTGCATCTCGGCTGAAGGTCTGTATTGTATCCTGGGACTCCTCCTCCTCAGGGCGAGCTCTAGCTTTTGCTTCTCCAGCACGCTAAGAACACGGAAGACTCAAATGGACTCAGTCCTCCCCGTTGTTATTAAGCCACTTCCTGATTGGCCTTTTGGCATCTCACTCCTCACGACTTAAAGAAATGTCCTAGGGCCCTAGCCGGTTTGGCTCAGTGGATAGAGCGTCGGCCTGCGGACTGAAGAGTCCCAGGTTTGATTCCGGTCAAGGGCACATGCCTGGGTTGCAGGCTGGATCCCCAGTGGGGGACGTGCAGGAGGCAGCCGATCCATGATTCTCTCTCATCATTGATGTTTCTCTCTCTCTCCCTCTCCCTTCCTCTCTGACATCAATAAAAATTAAAAAAAGAAATGTCAGAGGGCCCTGGTTGGTATGGCTCATTGGTTGGAGCATCATCCTGTGCATGAAGGGTGGTGGGTTTGATTCCGGATCAGGGCACATACTTAGGTTGTGGGTTCAATGCCCGGTCGGGGCTTATACAGGAGGTGATTGTTGAGTGTTTCTCTCACATCAATGTTTCTCTCTCTCCCTTCCTCTCTCTAAAATCAATTTCAAAAATTAAAAAATAAAAGTCTCATATGCTTTGAGGGGGAAAGTAGCACAAAGCATTGACTTACTTCTCTGCGATATTGTTTTATCTCTCTTTTTTTCTTGACTCTTGAAGTTTTGGAGCATTTGCCTCTTGGCTTTCTGTTTTGCCTGTGCACCCAGAGTTCTTACAAATAGATAAACGCCTCAAAGGGAACTACGGGGGAATACCGATATTGCAACAACGCGTTTCCTCTGGGATACTGGCCCCTAAGCCTGACAGACTTGGTTGTTCTCCAATACGTATTATATTTGTAGATGTATTTCTGATACTTTATCCAGCTTTTATAATTGCATTCTGCAGAGGGTTGATTTGATATATCCTACTCCATTACAAGAAATTCCTAAGCCCTAGCCAGTTTGGCTCAGTAGATTGAGTGTTGGCCTGAGGACTGAAGGGTCCCAGGTTCAATTTCAATTAAGGGCACGTACCTCGGTTGAGGGCTCGATCCCTGGATCTAGTCAGGGCGTGTGCAAAAGGCAACCAATCTATTGTGTCTCTCTCACATCAATGTTTCTCTCTCTGTGTCTCTCTCCCTCCCTTCCCCTCTCTCTAAAAATCAATGGAAAAATACCCTTGGGTGAGGATTAAAAACAAACAACAAAAAAGAAATTACTAAAAATCCATGTTTTAAAATAATATTTCCTCAAATAGGAATGTGCTCCCAGTATAGTATTAAATTTTTTAAAAATATATTTAAAAAGGTAGTCACAATTTTGTTTTTTTAAATTATTTTAAACAAATAATATAGACATATAGGGTGTCCCCCCAAAAATGTGTACATACTTTAACAGCTAATTTCTCAATTTTGAAAATCAAATGCATTTTAATGAACACTGCCTTTACAATTATTCAAGGTGTATGTATACATTCTGGGGGCGATACCCTAGGTATATTGAATATAAAATTGGGATGTATACACCTATGAAAGAAATACACCCTGGTGATTGATTCTAAGTAATGACATTATACATGATTTTCAATATTTTCCAAATTTCCCACAATATTTTAGCAGTAAAAAAAAAAAAAAAAAAGACCTGTTACTTACAAATAATTGCTTTGGCAAAGTATAATTAAGAGGCTAATGGAAAGTTACGCTGCTAGACATTCTTATTTCCAGAAGCAGGCCTGGGGCCAGAGAAGGTTGTGTTTGGCTCGGGCTAAGGCAATGGCTGACTCCTAGGGGAGAGGTCAGCTTGCTGGATGGCATGGCCCTGCCTCAGAACCAGGCTGTGTGTGTAAGCAGTGCGGAAGGAGGACAGGGTCAGATTGGTCTTGTCAGCAAGTTTGCCATGAGCTTCGGGAGTCAGATGAAATGGAACTCCTCTAATTATTCTTTTTCTTTTTTTAAAAATATATTTTATTGATTTTTTTTACGGAGAGGGAGAGAGAGTTAGAAACATTGATGAGAGAGAAACATCAATCAGCTGCCTCCTGCACACCCCCAACTGGAGATGTGCCCGCAACCAAGGTACATGCCCTTGACTGGAATCGAACCTGGGACCCTTGAGTCCGCAGGCCGGCGCTCTATCCACTGAGCAAAACCGGTTAGGGTTAATTGTTCTTTATTGAGCTCTGCCATCGGCCTCTCCTCTCCACTTACCTCAAGGATGGGTCAGTGTATTGGGGGAAATAACTATAGTTTTATCTGTGTATTTTCCCCCTTTTCTAGCGGAAAGCAGGGACATGACTGGGTCACAGTATCGGAGGCATGGAATTTGGAATTTTTCAATGTCTCAAATGTTTTCAACCCATGAGGATTATTCTCATTCCGAAGTATTTCTCTGGTAGATTAGTGCCTCTGCTTCTATGATTCTAAATTAAATTGGTACTAATCCCATAGAATTACTCCATCTTTTCCCCACAGCTAACTTTGGTTTCTCTTTGGTGACAAGTGTAGCACAGCATAGCACAGTGGTTATGCTCCCAGGTCCTGGGTCAAACAGACTGGGTTCAAACCCCAGCTAATATATTTATTCATTAAAAAAATAATTGTTAAATTTCTATTATGAGTTCAGTTCTGTCCTGGGAAGTGAAGAAATACAAGGCACTAGTGTTGTTATCTTAGATAATTCACTTAACCCTCATGTGGCTCAGTTAGAACAATAATAGAAGCTTACATTTGACTAATAGTTTGTGATTTCACGTACATTATCTCTTTTGATTCTCATAACTTAGTGACGTTGTCATATCTGCCTTAGAGATATTTCAGGGCCACCTTCAGGGATTGTCCACTTACTTCCAGGAATATCACAGAAGACTCAGTACAACCTAAAAGTCAAAAAGAAGATGTACGTTTGCCATATGGCAATGGTGATAAAGTAGGAAAAGGTCTCCACGTGGAGTCTGGAGTCTCCATCTACAGACTATTCCCTCGAAGTCCTTGCATATTGAAACCAACAAGGACACCACTGTGCCTACTGCTTTCTCACCTGTAGGCAGTTTTCCTTTTAAACACCTCTTACCTGTTTCTGATGTTTGGTTCTTCCCCCTCTGAAACCCTCCATTTCCTTGAGACGCAAGAACTTTCTCATTTCTATTGTCTTCTGACTTCCTGGCCATCCTCCCTCATTCAAGGATGGTGTTAGCTCTTGGCTCACAGCAATCCTCTCCATGCCTGTGTCTGTTACCATTCATGGTGAATTCGACACCCACATGGGATGACCCCATTATATCCGGCTTTTGATTTTCTCACCTCTGTTGACTCTTTTCTCTCCATTCCCAAACTTAGCACCCTCTCCTGTAAACTGTGTCAGCATGTGAAGGGCACTAACTCAAGTCCAAGGGCCCCATCCCCTGACCAGCACTTCATTTTCTCCAGCACAGTTACCTAGCAGTGCCATGGGCAACAATTCTTTCACCCCACTGAGCTTGCTCTGCCAGTCACTTCTCTATTTCTTGACCCATCTGTCCATCTTTTTATTTACTTTCCTCTTTTACTTCACTTGCGTTCCATCATCCATCATTGTTATCACACTCACCCTCATGTTCGCCTGGGGAAGCACCTACTTGTTCTCAGAACTTTCCTCTTTCCTGTAACTGAAAGACTGAGTGCTGCTCAAGGCAGTCACATCACTGTGCCAACCTACTTCACTTGAAATTTCTGGTCACAAACTTCAGCCACCGAGCAGTGTTGCATGGCAATCGTGGTTTCTCTCATTAGTCTGCCTTCTCACTTTTTCCACCTCTAAGTGTACAAAATATTTGCACCTGTACACATCTCTCTCATCATCGATGTTTCTATCTTTCTCTCCCTCTCTGAAATCAATTTTATATATATGATGAATCTGGGGCTTTAGAGAGAAATTAGAGACAAGACTTCAATTTTGGAATAATCACCATAGGTGTTTGTTAAAGCATGGAGTCTAGACGGTGGGTATAGGTCGCCAAGAGGATCCAGGATTAAGCTATGAGGGAATCCAGCATTTAGAGGTCATAGAAGTCATAGAGGAGATGGAGTCAGCAGAGAAGACTGAGCATGATCAGCCAGAAATGTAGGAAGAGACTGAAGACAGTGTGTTGACTCAAAGGCGAGAGGACAGATTCCCAAGAAGACATAAATGTTCAACGATATAAAATACTACTGAAAGGCGTAGGTAGACGAGGAAAGACAGGTGTCCACTGGATTTGACAACATCAGACTCCCTGGGGACTTCCCGAAGCACAATTTTAGTTGAATGGTGGCATCAGAAACCAGACTGGAAGGAGTTGAAGAATGAATAGGAAGTAAAGAAATGGAGACTTACGTTTTCGTCAGCTACTTCAAGAAGTTTTGTTGAGAAGATCAGCAGGAAGTAGGAGAGATTCTATGTAGGGGTTCGATTAGAAAGTGATGAATCTGGAAACAAAGTGTAAAGACTCCGGCGATCTCCTGTCCTTTCACGGAAGCTTCCGGAGTACAAGGAGTTATTGAAAGCTTTTTGTTTGTTTGTTTTTGGACAGAATCCAAGAGCCTATTGATTGGGATTCACTTTTTATGTTTCAGAATCTGTATTTTAAAACCATAGGGAGCAAGTAAATGGTGGTAAAACCAGGGCTTTCATCTTGATAAACATGGACAAAAGCAAAAACGTGTAATTTAAAAACATGCTGAGTGCGCAGGGAGATCATTTTATGGCTAAACTATGTAATGTAACAAACGGACAGTGGAGAATTTAATGTGCTAGTAAGCTAGGGTTTCCTAGAAGTAATCTATCATTTATATAGAAATTTGTGACTGTCAGTGGCTGGGCTCAGGAAGGGAATAGATGAGCATAAAAAGGATGCTTGTTCCATGGCGGTCAGAGCCCCCAGAGGGTCAAAGTCACCTATCAGGTCAATGTGAAGAAATTCCCCTCCTCAGGATAACGCACATGTCAGCACAAATCTCACCCTCCCCAGGAAACAGTTACTGATTCTTTTTACACTAGATCCTTATAGAAACTGGTGTTTCCCACAGAATTTTGTCTTTATCTCCTCAGATCCTTTATCAAACTGTATTGAAATCATATGTCTTCATTTCTGACTCTGCGATTGAGGCCAAATATTGATTCTTGTTTCCTATTTTGTCTTTAGCATTGCGTGTGGCAGATATTCAAGAAATATCTGTGGATAAAATAAAAGCAGAAATAAAAATGTGTGTGTGTGTGTGTGCGCGCGCACGCGCGCATATCCATATATATACTAGTACACACACAGGTATCAAGAACACATAATATTGAGGGAGGAATCAAATGTGTAATTAAAAATGACTGATGGCCCAGCCGGGTGTGGCTCAGTGGTTGAGCGTTGACCTATGAACCAGGAGGTCACGGTTCGATTCCCAGTCAGGGCACATGCCCGGGTTGCAGACTCAATCCCCAGTAGGGGGCGTGCAGAAGGCAGCTGATCAAAGACTCTCTCTCTCATCATTGATGTTTCTATCTCCCTCTCCCTTCCTCTCTGAAATCAATAAAAATATATTTAAAAAAAGGAAAATGAGACTTATGTAATACTTTACACAATAAAGAATTTAAATTAAAACAAAGAAGAATGACAGATGCTGTGAGTTGAGATGGATGTGATGCTATTGAAGGCTGGCTGCTCTGAGAAGCTTCATGAAAGGAACTGGAGTCATTGCTGGGCCTCCAAGGATGAGTGGTGGGATTTTGATAAAGGGCTCATTAACGGTTTCATATAATCAGATGTGCTTACTACATATAATCACATGTGTTACTCTAATGATTAGGCAAGACGTGGAAAAGCTCAGTTTAGGGTGGGAACTGGGCTAAAAGTCAATCCCGAACCTCTGCCCTTGACTGTGCCTGTCGGGTCATCTCTTGGGAGTGTTACCTTTGACTCTGAGCTTTCCTCGTCTCGCTGGTTGGGTGTCACCCACAGGGACAGCACGGACCCGAGTTTTCCTGCAAGCATTTGCCAGGCCAGCGATTCCACACCCTTCAGCTGCGTGTGTGTTGTTCTAGCTGCAGCTTTTGCCCAAAAGAGGATTTTATTCATCTCACCACCAGTGTGCTCTATTATCCCCACTCGGTCATTGTATTGCTCCTGGAAAAAAACAATCCGATAGCATAGAAAAAGGCTCTAAATACAGCGTAATTACCGTGTATTCTTTCTGCCTCTCCATATTACTGAACAGAGAGAAAAGGCATCTCGAAATAAATGATGATGATGCCTGTTAATAAATAACAGTCCCAGCGACTTAACTGCTGCCTGGAGGCTATGGGAGAGGCAGAATGCCTCTGCAGATCCTGTGCACACACCAGATGTGCGCCTGGCTCAGCAGCGGGAGGTGGAAAAGGGAAGTTGGCCAGGGACGTAGTTTTGAATGAGAGGCATTTTGTACATGGCCCTGAGTTGAAGCAGGGGACGTGGGAGCAGGGAGGGCGGAGATATGGAAGATTTAGACTGGACCCTGCCCCTTGTGTTGAGAGAAACTCTTACTTCTTGGAGGAAATGAATCACCATAATAAACAAATCAGGGCAGCATCCTAGACAATGAGTTGCCAGGGCTATAATACAGAGTATATTAATTAGCATGCTTTTTTCTTCTCCTTTCCTATTGGCCAAGCTTAATATAGTAACGTGATTATGTGACACCATTAATGAGTACATTCTGGCTAGTATTTTAGCAGCAAGTAGAGGGGGAAATGCAAAGATGAAGGCCTGAATATGTCCTGTTTGTGTTCCTGAGTCACTCCTAGGGTCCCAGAATGAGCTAAGAATGGGGAGAGTTTGGGGATGAACTAAAATCAACTCCCATGTCTAGCTAGTGTGGCTCAGTGGTTGAGCATCAATCTTATGAACCAGGAGGTCATGGTTTGATTCCCAGTCAGGGCACATGCCAAGGTTGTGGGCTCAATCGATCCCCAGTGTGGGGCGTACAGAAGGCAGCCAATCTATGATTCTCTCTCATCATGGATGTGTGTCTCTCTCCCTTTTCCTTCCTCTCTGAAATCAATACAAATCTATTTTTTTTAAAAAAAACATACAATCAAATCAGCTCCCACTTTGTGAACCATCAATCTAGTGGACACCATGCAAGGCAAGGGTCAGGAGGAAGAGAGGAGCCAGGTCTAGTTCCTGGCCTTACCCCAGAGTGGGATGCCCGGTAGTCCCCTGAACTTAACTTCTCCACATCTTTGTCTATAATTATCCCCTGGCTTCAAAGGCATGTAGGAAAGATAATATTCAGCAAAACTTGAGAAAGCAAGGTATAATACAAGTCAGGTGGAGCTGCTATTACGATTGCATCCACTCAGCAGCCAACCATTTAAGGTCTGAAACAAGGTCAGTTGAGGCAAAAATCCAGTTGTTGTATGCGAGCCAACAAATCTTGGCAATTAGGGTCAGAAGAAGCAAACACTTTCCTTTTGCAAAGTGAAAGCTCATTTATTAATGCATTGATTTAAGACAAAATGTAAATAATTCCTTGCATGTGTGGCTTGAGGTAAAGGGATCTGTCCTGTTTTAAAATTTCCATTCATTCAGTAATGCCTTCCTTCTATGGCTCTTGTTTGGTGCTTACCCTTTGTGCACAAGTCTATTTTATTCATTTATTTTATTTTATTTTTAAAATATATTTTTATTGATTCCAGATAGGAAGGGAGAAGGAGAGAGAGATAGAAACATCAATGATGAGAGAGAATCGTTGATTGGCTGCCTCCTCCATGCCCCACACTGGGGATTGATCCTGCAACCTGGGCATATGCCCTGACCGGGAATCAAACCATGACTTTTCTGGTTCATAGGTCGAAGCTCAACCACTGAACTATGCCAGTTGACTATTCATTTATCTTTAAGTAAACACAGCTGAGAGGACTTTCCACCAGGGAGGAGAGCAGATCTGTGGTATTTGGTGGGTGTAGTGGAGAGACCAGTACTATGGCGCTTGCTTTGAATTCTCTGACCTTGACCTTGAGCTCGGACTACTACCCAGGCCCCTATCAGCTTTCACGTGGCCCCTTGGAGATTGATGCCAAACAATGGCAGTCTCTGCCCAGCTAAGGCATGTGTGGCAGGTGGATGGTTTCTGGTTGTGTACTGATGCTGTGGTCCAATGAGGATCAGGTACCGACTTGATGATGCTCAGTCGTGCACCTGGAGCCGCCTCCCTCCTGCCGACCTCCCGAGCTCGGCGTTTTCCTCCGAGGTGGACAATATCCAGATGGCGGGTTTTAAAGAACCAAGCCCAGCACCTGAGTCAGCCCTGCTGTAGGCTCCAAATGCTTGGGCCTCTCGGAGACGCTGAGGTGAGGAGCTTAGCAGCTGTTGGCGTGGGTCTACCAAGGTCTGGCCTGCTGCGATGTGAAGAAGGACAAAAAGGGGACTTGGCTTCCTGTAACTCGAGGGAAACCATTCTGCTTGCTCAGACTTGGAAGAAGAGTTAGAGGTTATTTTAGGGGGTTCCGCTGAGCCCCGAGAGTCCAAATTAAATAACTGGGCCCGCAGCTGTTATTCCTGAATAAGCTTTCACTCACGGAATTGCCTCCTCCTCACACTGGGCTCGGAGAACATCCTAGATTTGCTTTGAAAAGATTGAAATGCGTTGGTTACCACAGAAATGGGAGGCTTAACCTCACTGGCAATTCCAGTTCATGGGTCCAATCATTCCCTCAGTGAGGACACCGGCATTGCTTCACGCCAGGCAGGAAACCTCTAGTGCCGTGCTGAGAGCGGAAGGAGGTGACCAGTGCTGTGATGGGGGAAGCAAAGGGGCCATCTCAAGTTCAAAGGAAGGAGGTGACCAGTGCTGTGATGGGGGAAGCAAAGGGGCCATCTCAAGTTCAAAGGAAGGGGCTTTCATCCAAGCTGGGTCTGCAAAAAGGTTTCCCAAAAAATGTGACCTGTGAGCTGGTGCTGGGAGAAAGGAGGCAATGGGAGGAGAGACTGGTGGGGCAGAGGGATGAGGCCGTGTGCATGCTCAGGGATAAGTCTTCGATGTGCACAACAAGCCTACACTCGCCATGTGATGAGCGTACCTAAGACCTTTCCCTCCCTGATCCCATCGCCTCTGGAGGCTCAGAGCTTGAGGGTTGACAGCATGCAAGTGTGTACTGGGTTGGTTTTAAGACATACTCTGCCAGTGAGAGGAGGGTTCTTTAGTCTTCTGATTCTACTATCTTTTGCAACCTTGAATATGTCTGCATCTCGGACATAAACTCCAGAGCCATTTGCGTTCCATTCAAGGTAAATCTGGGCTTCCAGGCAACTCAGAAGAAAGCTTTGGGTATTATATATGCTTAGTTTGGGTGGAAGTGTAGAGAAAATAGTGCTTCACAAGATGTCAGAAGATTAGAATTTAAATCCTGGCCCGGCCGGCCGGTGTAGCTCAGTGGTGAGTACTGACCTGTGAACCAGGAGGTCAAGGTTCAATTCCTGGGGACATGAAGGAGGCAGCCAGTTGATGATTCTGTCTCATCATTGATGTTTCCATCTCTCTCCCCCTCTCCCTTCCTCTCTGAAATCAATAAAAATATATTTTAAAAAATAATGTAAATCCTGCCTCTGACAATTACTACCATTTAATTTTCCCATGGTGCTTGTTATCTACACTAATAAAAGAGAAATATGCAAATTGGTCATACCTTTGTGACACCCACCAACCAATCAGGAGTGAGTATGCAAATTAACCCAACAAAGATGGCTGGTTAATTTGCATACACAGGCATGGAGCGTAGACTGAAGGCTCTGGCCCGAGCGAAGCCTGAAGACTGAAGATTGAAGACGACTGAAGACTGAAGACTGAAGAGGCTTGGCTTCTCCGCTGTGGCCAGAGCGAAGGCCTGGGTCCCGGGTGCCGGAGGAAAACCGGTGCCGGCAGCCAGGGGAAGGAAGGCCTATTGCATGAATCTTTGTGCAACGGGCCTCTAGTCATCCAATAAAATGGGCTTAATAATACCCAGTCTCTCTTTCTTGAGTTGTTCAAATTGTTCATGTTGCTCCTGTTCTTGTATTTCTTGTGCTGCATCATGCCAGTGCCCCCAGTGGAAAGGCCAAGGTGGCAGATAAAATGTAAAACCAAAGTGGTCTAGTCACACTGCCCAAGAGCTCAGGGGCCTCATGGAAGTCTCTAAGGCAACTCTTCCCCTCTTCGTGTGCTTGGGCTCAGCCGCTGTGGGTAAGGCAGGCGAGGCTCCCTCACAAAGGAGACTCTCTCTCTGGGTCCCTCCTAGTGGCCTTGACCTGAACTTGGGTGGGGAGGGGGGGTGCAAAAGCTAGTTTCTTAAAAAGATAGAACACAAGGTGATAGACATCAGACTTCCCTGTTAGCAAAGAGAGAAAAGGCAACACAATTTAAACTTTCTCCTTGATTTGTGTCATCATTCGGTGCGGTCAGTAGTTGCTGTATTGTAAGCTGGAGATGCTCTTGAGGCTGCTGCGGATCAGTCTCCCTTGGCCTACACTGTGGGCCGGACCGCTAAGCTTTCTTTGTTTTTCTATTTTTCTCTTCATTTCCGGGCTCATTCCTCCCTGCCAGAAAGTTAGATAACGCATCTTGCTGTGAGTCTGCGCTTCTTAAGCAGCCGCTTTCTCTTCTAATTTGCTTCGGGCAAATGACCCAAATGAAACCAGGTTTTTGACATGAATGAAAAACGAACGTGGAAAACATGCGCTTTTAGCTAATAGACTGGAGCGAAGAGCATGCGAAATTAGACTGTCACTCCACAGGCTCGTAGGCTTTGAACATTTATCTTCCTGCTAAGCCGCTTTTGAGAAGACGTTGTTTGAGGTCTGATCTCCAGATATGTGGCTGGCTTATTATAATTAGAGTTTTACAAATCTGACTTTACAGCAGAGTTCATCTCAACACACACACTCAGTTATACTGTTGTGTTCGTAGTTCGATTGCAGAGAACAAAGTCCGCTCTAGCTGGTCTAACCAGAGAGGAGGGCTCTGCAGCCTAACAGGTTCAGAGCCACTGAAAGGCCTTGGGGACGCCCTAGCCGGTGTGGCTCAGTGGATAGAGCGTTGGCCTTCGGACTCAAGGGTCCCAGGTTTGATTCCGGTCAAGGACATGTACCTTGGTTGCAGGCACATTCCCAGTAGGGGATGTGCAGGAGGCAGCTGATCGATGTTTCTCTCTCATGGATGTTTCTAACTCTCTATCCCTCTCCCTTCCTCTCTGTAAAAAATCAATAAAATGTATTTTTTTAAAAAGGCCTTGGGGAGCAGGGTGTCGGCTGAGCTTCCGAGAACAACTCTCAGCCCCTGGAACTGCTCTGCTTGTGCCCCCAAAAGGAGAAGCAGTTACTGCCGCTGCAGACTTTCTCCAGCACGAGCCAGGCCAGTTGACCTGATGTCCACATGCCGTGTTTCCCTCCATTCGCTCTCACACAGCAGGTGAGCAGACCTTGTCTCATCCTGCACCCTCGCCCCGAGGGGTCCTGGGAACTGTAGTTCTACCTTCCAAGCACCAACCTCCCAGGCAACATGCTAGAAAGGACATGGAGCGTGTGTGGAGTGTCAATTCAGACAATGCCTCCTCAAATCTAATACCCTTATCATACAGGTTCCTTTTAAGGAAATCAAGAATTATCTATCACAAAAGAACCGCAAAAAAGAAAATACAAAAGCTGTGCTAAAGGGCTTAGGGCTGATAAAATTTTTATTCTTTGATAAATTTTATATGTGTCTGTATGAGTGTGTGTATAGGGGTGTGTATGTATATTTGTACATATAGGCAATATATATTTGAAATATGTGCATGCAATAAATATATAGGGGGCACTAAAGCAGGGAGCAGAGTCATGTGTTATCAAACATGACTGACTATGATGATCTTTTTTAAAAATATTTTTTGTATTGATTTCAGAGAGGGAAAAAAAGAAAGAAACATCAATGATGAGAGAGAATCATCAATTGGCCACCTCCTGCACACCCCACACTGGGGATTGAGCCCGCAATCCAGGCATGTGCCCCAACCAGGAATCAAACACATGGCCTCCTAGTCCGTAGGTCGACACTCAACCACTGAGCCACACCAGCTGAACTGACTTTGATGCTGTTGAGCAGGGATTAGGGTCAGGACTAAAGCCCTTAGAAGGGCTAGAGGGGAACAGACATCTATCAGGCTGTGTGCTAGGTGCTAACAATGCAAAGACAAGCAATTGGGTCCATGTCCTTGAAAGAATTCATACAAGAGGGAAATACTCATAAATAATTATATGACAACAGGGCAAATTTGATGCTGAAAAACATGCAGCTTCAGATTTTTCATCAAAATGTTCTCGAACTACAGACAAGGAAAGGATGGATGTATTGTTTACAATGCGCCTCAGTAAACAATGAAATTATTTGCTATCTCACATTTTATCTTTAAAATTCATGGGAATTTTGTGGCCTATTTTATATGTTTAATTTAAAGTTTTCTATATGCTTTCAATAACTTCCCATCATCAACAACGTTATTCATCTTTTTGGCTCATGGACAAAAATATTGTTACACTGAAATTATTATTATCAGAAAATAGGACTAAATTGAGAGGGGCTAATATGGGATGAGGAAATCCTTTTGCTCTGTCTTGATTTCAGGAAATTTTGAAAATCTAGGCCCACCAAGATGTGTCTATTTTTTTTCCCAATATATTTTTATTGCTTTCAGAAAAGAAGGGAGGAGAGAGAAATAGAAACATCAATGATGAGAGAGAATCATTGATCAGCTGCCTCCTGCACGCCTCCCACTGGGGATGGAGCCTGCAACCCGAGCATGTGTCCTTGGCCAGAATCGAACCCGGGACCCTTCAATCTGCAGGCTCTATCCACTGAACCAAACCAGCCAGGGCCAAGATATGTCTATTAATGGCAACTTTGCTTAGGATTTTTAAGAGCATTCTGCCTTTGTGATGTATCCTCTATTCTTATGACTAACAGTGAACTCATTCGCCTTATTCAGGTTTTCCCTCTTTGTTACGACTTTTGCTCCTGGGGAAGCATAACAATGCAGGCTTCAGTGCATAGAATGCTGGCACCCCCTTGCAGCTCAGGCGACATTCATGCATGTAACAGCGTGCCCCGCGCAGAGGTGGGCGCAGAGCGGGTGCGCGGGGAGCTGTCCGCACCTGTGGGAGGAATATGTACGTTATCACTGCAATTAGCCGCAGTTGCTGGAATATGTGGTCCTAATCGAGAGCGGACCTGCTTTTACAGGCTTTTTGCGGTTGGTTCTCAATCCCTGCAGACAATGCGTCCCTTTACTGCCTGTTCCTGGGACACAGAGCGCCCGTTGCCTAATGTAAGACGTCACTGCTGTAGTACCGGCCAGGCTGCAAGCCACGTCCCACTGTATTGCAGCTTGTCTACAAGATGATGAGGTAGTGCACGTTGTTCCTTTATAAAATGCATCATTTTGATCGCCTCGTTGAACACACACAATCACTTTATAAACATCATCTTTATGAACATAGGGAACGAAGAAATCAGTAAGTGAGGCAGCTCATTGCTTCCTTGTGCTCATCCAAATGTAATATAAACATTGCTAACCTTGCTTTCCAGCCAACTATTGGTATATGTCTGTGGATTACAACAAAATAGATCATGTGAACGTACAGGAGTATCTTTCACACCTTATTACTACTTTTTTGAGTTTGAAATAGCTTAAGCCAGCTCCAGTTTCACCATTCTGTTCCTTTTTTTTTTTTTCATTTCAATTGACCCAAAGGGGTTAAAGGTACTGACCTCCCTCCCCACCCTCCAACCCCCCCGCCCAAGTCAAAAATCCACCTGTAACTTTTGATTCCCCAAAAGCTTAATTCCCCAAAAACTTAACTACTCATACTGTTGACCAAAATCCTTACCAGTAATGTAAGCAGTTGAGTAACACATATTTTGTGTGTTATATGTATATACTAGAGGCCCGGTGCTCGAAATTGCACATGGATAGGGTCCCTCTGCCTGGCTGGCCATTGGGGCCAATCAGGCCGTCTCGCCAATGGGGCCTGGCTGGCTGGGGAGGGACTGCAGGAGGGCTCCAGAGTATGTCTGGAACTCTTGCCTAGTCCCAATCGGCCGGACCCCAGCAGCAAGCTAACTTACCGGTCGAAACATCTGCCCCGTGGTGGTCAGTACATGTCATAGCAACTGGTCAAGCGGTCGACCAGTCGACTGATCAGTAGGACACTTAGCATATTACGCTTTTATTATATAGGATAGTGTACTCTTACAATAAAGTAAGCTAGAGAAAAAAAAATGATACTAAGACATCATAGGAAGAAGAAATACATTTACAGTATCTACTGGAAACAATCCGCGTATAAGTGGACCCGTGCAATTCAAACCCATGTTGTTCAAGGGTCAACTGTACTTGTTCTGCAAAGTGTATGTGAAACTGACTTCAAAGAAGGTCTCAAATAATTTCAAATGTGCTTGTTCCATTGTGTTTTATTGTTGTTCCTGGTCAAGACTTGCTTCATTTTTCATTGCTAACATTCTCAAGATGATCTTTAAATTCTCCACGACAGCGATGGTTTCATGTAACCATTACTCAGGATGTTTGAGAATGTGGAGCACAGGTGGGGCAAACAATCACACTGAAATTTCTAGTCATTTCTAACCAATAAGAATGGCTTACTTCTTGGGCTTTTCCCTCCCCTCTCTTACTCACTGTATCAGTTAATTTTCCCGGTGTGACAGATCACTCCAAAATGTAGAGGTTTAAAACCACGACCATGGATGTAGCTCACAGTTCTGGGGGCCAGCAATTTGGGGTTGAGTCCAGCGGGACAATTTTTATGTGGATGAGGCTGATCTCTTCTGGGGCCCACTCATGTGTCCTAGTGAGCGGACAGATTTTACGGGGTTGGTTGACTGACAGCTGGGGTGCCTCAGTTCTTCACATTCTTAAGTGGCCTGTCATTCTCCACCAGGCTAGTCCGGGCTTCCTTACAGGGTAGTGGTGTTCTAAGAGCAGCAAGCCCAGTGCCGAGTACGTTTGAAAACCTTGTCAGCATCACGTTTTCCAAATATTAGGATCCTCCCAGACTCAAGGGATGGGAGAAGATGCTACCTCTTCATGGGAAGAGGAACAAGGTCACATGCAAGGATGTGAATAGAGTTTATAGTCATCTTTGCCGTCTCCTGCACTCATCTTCACAGGAAAGCAAATAGGGATACACCTTTGAGGGAAAAGTGGAATTCTGCTCATATGCATTTGAGTTCAGGTGCATCAAAAATATTTAAGAGATTTATTTTTTTTTAAGTTTCCCAACTCTTCAAGTAAAACGCACACTGAGGGAAGGTAGCCTATGTGATCCATGGGTTTTGGCCACCAGCGTGTATCCTTTGGGGTGAATGTCCTCAAGAAAAGAATTGTCAGAGGTGGGTAACAAATGCCATCATAGCATATACCACCCAGGCACTAGCTGTGCCTGGGAATGGGGCGTTGGGAAAGAAATGGGGACTCAGATAGTTAGATCTTGGTCCCAATCCTTATTAGCTGTGTAATTTCGTGAAATTTACTTAATCTTTCTGAAACGCAGCTTCCTATCAGTAAATGGGTTTATGATGGTACCCACCTGGAGGAGTTTTTGTGAGCTAATACACAGAATGTGCTTAGAATAGAGCTGGCACATGGTGCAGCTATAGTAGTAGTACTCTTCCTTAAACATATATATACTAGAGGCCTGGTGCACAATTTCATGCACAGGTGGGGTCCTGCTGGCCCAGCCCTGATGGAGGCCATCAGGGCTGGGCCAGCGGGGAGGGAGGGGCCTCAGGAGGTTGGGGGCGCTGACTGGGGCTCAGGGCAGTTGGCTGCCACAATGTGCATCATAGTGACCGGTCATTCTCATCATTCCAGTCATTCTGGCGTTCCAGTTGCTTGACTTTTATATATATAGATATTTAATGATTTCATAGTGGAAGGGAGAGGGAAAGAGATAAAAACATCAATGATGAGAAAGAATCATTGACTGGTTGCCTCCTGCACTCAAGCCCCCAACCCCGGCATGTGCCCTGACCAGGAATCGAACCGTGAGCCACACTGGCTGGGCTCTTGAGGATTTTTTTTAAGGACTCTTAAAAGTTGTTTAGTGCAAAAAAAACTCTGGCTGGCTGCCTTGCAGATCATTAAATGTGTCTGGACACTATTCATGGACACAACTTAGACATGAACCAACACCTTACTGCACATGGGCCCCTTGTACTTCCATGTGTGTGTGTATATCACAGACTGAGCTTATTTGGAACTGAAATCTCTTATTGATTTAATTTTTAAGACAATTTAATTAATCACTTATTGATTAATTTTTAAGACAACATCAATTTCTGTTTTGATGGGATATTTATTTAGTGTGATTCTTCCCAAAATCAAATACTCAAGCTTGCTTTCTAGGCTAGCTCACAAAGCAAAAGTATGTTTATTTAGGTGGGGAGTGATTCCACAACCCACTCACATATCATTTTAAATAAGATTACTTCATTTGCTGGAAACTGAATCTTCCCTGTGGACGAAGTGATTGAAAAAAATTATATTGTAAATTATCTACCAAAGTTCATATTCCCTGCAGTAACTTGGGGAAGGATCATTTTAATGTGGCCTCAGGTGTTGGATTTTGAAAAGCAATTAGGCACAGCAGCTGTGGCTGCTGTTACCCACCCACACTGTAGGTTTAAGAAGAATTGATCCATCCGTGTCTGTACTTGGGATAAACTTGGATAGCTTAATGTTCTGGCCTCGGTATTCTATCTGTTCCCAACTTTCTGAATCGAAAGGATTCTCACACAGAGCCTTTGATTACCTTGTTTCGTGCATTTTAAAAATCCTTTTCTTTTATGAGAGCGAACTTGCCTTGTACACCTTGTCTCCATATTCATCCAACACATGGTCCAGAACAAGGTTTACGCTCGTTTAATATTTGCTAGTAAATACATAAATGACTCAAATGCTAATTTCTGGCAGGTCAAAAAATTTGGCTAACTTGTGCCTATAATACCTTTTATAAAATTACTTTTAAAAAATACTTTTGGTTGATTGCAGAGAGAAGGAGGAAGAGTGAGAGAGAAATAGAAACATCAGTGGTGAGAGAGAATCATCTATTGGCTGCCTCCTGCCTGCCCCCTACTGGGGATCAAGCCCGAAACCCAGGCATGTGCCCTGACCTCCAGGTTCATGGGTTGACACTCAACCACTGAGCCACAATGGCCTGGCTAAAATTACTTTTTGTTCTGCAAAGGAACTATTTTCTACATTCTTTTTTTTAAAATATATATTTTTTATCGATTTCAGAAGGAAAGGGAGAGAGAGAGAGAAACATCCATGAGGAGAGAGAATCATGGATCGGCTGCCTCCTGCACGCCCCACACTGGGGATGGAGCCCACAACCCGGGCATGTGCCCTTGACCGGGAATCGAACCCGGGACCTCCTGGTTCCTAGGTCGATGCTCAACCACTGAGCCACACCGGCCGGGCTATTTTCTACATTCTTGATAAGATATTGTTATGTTCTGTTGAAAGATATTTGATAGGGTTATTGAATGGCACTGGACCAACATCCCTGATACCTCCATTTTACAGGTGAGAAAACTAAAGCTCAGGTTGTTTTAATGACTTGTCCACATTGCTGAATCATTTATGGGAAGCTCCAGAATCTGTTTTTCTTTTAGCTTTGGGACACTTAAGACAAATTATAGGCAATACTACCTAATCAGTAAACATCTATCAGCTAGGAGTAAATGGGAGAGGAGAACCTGAAGCAATTTAAAAGCTGTCAGGGAAATCAGTGATTGGAAAATGTAGCCACAGACTGTTCTGGGGAGCAGGCTCATTCCTTTCTTTTCCATACACCCTTTTGCAGAAAATGTTTAAACCTGCTAGTGCCTGGGGGTTTCTGAAAGGGAATTCAGTGATTGACAGGTAGGTATACCTGAGGCTATTACCTCTGTGACTCAAGCACAGCCTGTTCCAAACTTCTGGACATTTAGGCTCATAAAATCTTTGTCTTTCAACAACCTGAAGCAGACCTTCTACTAATGACCTTTAGCTGGTGGGGTTCCTACTAGAAACAGCTCTAAACCAGTTTGGCCATCCCCCCAGAACAGCAGATTGGACCCCAAGAAAGCTTTGCAGCATATAAGCAACCAATCAATGGACCACCTACCCGCCCCATTAAGAGAGCTCCCACCTTTCTCCACCCCACATTCAACTTTTTTCTAATATGTTCCTCTGAGTCCAACTTGGTAAAAGAAGCTTGGTCATTTGCAACCAAAGTCAGTGTTACTTATGTGGCTCAGAAAGAGGCTAATGGTGGAATACCAGGGCTGACACTTAGCTTGGCCATGACACCTTCAAGACACTCTGAGCCCCTCTGCAGAAAGCAATGACAGTGGGAAACCCTGTGCCCTCCGTTGCCACACAGGGTATGGAACTCCATCTGACATCCACCTGGGACCTAAGAGTGTTGTCTGTTCCAACAAGAGGGCCCGCTGAGCCCTTATCTGGGGAACAAGGGCCGTGGAGGTGACTCCATGACTCCAACCAGCAGGATCCAAATTGGCTTGAGATCCAGAAACATCAGGAGCATCACCCTGCAGGAAGTTATCCTTGCTCTTTCTAGAAGGACAGGACTATCCAGGGTGGTCAAAGATTATCCAAAGTAATGATTCAATGTGCTTTAAAAGCTACATCTTCTTGGAATCAGGGGGTGGTCTTGGAATCTTCTAGAAAGAGAGGGCATGTGACAAGATACTGCCCACAAGGGCTCTTGCACAAAAAAGCACGAGCTATGGACAAGTTTTACGAATGTTCTACTTTTAAGATAGAGAATTAGGGATGGTAAATCCTCATGTTTAGAAAAATATACATATCTCTATATATACTAAACAGTTACTTATCTACTTATATTAACTGTGTTATCTTTACAATTTGGTATGAATTGTTTTATTAAATACTAGTAGCCCATTGCACAATATTGGTTGCAGTAGGCCGCCCGGCGAGAACCGCAGCACGCCAGCCGGAGCCACGCTGCTCCCGCGGGAGGCGGGCCTGCCGTCTCCTCCTGGGCCTGTGCTCGGCCACAGAGGCTGAGGGCCAGCCCCCCTGTCCTTGTCCGTGTCTGCTCCGGCTCTGTGGGGGCCAGCCCAAGCTGGGGCGCAGTGGCTCGCAGGCCCCCCTGGTCTCTGTCTCCATCTCCGCTCCGGGCCTCACCTGCACGCGCAGCCTCCTCCTGTCTGGTCGTGACCCGTTATGGAGTCCCAGCCTAATTTGCATATTTCCTCTTTATATATATATATATATATATATATATATATATGGATTTGCATATTTCCTCTTTATATATATATATATATGGATTTCTAATTAGGTCTAAGTATGATTTTATTAAACATTTAAAAGAAGGTTTTCATTTACAGAAAAATCACATTTAAATGCAACGGGGTAATACATTTCCTAAATTATCTATGCTATGGATGATGGGCTTTATGGAGTGCGTAATCCTATTACACAGAGTACATTTTATCCAAATTTTGTTTGCATGGAAAGCAAGGGGAAATAAGGCTGCTTCTTGTATTCTGACCTTGCAAACACAAATTTGTGAAGTGAAATGAAACTTCCAGAACTGGAATTCCAGACCCAACACGTGCAACGTGTGTTTGACTTCGTAGGCACATAAATTGAGAAGTATTCAGAAGAACAGTGTTTTCTTGTGAAATTTCGAAGCGCTGCTCTCGATGAATATTTCTCAGTTATTTACCAAGTTAAGCATTTTGGTGCAAACATAGTCTGACTTGGTAATGCTTTAAATGACACATAGGCTCAAATCCGCCCTGCAAAACGCCACTAAATCATGGGAATGTAATTAAAGTTCAAGATGTTACAGGAATCCGGCCAAGATTCATTAGCTCCCCAAATCACCTCCAGTGTTTATTTGGTAAGAAAACAATGACAGACAAAACTCAGGAGACACCCTGAGTGACTTTGAAATTCCAGGTTGGAAACTGGAGATATAAAACCCAAGAGTGTTTTTTTTCCACTTTTTTGAATTAATGGCTCTGATGATAATAGAGACAGGACAGCGCCTGTGTTTATCCGCCTGTACACCTGCCGGAAGGTTAGTTCCAGGTCCACAACCTTCTGCTGGAACGGTGGGTTCTCCTGGTATCAGTTAGGATAACTGGCTTTGTGCTGTGGTCACAAACAGCCTCCAAACCTGAGGGATTATTTGTCTCTCGGGCTTCAGGTTCACCTCGGATGTGCAGGGAGCTCTGCTCCTTGTCTCCGCATGCGGGAGTAACCCTGTTGGAGCAGCCGTCCCCTCCAATATTATTGTTAGGACAAAGGGAGAGAATTTCAGAGGACCTAATGCTGCACTGAGATGCTCTATTCTAACAGCAACAGTCCTACTCACACTTGACGTTCATCACAGGCAGTCCACTGAGAGGGCCACTGTTCCCAAAGGTAGAATGCAATCTCACCCAAGCAGACACAGCCCGTTACATACGTGTTTTTCTTATTTCTAAATATATATTTTTATTGATTTCAGAGAGGAAGGGAGAGGGAGAGAGAGAGAGGGAAACATCAATGATGAGAGAGAATCACTGATCAGCTGCCTCCTGCACACCCCATACTGGGGATCGAGCCCGCAACCCAGGCATGTGCCCTGACCAGGAATTAAACCGTGACCTCCTGGTTCCTAGGTCAATGCTCAACCACTGAGCCACACCGACCAGGCACATACATGTTTTCAAGAAATAATAACTAGTCCTCAAGTATGAGGACTTGACCACACCGTTTGTCCCACACAGTCCATCCTAACTTGACCTGGTAGTTGGCTGGCCATTTGTGTCAGCTAACTGGCTTTACTAGTATGCAGAGGAGAAAGCGAACTTCTCATTTCCACTCCCTGAAACTGGGGTACGGGGGCCTGGCTCCTCTGCTGTTTACATCCCAAAGTGATGGCTCCCAGTCTCCTGAGAAAGGCATTTGGGGGTCTGAGAGCTGACAAAAGGCTTATCTGCTCTTCAAAGGGATTTATATACATTTCAAGAAGAAGAGAAAAATACTTACCAGAACAAGCTTTCTAAGATAAATGCTCTACGAATAACAGGCAGGGTGTTCATTTCCTTATTTTTAACTTGTCTTTATCCTCATGAAATGAAGGAAGATATTTCTACCAGCTTGACCGAATTTTATCCTAGAAGGCAAGCATACCTGTTGCCTCAATTACTGTTGTCAGTGTCTCTAAGTGTTACTTACTATTGGGGTTTAACTATATAAGCACGGTTGGGAAAAGTCCAAAGACAATATCATTTACGTTTAGTGAAAACAGACAAAATGATTTTCCCTGATATCACATGTATAAACAGGACCTTGAATTGTAAGCGTGTTAGTTGTTCTTTCTGATCATGAACAGCACGTGTGTGTGTGTGTGTGTGTGTGTGAGAGAGAGAGAGGAGAGAGAGAGAGAGAGAGAGAGAGAGAGAGAGAGAGAGAGAGAAACTATAATAACAACTATCTAAACATTCATTACTGAACCTCTAGTGCCCTTTCACCATCAAACCAGGATTTTCAAAGCAACTAAAATAGTATTTTGAAGACACTGACTAAATTAGGGGAGGCGTGTGAAGATTGCTCTCATTTTCTTTCATGATTAGATTAATCACAGGTACAAAAATGCTATCTTAATTGAGCTAAAGAAATTCTGTGATTAAAGTTATCTTAATGATGATCCCAGTTCACTTTTCATATGTAAATCCAACCGTGGGGTGCTCAGGAGATACTAATTGGCCATGAGATGAATCATTCCTTTGGGTTCAATTCACGGGATACTTAACCCCTCCCTTCCACCAAGACAGTGAAGAGTAAGCCCACAGAGCTCCATCGTAAGCTCCTCAAGTGGAAAATCACGATGTAATAAAGATTGTATTGCCCTTTAATGAAGAATTTCTCTCTGTCCCATTATCTATTTTTTCAGGTGTCAAAATGGCTTAGGTGGCACTAAGTTTGAGTTCCTTGGGTACAAATGGCATGTACTTGGGCATAGAAGGATTGGCAGGATTTCTGGTTTCTAAATTCAAGGATTTTAGCAACCTAGGTCCATCTATCCACAGATCTCATCTATAATTTGGCCAAAAGATTCAAGTCCTCCCGTAGGAATGCCTGTCACTGAACGCCATAGGTGCCAGCCATTGTGCCCAGCTTATTTATATTCATTATCTTAAGTAATGAGTGCAATTTCGCCGATGAGAAATTGAGGATCAGGTGTTAAGTAATGCGCCCTGAGTCACACAGCTTGCAAACAGCAGGATGGAACTTGAACGCAGATCAGCCCAACATCAAAACACAGGCTGGATCCGGCACCTCTCTTCCACAGCAAGCGATGGCCATGAAAAATCAGGCCCATTTACATCCCTTCGCCAGGGCCACTTAAGGAAATCTCAAGTCATTAAATATTAACAGCAGCATCAAAGAACCAGCTCCATGGGGCCAGATGAGAGCTGTAGATAATTGGAGATGATTGGGCGTCTGCCTCGCTTTCTAGGTTTTCTTCAGGCAACTTTGGGGGCCACCTTCGCAGGTGGGCAGTGTCTCTCAGTCACCCTCACAACTGTCCTGGCTCCCAGTTCACAGCCGACTTTGGAAATATTAAAGAATTGAGAGTGAGGGCATTTCACTTTTCTGAGCAGACATCTCCTGGGTAATGGAATGTTGTAAGGGGTTTCTGTTGTTGTTGTTGTTGTTAATCCTCACCCGAGGATATTTTTCCATTGATTTTTAGAGAGAGTGGAAGAGAGAGGGAAAGACAGAGAGAAACATTGATGTGAGAGAAACACATCGATTGGTTTCTCTGAGCCCCAACCGGGGCCCAGGCCCGGGAGGAGCCTGCCACCAAGGTAGGTGCTCTTGACCAGAATCGAACCTGGGACCCTTTGGTCTGCAGGCTGATGCTCTATCCACTGAGCCAAACTGGCCAGGGCTGTTGTGGGTTTGCTTTTTTAAGTGACAATAAAAGCTGATAGGCACATTCTTGCGCTCCACTATGCCCTGCTTGGGGCTCTTGACCCTCCTGGCGATTTCCCTGTTATTCTCATTATAGGTCTCATGATCAATGACCTTCGGTTGCCAATGGACTACCTACACCTGGCCCCACCTGTACCTGGTCTGATGGTTACTCTGACTGATCTTTACAGGAGACATCAATATCCCACTCCCCCTCCTCTTCTTCCCCTCCCTTCCATGCCATTTTGGCCTCAGCCCTTCTGCTAGCAGATGTAACAATCCTATATAATAAAAGGCTAATATGTGAATCGACCAAATGGCCGAATGACCGGTCACTATGACGCACACTGACCACTAGGGGGCAGACGCTCAATGCAGGAGGGCCACTAGCCAAAAGCCAGGCTCACGGCTGGTGAGCACAGCTGCGGTGGCGGGAGCCTCTTCCACCTCTGAGGCAGAGCTAAGGAGCAGCAGGCCTAAGCCAGCAGGCAGACATTCTGACATTCCCTGAGGGGTCCCGGACTGCGAGAGGGCACAGGCCGGGCTGAGGGGACCCCCTCCCCCCAGTGCATGGATGTCGTGCACCCGGCCTCTAGTAAATTTATAATTCTTTACTCCTTTTGGCCGCGTATGTTCCTCCTTTGGTGACCCTAGCAAAAGCCTGTTAGTTTGTCTAACTTTCCACCAAGTGAGCTTAAAAAGAAATGAAAAAGGAAGGTGCTTTTTTTTTCCCCAGTGTTGAGTTAAACAGCCCCAAACTGCCTGGCCGGCATGGCTCAGTGATTGAGCGTCAACCTATGAACCAGGAGGTCACCAGTTCCATTCCAGGTCAGGGCACATGCCTGGGTTGCAGGCTCCATCCCCAGTGTGGGGCATGCAGGAGGCAGGTGATCAATGATTCTCTCTCATCATTGATGTTTCTCTCTCCCTTCCTCTCTGAAATCAATAAAAAAAATTTGAAAAATATAAATACATATCTCAGATAAATATGTATTTATTTGAAACCTGTCATGTCACTATTCCAGGTCCTGAAACCAAAAACCCAACAGACCCTAGGATCTCTTAGAGAAGATTCATGGCAAAGGTTCTGGATCTCAGAGTCAGGTACCTGTAAAATCTAGTTGAGCTTCATAGAGAGTGGAGAAACTCCTCAGAGTCTATGCAAAGTTGTGTGCGAATGTGCAGATTTGTATAATGTCATGTGAGAGAATTTCCTAGGAAGTAGGTCATAGTCTTCATCTTTTTCTAAAATAATTTATGGCTTAATAAGTTTAAAAGTCATGTTGTATGGATTTTTTGGTATGTAAATCTAGAAAATTAATTAAGACAAAGGACAAGGAAGTCTCCCAACTTATTGAGTGGTTGAAGTCATGAACTGAGAAGAAATACCTAGTGTTTGGAACTATAATTTTCATTCTTTAGTCCAGTGATGGCGAACCTATGACACGCGTGTCAGCACTGACATGCGTAGCCATTTCTGATGACACGCGGCCGCATGCCGAGGATGAAACATTTGCTGCTCCTGAGGATGAAACATTTGCGACTAGAGTCTTGGAGTTAGTTTTTTCCTCAAAGTGACACACTACCCGAGTTATGCTCAGTTTTTTGGCGAAGTTTGACACACCAAGCTCAAAAGGTTGCCCATCACTGCTTTAGTCTCAGACACTAAAGCTCACTACACCAGAAGGAGTGATGACTAATTAGAAAAACTATAAAGGAAATAGAGTGGCAAGTAAAAATAAGTGTTTGTAGAAAAATAATAACTTAACCCCAAATCAGAGAAGCACATGGAATCCCTAATTCATGGTGAAATTTGGGGGATTTCACATAAATATTTGGTTTGTACCCTCTTCGATCGCTAAAAACAGCCCGCTAAATTGGCTGCTTCATTTCTGATGAAGCAACAATATCACATCTTAGCTGAGCCAGTTTGCACTAAAAATGTAAAATCTCCTCGCATGACTCATTCTGCATAAAATCGTCTGGCTTTTGCTCGCTGCAAATAATTGATTCTTGGCACCAGAACATCAACTCCTTACAGTCCAGTCTGTTAAAATGACATTGCGATTTAGCTTAAACAAGCAGAATCCAAGTCAAGGGTGTGTTTGCTTCACGCTGGTGTTTGCACCTGCTATAATGAGATCTTAAAATGCCTGAAAGGATTTGTACCAGACATGGCAATGAGAATCCCCAGATTCTAATCTGATGATACATATGACGTGGTCTGCGTTAGGGTTGCCGAGGGAGGAATGCATGAGGCCCAAGTGGTGAGGGATTATACATTTATTAGGTCATCATTAGGAGACCAGATGAGCTGAGCCCCAAAATGGCACCGGCACACAGCGATGGGGAATCAGAGGTTTTTAAAGGACTCTAGGTGGGCTTTTTCTGGGCAGAGAATTCTCTGTGCAGGTCTGAATTCTGGGAAGGTCCGGAGGGGAGAGATAATGGTCTTCGCAAGTGGAATGTGGTCTTAGCAAATGGAGTGTGGTCTAAGCGAAAGGGAATGTCTGTTGAGAAGTGGCCTAAAGATCAGTTCCCAGGGGAGGGTTATCAATTCAATTATTTGATCAAACCTAACAGTCTGTACAGGAATAAGGGAGAAACTCAGGGCGAGGGGGAGTCTTTCTCGGGGAGGCATCAAAAAAAGTGAATCTTTCTATGAGTCAGTGGCACATGGTGTAATTTGAGGGGGCACCAAACCACACTTTAGACATTCCGATGTCAAAGACTCCTATAAAAATGAAAACTTATTTGGGTATCAACATAGTAAGTAGCTATGTTATATACTACCATAGCATATTTTATTGACCTAAGTAATTGAATAAAGAGCTCTAACGAATGCTGGCCGCATAGGACCTTGGACAGCGGCTTTATGATCCTGGAGGGCAGAAGTGAATACATTTTCAGCTGAGAAGTGAGTGTAAAAATAACTATAATAATTAACATGCATTGAATGTATAACATTCCTGCCTCACCCCCACGACATTTTGGGTACCAGGCATGATGGAGGGCTGACCTAATGTAGACAGGAGATGGAAGCAGATAGAAGCATGAGTGGAGAAGAAGGCTCTCAGAAGGATGCATGGTGTTCTTAGTGTTACTGGAATCATTCTGGAAAAGCGAATCAGGCCACCTCCAGGGTCCTCATTCGCCACAGTATGGCTTCATCTTTAAATGCTTTAGAACAGTAACTCTAGAACAGTAACTCAACCTTTGCCTGCATCTATTGCTTTTCTCAGTGGAAATTGGGGGGTGTTTTAACACCATTCACTGTCTATAGACTGGGCAGTTGAAAACTATTCAACTTTTTAGCCCTTGCTTTAGTTAAGCCTAATGAAAACGACTTCTGCTCTATTTCAGAATCAATAGGAAATACACTGAGTGGCCAGATTATTATGATCTCTGAATGCATAATAATCTGGCCACTCAGTATATATCCTATATAATAAAAGGCTAATATGCAAATTGTCCCCTCGACCAGGAGTTCGACCAGCAGGCAGGCCGGCCAACCGCCCATGTCCCCTCCCCCTGGCCAGGCTGACCAGACCCCACACGTGCACGAATTCATGCACCGGGCCTCTAATATATATATACACACACTGAGTGGCCAGATTATTATGCGTTCAGAGATCATAATAATCTGGCCACTCAGTGTATTTCAAATCGTTTCATTGAGGTATTTCTTGTTTTCAGTCCACATCAGAGACAGTCAGATCTCTGCACCACTCCCACAGTGTAGGGAAAGCAGCGGGTGTTTCTGAAGGTCTCCAGATGATGTGCCCATGCCCACGGCTGTTAACACTCAGCACTTCCTGCTTCCAGCAGGGCGAGCCAGCCTCTGTGGGACCCCTCGGTGGGCTCCCAGGGGAAACGCCGCCTCATTTTCTAAGATCTTACAAAGGACCATAGATGCCCGGTGATAATAGCCATGAACTTTTAAAATATTCAGTGCAATATAAATGTCACATTAATAAAATAATGTTAACCTTTACCATTGTATAAGTGACGTAAATTCTGAATCCACTGGACTAGTGGTGAATCCATACATTTTCTCCACTTTTCATCACAGATTCTTTAAGCTCACATTCTGTTATGGACATCATTCATATGGTTTATTTAGAATGTGTATCCTCCTACCCCTCCATACAAACACACACACACACACACTTGTTTCTTTCATGCAGTTATTTCCGGCTGTTTTAATGGCATTAAATGTCAGGACAACACAGAGGGACTGTGGTTGGAAACTCCCGGAAGCAGCGGCCACCACCCCACCCCCCAGTGTAGCTTTGTGGCCCACGGTTTGTCCTGGTGGAGTGATAGGGGGAGCTTCCCTTCCTTGACTGCCCATGCTCAGTTCAAGGTCTTCTGCATTTCACCTGCATTTGTCATCCTTCGACCACAGGATCGTAAGTAAACCTGCGTGTGTGCCTTCGGGTTTACAAATCAGAAACTACTCATTACCTTTCCTGCTCATGGCGTTGCTTGACTCACCTCACCTCAAACCTCCTACTTCCGGCCTTTCTAATGTAATTTCTAAAAAAAAATAGGTTTAATTTTATTTATTTTTTCATTTTTTAAATATTTTTATTGATTTCAGAGAAGAAGGGAAAGGGAGAGAGAGATAGAAGCATCAATGATGAGAGAGAATCATTGATCTGCTGCCTCCTGTACACCCCTTACTGGGGATTGAGCCCACAACCTAGGCATATGCCCTTGACTGGAATCAAACCTGGGACCCTTTAGTCTGCAGGCCAACACTCTATACACTGAACAAAACCAGCTAGGATGAAAAAAAAATAGGCTTAATTTTAATTATGCAGTAAGATACACAGATATAAACTTCTTACATTCTAATCTATTGCAAGTAGAAGACAGCAAATCCTTGATTCTGAAGACATAATGAAATTGGATGTCTCTTGTTTAATTCTAAGGGAGGAATCAAGCATGTATTTAAGAATTACAAATGGCCCAGCCGGGTGTGGCTCAATGGTTGAGCATCGACCTGTGAACCAGGAGATCATGGTTCAATTCCCAGTCAGGGCATATGCCCGAGTTGTGGGCTCAATCCCCAGTATGGGGTCCAGGATTCTCTCTCATCATTGATGTTTCTCTCTCTCTCTCCCTCTCCCTTCCTCTCTAAAATCAATAAAAATATTTTTTTTAAAAAAAAGAAAGAAAAGAAATGGCGATGGAGATAAGAGTGATGATGTTCAATAAAGCAGTAGCATCTCTGAACTGGGAGGCAGAAGAGACCCAGAAACTTTTAAAAACTGTGATAAAGTAAGATCTTAGCCAGCCAGCTGACCTGCCCACAGCTCTGCAAACAGCAGCTCAAGCAGTCCTTGGAAAGGCCTAAGGGTTACAGCCCCCTCAGGCATACGGACCCCAGGCCGTGGTCAGGGAGCCAAGGGCAGGCTCCCTGGGGGGCCTTGGGGTGCTGGGCTCCAACTCCAGGAGGTAAAGGTCATGGGCACCCGGTACATGAAAGCTTCCTTTCACGTGCTGGGACATGAGTAGTAAAGGAATACTCACTCCCTGGAGATGTCGCCCATTCCTTGGTGGAGAACAGAGCCTGTGGAAATTTCTTTCTTTTTTTTTTTAATATATTTTATTGATTTTTTACAGAGAGGAAGAGAGAGGGATAGAGAGTAGAAACATCGATGAGAGAGAAACATCGATCAGCTGCCTCTTGCACACCCCCTACTGGGGATGTGCCCGCAACCAAGGTACATGCCCTTGACCGGAATCGAACCTGGGACCCTTGAGTCCGCAGGCCGACGCTCTATCCACTGAGCCAAACCGGTTTCGGCGGAAATTTCTTTCTTACCTGGGGACAAAAATCTGCTGTTTCTTGTAACTTCTACCCATTAGTTCTGATGTTCTCTGCTACGTGGGTGTCAGGCTTTGAAGAAAAGCATGATACCCCAGCTACCCATTTGAAATCACTAATCCTGAAAAGGGAGACAAATAAATTACTCTAAATTCAATGAAAAACATTTCTGAGTAAGTCGTTCTATCCATTTCTATTTCCACACAAAAAATAGAAGTGGTGTAACTACTAGTAAAATGAATGAGATTACTTAACTCTTCCCCGGGGTAAGTGACTAGCAGGCAGGTCTAGCCAATTTGCATCAGCTCCCCTCTCGATGTTCTAAGTGAAGTTCATATTGAACAGAAGGCCGTTCAGTGACCGAGGGCCGTTATGTAATGCTTCTCCAGAGATGGCACGCAAGCCTTGCTGGCCACTGAAACTACCAGGTCATTTGCCTACAGATTCCCTATGCCTCCCGTCCTCCCACTCACACTCCTCCTTGATCAGGACACTCAGCACCTTGTGTTAGAACCCCTTGTGTACATCCATTCCTCCCCACAGGATTCTGGCTCCTCAAAGTGAAAACTGTCTTCTTCATACTTCTGGTCAACCTCCCGCCTCTGGCTCCCGTGATAAAGCCAGCCGTCTTCTGCACAGTCGCCTCAGACGTGGGAGGCCTGGATTAATTAATATTCCTGGGTCCTCATCTCTAATCTGCAGGATATGCGTGTGGGTGGGCCCGCCTCTCTGTCACGTTAGAGTGACTGTTGCTGAATGACTGAGATAAAACATCTGAAACTTGTACGAGTTTTTCTAGACAAGTAAAAGGAACTCGAACGTATAAATATTTTGACATTCCCAGTAGCATTTTCCCTAAGCGGCTTGAACTAGATTTGTGGAAAGAATGGTACTTCTTCATTCTCTTCTTTTACGTTTTAGTTCTGTGCCTCTTCGTTTTCTCGGCAATGGAGATCTTTTTCCTCCAAACAGAGCTCTCTGATACTGTCCCAGTGCCCTGGAGACGGCCTGGGCCGGGAGGTCTGCCCTGCGGGACACCCTCCCTGAGCAGGGAAGGCAGCCTGGCGAGCCAGGCACAGGGATACTCTGATGTTCAGCATGGCTTATTTTGACGTATTTCCCAGAACTCATGTTTGGCATGTTTACCACTTTCCCTTTATTTCCTGCAAACATCTTGCAGAGAGATGTGTTCACGTATGAAGATGCACAGCGGAGGTGGAGATGCAAGTTCATGTTCTCTCAGTGGGGAGGGTTTGTGCCTCTTCGTCCGCCTCTTTCATTCCTCTCTCTTTTTCCTATTGATTTTGAGAGAGAGAGAGAGAGAGAGAGAAACATTGATCAGTGGCCTCCCATATGCACTCCCATCACATATTTAACCTACAACCTAGGTATGTGCCCTGACCGGAAATTGAACCCGCAACCTTTCGGTGTATGGGATGATGCTCCAACCAATTGAGCCACCCGGCCAGGACTATCATTCCTCCCATTTTGTGGGGAACAATGGACATCTGTCAGAAAGCCAGCTTGATGTAAGACTGTGCTCTGTGGCCTTGGGGTCAAGCTAAGGTGCTGACCTCCTCCGGGACGCCTGTCACCTGGCTGGTGTGAGGACACCCACCCGGTCTGATGTGACAAAGGTTCCGTCTCCCTGAGGACAATGCACTCTTCCATGTCCAGAATCGCATTTTGGTAGCTCCCTCTTCTCACTTCTCAAGGCGACAAGCATTCTGTAAGACGCACGAATTACACGAGAAGGTGCATTAGGTCACTTCCAGCCATTAATGCGTCTGTTCTATTTGCTTGATCAAATTGATTAGCCTGTGATGCCCGGGTCCCGAGGGGAAGGCGTGGGTGAGGCAGGGCAGGAAGTGCCGACGCTCCCTGGGGCCCTTGGTAATGTTAAGGGAGGAAAGCTGCACAGGCCTCTGCGATTACGGTTGTAGCAGCACAGAAGGTGGTGGGATCCGGGGCCTGCCAATGGGAAGCACAGGGCCTCCAAAGGAATTTTACAGGAGCATTGAGCCGGCTGCACAGTTTTTCCCAGAGCCAGTCCTGCCTGCAAACACAGCAGCTGCCCCGCCGCACTGCTTAAGTGCAAACATCAGGAAGCACGGACTGAGAGCTGCGTGCAGTATTGATCTGGCTGGATCCAGCCCAGCTCTGTTCATTAGATGGGCTGTTTGTTAGAGCTGCCTGGGATATAGACCTTGGAAACCAAACAAACACGGCCACACACAGACACACGCACACACACTCCTCACCCTCGCAACCTGAAAAAGAACCCACTTGAGTCGTGTATTTACTCTTTAGTGCCTGCCTACACGATGGATGCGCCGATTTACTCTGGAGCTGGCCGGATTAAAGCGATGGCTCTCAGGTTTGCATAGATCATGGAGAGCACCATCTCTCCGCCCGTGAAGTCATATTAGGCAGAGTTCTTGGAATTTTTTAAAAATATATATTTTTATTGATTTCAGAGAGGAAGGGAGAGGGTGAGATAGATAGAAACATCCATGATGAGAGAGAGAATCATTGATCAGCTGCCTCCTGCATGCCCCCTGCTGGGGGTCAAGCCTGCAACCCAGGCATGTGCCCTGACCAGAAATCGAACTGTGACCTCCTGGGTCATAGGTCAGCTGAGCCACACCATTGAGGCTTGGAATAGTAATATGAGTGATCACGGGCTGGTAAGAATGCACGCTGGCTTGCTCTGTGTTCATTTTGCAGCAACTGGAAGAGGGGCAGGAACAATGCTTTTCTCTCTATTAGCTAGAAAACCTGGAGCTGTGCTTCACGGCAGGACCTGGGCCAAGTCACAAAGTGGTGGGCCGTTGGGGGAGCAGCTATGGTCCCCTTCCCTCTGCCCATCACGAGGCCTCTGTCTGATGCAAATCTGTGTGTGCAAAGCCCGAGGGGGATCATGGGCGGCAGAGAACATAGTCACCACGTGAAAGCCTAACGTAGCCCTCCACTTAATAGTTAATTTCTGGTTAAGTTTTTCTCCATCTAAAAATCCTGAAAAAGCCTGGAAGTGAAAATACCTTTTCTATTCTGCCTGCTACAGCTAGGTGCCTTAGTACCTGCGAATAAAATGCCTATGGACCACATCGAAGCTAACACAACGTCTTAAAGCTGTATTCCTCCCCTGTGCCTAATAATTAACCTCTTTCGGTGACACGCGATGACACCATTCATGGCTTGAGATTTGGTTTAAAGGCTCAGCGGCCCATTTCTTGGCTGTATAATAACCAAACTCCTTTCTCTGAGAACAGCTTTGGGAGCGTGCAGATAAGTCAGCGACGTCATGGGGAGCACTTGTGACTGTTGTTATTGAACCCCAGGTGGCCAAGCTGTGAAGTGGGAACAGTCATACTGCGAAAGCTCTGGAACAAAGCGCTGACCAATTAACTTGGTGTGTGAAAGCCGGAGCAGTTCTCAGCATACAGAACAAGGACTCCTCCTGGGTGCTACTCTGTACGGTGCTGAGACATAAAATACAGATGTGCAGAGACAAATCAACCTCCGTCTTTGCTAGAACTCCAGATGCTGTCTTTATACACGTGAAGTATTACTGACATTTTTTAAAATATATATATTTTATTGATTTTTTTTTTTTTACAGAGAGATAGAGAGTTAGAAACATTGATGAGAGAGAAACATCGATCAGCTGCCTCCTGCACACCCCCTACTGGGAATGTTCCCACAACTAAGGTACATGCCCTTGACCGGAATCGAACCCGGGACCCGTCAGTCCACAGGCCGACGCTCTATCCACTGAGCCAAACCGGTCAGGGCTTACAGACTTCTATTCATCTGAAGCTCTATGGTGAACCTTGAGATGCGACAAAATGAATGAGTTTACTGCTCATTTTATTTTCCTCCACAAATGTGTCCGAGCAGTAAGGGAGTGAACTGAGGATAGAAGACCATGGACCCGCCTCCTTCTCTCCATCAGAATGATCATGGCAAGGACATTTGAACTGCCTGAGCTTCAGCAATCTCATTGTAAAATAAGAGTATTAGACTCGATAAATTCTGCCAGTGTTATTTGTACTAGAGACACAGCACCCTCTAAATGTTGCCAAGGTTGACCCCTGCCATGACACCTTCTTCCTGACCCCAAGGTTGACTCCCTCCATGACACCTTCTCCTTCACCACAAAGTTGACCCTACCCATGACACCTTCTCCTTGACCCCAAGGTTGACCCCACCCATGACACCTTCTCCTTGACCCCAAGGTTGACCCCACCCATGACACCTTCTCCTTGACCCCAAGGTTGACCCCATCCATGACGCCTTCTCCTTGACCCCAAGGTTGACCCCACCCATGACACCTTCTCCTTGACCCCAAGGTTGACCCCATCCATGACGCCTTCTCCTTGACCCCAAGGTTGACCCCATCCATGACGCCTTCTCCTTGACCCCAAGGTTGACCCCACCCATGACACCTTCTCCTTGACCCCAAGGTTGACCGCACCCATGACACCTTCTCCTTGACCCCAAGGTTGACCCCATCCATGACGCCTTCTCCTTGACCCTGCCTCATTACATTTTAGAGAAGGAGAGACAGAGAAGGGGGTTGGGGGGAAGAAGTGGGAGGTGAAGTGAAACTTAAGCAGGTGGCTTTGCTTCGTTCTTTGTCCCCTCCTGCCCCAGGTCGTATTCAGATCTATGGAAAACACAGAACAAAGTGGCAAGGGTAGCAGTCATTCCCTCCCCCCACCAGATGTCCTCCTGAGTACAGTGTGGAGTGGAGAAAGAAACCCTGGAGAATTGTCTCCCCAGTTGCTAGTAATTTACTGTCACTGGAGAGGGAGGAGGTCAGGAGGGAGGGGCCACCAAGCAAGAGCCCAGCAAATGCTGACGGCTTGGAGCTCAGCTCCTTGGGGAGGGAATAAAGGCCCCAGAAGCTGGGAAGTGGGATATACTGGATTGTGAGTAGTTTCATTGACTCTTTGAGTAGCCATGGATAAGACTATTCCCTGTGTCTTGGTTTGCCACCTGTACATCAAAGGACAACTCTAAAACCTCTATTCAGAAAATACTTATTGAATATCTGTCCTAGGCATGTGCACGCTGGCCTTAAGCAGCTCACAATCCGGTGAGGGTGACAGAGATGCGCTAGGTAACAAGGGCTCCATTAGAGGCAGAGTAAAGTACTGGGGGGCTGCCGGGACTGACCAGCAGACCCTGAGCAACGGATGAATGGATGACTCTGACACACGTTTCTGTGACAGAGAGGCTAAGGGACTGCCTGGCTAAAGGAACCAGGCATCCCTGCTTGCCTGCCTCCTTAGGCTTTTATTGTAGCAACAGCTTGAACTAAAATTAACCCCTAGATACAACCAGCAGGGTAAGCATCCTTGAGAAAACACATGCATCTGCAGTGTCTTTAAAACAAGGACATTTTGAAGTCTAAACATAAAGATTCTAGTAAAACCCCCGGGGGCTCAGGCTTGTTTGGAAAAGTCAAGGGAGGAGCTGCCACCTTCGGCATGGTCCCCCTAGAGGCCCCCGACCTTTCGGAGATTCCTCCTGACAGACTTTCCAACCAAGTCCCAGGCTTCCCCACAGAGGCCAGAGGAAAGGTTTATTCAGCAATGCCTTCCCCTTTCTCCTCTCTGGGACAGGATGGCTTTCCCCATCATCTGCTGGATTTTCTGGGATGAAATCTCTTCTCCAAATCTCTGGTCATTTGTCTTTGTCCTTCAGTACTTAGCTGTTGCCAAGCGCCCTGTTATTGATCACTCAAGACTGAATTGACTGGCTGTCATTTTTTTATTAGATGACATGGGGAATATGGTGGATAGGGAGGCGAGGGAGTCCCTCTCCACCCAAGTCTCACATGGGTTCTGCCCTCCCGAACCAGCATCCTTCCTGATTCCTGCTCACTGTTTGTGCTCTCTGAACAGCAGAATCTCTTATCTCAGAAGCATCTCTGAGATACACAAAGTACCGTCAACATAAGAAACGTTCAAACCTGTAGAGAATTCTTATGAGTTTATTTGAGCCAAACTGACATTGCCAGGAAGCAAAATCTTAAAGGATTGAGAAAATGCCCCAGAAAACGGCAGTTCTGTACCCTGCTTTATACATTACGATCAAAAGAGAAGACGTAAGTGGGTTACATGAAATCCATTGGTGATAGACGAGGGAGGTGGGAGAAGGCAAAGCCGGGGAACCTCTAGGATTGGATGAAAAGTGAAATGATAGACACATGCTTCTTTCACACAGGTGGGTAAGGAGAGTTAACAGGCAACAGTGAACATGATAACAATGACGGTGAGGGGATTTGTGGTCTCCACTCTAGCACAGTGCCTGTGCTTTGAGGGGTCCAAAAAAAAGGAAATTGGTTTTTTTGCAAAGGCATGTTTATCAGGTATGTTATCCTAGATGCAAAAAGACAACAGATTAGGTGAAGAATTACCATTGTCAGGGAAGATCCTAGCCTAGACATGATTACCTACCATCAACTGCTTTTAGTTATGTTTACTTAAAAAAATTTAATTTCAGACCATCGCTTGGGGTTATTTTAGGTCTGTGTTTGTAAGATCACCATGCAGGCCTCCCCTGCACTTGCCATGTTTAGTATGTGGCCCTTCTTCGTCCACATATATTAAAACCTTTTTTAAAATAATTAGCTTCCCTTTGGTGGGGGAGGGCTTTTGGATGTAGGGAGAAAAACAGGTGGAAGGAAATATAGCTATAGAAAAGTGATTTTTAAACTTCTCGGCTAATTTTATTTAGCCCAGTTCTTATAAGCATAAAGTTATCTTTAATGCGTAATCCAAATTGCCCTCCCTCTATCAAAAACTGTCACCACTCTGCTGTCCTCAGTGGGAAAGGGGGCAGACTTTGAGAGCTCCTTCTCTGTCACCATGGCCTCTAGGAAGACTATAGGGTTTAAATTTAATCAACCTGGACCTGAGTGACAGGTCTGCCATTAACAACGGCCGCTCTCTCTGTGTGGACCCCGGTCCCCTTTTGTATACCAGTCTTCATCCATGAAATGAGGATGATAATTGCACCTATTTCATAGTGTGATTATGAGGCATCAAGGAGAGGACCCATTTAAAACACTCAGAGTGGTACCTGGTACATAGAAAGCACTTAGCAATGTAACTGTTGTCATTAATGTACTCTTCCTGTGCTCTCAGATTCACAAAACCATTTCGTCTCTGCTCTGTTAGAGGGTCCAGATCTTTACCCTCAAAAAAAGTGTGCTCTTAAACCGTGGGCTTTTGGGACATTTAAAGCATAATAATATCTATTGGAGTACATTTTCTGATGTATGATTTTGGGCTTACTCTTGTTAAGCCTAAATTTCTATTTCTATCAACGGGGGATAATATCTACTCTATATGTTAGTTGGGAAGATTAAGTGAGCTAATATATGCAAGTTCCCTAGCTAGATACTTAAATAAATTCACCAATCATGGTTCCTGTTTGGCTAAGGGAAGTGGTTCCTTTTCCCGGTCCCTCTAGATGAATTAGTCTGAAACAGCCAATTTATAGACCTTTTATAGCAATGTCCTTACCAGCTGTGGCTCATGGGATTGTGAGTAGCAACTGAGTTAAGCTGTACTAGTAAAAAGAAACATGCCTAAGAAAGATGAGTTGGACCGATTAAATACTTGCTTTTGGAAATTTTTATTGGAGGAAATATCCAGAGAATTAACCGTGTGCCGTGGAATAACAAAACTGGGAGAGATAATGAGACACAGTCTAGACCATTAAAATTTAAATTATGAATAAGCAAAAACTATGATCAAAAGAAAAGATTTACAGAATAGAAGCCAAGGAGGCCAGCAAGAAGATACTAGAAGAAATAACTGAAAGTATTTGAGTTCCTTTTGATGCCGTTGTAATTAGCTAATTGTTAATATTAGAAAAGGAGCAAAGGACAAGCTTATTATCAGACATAATAAGCATGTCATTGGGCAGCTTCACCAGGAAGATGCAATTTCACGCACCCCGGGGAACCACCGGCCCATTCCCTGCAGATCCTTGGGGAAATGCGTCCAACAAAGGGGAGACAGACACATGCCCAGTGAAGTGGGTGGCATCGGGGAAGGTACTTGTCTGTCAGTCAAACCTGGGAACAGAGATCATTGGCCAGATGGGCGTGGCCACAGCAAGTGAGCCAACATTTATGAATGCATAATTCCCTAATTAAAGGAATTCTCTCTCTATGAGCTCTTGGCTCTGGGCTCTTGTGAGGCTCTCTCATTCCTACTTCCTTGCTTTCATCTCTATGGCCCATGATCATGTGGAACCCCCACAACCCCCCCCCCAAAAAAAAAATCAACGCACTGATGAACACAGCGGGAAATACAAACTAAGCTAGCCTGAGGCTGCATGGGATTGTTCCAACATGGAACAGAAGCTCTGGACACTCGCTCTGATTTTAGCCCTGCACTAGGCAAAACAGGACTTCTTCCTTGGCAGGACAAGGGGGCAATGGGACCTTGGAAACTCAGGGATGTAATCCCACAGAAATAAAAATCACTCCTTCTCCTGTGCGAGTCTCAGAAAATACCTTTCCTTGCGCTATCACAAGAATTCCACTCCCACAAGCAACAGGTAGAGCCGAGGGCCTCTCCCAACAAGTAACACTTTAATGGTGATATACCCAAAATAGTTTGCTCCTGACCTTCTAAAAGCATCCTCTTTCTGAGGCTGCGTCAAACTTTGGGTTCTGTCCTTGGCTCCCCAAGCAGCTCTTCTGTCCTCTATCTACAATATGCCATCTCCTTTATCCATCCCTCTTCCTTTCTGGAGCTAATCTGTGGGAGTCTCTGATATAGGGGCAGTGATGCGGGACTGGAGCCCTTTCACTGGTGGGACTGGACACCAGCTTTAGGTCGAAAGTATCAGTATCACATTCATTTGTTGGACGCCCAGTTGGTGTCAAAGAATCAGAGAACTGGTTGTGGGTGAGAAGAAGAAAAACCAGACCTTGTTATATTTCTCTGTTCCCTCATGTTTAACTTTCAACCTGTAGTTATTGAATAAACGGACTTTATTTGACTAGTAATCTAACAAATTTGTTGGGTAAATGTATGTGTGTGTGTTGGGAGGTAAGTGGTGTGTTCGTAATCTAAGACATACCAAGTCTTGCTCCTCTGGAAGAATGCAAGATGGTTTCCTAAGCTTGGAAATTAGTAGTGAGGGGAGGCAGAGTTTGCTACCCCAAAATATGCTTTTGGGGGGTATTGATGGTTTCAAGCTGGTTATTTTTTAAGAAACAAAAGGCTCAGAAAGAACCTTTGAATCTCCTCCTTTACCTGAAAGGGAATGTGATAGAAAAACCCGCTTAAAGGAAGGGAGCTATCCTCTTGGCATAATTGGATCTAAGTGTGGCAGGCAGGGAGGATACAGGCAGAGTCTGTTTGATAGACTCTTCTCTGTGTCCCATTGGCCCAGTGAGAGTTTATTTAATATACTAGAGGCCCAGTGAACGAATTCATGCACCAGTGGGGTCCCTCAGCCTGGCCTGCAAGATCAGGCCGAAACCTGCTCTCTGACATCCCCCAAGGGGTCCTGGATTGCGAGAGAGTGCAGAACAGGCCGAGGGACCCCACCAGTGCACAATCAGGGCTGGGGAGGGACACGGAAGGTTATCCAGCCAGGGAGGGACTGCAGGAGGGCTTCAGGGAGTGTCCGGCCCATCTTGCTCAGTCCTGATCGGCCAGACCCCAGCAGCAAGCTAACCTACCCATGAGTGTTTCTGTCCCCTGGTGGCCAGTGCACATCATAGTAAGTGGTTGAACGACCTTAGCATATCATTAGCATATTACACTTTGATTGGTTGAACGGACGACTGGACCCTTGGCATATTAGGCTTTTATTATATAGGATGTGTGCTCTTTCTCATCTACCTGTGAATTGCCTACTTTCCCTTCAAAATCCCAAACCTCTGCCTCCCTCTCCTTACTCCAGAATGGCATGTAACCCTCAACTGCCCAATGCTTCTTAAGCTCTCATATTCTTAGGGAACCCCCCTATGTACATATGTAATTAAATTTGGTTTTCTCCTATTAATCTATCTTATGTGAATTTGACTATTAGGCCAGCCAGAAGAAATTTAGAAGGGTAGAAAGACAATTATTTTCCTCTCCTACAATTTTAGTGAGCCAACTAGGAGGAGGAAATATAATTTCCCCCAAAATGCATATTTTGAGGTGGCAAATTGCTTCCCCTGAGTAGCTATTGAATCTGAATTTGGACTGCACTTGACTGCTACATGCTGCTATTCCTTCGGTAGCTAAAGGGGTAACAAGTGCCTGGGGAGTGATTAAGAAAGAATTAACCTATTAAAGTTAAAAATTTTAATAATGCCACCAGGCACTTGTGTGCTGTTCCGTAATGCAGAAAGAGCTTTCAAATATACTAATTTTACTGTCACGACGCTGTGAATTAAGCCCACATTAGTGTGGGGAAATGAGAGTTTAGGTCATAAAGCTCACAAACAGTAGATCCAGCATTCAAACCCGTTTCTTTTCATGTCAGCTCCAATATTTTCTTCCAGTGGGTGACAGTAAACGCCAAATTTCCATGAATCAGAGTAGCCCACGTAAACCAAAAGAGGGACGTCATCTGTGTGTAAGTGTGGAGGCACGTTCCAGAGCGTAAGTGAGTGGCGTTGTGTCAGGGAAGGACCTCATTCTAAGGCAGAATCCAGGACAGAATAGGGCCCAGGGGTCCACCCATGGGCACGAAGGAAGATTTTCCTGGGAATATTGTGGAAATATATCTATCTCAGTACTCCTCTTCCTCAATCGGAAAGCAGTCTAGGAGTCACTGGGAATGCAAAGTGCGCAGTGTGCAGATTGTCAACTCTGCCGAAAACTTCATCTCTGCTTGGTTGGGTGCCAGCATATAGAAAGGGCATAGACAGGTATTTCTCTCTTTAATAGAAGACAGAGTGTTTTCAAGGGTTTTTCCGCTACACACGTTTGAAGAACTAGAGAACGTGCCTGTGAAAGTTCCTTGGCTCCTTCCAGAGTCCCTGAATGTATTGCTATGTCTTTGTCCATGGATGTGCCCTCATCCAGAATTCTTCCTTTCACACTTGATCTCTCCTCTATGTTCTAATACCATTAGTTACTGTTTTATTTCTATTTTTTATGTTCTAGTAAATAAATAGCTACTATTCGCTGAGGGCTTACTGTAGTCCAGACACTGTTCTATGTTTATTCATATGTTGTCTCAATTTCTTTCTCCAAAAGCTATGGAGTAGCTGTGATTGTTATCCATCTGACCAATGAGGAAACTGAGACTTGGTGAGAATTAGCAGATCTGACTCCCAGTAGTCTGTATCCAAAACCTATCCTCTGACCATGAAGCTATATTGCCTCCAACACCAGCACTTTTTCAAAAAATATATTTTTTTATGGATATCAGATACGAAGAGAGAGAGAGAGAGAGAGAGAGAGAGAGAGAGAGAGAAAGAAACACCAACAATGAGCGATCATTATTGATCAGCTGTCTCCTGCACGCTCCAGACTGGGGATCAAACCCACAACCTGGGCATGTGCCCTGATCAGGAATCAAACCATGACCTCCTGGTTCATAGATTGACGCTCAACCACTGACCACACCAGCCAGGCCAACTCCAGCCCTTTTTGCTCCCACAAACACATCAATAATCTCCCCCCACACTTCTCTGTTTCCTTCCTTTCTCTGACTTTCTTCTTTTGGAAAATGATTGCTTCTCTATGCTCAACAGCCACCCAGTAGGTGTAGTTTTAAATCTTAAGGAGCTCACTGAGGTACCTCCAGTTCAATCTCCATCCCCCCACCCTCTAGACCTTTGGAATGCCCCACTACAAGTTCAAAGCTGGCACTCATTACCAGCTCCTCCCATTTCCTCACCAACATGGATGACAATCCCATTTGTTGGGCCTGACCCTGGGAAGGGCCCAGGACCCTGCACAGGTCAACCAGCACTAGCCGGGTGGCTTCTTTCTCTATAGGCAATCGTTACATTGGCCATAAACATAGCAAGGGACGGGACTCAGCTTCTCCCAACACCCTGTCCATCCCCACGAGAAAAAGCACGACTGGCAGGCGTGTAACTGACCGAAGTCTCTCCCACAGGCCCAGCTTCTCTGTGGGAATCTCTCTTGCCTCACTCTCTGCAGACATTTCCTGATCAGCATTTTCCCTCCTCAGTCATCCCGATTCCTACACCACTGTGGACAGCAGTGCAGGGCGCATTGATTACAAATGTGGATAGCGCCTGGGCAATGTGCTCAGTGGTTAGCAATGACCTATGAAGCAGATCACAGTTCGATTCCCAGTGTGGGGAATGCAGGAGGCAGTCAATCAATGATTCTCTCTCATCTCCTTCTTCTATCTGTCTCTCTCTCTTCCTTCCTCTCTGAAATCAATTATATATATATATAAAACTAGAGGCCCAGTGCACGAAATTCATGCACAAGGGGTGTGTCCCTCAGCCCAGTCTGCACCCTCTCCAAACTGGGACCCCTCGAGGGATGTCTGACTGCCCATTTAGGCCCGATCAGGATCGGGTCTAAAAGGGCAGTCGGACATCCCTCTCACAATCCAGGACTGCTGGCTCCCAACTGCTCACCTGCCTGCTTTCCTGATTGCCCCTAACCGCTTCTGCCTGCCAGCCTGATCACCCCCTAACCACTCCCCCTGCCAGCCTGATTGATGCCTAACTGCTCCCCTGCCAGCCCAATTGCTCCTAACTACCCTCCCCTGCCGACCTGGTCAACCCTAACTGCCCTCCCCTCCCAGCCTGATCACCCCTAACTGCCCTCCCCTGCCAGCCTGTTCCCCCCCAACTGCCCTCCCCTGCCAACCCAGTCACCCGTAACTGCCCTCCCCTGCCAGCCTCATCACCCCTAACTGCTCTCCCTGCAGTCCTGATCCCCCCAACTGCCCTCCCCTGCCAGCCTGGTCACCCCTAACTGCCCTCCCCTGCAGGCCTGGCCCCCCACCAACTACTCTCTCCTCCAGACCTGGTCCCCCTCAACTGCTCTCCCCTGCAAGCCTGGTCCCCCCCAACTGCTCTCCCCTGCAGGCCTGGGTCCCCCACAACTGCCCTCCCCTGCAGGCCTGGCCCCCCACCAACTACTCTCTCCTCCAGACCTGGTCCCCCCCAACTGCTCTCCCCTGCAGGCCTGGGTCCCCCACAACTGCCCTCCCCTGCAGGCCCAGTCACCCCCAACTTCCCTCCTCTGCCGGCCTGGTCACCCCTAACTGCCCTCCCCTGCAGACCTGGTCTTCCCCAACTGCCCTCCCTTGCCGGCCTGGTCCCTCCCAACTGCCCTCCCCTGCTGGCCATCTTGTGACAGCCATCTTGTGTCCACATGGGGACAGCCATCTTGTGTTTGGAGTGATGGTCAATTTGCATATTACTCTTTTATTAGATAGGATGTGGATAGCAACCCTATTGTTTATGTTTTACACTGTGATGTCCCTGCAGATACCAGTTCAGTGACCAGCTTTACCCAGGAAAAGATGAACAAAAGAAATGAGTTCTCCATACTTTTGAGCAAACACACACGAGGAGCAGTACCTTATCTTTTACATTTACTTTTTAGGGATTTCGCTGTTCTCTCCTTCAAAAATGAAAATGCTATCTGTTGACTTTGGAGTTACAGTCATGTGATATACGTGCTCATCTGCTGGTCTTTTTGCTCCTTCATATGCATGCATCTTCCTAACTCTGAGGGGGGTCAAAGCAGGTTCCTGTGTCCATCCAATGGTGCTCGGATGACATCAAGGCCAGAGGCATCAGGAGGACATGGTTCCCTGGGACACGGAGCAGCGGGCATGGCCTGGCTCAGCGCGCGGGCTCACTGAGCACTGTGGTCACACCCCGGCCGCCGGCTGCGTGGGGCAGAGATTCCGCTGCACGCCGCCCCACGTCACCGTGATCCGCAGAGTCATGTTTCCACTTGTCGGGGCTGCCTCTGCGGCATCTGGCTGCTCTCGGTACATTAGGCATTCTCATCACACCGGCGCTGTTTCCCGTTCCGCGTGCCTTCCCAGGTCGCCTTCTGCACGGGGTCTGAGGAAGCAGCAGCTCGGGACAGATGCTCACAGTCACACCCGAGTGTTCGGCGGGGCTGTCGTTACGGATTCCCATTTGCTCAGAAGCTCCTTTCAGTGAGACCTGGAGAGAAGACACGAAAAGCACTTTCTGATTCAAGGTTCGCGAGACAGGCAGGCGCACTGAATATTTTACCCCGAGGGAGAGAGGAGAAGGAATCTGGCAAAATGGCACTGTCTCACATGCAAATGAGGCTAAATCCCTGGAGGAGTGTAAGGTACTGCACGCTGTGGATATAAAAATTAAAAGGCTCTTGCCTTGAGTTAACAACCAGGACCTGCCGTCCTCCACAATCTCTTGTGTCCTCTTAAGCATTTGAATTTGCCTCAAGCAGCTCCCTTTTGCAAGCAGCTGAGAATTCACATAAAAGCACTTTGAGCAAATGCTCCTCTGACACCTTTTATCTTCAAAACATCAGGCACCCCTGGTTTCCTAATGCTTAAAGACTTCCTTCCCCCCAGAAAACTCGGGGTACCATTTCCTCCCGAAGCCTCTAGCCTTGATGTCATCCGAGCACCAATGGATGGACGCAGGAAGCTGTTTGACCCCCCCTCAGAATTAGCAAGGTGCAGGCATATGAATGAGCAAAAAGACAAGCAAATAAGCACGGATGTCACAAAACCGGAACCCCCAAAGTCAATAGGTATCATTTTCATTTTTGAAGTAGAGAACAGCGAAATCCCTAAAAGGCAGATGTAAAAGATAAGGTACTATTCCTCATGTGTGTTTGCTCAAAAATATTGAGAAGTCATTTCCTCTGCAATTAATAGCCTTGTGCGTACATTATTTCTTTCCTGTCTTTTTCTTTTTGCCAGTGTGACTAGGAAAGATTCCTAAAAATGGGGTTGCTGAGTTGAAGAATAAATGGATATAATTTTTGCTAGATATTGCCTAATTCCCATAAATAGAGTATGTGTTTAAACATTAAACTCAATAGCTCAGTAACTTTACATAAGGATGTTTTTTTGTTGTTGTTCATGCTTCAGTTTCAAACCAGATTAGTAAGAGGTGGGCATGCTGAGCTGTGTAGTGACCCAGGGACTAACTCAGTCCCAGCTGATGGGGACTTCAAGCCTTTTTACAGCCACCATCTCAACACTCAACCTTCACCAGGTGGAAGAATTCATAAAGAACTCGACCAAGCTTCTCTGCTTTGTCCACAAAGTGACATAGGTCATGTCTACTCATAGTCCATTGACCAGAACTTGTCACATGAACCTGTTGGACAGCAAAGGGTCAGAATTTATTTTTTTTTAATTTCTTTATTGATTAAGGTATCACATATTTGTCCTCATCCCCCCATTCCCATCCCACACCCCTCCCCACACATGCCCCCAACCCCCCCGGTTGTCCCCAACCGCTAGTTAGGTGCATATGCTTGCACACAAATCCTTTGGTTGATCTCTCCCCTTTACCCCCACCCTCCCCTACCCTCCCTCTGAGGCCCGACAGTCTGATCCGTGCCTCCTTGTTTCTGGGTCTGTTCTTGTTCATCAGTCTATGTTGTTCATTATTTCCACTAGATGAGTGAGATCATGTGCTATTAGAAATACACTTATAAGAACCGAAAATGAGACAAGCAATAACGTGGTCTTCCCATACTAGCAGTTAGCAGCTGTGCATCACTGCAGGTTGCCCAGGACCAAACCAGAGTCAGACCTGCATTACCACCATTTGTCCACCATCCAGAACTGTAATGTCAGTGCTGACATGTACACATAAAGGGTCAAAATTTAGAAGACCACAAATCATGGCCACTTGAGCAAGCAGTTGTCACTCCCAGCCATTGGATCTTCGAGGTCATGTGACAAGATTTTGTTACACAGATGTTCATCAAAGAGTTGTTTATATAAGAAAGAAGGAAGGAAGGAGTATGATAGGAAGAGGAAAGAAGGAAAGAGGGAGGAAAGGGGAAGGGAGGGAAAGAGGAAAGAAAAGAAACAATTGAGAATACCAATAGGGACGAGTTAGATATATTGTGCATGGTGTACACAAAGAAATGCTGAGTGATATAACTCAGGGCATAAACTCTTGAAGATTTATATTCTGTTTCTCTCACTCTCTAGATATGTGTCCTTGCATATATTACTTAAGCTAAATTTTTAGTTCTTCGGATATAAAATTAGGATAATAGCAACTTACAGGGGTATTAGAAAGGTTAAATTTAATAAAAATATGGCTGGTTCTATAAAGCACATTGTTATAATTTTTTCAGCTATTAAATTATGCATAAAAATACTTAGTGATCTGAAAGTGCTCACATTATGATTCTGGAAGAATCAGAAGCCTCATTACTCTTTTTTAGTTTAATATATGTTGGTTATTTTAAATCACAATATATACATAGAAAAATCTGGAAGGTACACCAAAATGTAGATGATGGTAACCTGCAGTGTGTGCTGTTTTTGGATTTTTGTGTAATAAAATAGAATGTGTCAAGAAAAGAAAGGGATTAGATGTAGATTCTATCACAGCCTAAGCCAAATTGCTTGTACATTATGAAACCCTTTTTCTCTTACAATTTCATGGTCTTATAGCTCATTGGGGAGACTGAAAATATGTCTTCAGTTGCACTTAGAAAAAATGTAATGTTTTCTGTTCCAAGAAACTAGCCTTGTATGAAATCAAATACAGTATACGTATTAGCCATGCCCAGAGGCCTTTGACAAGTCTTGTGGATTATTTTGTGGGGGGAAAGGGGTGTATCTGTAAGAAAGAATTGCACCCATTTTTCTATTTTATATATTTATATATTGCAAAATGGTCTTTATTTTTAATCAATATCTTAAAAGGTGCTTTTTTAATATATATATATGTTTTTATTGATTTCAGAGAGGAAGGGAGAGGGAGAGAGAGATAGAAACATCAATGATGAGAGAGAATCATTGATCGGCTGCCTCCTGCACGCCCCCTACTGGGGAATCAAACCTGCAGCTTGGGCATGTGCCCTGACCAGGAATCAAACTGTGACCTCCTGGTTCATAGGTCGATGTTCAATCACTGAGCCACACTGGCTGGGCCCTCTAAGGGATCTACAAGAAACACATGTCTGCAGTCTACACAGCATTGTGTTTTAATCATCCTATGATAGCCACGACTAATTAAGAAGTTACAACCCCATGTTCATGCCATTAAATCTGATTTCAGGTTTAACTTTAAAATCTTTCCCTGTAGAATGGAGGGTTCTGAAACTGTATTCGTACATTGAGATGTACTTCTCTCTTTACAAAAACATGCTCTGACTGCCCTAGAGGCAATTTAATATTTCCATTGAATGAATGTGATCTAGTATTTGATATGCTTCTACTAATGATAACTGGATTCCCAATAGCTAGAGTATATGTCAGTCAACTGTACACATTTTTCAGAATATGATTTGTTATATAAAATCCTATATAATAAAAGCCTAATATGCTAAGTGTCCCGTCGTGGGGTCGGCCATTCAACCAATCAAAGCATAATATGCTAATGATATGCTAAGGCCGTTCAACTGCTCACTATGATGTGCATTGACCACCAGGGGGGCAGGCAGTTGACCGGTTGACCAGTCACTATGATGTGCACGATCACCAGGGGGAAGATGCTCCAACCCGTAGGTGAGCTTGCTGCTGGGGTCCAGCCTATTGGGACTGAGCAAAATGGGCCAGACATGCCCTGGAACCCTTCCGCGGTTCCTCCCCAGCCCCGATTGTGCACCAGAGGGGTCCCTCAGCCTAGCCTGCACCCTCTCACAATCTGGGACCCCTTGGGGGATGTCGGAGAGCCAGTTTTGGCTTGATTCCACAGGCGGGCCGAGGGACCCCACTGGTACACTAATTTGTGCACCAGGCCTCTAGTAAGGAATAATAAAACTGAAAGTCCCCTTTTTGAAAAGGGGGTAGTTATCTATAGAATTCTATAGATATCTTGATTTACCAACTCTACCCTTTTTAGTAGCTCACTTTCATCTTTTTTTATGTATGTTTTCTTCACTGTCTTGAAGCACCTTGATGCATTTTTCTCCTTATTATCACCGTTTTCTAAGAAACTCGTACTTTTGGGCGATCAGAAAAATAATTCATTGATCATGAGAAAGTCAGGCCACGTTTAACAATTTCAAGATTGTAAGGCATCCCAAGAAAGATCATTTTGTTCTAGTTTTCAAGTCTGAAATAACATCAGCTTGTATTTTTCATATTGTGGTATAACAAGTCTCCAGCACAATGGAAAGCTAGCTATGTAATCTGGGAAGGTTGTCTGATATCTCTGCATCTTAGTTATTCTAATCATTAAAATTGGAGAAGTTGTAAAAAAATAAAAAAAATAGACCATTAGGATTCCTCCCAGTTCTAAACTTCTCTGGGTCTACATGCATTTGGGATCCCATTGATCAACTCCTAAAGCCAAGTTTGCATAGTGAAACGTGATCTGAACTGACACAGTCCATTTATATTCTAATGATCCCACTTACACTTAGTCTTTATATGTTTCTCTGTGGACTCATAATCCACACGCCGCCCCTTAGGATTGTTATAGCATGTGGTACCTGGACCACATTACTTTCCTACCACAGAAGGAATTCGGAATTATAAAACATATCTGGCCACAGGATTTAGATAGTGACAAAGACTTGATTCTCACTCTTCTAAATATGAGAAAACTGAGGCACAGAAAAATTAGTTAACTTACCCAAGATCACATAGGTCATCGGACACTGGCCAAGTCGGATTCAAACTCACGATGGCTGCTTTTCACTGCTGTGTCATTATTGTTAACTGCCAAAGGGCTACTACTAATACTACTGCCATAATGACAAAAACAATGATTTTCCAATATATTCTCAGTACTCAATATAAGCTCCACTCATTAAATCTCTGTTTACTGAATAATTACTTTGTGTACGGCTAATGCTTGCTTCTGGAAAAGCAGACCAGTTCTCAAAGTGTACAGTCCACAATAGGTGAAGGATATTAAATAAGAAAAAATAATAATCAGTTAACTACCAATTTTGCCCCAGCCAGTTTGATTTAGTGGTTAGAGTGTCGGCCCGCAGACTGAAGGGTCATGGGTTCAATTCCAAGCAAAGGCACGTACCTTGTTTGCAGGCTCAATCCCGGCCCGGTCAGGGCATGAGCAGGAGGCAACCAATGGATGTTTCTCTCTCTGTGTGTCTCCCCCTCCCTTATCCTCTCTCTAAAAATCAATGGGAAAAAAATATCCTCAGGTGAGGATTAACAAATAATTACCAAGTTTGGTACGTGTTGTCAAGGAAGTTAGCAGAGTGACTAGTAAATTAGACTTGGGTGAGCTGGTTTAGTTAGGTCAGATTTCAAATAATGCCAACAATACACACACTCACCCAGGAGATTTAAAAAAGGGAACTCTCCAAACTCGCATTTTGAAGCCAGCATCACTTTGATTCTAAAATCCAACAGGAACATCATCAGAATAACAGAATGTTCAGCAAAATTTTCTTCATGAATGAAATGGGGAAAACAGCAAACAGAATTTAGTAATATATAAGAAGTAATACATAAGAAGGATAAATCAACTCTGGCTGGTGTCGGTTCATGAACTGAGGGGTCTCGGGTTCGATTCCTGGTCAAGGGCACTACTTGGGTTGCAGGTTCAATCCCTGGTGTTGGAGGCAACCAATCTCTCTCTCTCTCTCTCTCTCTCTCTCTCTCTCTCTCTCTCTCTCTCTCTTCCCTCTTTCTCTCCTTCCCTCCCCCCTTCCCTTCCACTCTCTCTAAAATCAATGGAAAAAATTTCCTCGGGTGAGGATTAAAGAAAACAAAAAAAAAAGGATACATCATGAGCAAGTTGTATTTATCCCACCAATGAATACTTTTTCTGACATTAGTAAAATAATCAATGTAATTCTACATATTTACCGACTAAAAGAGAACTATAGAGTTATCTCATCAATGCCGGTTCTGGACACAGAAGCTCAGGTGAGCTGCCCTGGTTGGCAGTACTCTGTGCATCTTGTCCCACGTGTGGCCAGGAGGAGGTAATGTTGCCCCCAAGACTGCACAGGGAGCGACAAGTGGAAAGACGCGCCTTCCCAGACCCTATGTAACCAAAAATTCAATTATCAGTGCCATCAACAGACACAAAATTTAAATTTTAAAAATAGCATTTTCAGTAACATCCAAAATACCATGTAGCAAGATAAATTTCACAAAAGCTGGACAAATTTCTATGTAGAAAACTAAAGATTCTTAAGAAATTTTTTAAATAATCTGAATAAATTGAGAGATATACCACCTTTCTGGATTGAAAACTCGGTATTTTAAAGGTGTTAACTATCCACAAATTGATGTATAAATTCAGTATAATCTAGCTAATATCTCAAGTTTCTTTGCATGCCTTGATCAGCTAATCTGAAAGCATATAATAAAATACACAACCAAGAATAAGCCAAAACACAATTGAAGAACAATAATAGGAAAGTAATTGTTCCACATGATAGCAATATTCATTAAAAAGTGGGCCAATCTATTATTGTTGTAGGAATAGACAAAATAATGAAAAAGAAGACTCAAATACAGAGTCGCTCTTATATTAGCATGATTTATGACAAATGAGGCATGGCAGAGGAGCTAGAGAGAAGAGCCCTCTTATAATAAATGTACTGAGAACTCTACTTCACTCCAAAAATCAATTCCAGACCCAGGTGTAAGAAGCAAAACAACATTTTTGGAGAATACTATTAGGTAAAAATCTTTAGAATCTCAGGATAAGGAGATACTTTTTAAGCAAAAGAAAACTACTAAGCATAATGGAAAAAATTAATTGAATACATTTAAAAGACAGCACTTCTGCTCATCAAAAGTCATCACTAAGGCCAGGCCAGTGGTGGCTCAGTTGGTTGAGCATTGTCCCATACATGGTTCGATTACTGGTCAGGGCACATGCCCCGGTTGCAGGCTTGATCCCCAGTAGGGGGCATGCAGGAGGCAGCCGATCAATGATTCTCATCATTGATGTTTCTAACTCTTTCTTCCTCTCCCTTCCTCTCTGAAATCAATAAAAATTATTTTAAAAAAATAAAAGAAGGGGAATAGGGGTTTTCATTTGGGATGGGCAGTGGTGGGGAGAGGGTGTGCTTCTGTGGATCAGACAATGGTCCATTCCTTGACCTTGGGGGGAGGGTTTGCCCAGGTGTTTGTTTTTCATTAAGCTGAATATTTAGTGTTCAGATCATTGCATTTGAGAGACTGTGGTCAATAACAGTCCCTGCCTCCCAGGATGAGGATACATAATACATGAAAAGCTCTTTGAAACCTGCTAGGAATAGAATAATCACTGATTGAAAATGAGCAAGTGGTGCTGGCAGTATAAAAGATGATTTTAAAGTGGAATCTGTTCAAAGAAATGGTAATCATGGTATAAGGGAGTTAGAATGGTATTCCGATTGGATATGAAAATAACGAAGCATACATTTTATATAATTTGTGGCACTTCCCTTTCTTCTCAAGGGTGGACCCGGCCTAGTGCTGGGGGCTAGTTAAACCAAAGTGAATAAAACATAGCCCCTGCCTGTGAAACCATAGTCTAGCCAAGAAGATAATTTGATTACTCATCCATTCATCTAACAAACATTTGTTCAGTCTCTGCTATGTGCCAGGTACTAGAGATTTAAGCAACGTTTTCAAGGAATATACAGACAATCCTGAACAGACCTACATAAATAGGCACATCAGAATACAAGTGCTGTACCGGGAAAATGTGCGCAGCGCGATGGGGAAGGAAGTAGCTATGACGCACCCGCTGGGTAAAGGGTGAGCAGGAGACTCCAAATGCACGCACTCTACTTCCATGCCACACCCGGACTAGTTCAAGAAACCCAACAGCTAAAAACTGCCCTTTCCAGACTCCCTTGCAGCTAGGATTCTGCATGTAAATCAGGCTCTCAATTACATGCACTCATGAGATGTGCAGAACTGGAGGGGGCCATCCTCCATGATGACTGGCCCTTTCTGCTGTTATCTGGCATCAGGGAAGTGGGAGGTTTCCCTGCAGCAGCTCCCAGCCTGCACTCCCCTGGTGTCAAGCAGTTGTGGAGGCAGCCTGGCCGGTGTGGCCCAGTAGTTGGGCATCAACTTATGAACCAGGAGGTCACCGGTTCGATTCCCGGTCAGGGCACAAGCCCAGGTTGCAGGCTCCATCCCCAGTGGAGGGCGTGCAGGAGACAGTACATCAGTGATTCTCTCTCATCATTGATGTTTCTATCTCTCTCTCCCTCTCCCTTCTTCTCTGAAATCAATAAATATATTTTTTTTAAAAGAAAGAGTTGTGGAGGCAGCCACAGTTCCAGGATCTGTCCTTGACCCCTGGATTAGAGTTAAGTGTCCACCTCCATCTGCCCAGTTGGTGAGGAGCAGCTGAGGCAGTGGCAGCAGCTTACTGCCAGCCCAGCTCCAGGGACATCTCCGAGGTGGCATTCCCTCCAGTGGGACAGTCATGAATTGTTCTAGAATGTTCTCAAGGCCCAGGTGGAATCAACTCCTTTCAAGAATTAATTGTTAGGACCTACTTCCCTATGGATAATCTCTTTCTACTTCGAGTGACTTCTCTTTTCTGCACCGAGTCACTGGAATAAATCAGTTTGCACACTTCTCATCCTTCTCATCGTCACCGCCACCAAAATGAAGCCTGTTGTTCTCACTGCTGTTGTTGCTCAGGAAATACTGTGTGGGGCCAGCCTACGGGTGCATGACCCAAAGTGAACACAGCATGTGCAGACACACATCTCCCCAAGAACGTTCCTTAGGAATAGAGAGTCCATGGAAACACACCCTTCTTATTGCCAAGCACACTTCTGCATCCTGAGAAGTTGAATAGTGATGTGTGCCAGATGGGTCCAAACGCTCATGCTATGGATTAACTTCCAGGAAACGCCTGGCATCAAAGGGAAGTTGGCTTAAACAAGCAGGGAATATTGGCTGCCACATTTTCATACTTATTGTCAAGGATGAGAGAGATTACCTATGTAAGTAAATAGGACACACACCACCACCACCACCAGGGCGCTGGAAATTTTCCTAGAAGAAATTTGTTTCTTGAATTCCCAACAGCTGAGAATAAAGTGATTCACCCACCCATCGCCTTAGAGAAAATGGTCCTGGCTGTCTTGTATTCTCCTCAGAACTTCCTTAGACATGGAGAGTCCCATTAGGGTCTCCTCTTTCTCCTCCTTCCTGTACCCCCTGGGCAGGACTCAGGAGAGAAAAATAGAGCACAGAGCATGTACATAGTAGGCTCTCTACGGCTGTATCTTTCTTTAAGTTTTTAAAAATATGTCTTTATTGATTTTTAGAGCAAGAGGAAGGTAGAAGGATAGAGAGATAGAAACATCAGTGAGAAAGAGAAACATCGATCGGCTGCCTCCTGCATGCCCCCTACTGGGGATGGAACCCACAACCTGAGGGTGTAGCCCACAGCCCTGACCTGGAATTAAACCCATGTCCTCCTGGTTCATGAGTTGACACTCAATATTGAGCCACAGCAGCCAGGCTCCAAGAATAACAGACCCACTCAGATGAATGTTTAACCAAATATCTGGGCACCCTGTGGCTCAGTCTAGTTGACACACAAAATTAACCATCACCCTATATGATTCCAACTACATGACATTCTGTAAAAAGCAAAACTATAGACACTAAAAATATCAGTGGATTCCGTGGAATTGGGGGGATGAAGAGAAGGATGAACAGGTGGCACAGAGGGTGTTTAGGGCAGGGAAACGATGCTGTGTGATACTACACTGGCCAGATTATTATGATCTCTGAATGCATAATAATCTGGCCACTCAGTGTATATCCTATATAATAAAAGGCTAATATGCAAATTGTCCCCTCGACCAGGAGTTTGACCAGCAGGCAGGCCAGCCAACTGCCCATGTCCCCTCCCCCTGGCCAGGCTGGCCAGACCCCACCCATGCACTAATTCATGCACCGGTCCTCTCAATGTGTATACTGAGTGGCCAGGTTATTATGCGTTCAGAGATCATAATAATCTGGCCACTCAGTGTATAATGCTGGACTCATGCCATTATACATTTGTCAAAGCCCATAGAATATCCAACACAAAGAGTAAACAGCGGTATAAGCGGTGGCCTTGAATTAATAATACTGTACCAATATTGGCTCATCAACAACTATATTGAACTCATGTAAGATGTAATAACAGGGCAGACAGAGGTGAGGGAGGTGGGGTTTATGAGAAAGCCCAGTACTTCCTGTTCAAATGTTTTGTAAGCCTAAAACTACTCTAACAATTGAAGTCTGTCATTTGAAAGCAACATGCAGGCGAAATGAAACTGCTTAGAATGAAAGAAATGCTGAAGTTTCTCAGGCTGAACTGACATGGCACCAAATAGAAACCCATCTTTTGGAAGGAATAAAGAGTTCTGGAATGCGTAAACATGTGGGTAAATGGAAAAGCCCATGTTTTCCCTCTTCATTTCTCTTCTAATCACCTCTATTAGTCAATATGATGTTACCCTGAGGCTTTCGAATGTAAGTATGAGAGAAAGATGCAAAGTGATTTCTCAAGAATAGTTAATAATTTATATTTTTATAATTAAAAGAAATCTTTCAGCCCAATGAAGTGGGATGTATGGGAATTCGCTTAGAGAACTCTAAAAGAGAGAAGTTGGGTTGTAAAAATAGAGGCTCTTCGTTTGAGTTTGGTTCATTCAGCCTGGCCCATCGGGCAGCCGGCAGCCGTGGGCGTGAGCCACCAGGACCCTCAGCAGGAGAGAAACCCTAGGAAGGACTGCAGACAGCGAACAGCCTCGCTACAGTGCCCCGGGGATCCACAGCATGAAGGGGACAGGAGAGCATGCTGCCCTGGGCAGCTGCAGCCAGTGACAGCGGGAGGGGGACACACAAAATTAACCATCACCCTATATGATTCCACATGACATTCTGTAAAAAGCAAAACTATAGACACTAAAAATATCAGTGGTTTCCGGGGAATTGGGGGGATGAAGAGAAGATGTTTCCTCACATCTTGTAAGCCCAGCAATGTATTTAAAAGTCCCCTGCCCCAATGATTCTCTCTCATCATTGATGTTTCTCTCTCTCTCTCTCTCTCTCTCTCTCTCTCTCTCTCTCTCTCTTCCTCCCTCCCTCCCTCCCTCCCTCTCTGAAATCAATAAAAAATATTTTTTTAAAGGTCTTCCCTTCATCTTCTTGTTGGCCATAGAAGAACTTCAGATCTTATTGTGGATGAGATGCGTAGGGGAAAGTATTTTGTTGTTTTTCAAAATATATTTTTCTTGATTTCAGAGAGGAAGAGAGAGAGAGAGAGAGAGAGAGAGAGAGAGAGAGAGAGAGAGAGAGAGATCAATGATGAGAGAGAATCATTGATTGGCCGCCTCCCGCATGCCCCACACTGGGGATCGAGCCAGCAACCCAGGCATGTGCCCTGATCGGGAATTGAACTGTGACCTCCTGGTTCATAGGTTGACGCTCAACCACTGAGCCACGCTGGCCTGGCTAGGGGAGCATTTTGGACAGAGGGGAGAGGTGGTCTGGCTTACACTGTAACAGGATCTCTTTGGCTGCTAGTTGAGCATGGAGTGTGGACAGGCAAAGGGGTGCCTGCCCCACACCCACTCCCAACCAGGGCCTCTATCCTGGCAGTTTCTTTTGCTGGATGCTCCTCTTCCAGACATCAGCATCTCTAATTCCCCCACCTCCCTTTTTTTTGAGGAATTGATTGCAAAATCGCTCAGGTTTAAAATGAAGGTCCACTCTACCCTGCTTTGATTGGGTTTTACTTGAGAGGGAGCACTTGGAGTGTTTCCTCACATCCTGTAAGCCCAGCGATGTATTTAAAAGTCCCCTGCCCCCAAACACACGTGCACACCCAGCTGTTACTGGGTGATGGGCTCTGCCTCAGAATGGGCTGCCTTCCTAGAAGCAGAATCCCCCTGGAATGTGTTCTTTCAGATTTCACCAGTGAAGTAAGTCATGAGCGGTAGAACCTAAGCCCCGCGTGGCGGAACAGTCAGGAAATTGGCATTGGATAAGCAATCCGAGCTTGGCGGTTGGAGGATCCCTCAGCTACGCATTGACCAGGCTTGATGCAGATAACAGAATAGAGAGCAACGCAGCTCAGAGTGCAACTTCTGGGGCCAGAACTGTGGAATCCAAGGTGACAGGCTGTGCATGACCCTGGCACGTCCCTGAGCCTGTCTGTGTTTCCGTTGCATCGTCTCTGAACTTGACATGATGATAATAGTACGTCGTAGGGGATGGGAGAACGAAGCGAGATGATTTCGAGTATTTCAGTGACTTAGCACAGTGACAGAGAGTGCCATGAATGTTAACTCTAGCACCTTTGAAAATGTAAAATGTGTTTCCTTTTGCTTTAGTGCTCAGGTTTTATACGTTAAGTAAATTTAATTAATTTGTGCTTTATGTATGTACTAGAGGCCCAGTGCATGACATTCGTGCACTGGGGAGGGTGGGGGTCCCTCAGCCCAGCCTGTGGTCCCTCTCGCAGTCCGGGACCCCGAGGGGGATGTCTGACTGCCAGCTTAGGTCCGCTCCCCCACGGGGCCTAAGCCTGCAGTCGGACATCCCCCAAGGGGTCCTTTACACTATGGCGGAGGCGAGAGAGGATCCTGCCACCACCCCTGCGCTCGCCAGCCGTGAGCCCGGCTTCTGGCTGAGTGGCGCTCCCCCTGTGGGAGTGCACTGATCACCAGAGGGCAGCTCCTATGTTGAGCGTCTTCCCCCTGGTGGTCAGTGCATGTCATAGTGACCGGTTATTCCACTGTTCGGTCGATTTGCATATTAGCCTTTTATTATATGGGATATTATGCATGTAATTATATGTTCCTTGCTATATTGTTACTGTGTTTACCTAAAAGCAGTAGATCTTCCTTTAGCCCAGAGCAGCTACCTCTTTATAGGATGGCAGGGGGTGTGGAAGGCTGGGTACCTGGGTGTCTTCATTTTACTGGGGTCACAGAAGAAGTTCATATGCTATACTTGCTATACTACCTAAAAAAGTCTTCCCTTGCCCACCCGACGTAGCTCAGTGGTTGAGCGTCTACCTATGCACCAGGAGGTCACGGTTCAATTCCCAGTCAGGGCACATGTCTGGGTCGCAGGCTAGATCCCCAATAGAGGCATGCAGGAGGCAGCTGATCAATAATTCTCTCTCATCATTGATGTTTCTGTCTCTCTCTCCCTCTCCCTTCCTCTCTGAAATCAATAAAAATACTTTTTTAAAGGTCTTCCCTTCATCTTGGTGTGTTAGCCGAGGTGGGGTTCAATGTTTAGGGATGTTATTAGGGGAAATGCCTGTGGGAGGAAAAATATAAGAGAGTCAGAGAACCTGGAGAATGGTCAGTCTGATGCCAAGGGAAGGAGAGAGGGAGACAAGCAGGAAGAAGTGATCTAGACCAAGCATGTCAAACTCAAAGGCTAACACGGGCCAAATAACGAGGCATGCGGCCCGCGGGCCACGAGTTTGACATGCTTGCCCTAGACCCGTGGTCGGCAAACTGTGGCTCATGAACCACATGCGGCTCTTTGGCCCCTTGAGTGTGGCTCTTCCACAAAATACCACGGCCTGGGGGGAGTCTATTTTGAAGAAGTGGCGTTAGAAGAAGTTTAAGTTAAAAAAATTTGGCTCTCAAAAGAAATTTCAATCACTGTACTGTTGATATTTGGCTCTGTTGACTAATGAGTTTGCCGACCACTGCCCGAGACAGTCAGTCTGCTGTCCTAGGAAGGCTCAGCAGCATCTCCGGGAAGCAGTCAAGCCCAAGTCAGCCATCCGAGGAGGCCCTTCTCTTTGGTCTGTTGGTTTCTTCCTCTGAGTTCAGGTTCCGGAGGTGTCTGGGCATTGACTGGGCACAGCTGGCAGGGGGCGTGGCTTCCAGGTGATGTCCAAGTGCAGCTTGTTCATGGGTGGTCTGCGAGGTGCTTTCTCCTGGCTGCACTCCAAACAGGAGGATGGGTCGGAAACAAGTAGCAAGACCATCTCGTGTTGAGCATCGATACAGTCGGGTGCGTCTGTGTATCCGGGTTTGCAGCTCTGTTATCCTTGTTTTAACCAGGAGCTTGAGTTCTCAAGTTTCGTATTTTTCACCTGCTTGAGCGGTGTGTTGTTCTAATGAGGTGATAGCTTATCTACAGACCCTAACAAAATGGTCCTTGCTTGAGGCGCTTCTTGTGATTTATTGAGTCCTTGAACCCATTCATTTATTTCACAATCATGCATCAAGCGCCTCCTGTGTGTAAGGGTGATTGAGACACCGTGCATCCTGCTCTCCAAACGAATATTCCGTACATCCTGTGATGGCCACCATTGCTCAGGGTGTTTGGCTGGGAACCCAAAGATAAATCCCTCAAAAGCTAGGCTTGAAGGATTATAACATTTTATAGAGATAGAGATAGATAGAGATAGAGATAGAGATAGAGATAGAGATAGAGATAGAGATAGAGATAGAGATAGAGATGAGATTTTAAAAATAGATATATATTTTTATTGACTTCAGAGAAGAAGGGAGAGGGAGAGAGAAATAGAAACATCAATGATGAGAGAGAATCATCATTGTCTGCCTCCTGCACATCCCACACTGGGGATCAAGCCCACAACCCAGGCATGTGCCCTGACCGGGAATCAAACCATGACCTCTTGGTTCATAGTCGACGCTCAACCACTGAGCCACACCAGGTGGACAACATTATATATTTTTAAGAATTAAAAAAGTAGCCACACATTTAAAGATTTGATTTTTTTTCTCTCACTGAGAGACCTTGGCAGAGGTGAGAGAAGACGGGCCATTCAGAGCATCATCCACCTCGGGGCCCCCCGAGGTTTCCCGTCGTTAACGTGGGCCAGTTTCTCTGCAGTCGGATTCCATTTGCTGACGGTGGGATGTGACTTGCGGTAACATTTACATTCTTCTTGTCAAGCCCTGAGCTGCCTGATTGAAACCCTGGTCACATTTTGATTAATGTTAGCCCTTATTTATTCTATGTACTCTCGTGGTGGAATTAATTATTTCTGGAGTCCCAGGTGCCAGGCCTGGCATCAGGATTGATGGGCACCACCTGAGTCATGGGGTGTAGAATATTGCTTTCCCGGGGGCCATTCCTCCAGGGATGTATTTGTCAACAAAGATGGAAAATTCTTCACCAGATTTATATACAAGTGATCCTTGGGTAGTGCAGGAAGTAGCGAGCGCCATAAATCTCGGGAAAACTTTACACATATCTGTGCCTGGAGACTTTCATTTCCTCACACCTTCCTCTTCACAAATGTTATCGCTCCTCGGAGGGAAATCAGAGTTGTGCTCTCAGACCCCGTAGTGCTGGTGGAGGAGGAGATGTGCTTAGCGGTTGTTTGAATATGGTAAGCAAGGATTCTGTGTGATATCAAGAGAGGTGTATCGCCCTACCAGCGTGGCTCAGTGGTTGAGCATCAACCTATGAACCAGGAGGTCACGGTTCACTTCCTGGTCAGGGCACATGCCCGGGTTGTGGGCTCCATCCCCAGGGTGGGGTGTACAGGAGGCAGCCCATCAATGATTCTCTCTCATCATTGATGTTCCTATCTCTCTCTCCCTCTCCCTTCCTCTCTGAAATCAAGAAAAATATATATTAAAAGAAGAGAGGTGTACATTTTTATTAGATGTCGAAATCAAGGTCACATACTCTGAACATCGCAGAACTAAGACCTCATTATTGCCGAATCCTGGTGACATGCCCACCCATTGGGCCTTTGATTAGAAGGACTGATGAAGTCAAGAAACTGAGGAAGTATTTCTTCCTCTAAGCCTGTCCTCAATCAGTCATTCTAAGTGGCGAACTTTAATTCTTGATAAATTGCTCATCATTGCAAAGTCTATGGATATATTCTCCTCTGATTAGACCCACGGTGCAGTCAAATTAATTATTTTAAGGGGCATGTCTCTGTCCCACCCTCCATTATATATTTCTGAGTCAGCATACAGTCAAAATACTGCTTTTAAAGGGTATTTGCATTAGTAGTTTTCAGTATTAAAATTGATAGGCCTGGCCAGCCTGGCTCAGTGATTGAGCGTCGACCTATGAACCAGGACAGTGGTTGGCAAACCGCGGCTCGCGAGCCACATGCGGCTCTTTGGCCCTTGAGTGTGGCTCTTCCACAAAATACCACGGCCTGGGCGAGTCTATTTTGAAGAAGTGGCATTAGAAGAAGTTTAAGTTTAAAAAAGTTGGCTCTCAAAAGAAATTTCAATCATGGTACTGTTGATATTTGGCTCTGTTGACTAATGAGTTTGCCAACCACTGAACCAGGAGATTACAGTTCGATTCCTGGTCAGGGCACATGCCTGGGTTGCAGGCTGATCTCTAGAGTGGAGTGTGCAGGAGGCAGCCGATCATTGAGTCTCTCTCATCATTGATGTTTCTATCTCTCTCTCCCTCTCCATGCCTCTCTGAAATCAATAAAAACATATTATAAAAATTGATAGGTTCAGTTCTTTCTGTTGATAAAAAGTGTTAGTGTCTTTAAAATTTATCTTTATTTCTTGTTGAATTATTTTTATTTCTTTACTATGGAGCATATTAACATGGTTCCAAGGCAAAAGAGGTGTTTGAAAAGGTGTTCTAAGAAAAACCTTTCTTCTGCTGGTACCCACTCTCGACCCCCTCCATGCCCCCCCATGGGTAACTGATTTCACTAATTCCAGGTTATCTTTCTGTGTTCTAGTCACCTGATTATGCAGAACCAATGGGAGGGGAACCAGTGTCTCACGCAGAGGAGAGAGTAAAGACACTGGTAGAGCCATACACGGGAATATTATACAGAGTGCAAACGACAAGTGAGCCTGGGAGTCTCACACACATGAAAATTAATACAACTAAATGCTTGTTTAAAGGTACATAGACAGAAATATAGAGGAAAGCAGAGGAATGGCGATCGCAGAAGTCAGTATTGGTGTCTTGGGGTGTGGCCTGGCTGGGGAATACAGGTGACAATGTTCTGTTTGGTCACATGAATAGTGGACATACGGGTGTTTATTTCTTATTCTTCACATACATGTTATAGAGTCCTCTCTCTACATGACATATTTGCAGGTTGAAAAGAAGAATTATAGCCCAAATACAGCATTTTGAGTCACAAAATAGATTTGGTTCTTTTGCTAAGAATTAAACTTCAAAGCATAGTGTTTTATAGCCTTGTGCACTGTGATTACCTTTATAAATTACGTTTTTTCCCTACTAACTCCCCCGTTCCGTGTGAAACTTACATATACCAATATGAAATTGACAAGAAGGGAAATGGCATTCCCTTGTGGTACACTGGGGAGATAATGAGGCCTGGGTTCCTTTCCGCTGTGGGATGAAGGGACTCATGGGGATGCCAGATAAGGCTGCAAATTTTTCACCGTGACATTTAGGACCTGGCTCGTCTCATTGTTTCCACCAATAGACCCAAGAAGGGGTGGGAAGATAAGAAAAGAAAAAAAAATGTCTACTCCTTGGTCATTTCAATTTATAGGCCAGCCCGTTCATTTTAATGGAAAGAGACTGAGAGATGTTGCATGGAAGTCAGCAGTCTGTCATTTTTACGGCCCCGGGATGTGGTTGTTGTGCTCAGTCCCTTATCGCTACAGCGCATCCAGTTCCAGAAACTCGATTCCCTGCAGGCCTGAGTCAGCTGACAGGCTTCCATGACTCGATTAGCAGGAAGAGTGACCCTGGGCCCAGGACAAGGGGACTTCAATGGAAAGCACTCATCTGGAGTTGGTGACCCTTGCCCTTTGGTGGATCTACTGCTCATGGAACAAGAGTGCCAACAGTATGAGGCACAGAAGCCAGCCCATCATCTAATGATGATCAGTGTCTGGAGGTGCAGCCGCCACCCCCCAGCATCCACTGACTGCCTTAGCATGGGGGTGGGGCAGCCTTCAGTGTGAGTCCCTGTGGCTCCCCACTGAGTTTCCCTACGGACTTCATCCAGTCTTGGCCTCTGGACTTGTAGTAGCCCCCTTAACATTGAGGGAGGGCAACTGACCAGACCCAGTACTGCATAGACCCATGTCAGGCACAGGACCAGAGGCACTAAACTCTTTTTAAAAATTCCTCAATTTTCATTCTCCTGTGCCCTCCTCTGCTCTTTTCAATGTTCAGAGTAATTTTACTATCGGTGAATGTTGTATTTTTTTAAAATATATTTTATTGATTTTTTACAGAGAGGAAGCAGGAGGGATAGAGAGTTAGAAACATCGATGAGAGAGAAACATCAATCAGCTGCCTCCTGCACACCCCCCACTGGGGATGTGCCCGCAACCAAGGTACATGCCCTTGACTGGAATCGCAGGCCGACGCTCTATCCACTGAGCCAAACCGGTCAGGGCAGTGAATGTTGTATTTTGACCTTCACAACAACCTTGGTCTGAGTAGGTTCTTGTGCAAATGGAAGAGGAGAATCAGGGTGGTGGAAAGGATTGCACTGGGAGCAGAAAACAGTTTAAGTATGTAGTCGAGGATGGTGCTCAAAGTGGACTTCATGCAGCCCTGGCCTCTGTGGCTCCATTGCTTGGAGCATCATCCCATGCACCAGAAGGTCATGGGTTCGATTCTTGTCGAGGCACATACCTAGGTTGCGGGTTTAATCCCCCGTTTGGGGTGTGTCGTGGAGGCAACCAATTGATGTATCTCCTGCACATCGATGTTTCTCTCTCTCTCCTTTCCTCCCTCTCTTTTAAAAAAAACAACAACAAAACAAAACAAAAAAAATGGACTTAATGCAAAAATATGTATTCAACGGCTGAAGGATACCTCCTTCCTCTCTGCCCCCCTCCCTCCCCTCTGTACTGAGAAGCCAAGTTCAGAGCTGCTAGAGGGGAACATTTATCTCCTCGCCTTGAAGTAAAGGTCTCCGGCAAAGGGAAAATCCGATCAGGCTACTGCTGAGTCCTCCTGGAGCCCTAACACCAGCTGATTCTTGCATCATTTTTAATCCGTGGCGCCGCTCTGCCCTTGTTCTTCTGGAAGGCAGCACGTGTCGGATGGATGCGCCGGCCCTTCGCTCATTACCTAGCCCTCCTTGAGCTGGTCACTGGGTTCTCTGAACTGCATCTCCACATCTGCTCAATACAGAAAATAGTAGCCAGTTGGGAGGATTCTCGTGAGTATTAAGTAACAGGATGGAGGTAAGGACTTCCTTTGCCCAGGATAGACCTTTGACAACTAGCTGTTTTGTAGGAGCTAGTATTTGTCTCCACCCATTTTTTTGTTGTAACTGTACCATGGAAACACCTTTTATAAAGTAGGTGGAGCGCCCTAGCTGGTTTGGCTCAGTGGATAGAGCGTTGGCCTGAGGACTGAAGGGTCCCGGGTTCGATGCCAGTCAAGGGCACATGCCTGGGTTTCGGACTCCATCCCCAATAGGGGGCGTGCAGCAGGCAGCCGATCAATGCTTCTCTCTCATCATTGATGTTTCTATCTCTCCCTCCCTCTCCCTTCCTCTCTGAAGTCAATAAAAATATATTTTTTTAAAAGTAGGTGGAGCAAGTTGATGGGTAGTGGAAGGTCAGAAGGTGCTGAGCCAGCACGGTGTTTGGAGTTGGAGAGTTCGTGTGTCTCAGAGTCTTCACCTACGACAGGCTCAGAGAGGGGATTGGCTAGATTTCCAAAGACTTCCTCCAAGGTCAACAGAGGTCAAAGTGCTGCTTCTCAAGTTTGTCCTTCTAGCCCTAACCCAGGTGACTCGGTGGCCTTTACTGGTATCAGCAAGGACCTGGCCGACTCTTCCATTCCTCCAGAGAATATTTAGGCTGAGAAACGTGCAAACCCACACAGAGAGGGGAAAGTACTGAGTGGTGCAGTCAGGATTTGAACCCAGAGCTCAGGCTGACCAGTGAGTGTTCTTTACTCTCCACCACAGACAGCAGTGTTAATAAAAGTAAAAGGTGAGATGCTATCTTTCCAACCATTAGACTAATGCAAGAGCCGAGGAACAGAAACCAAAACAGCCATCATTAGTTCAAGAACATTCTAGAGTTTGCAATGAATATGTTATGTGCATATGTGTGTATGTGAATACACATATGTGTGTGAGATGAATATAGGTGTTTTATATGCATCTATATTAAACCATTTAGGTATGCATGCATGTATGTATATATCTACAGAACCATATACAGACCGTAAATTAGATAAATTCTATTCATTATGATATTGATTTCAACTTTATATTCCCTTGTCCCTCAAAGAAAATTTTTATATTAAAGACATCATAGTTATGTTTTTTAAGGAGAAAGAACATACTCTAGAAGAATGTTAAAATTTATGGTTTCGTTCATTATAAAGAATTATAATCATATTGAGTAAGTGTGGAACTAGCAAAATAACAATGAGTGGCTGAATTTCAGTGCCATAACACAATGACCATTATTAGCATTTTGATGTTATTCTGCCCAGTCTCCTTCCTTAAGAAATTTTCTCTGCAAGTCTTTTCTTTACACCTCTTGGTTAAAGTATGTTAAGCCAATAAAACAACTCAATAATCTAACTGACAGTATTAGCCATTACTTCCTCTCCCAGTAGATTTTAAATTTCTTTAGACAGGTACCAGGTCTTATTCAGCTTTCTATTTCTGATATTTCTCTCTTTCCCCCAGGCCTACCATAGTGCCTTGTACCTAGCAAGTATGCAGTGAATCTTGCTGAATCATATTTTGCTGAAAATTGTAGAAAACCTAAGAGGCCCTAAGAATAAAGATTCAAGTGTCAAACGAAAGATGGTTTTTTAAATTGAAGACCTAATAATAACACATCTCGGCTGTTCCCAGGAGACCATCCTGATTCAAATATGCACTCAACACTGGGATTTCCCTTTTCTCCCAGGTGAGTGTTCCAATTTATTGGGTCCATTCAAAACTTGGACAGATTCCTCTCATTCAAATCAAGCTGGTCTACAGCAATGGACTTACACAAGAGGAACATGCAAAGTGGATTTTTATTATATATATATATATTTTTAATTGATTTCAGAGAATGGAAGGAAGAGGGAGAGATAGAAACATTAATGATGAGAATCATCCATTGGCTGCCTCCTACATGCCCCCTAGTAGGGATAGAGCCTGCAAACCGGGCCTCTGCCCTGACCCAGAATTGAAATGTGACCTCCTGGTTCATAGGTCGGTGCTCAACCACTCGGCTGGGTGTGAATTTTTATTAACAAACTAGAGGCCCCATGCACGAAATTTGTGCACAGGTAGGGTCCCTAGCGGCTGCTGGCCAGGGCCTTCCTTTGTTTCGTGCCGCCCCCTGGTGGTCAGTGAATGTCATAGTGAGTGATCAAACTCCTGGTTGGTCGAACTTCCAAAGGGACACTTTGCATATTAGGCATATATATATATATATAGATATATAGATATATAGATATAGATATATAGATATATAGATATAGATATAGATGTCCCTGCTCAGTCTCCAAAGAAAGTGGCTGGACTGCTTTTTGCATGAGAAAAGGGATTAACTAAATGAGAATTGCAGTTAATCTGCTGTGAGTCTGCCCTGATTGTTCTGGAGTGCTCTTTTCGAAAATTGGAAGGTCTTGATTTCACTGGAGTTTTTCCATTGTGCCCTCATCGAATGTGCAAAGGAGTTGCAAATGTAGATGAAGTGTGTGTGTGTGTGTGTGTGTGAGTGTGTGTGTGTGTGTGACAGTATGTCCCACTTTTGTCTAAAACTTTTTAATTTTAAAATATTATCATTGTTTCCGAACTAAAGGGGTTTGTTTGTCGGTGAGCATCAAAGCCCAAAAGTCACAAAATGGAGTTGGCAGCAGAGAAAGTAAATGTTTATATAAGGAAATGGTGCTAAACCCGGAGGCACAGGTGAACTAGTGTTCTAACACCTGGCTCCTTGATGGTTTCTAGGGATTGGATCATACAGGGGACTAAGGGAAGTTAGGGTCTTGGTCTCTACTGATTGGTTGGTTGGCACTAGGGTAGATAGTAGTTGATCATTGAATCTGCTCCTGATGTCAGCCATGGAGTCCCTCTGTCTGGTTTCACAAGGGCGGGGTTGATGGCATCCTTTGGCTTTTCTGGGTCTGAAGCTGAAACACTACGGAGGCCTAGATGTTGTCTCTAGTTTGACTGACACTCAGTCTCCAAGGTCAGTGGACAGGAGGCTTTGTTCCTAAGATTATTTGATGCTCAGAACCTCATTGTCCTGAGGGCTCGATGATTAAGGGGGTGTCATGCAAGGGAAAAGGCGGTGGTGCCGGAAGAGGCCAGTGTGAAGCTAAAGGAAAGAAAGGAGAAAGGTGATGTCAAAGAAATGAAGTTTCTGCATAGTTACATAAATGATCATAATGTCAAAATAACATGTAAGTTTAATAGAATCATGGTATCTTGGGTTCAGTCCTCTCATAGGTCCTCCTCCCAGCATTTTGTTGTTGTTGTTGATCCTCACCCAAGAATATTTTTCCATTGATTTCTAGAGAGAATGGAAGGGAGGGGGAGAGAATGAGAGAAATATCAATGTGAGAAAGACATATCAATTGGTTGCCTCCCACATGAGCCCTGACCAGGGCCAGGGATTGGATCAAGCCTACAACCGAGGTATGTGCCCTTGACCAGACTCGAACCCAGGACCCTTCAGTCCTCAGGCCAATGCTCTATCCACTGAGCCAACCTGGCTAGGGCCTCCTCCCAGCATTTAAATCCGTATAGCATTAGTCTCTCAGCTTGAATGTGTTCAGTGTTGGGGATTTACTCTCCCCCTCCCCGCCCCCCAAAAATCCATCTTTGAATGTAGAAATTTCTGAAGACTGTCTCCCTGTGCCTTCTGCTTGCTGATCACCCATTAATGTTCATGGGAAGTGGGACTTGCTTCCTACCCCTCCAGACCCACCAACCCCACCCCCACCCCCAGGAGACTTAGGTCCTTAGCTGAGGGGTGGGAGATACACATCTGGAGACTGTCAGAGTAGAGAAGACACCTTTTTAATGGAAAGATGGCAGAGGTATTTTTAACCCCTTAGGATGGAGCAGAACTGATGGGTGACCTGGAGTTGTGTGTGTGGAGGGTTGTGGAGAGGGGACTCAGTCAGAGGACAGAGAAGGAAGTAAATTCTAAGGGAGAAGGGACCCTGGGACCCAGGCAGGGGGCACAGAATGGGAATGGGAACAAGATTTTGATTCAGATTTTGAGTGGCCTAGGTTTTCTCCTGGATTCCCAACCCCATGGCCCCACTCATCCTGTACTCCCTGGAGCACCAAGGTGAGGGGACAGGAAAATGGGCCACCCTCTGTGAGCTGGCTACACAGGGAAAGGTCTAACAATGATGCCAACAACAGTTACCATTGATAACGAAGTGCCAAGGGCTTCACCTCTGTCCTCTCTTTTAACCCTGCTTGTGGCCAACCCTCTTGAGTTATCCTCATCTTACAGATGAGAAAACTGAGGCTGAGAGAGGTAAATAACATGGGAAAGTAAAGCAAAGTAGTGACTAAACCAGGATGTAAACAGGATCATTGGACCCCAGAGCCGATGATGCAAGCTTCATCCCACACGGCCTCCCTCCACTGGAGCTGCACATAGCTGTGAGCAAGCCGAGGTGGAGGTGGAGGTGGAGGTGGAGGTGGAGGTGGAGGTGGAGGGCGGGGTGTATGTGTGTACACTGTCCTCTGCCCAGCCTGCCTGTGGACACACGCAGCTAAGGTGGCCCAGAGAACCACTGAGATCACAGAACACACTCAACTAAATAATCCGAGTCCATTTGGGAAATGGAAAGAGAGATGAGCATTTGTTGAGAATCAGCTATCTGCCAAGTGGAGTGCTTGGAGTTTAGGGTCTATCTATAACAATAAAAGCGTAATATACTAATTAGACCAGACAGCCTAACAACGTTCTGAACATCCTTCCGGACGACCTTCCGGTCAAAGCCGTGGTGGCAGGAGCTGAGGTAGAAGTGGCTGCCGCAGAGGGCAGGGGTCAATGCAGTGACAGTTAGGGGCGATCAGGCAGGCAGAGGCGGTTAGGGGCAATCAGGCAAGCAGGTGAGTGGTTAGGGGTGATCAGGCAGGCAGGCGAGTGGTTAGGGGCAGTCAGGCAGTCAGGCAGAGGTTGTTAGGGGTGATTAGGCAGGCAGGCAGATGAGCAGTTAGGAGCCAGTGGTCCCGGATTGTGAGAGGGATGTCCAACTGCTGGCAGTCGGACATGGACATCCCCTGAGGGGTCCCATATTGGAGAAGGTGCAGGCCAGGCTGAGGGAACCCCCACCCCCCATGTACAAATTTCGTGCACTGGGCCTCTAGTGTATATATAAAAGCCTAATATGCTAAGTGTCCGACTGGTCAACCGTTTGGTCTACTGCTCGACCAGTCACTATGACATGCACTGACCACCAGGAGGCAAACATTCCAACCAGTAGGTTACCTTGCTGCTGGAGTCTGGCTGATAGGGACTGGTCAAGAAGGGCCAGACACACCCTGGAGCCAACCTCCCACAGTCCCTCCCTGGCCTCTAAAATAGTTCTTCTAATTAATTTCCTTTCAATGTGCATGCATTCGTGCACCAGGCCTCCAGTATTTATATAACATACAATAGATATAATAAACTAAATAATGTATCAAAACTCTCTTTTGAAAACTAAAAATTCCCAAACAGAGGATCCATAGAAGAAGAATTTTTTTAAAATATATTTAAAAAATATATTTTAAAAAAATATATACAGAGAGGAAGGGAGAGGGAGAGAGAGTTAGAAACATTGATGAGAGAGAAACATCGGTCAGCTGCCTCCTGAACACCCCCTACTGGGGATGTGCCCGCAACCAAGGTACATGCCCTTGACCAGAATCGAACCTGGGGCCCTTGAGTCCACAGGCCGATGGTCTATCCACTGAGCCAAACCGGTTAGGGCTATAGCAGAAGAATTTTATTGAATTCAATGCATACATAGACCTCATCATGTGCTTAATACATTTGTTGAATTAATAACAGGTAGATAAAAATCTCCCCAAAAAGGTAAAACTAAGATTAAATTAGTTCTGTTTATGAGCACCCACAGGATCCTATGCTAGTGATACTGGGGCCATGAAATAAATGTGACACAGCCCCTGCCCTCACACACATGCTACACAGGAAGTTACATGCTAAGTATCACACAAGAGTAGACAAATGCAAAAACAAAAGGGAGGGAAGCAGGTTTTATATAAAGGGGGGAGATAAGAGCCATTTCCCTGTCCTTGAATTTCAAGGCTCAGCTTTGCAAAATTGGAAAAAGAAACTCTTTTGTTCCTGCACATAAAACAAGTCCCCAACTTCCCACTCCAGTGACTAATGGCGGCTGTGCCCGGCGCCTTGGGAGCCGTCTGTGCAGACACTCGCCTGTGCTCCTCTCCAGCAGGATTTACAAGAAGAAGGGCCGCTCACTGAGCTTCCGACAAAGCGAACCTGCGACGCCCGGCTTTCCTTCACTGTAACTGCCTCTTGGTCAGATAAACCTCCATCGCCGGTCCCCCTGTGGCCTCCACGCCATCACCAGCCCTCAAACTTATTAGTTTCCCCCTCTAAGGGCAATTTGTTTAACTCTTGGAAGCCAAATACTACTGTATTTCTTTTGTTTGCTTTTTACAAATAATATTTAGAGCACTGGTGACGCTGCTTGATCTATTTTGGCCATTCCATCCCAAGATTCTGGTCCTTTGTCTATTATTTCTAAACTAGAGGCCCGGTGCACAACATTCGTGCACTGAGGGGGGTTTCCCTCAGCCCGGCCTGTGCCCTTTAGCAGTCCGGGAGCCCTCGGGGAATGTCTGACTGGAGGAGCAGTTGGACATCCTTAGCACTGCCACGGAGGTAGGAGAGGCCCCGGTCACCGCCGCTGCACTTGCCAGCTGTAAGCCCGGTGTGTGGCTGAGTGGCGCTCTCCCTGTGGGAGCGCACTGACCACCAGGGGGTAGCTCCTGCATTGAGCATCCGCCCACTGGTGGTCAGCACGCATCGTAGTGACCGGTCGTTCTGCCGTTCGGTCAATTTGCATATTACCCTTTTATTATATAGGATGCCTTCACATTTTCATGTAAGAAAGCTGGAAGATTGGCGTCCAGGGGCATTGCTGCAGCCTGTTGTGTTGTAGGCTAACAGGATAGAGGTGGTATCTATGAGACTCTGAGTTTATTTCCGAAGAAGATGGGAGCAATAAAATCCAAGATGTGCCCTAGCTGGTTTGGCTCAGGGGATAGAGCGTCAGCCTGCGGACTGAAGGGCTCAATCCCCAGTAGGGGGCGTGCAGGAGGCAGCCGATCAATGATCCTCTCTTATCATTGATGTTTCTGTCTCTCTCTCCCTCTTCCTTCCTCTCTGAAATATATATATAATAAAACCAAGATGTAAACCGTATGGAGGTAAATGGGCACTGGAGTGACGTGGGGACTCAGAAAAGACTTCCTGTGGGCACAAGTATAGGAACCCCCGTTGTGTCCCTAACACCAGCCCCCAGGGCCAAAGGCGACACTGGTTGCAACAGTTCCATCTCCTCCTCTTTTACTGATTCTCCTGTGAAGGGACAGACGGGATCAATGCTATGGCTACTTCCTATCCTAACCAACGAGATAATATCCCAGAGTGCTGTTCTCTTGTTCCTTTTCATCAGGAACAGGTAAACGACATGCTGGTTTCAGCCACATCTGTGCAGATCATGATCTAACATTGTAATGAAAGAGGACTGTTGCCCTGTGGTGAAAGTAGAAACCTGGGCCACGGTTATCTCTTCTTCCTCCTCCTGCATGTAGTGGTGTCTGGTGGATGTTTAACCACCAGCAGTTGGGAGTGGGGGTGAGGTGCTGATTTGTAGTGTTTGCCAATTTCCTTGGTGTCAATACTCCCACCATTGCTGATTTCAAGTGAGCAACCTGAAGTCACTGAACACGGATTGGGGAAGAGACGCACACAGCGGCCCTCGCTAGCCTGTAGGTGGCGGCTCCAGCCCCATGCTGCCTGCATCCCGATCTAAGCCAATAAGATTCTACCGGAAAACAGTCCTACAGCGAGAACTCTAATGTTCCTCATGACTGAGCCCCGGCTTGGCAAGCTATTACCTTCAAACTAAGATAAATGAGTTACTTACGGTGATATCATCACAGTGAGCATTGGATTTCTGATGCATATTTCCTGTCCAAGCATTCAGTAACACTGCCGCTTAAAGCCGACTTCACACGGCCTGCATTCACACGTTCCCCTGTGCTTTCCTGGAAAGTCATAACTTTAAATGCTCCGCGTAGCTCCTTCTGGTAAATGATGCTAATTTCCTAGGTGTCATTTGGATTCCCAGGGGAGCTCTGGGAAGAAAGTAACATAATCTCCCAGGGAATCCCTTTGGAAATATTTGCTGCCAGAGGATTCTTGTTGAGTCTCTTAGAAAAACTTCACCCCCACCCCCCGCCCTTTCTCTGGGTAGACTGTCCATGGAGTGCAGATTGCTGCACCAGACGGTCTGCAAAGAGAAGTGAGAAGACCGGCAGAGGCAAATAAAAAGGAATGGTTTCTAAAGGAAGGGAATGAAGATCTTGGAAATTATTCTATGTTCTAAGCTTAGGGACTTGAAGAAAACAATGGAAGCCTTGAGGTTTAAAATCCACAGATTCTTCGATACGTTCTAATAATACAGAAAAAGAAAAAGGGAGGCATGGGGGAGGGGGAGGAGGGAGAGGAAAGGGATGGAGGAAAGAAGACAGGGAGAGAGAGGGAGAGGGAAGGAGGGAGGTCAGAAAGCAAAGATAGTATCTTTCAAATGATAGCTTGTACCAGGCATGCCGTCTTTGTTGCTTTCTTTTCTTTTCTTTTCTTTCTTTTTTTTTTTTTTTTTTTTACCATTAGGCAGCCATCCTAATCCCCTGAATACTTTCCAGGAAGTAGAAACAGAATGCTGTGTATCACACCCTTTGGTCACCATAACATAATGTGAAACATCATGGGCCAGTCATGAAATTCTGTGTTCTCTTCTCACCCCTTGTCTCCCACCCCTCGCCCGCCTCCTGCAGGGGGTACCTTCTCTAGGGACCAGGATCTACAACAGTAACTTGCCTTCCCTTTGAGTCATGATTTCTGCAAGGATTGAAACGGAAGTATCACACTGTCCCCCAATCCCACCAGCGGCGAGCCTCCCTTCCCTCTCTGTCTGGGGATGAGCTCTCGGGATGAGTCTATTCTCCTCTCTCAGCTCTGGGAACGCCCACCCTCTGCCCCCTGGGCCCCGCCCCCTGAGATAAATGAGGTGTCAGGGCAGCGAAGCAGCGCCAGCACTTTGTGAAGTTCTCAATGACTTTGTCAGGCAGTAATGTCGTTACATCCCCTGGCTCCTAATCACATTTTGAGGCAGGAAAATTCATAATCCTGCATCGCCCCGTGCCGCTGCCACAAGCAGAGAAAGGGAATGGCCACTCTGGCTACCAGTTATTGGGTACTTTCTCGATTTAGATCATTCCAGGCCCCCCCGCCACCATGGGAACCATAAAAAGCCTTCCCTTCTAAGAACACAGAAGGCAATGGTCACAATTTTTTCTCCTCTTGGACAGTCCATGCATACTTTCAAGGAACATAATTGGAAGTGGATCGTTGAAATAAATAGAGGCAAGGGAAAGAATTCCCGAACTTCCTTTGGCAATGCTCCCCTGTGCCTTAAAGCACCATGAGATCCTTGGGTTTTTGCACAGAGTAGCTAGCTACTCAATAAAAATGACTTCCTAGCCCGGCCAGCGTGGCTCAGGGGTTGAGCATCAACCTATGAACCAGGAGGTCACGGTTCTATTCCACATCAGGGCATATGCTTGGGGTACGGGCTTGATCCCCAGAAGGGGGCATGCAGGAGGCAGCCGATCAATGATTCTGATCATTGATGTTTCTATCTCTCTCTCCCTCTCCCTTCCCCTCTGAAATCAATTATATATATATATATATATATATATATATATATACATATATATATATATATATATATATATATAAAATGCATATACTGTGTGTGTGTGTATGTTTGTGTGTGTGTATATATATATATATATATATATATATATATATATATACACACACACACACACACATATATGAGGCCCAGTGCATGAATTCGTGCATGGGTGGGTTCCGGCCAGCCTGGCCAGGGGGAGGGGACATGGGCGGTTGGCTGGCCTGCCTGCTGGTCGAACTCCTGAAAGAGGGGACAGTTTGCATATTAGCCTTTTATTATATAGGATATACACTGAGTGGCCAGATTATTAAGCATTCAGAGATCATAATAATCTGGCCACTCAGTGTATATATATATATGTATATTTTAAATGACTTCCTAAATAAATGAATACTTGAGTGATACAGTGTCCCAGATTTATCACCTGGAATCAACCACTGGGGTATCACACAGAGATCTCTTGCTTCCTTAGTCAAGAGAATCAGGGAGAAGATGGGACTGCTTTCCTGTGACTCCCAGAGGGTGATTATTGCTTGAATGTGGTCAATACTTGTGACTATCATTGGTTGCTCTTTGAGTTTATTTCCTGAGAACTAAGGGTATATTGCAAGTGCAAACCACTTCATTGTCTCTTGACCCGACCCATAGGTTAGCCTGGGTTGGTTGCCCCTCCTTCCCTTACTTTGCCATTTGCTGTTTCCTGCTGGCCAAGGAAATAATTAGATGGATAAAATACCTATGCATCTGCAATAAGGCTGATGTAGCAGAAGGGAGCTCTGCTGAGGAGAGGGAATACTTCCTGCTGCTGAATCAGAGAAAAGCCACAATGGGATAGACCAGGCGTCCTCAAACTACGGCCCGCGGGCCACATGCGGGTGTTTTTGCCGTTTTGTTTTTTTTCTTCAAAATAAGATATGTGTAGTGTGCATAGGAATTTGTTCATAGTTTTTTTTAAACTATCGTCCGGCCCTCCAACGGTCTGAGGGACAGTGAACTGGCCCCCTGTTTAAAAAGTTTGAGGACCCCTGGGATAGACGGTTTCCCCTGCTCAGATCTGGATTCTTTGGGACTCTCGGTTGGATCAGGTTAGTGGCAATCAGACATTTTGTCCAGTGGCACATGGTGGAGCTAGTTGCCCCTACATATTCTGCCCAATTATTCATTTATTGTGCCAAGCCGGCATGGCCATGGGGTGAACCTGAGAGGGGGTGGTGACGGATGGAGAAAGACAGACAAGAGAATAAAGCTGGGTCTGGGTGGGACGCTGCTCTCTGATGGAGAGAGACAGTGCCACAGCCTGTAAGCTGTCTCTTTATTGTATAGCCAGATTCCATGAGGCAAAGTAAGGGCGTGGTTACAAGGTTCTCGTGGGTTTCAAATCTATGCAATTACATGCACCTGATCAAGCTTTGTTTACTTGCTGCACCTCCCACAGCCAATAATACTCAGCCACGTGGGACCACAGGTTCAGACCATAAGGTCAAGCTTACAATCATAGCCTTTGGCTATAATTGTGCTGGGACTTACACGTGGCTTTGCCACGTGAGAATCGTGCCTTCTCATTAGTCCCCAGGCTTGAACCTGTCCAAACGCTGTAGCCGCTCTCCACAATTTATTATTATCGTATGAAGCTGCCCAGTTATGCATTGTGAACCGATATGTAAAAGCCATTTTAAAATCCAAAGCACTATTCCAATGTATGGCATTTATTATCCATACTATTTCTAATCATTATAATACCATATGTGTTGTACTTCACTGAGAATTTTTCTAATGTACAGAAGATGTTCCCAATATTCTCCTTGACTTTACACCTGCTTAAGCCAGAAGACTAGGACAATGCCTTAGGTGTTCCTTACACACTGATTCAAAGTGAGAATTGCACTGAGTCTCTGCTAAGTCCCAGAGGGATTATGGGAACTGAATGGAGATTACAAAAACACAGGTACCCCTTGGTAATAGTAACAGGTCCTTGGGATGAAAGCCATTTTCACCCTTACCAGTTAGCGGATGGACACTCCCGTTGGCATATTTTAAGATTTATGTGTCTGAACAAGGTTATGGTGTTGATTATACTGCCCTTGTACAGACTATGTAACCTTGTGAAAAGTGGTTTTCACAGCCAGGGAGAGAACAGATCTTAAGCGCTCTCAAAATGTGTAAGTGAAGGCATGGCCCAGATGGTTGGGGCAAGTCATCAGGTGAAAAGAAACCGTAAATATATTTGATCAGGGAGATTGCTCAGGTCTTGTCTTCAACAGTGTGATGTAAAAATTAAAAGAATGTTATTATAGCCCGGCTGGTGTGGCTCAGTGGTTGCGCATTGACCTATGAACCAGGAGGTCATGGTTCGATTCCCGGTCAGGGCACATGCCCAGGTTGCGGGCTCAATCCCCAATAGAGGGCATGCAGGAGGCAGTCAATCCATAATTCTCTCTCATTATTGATGTTTCTCTCTCTCTCTCCCTCTCCCTCTCTGAGATCAATAAAAATATTTTTTATAAGAGAGAATGTTATTTTAGAAAGATAGAAGTACTTAGCATATGGACTGTGTGGTACCCTTTCTATATTAGCCCTGCTGGTCTTATCGCAGAATAATTGGGCTCTCTGTCTCTGCCCCACCATAGGGGATGCTTGCAGGGCTGTGCCCTCTCCCATAGCTTCTCACGAGCTTTCTAGGATCCAGCAATTCCCGGCCAGAAAAGGCAAGCATTCCTTAGTGGATTCAAATGAAAAATGAGAACACAGCCAGGTTCCTCCCAAAGGGGAGAATGGAGGAAAATGGAGCTGTACTTATAGGGTAGCACACATACTTATACCACACGAAGTCCAAGATCCTCATCGTATTAAGCTGAAAATATCATTCTCAGAACATCTGAACATAGTTTGTTGGCGAAATAGACACTGATCCTTTTTTTTTTTTGATTGAGTGATGGGTCATAAAAATGTGAAACCATATAAGATACGTAAAATAAAGATTAGATGGGGATTAATTCCCAAACCCAATACTCAAGGCCAGTAGTGGCCGAAGTGTGATGCTTGCAAGAACTTCTGTCAGACCCATCCTTTAAGCAAACAAGCAATTTGGGACAGTCTTTGACAGCTGGGGTCCATTAGAAATCAAATAAGTGATGACATGGTGCAGATGAAATACACTCAGCTTGGAGCATTTGGGTCATGCCTTATCAGTCACTATTTCCGCAAGATCCTGACGGTCATGGCATATGACATCAGTCTTTGCATGAACAGCACTTGGGAGAAAATCTGCCTGTTGATATATTTTTCCTACCTACTCACCTTGCACGCTTGTCTTCCCTCCTTCCAATGGGGACCTATAGATACTCCTCCTTGCATTAGAACCAAAGAGGGTTTTCAGGCCAATGTGGGTGAGAGGCAGTCTAATAAGACTGCATGCTAAAAGCTGACTCAGTGTCCCAGAATGTCAACAAAGGCATTGACTGGGAATCATGCCATAGACGCCAAGTACTCCTGGGGTGCTAGACCAACCTTGCAACAGCCCACATAAAAAATAATCCTTCCCGATTAACCCGTCATCTACTTCTAAACTAGACCAGAAAAGAAAGAAAATTCATTGGCAGGTAAAGAGGCTAGTGGTGAGGATTTATCAGGGAAAGGGACATTTTCTCTGGGCACCTCTAGCCAAGTGAGGGGTCTTCTAGAGAACCAGTTTGGGAACTTGAGGGGTGACCCCTGGCATTTGGGGGAGCCACTAAACTTAGTACCCAACCCCTTCCTGGGAAAATCTAGAGAGAAAGTTCATATCTTCCTCTTAACACAAACCAAGTGAGCCACACCAGCCAGGGCCTGAATCTTTTTAAAGTTAAAAAAGGACAGAAATAAACTGAAACCTGCCTGAAGTGTCCTCCTTGAGCCGGGCGAGAACAGACCCACAGTCTGAGTTTACCAGTGAGAAAACACACAGGCTTTCTGCTTACTCAGCCAACTGAGTAACACGGGGAGAAGATACTCGGGGAGAGCCTGCGTTTTGAGTTTAGTCCTGGGTTGTACTCCATATTATGTCACTTGCTTTAATGTGACCTTGAGCAACTCCCTTAACCCCTTGAAGCCACTGTCTCTGGGCTATGGAATGGAGATGATAGGATAGTAGATTGCTGGGAGGACTAAGAGTGTATGCAGCCCAGCCGGCGTGGCTCAGTGGTTGAGTGTCAACCTATGAACCAGGAGGTCACGGTTCGATTCCTGGTCAGGGTACATGCCTGGTTGCGGGCTCGATCCCCAGTGTGGGTTGTGCAGGAGACAGCCAATCAATTACTCTCTCTCTCATTGATGTTTCTATCTCTCTCTCCCTCTCCGTTCCTCTCTGAAATCAATTTAAAAAAAATATATATATATATATATATATATATATATATATATATATATATATATATATATACTAGAGGCCCGGTGCATGAAAATTCATGCACTGGAGGGGAGGTCCCTCAGCCCGGCCTGCCCCCTCTCACAGTCAGGGAGCCCTCAGGGGTGGGAGGCGACCCGGCAATCAGGGGAAGGCAACGCCCCCATCACACCTCTGCTGCTGTCACTGCCGGCAGCGCAAGCCTTGGCCGGCCCTGGTTACCTGAGCCTTGAGTGGCCCTGGGAGGCTGGGCAGCCGCCATCAGAGGCTTCCCTGCGCTTTGGGCTGGCCCTGGGAGGCTGGGGGACTGAGGGGACTGGGAGACTCTGGAGGCAGGTTTGCGGAGCAGCCAGGCGCCTGCCACCCCAGCGGGGCTGAGGGGACTGGGAGCCACCATCTTGTGGCTGTGGGCTCTGCCATCTTTGAGGGCATGGCAGTCAATTAGCATATTCCCTCCTTATTGGCTGTGGGCACTGCCATCTTTGTGATGGTGTGATGGTCAATTAGCATATTCCCTCTTTATTAGATAGGATTTTATTGATTTTTTACAGAGAGGAAGAGAGAGGGATAGAGAGTTAGAAACATCGATCAGCTGCCTCCTGCACACCCCCTACTGGGGATGTGCCCGCAACCAAGGTACATGCCCTTGACCGGAATCGAACCTGGGACCCTTGAGTCCGCAGGCCGACGCTCTATCCACTGAGCCAAACCGGTTTCGGCTATTTTTTTTTTTTAAGAATGTATGCAAAGCTCTTAGCACACCATGAGCCAGGGAGTAATCATTCAAACTTGCTCCTGCACCAAACAGCTTCTGGGGTGCAGGATCTTTCAGGACAGGGAGGCTGGGGAGAGTGACCTCAGGCTGGGCTCTGTCTCTTCTCACAGAAGAGGAGAGCGACAGGCTGAATCCTAAGCAGAGTTTCTATAAATCACACACCAATTTATCTCCCCTAATAAGACTGGAAATGGAAGCAATGATTCTTTGCGATTTCAATTGGCTGGTTGCAATCATATCTTCTGCTAAACTGATTCATGACAATTATATGCAACTTACTAGACCTACTAAGCCAGTTTTTCCTCCTGCATTTTCTAGGCGGGTTCCTGCCTAGCTGCTGACACCTGCTTTAGTTCACCTGTTTCCTGTCTTCTCCTCCCTTCCTGTCTGAGACCCTGGTCTGGAGATGTGTGTCCTCTTATCTCTCCTGCACACTGAGGGACTCCTTGCTTCACCTTCCTCTGCTTACTATGGTTTCTCTGCTGGAACTTGGAGTCTCCCCATCCATCACTTGCACGCAGGTGAACACTGTGATCTCTAAGTGGAGGCAGGGAGTTTCCTCTTGGAGAACCCAGAGGTTTTAGTTGCCTTTCCCTCACAGTGTACACATGGGCTGCGAGAGTCTCTGTCCCGACTTCAGGAAGTGCACATACCCAGAGGTAGCCCTAGATTTGCATTAACTGACGATAATTTATTTTTTCTGTCCATAAAATTCTACTCAGCCCGGTGGGCGTGACTCAGTGGTTGAACATCGACCTATGAACCAGGAGGTCACAGTTCGGTTCCCAGTCAGGGCACATGCCCAGGTTGCAGGCTCAATGCCCCGTGTGGAGTGTGCAGGAGGCAGTGATTCTCTCTCATCATTGATGTTTCTCTCTCCTTCTCCCTTTTTCTCTGAAATCTATAAAGAAATATATTTTTAAAAAATTATACTCACACAATCACTTGGAATAATCCAAGTACACTAATGGTTTATTATATTAGAAATCTAGTTTATAGATCTATAGTAGGAAAATAAATAAGTGGGCGATTTGCTAACAGGATTGAAAGGGAGGAAACTGCATGCACCTGTTACTCTGATGTTAAATATAACATATTCCTCGAGTGTCCATTCCTAATGAAGAGACTGAAGCCTGTAGAGTGTACATTATCATTCTGAAGCTGGAAATCCTACCAATTTATAACCCAGGTGAGCATCCGATTTAGAAGATGCCTTGACATGCATCCTATTCCACAGTAATACCTTAGCTGCATCAATAAACTAGTATCTCTCTTCTAAAATAGGTCATTTTATTTTCTGTTTAACCCTGTTAAACAACTCTAAGAACCAGCTTCTTGTCTACAGTCTACTGTCTTTTTCTTTTCTTTTTTTAAAAAAATATATATTTTACTGATTTCAGAGAGGAAGGGAGAGGGAGAGAGAGAGAGAAACATCAATGATGAGAGAGAATCATTGATCGGCTGCCTCCTGCGCACCCCCACTGGGGATCAAGCCTGCAACCCACGCATGTGCCCTTGACCGGAATTGAACCTGGGACCCTTTAGTCCTTAGGCCAATGCTCTATCCACTGAGCCAAACCAGCTAGGGCGCTACTGGCTTTTTCCATCCTCTGGGACCTGCCTTCCCAAACTAGGTTATAGACCCCAACTCTGGGAATGTGTATTTTTCAATAGCATAGCATGCTGTCTTGTTTGGGGACTATTGATTTAGCATTTATTTTCTTGACATTTGATCATATGTTATTTGTCGTTTCATTAGGAGTTGTCTATTTTGAAGATTGTAAATTCATTTATATCTGGGTTTATGATTTCTCAGGATGTTGAATCTCTGTGATGCTTAATAAACTCTAAATACACACTAGAAACTCAATACATGATTGTCAAGTTGAAAGTATGAGTTCCATTTAGCAAAGCCCAACTCCGTGTCTTTGCTAAGGTCCTCTGAGTGTGTACTTAACCTTTTCTTTTCATTTACTTATTTGTTTATTTATTAGTTTTTTAATCTTCACCCGAGGATATTTTTCCCCTTGATTATTAGGGAGAGTGGAAGTGAGAGGGATAGACAGAGAGAAACACTGATGTGAGAGAAACACATCGATTGGTTGCCTCCTGCAAGAGCCCTGGGCTGGGGAGGAGCCTGCAACCAAGGCACATGCCCTTGACCGGAATCAAACCCAGGACCCTTCGGGCTGCAGGCCGACGCTCTGTCCACTGAGCCAAAATGGAGGGCCCTACATTTTCTTTTCAGAATCTTACCCCCACTCTGGTGTTTTCTGGGCACATTTCCCCCAGCTCAGTCTCCACCCTGACTCGCTCTCTCTGCACCTCTGGTTGTTCTGTTACAACATTCCTCTGTGTGCTTCTCCAACCAGATCGAGCTTAAATAATTTTTAATCTCATTGGGTTCTATTTATCTTGTGTCTCCATGGCCTAGCACACGTCCATTGCTAAAATGAATGCTTTCAGAAAGCACAGGAGTGGCTGAGCATAGTGAGAATAGAAATGTTACAAGGAGGAAATGGACAGTACTTCATGTGCCCTGTCTGTCCTTGTTTATCAGTTTAATAGTTTTTGTAACTTGAAACCCATCCGTCAGGTTGACATGCCGACAGGCAGTCTTGGTTCGTGACAGATGAACAGATTAACTAATTCTTCATCTATTATTTATACTCTGCCTACCTTTAACAAAGCCATTAGAAAAAACAACAACCGGAAAAATAGCCTCGTTAAGAATGAAAACCAGGGTAAAGAACTAGATCCACCTAATAGGGAATGAGAAGTATATCGTTGGCCCAGAAAACCTAAAACCAATGGAGGCTGAGCATAAAAATCAGCTCTGAGCTTTTTGTTGTTATTGTTTTAGCTCTGAGATTTTTGAGTTTCGTTGTGGGGAGCTGAATATCCTACCTTCAAAAGAGATTGTGTAATGAACAGAAGCAATCAACAGTGAATTAGACAAGCATTGAGATGGAACACATCAGCCTGTATTTGTTTAAGTGATTTACAGCAGAAAAAAATGTACTCTAATTGTCAGGAATACTGAATATCTACGGAGTCAGTAAATTAAATTCCTCTTTAGCTCAAGTGAACAAATGGGGGATGTCAGAGGTGTCCAAATAGTTTTATGATATTTACTAATTCCATTTTGTTGACCTCGATAACAGCAGTGGGTTTCTAAAAGGAACCAAAAAGTAAAAGAAATCCATGACCACTGCCAGGGTACAGTAAAAATATAAGAAACCACATTGTCAACGTCCATTCTTCATGGGCACCCAAACACAGCCAATGCACCTCATTCTCACATCGCTCGACTTCATGTTAGATTTCAGTTTTAAGAATCTAGGGATGAGTGAGAATTGTCATTATCATCAGATGTTTCCCTTTTTGCTGTTGAGTTGGCCATACTTTACACTGGACACCACGACAGATTCCTAAAAGATGGTCCCAGGTAATTATAGTGGAATTTAGATTTTGAAGAATCCACAGTTCAAAGGCTTTGGGCATGAAGGCCAAATGAAGTGACAATTTGAGCAATTGTCTGATTGACTTCATCCATCCACACTAGGAATTAAAATAATTCAGATTCTTTTCCCACTAGGAGCTTTTAGTTGTACTAAATATCCAGTTAATCATTTCAACTATCCTCTTTTTTTTTTTTCTCCCAGTATAGACACTGGCTAATTTTTTGTGACTCAGCCAATAGATGTGTTGATATGATGGATCTGTCTCGTGCTCAACTTTGTGATTAAACCGTAGCTACTGGACAGATTCAATTAGGCAAAGCAGCATAAGTGCCCACCGTTGGTTGGTTATCAACTGAACTGGCACTAGAAGCAAGGTCTCTAACGCTCAGAAAGATCCCAGTGCCATCGATTTGGTTCTTTGCATGGATAAATTGGGAGCCTCCGTGGAACTGGATAAACTCACTCTGCTGGGCCTCCTGCTGGAGGCTACTAGACTTTCCCCCACTTCTCTGCAGCTTCCCTCCAGGTCTCTGTGGGGGCTCTCAGCTCCGCAGACATGCAAGGCCAGGCGGGTTGTACATTCAGAGTGGAGCCACCCTGAGCTGCAGCCATAACGTTGTCTCTTGTTAGTGTGTCTCTGTGGCAAGTGTCTTCCTAGGTCTTTGTTTCCTCATCTGTAAGATGGCGGTGGTTATGTGGACTTGGCAGGGGTTGGATGAGAAACAAATGATATAATAATGCCTTTGATAATGGACCAGCCCAGGAAACCGAGCGCAGTGCGCACTCAAAAAATGAGTCGTTGGTCTGAAATAAGTTTGTATATAAATTTACTTTGTTAATAATTTAGCATAACAGTTAAAAGTCCACATTGTCATTTTATAGCTAATCAATAATAGCCACATGGCTAAAGAAAATCTATATGTAGACTAAAAGACCCTTCTCAGAGATTAATGTACTATATTAGTGCTTTCGGGAAACGTGTTCAATCTAGGACTACTTCGGTTTTGTTCTAATGCTATTATTTTATTCAAATATTCTTCAGAAATAATTAACATATGCATTTTTAAAAGTAGCCCCCTGGCTGGTGTGGCTCAGTGGTTGAGGGTTGATCTATGAACCAGGAGGTCACTGTTCAATTCCAGGTCAGGGCACATGCCTGGGTTGCAGGCTCCATCCCCAGTAGGGGGCATGCAGGAGGCAGCCGATCAGTGATTCTCTTTCATCATTGATGTTTCTATCTCTCTCTCCCTCTCCCTTCTTCTCCGAAATCAATAAAAATATATATTTTTCTTAAAAAGGAAAAACAATAATGCTTGGTATTTTCCCAAAGGAGCTGAAAGCTTATCCTATATAATAAAGAGCTAATATGCTAATTACACCGAACAGCCGAATGACCTTCCGGACGACCTTCCAGACGAAGCCAGGGCTGCAAGGGCCAAGCCCCTGGCACGAATTTCGTGCATTGGGCCTCTAGTGTCCACTTAAAAGCCCACGTGTGATGTTTATAGCATCTTTATTTATCATTACCCAAACTTGGACGCAACCAAGATGCCCTTCAGTAAGTGAATGAATAAATAACTGGTACATCCAGACAGGACATTATGCAGAGCTAAAAAGAAGTCTCTGTTCTTTCCTCTGAATTTTGCTGTGAACCTAAACTGCTCTTAAAAAAATAGTCTTGAAAAGAAAGTAATGCTGTCTAAAGCTGCCAGACTCACTTCTTGACAACAAAAAGTGACTTCTGGTGTCAGTGTTTTAATGGGATCTTACACAGTGTGAGAGTGATGAAGGAGGTCGGAATGCAGACTACCAAGGAAGGTCTCATAGTTGAAATGTTTTCTTCATCAGTAACAAACCTTTAATATATTTTTTAATTGATTTCAGAGAGGAAGGGAGAGGGAGAGAGATAGCAACATCAATGATGAGAGAGAATCATTGATCGGCTGCCTCCTGCACACTCCCTACTGGGGATCGACTGCAACCTGGGCACGTGCCCTTAACTGGAATAGAACCTGGGATCCTTCTGTCTGCAGGTCGATGCTCTATCCACTGAGCCAAACCGGCTAGGGCAATAATAAACCTTTAATTTAAAAAAGAAAAAAAACTGATCAATTCAGTAAAAACACACATGACAATAAAGCATATAAGTACTAAGAAGTATTCATGTGTGATTTTTTTTTTATCTGATGTGGTTAAAAAAAATTTTATTTATTTAGAAACAGTGAACCTAGCTTGTCCACCAGATTCTGTAATGACTAGACACATGGCTCTGAGCGGGTCATTTAACCTCCGTGAGCTTTTTTCAAAAACTGGAAATAGCCCAACCAGCGTGCCTCAGTGGTTGAGCATTGACCTATGGACCTGGAGGTCATAGTTCAATTCCTGGTCAGGGCACATGCCCAGCTTGTGGGCTCAATCCCCAGTGTGGGGTGTGTAGGAGGCAGCTGGTCAATGATTCTCTCTCATCATTGGTGTTTATATCTCTCTCCCTTTCTGAAATCAATAACAATATTTTTTTAAAATGGAGATGGTAGCAATTACTAGAGTGATTTCCCTAGAAAGGCATAGTTTAAAAAAAAAAATAATAATCTGTTCAACATGAAAACCTGACTAGATACCGACACCATCTGTTTAAATTCTCCTACAGTGGGACACTTCGTTATTGCTCTGAATTGGCTATCTGTCACTTGTCAAGCTTTGGATATATCGCATGACCCACAGTATAATCTTACAAAGCCAAATTCAGAAGTATCCTTTTCAGAAAGGCAGTCAGGGCTTTCTAAACCAGTAAAAGAAATGTGCAATTGTAGTCATTTATATTGTGTGTTTACCCTTTTAAAGAACAAAATCTGCCCTGACCGGTGTAGCTCAGTTGGTTGAGCAAAGTCCCGGCACCAGAAACAGTGAGCGGTTCCATTCCCCGTCAGGGCCCAGGCCTGGGTTATGGGCTCCATCCCCAGTGGGGGCCATTCAGGAGGCAGCCGATCCATGCTTCTCTCATCGATGTTTCTCTCCCTCTCTTTCTCTACACTCAATACAAACATTTTACAAATACAAATAAAAAAGCAAAATCGGTGAAAGCTAAATTGTAAAAGCAACGAAATAGGAGACAGGACAGTGGAATGTATAGTGTTCACAGCCTTTTAATCCTGGTTCAAATCCTGGCTTTGGAGTGTAATTTCTGCTTGAGCCTCAGTTTCCTCACCTGGAAAATGGGGTTAAAACCTTTATTTGCAAAACTCAAGAGATTACCCACCAGCATTCAGCTCCTAAGAAAACCAATCTAGAATAACCCAAAATTGTGTGTTATTTGCATTTAGTTGCTTCATCCCCAAATGGACTATTCATAGGATTTCACTTCAACTACAATTATTACAATACCACCTCTACTACGGATACTCTAAAAAGGCCTGAGGCACAATCCTTGCCCTCACAAAACTTCAGATCCCTTCCCGGAATTCCTTCTTGGAAACCAGCATGCAACTCGGACAGGGCTGGGGAACACTTCTGCACAGGGCCGGAGGGAGGAGAGATGAGGGTCCCCCGTGGCTGGCTCTCTTTAAAATCTCCAGAATACCTCCCCGGCTTCCATGCGCTCCCCAAGCTTTTCAATGCACCTGAGAAACCCTTAGCCTTTAGGTAAACCCCCAAAAATGTTTTGAGAGGCTGACTCCAAAGATAGTAAAAGATTTTTTTTAAAAAAACTTAACGTTAACTAATTAATTAAAAAATAACGTATCACCTTTCCTTTTATAATCCTCACCTGAGGACATGGGGGTGGGGGGTGGGGGGAGGAGGGAGAGAGATTCTTAGGCGCCGCAGGGGATCGAACCCACAACCCAGGCACATGCTCCTGAGCAGGAATCAAACCTGCAACGCTTCGGTGCACAGGTGAGGCTCAACCCACTGAGCCCCCCCAGCCGGACCAGGACACCTCCTTTCTAAAGTCAGCGCGCCTGGCTGTTTAAGGCTGGGCCTGGGCAGGGAAGCCGGTGGGAAACCCCGGGGGAGTCAGGGCTGGCCGGGGGACTGTGAGCAGAGGCAGCCAGAGCACTTGCTGGGAGCGCCCGGGTGTCGCTGCCTCGGACGGGTGGGTGGGCCGCGGGGAGCTTTGTTCAGTGTGAGCGCGGGGCGGAGAGGTCCCGCCAGCCCGGAGCCCGGCCCCGCACGGCTGGGTCCTGCAGGAAAGTAGCGTGCACGGCTCCAGAAACGCATCCCGGTGGCCATTCTCGGGGGGGTGGGGAGGAAAGGGGGGGTTCTAGGCACCCTGTGCTCTAGGGCCCCGGAGGTGGGAAGTTACTGAACTTTCCCAATAAAGCCCCAGAGTCGGGCGGGGTGCGGGGGCGCTGCGGGCTGGGAGTGGGGGAAGGGCGGAGGTGGTCCCTGGTCTGCGGATCCAGCCCCGCGCAGGCGGCCGGAGCGGGGAGCGCGGGGCCGGCGCCCACTTCCCCGGAGCGGCGCGCCTCCCAGTGGACAGGCGGGAGCTCGGGGTGGCGGGTGGACCGGCGGGTGGGCCCGCGAGCCCGCAGCCTGAGCCGCCCGGCCGGGGCGCGGCGGGAGGGGCGGCGGCGGCTCCTCTCTGCGCCAACCTGCGGGCCGGGCTGGCTCGGCGGCCCCTCCCACCGCCCCGCCGCCTCCCCGAGCTCCCGCCCCGTCCGGCCCGGGTCCCAGGCGGCGCCGCGAGCAGCCGGCGCGCGGAGCGCACGCCCGGGACCGCGGCGGCCGGTGAGACCGCGGCCCCTCCGCTCCCACCCGCACTTCTGCCTTCGCGGAGCAGGCGCCCCTCCCTCCCCGACTCCCTCTCGCCCCCGCCCCTCCTCCCCTCCTCCCCTCCTCCCCTCCTCCCCACTCCCTCCCCGACCAAGCCCGCCCCACTCGCTCCTCTCTCCTCCGGCGCCGCCCCTCCCGCCCGGCCGTGCGCCCCCCGCGCTCCCGCCCGCCGCCCGCTCGTCCTTGGCGTCCCGCTCCCCGACCCTCCCGAGCCCCCGCGCGCCGCCCGCCGCTGGTCATGTCAGCATGGAGATCCGGCAGCACGAGTGGCTCGCGGCCTCCACCCACGAGGGCTTCGAGCAGATGCGGCTCAAGAGCCGCCCCAAGGAGCCCTCGCCCAGCCTGACCCGGGTGGGCGCGAACTTCTACAGCAGCGTCAAGCAGCAGGACTACAGCGCCAGCGTCTGGCTCCGCAGGAAGGACAAGCTGGAGCACGTAAGGCGCCCCGCTCCCCGCTCCCCCGGCCCGCACCTGCCGCGCGCGCGCACCCACCCCGAGGGCGGACCCCCACCCACCCACCCACCCACCCCAGGGCGGCCCGGCCCCGGCGCGCTCGGAGGCAGGGCGTCCGCGCCCCCCCTTCCAACCCGGGCTTCTCCGCCGGCACTTTCTGGCCGTGAGGACCGGGCTGTGTGGGGAGGAAAGGGGAGCCTCCTCTCCAGGGACCGCCTGGCCCCGCGCACCTCCATCCCCCGCAGGCGTCCGCGCCGTGGGGCTCATTGGCGCTGTGCCTTGGGGGGCGGGGGTGCCTAGAAGTGAAGCCGCCGCCACCAGCGTGGTCCGAGGAGCCCGGCGTGGCGCGGTGGTGGCTTTAGAGGGGCGTTTGTGCGGGTTTGGGGGGACTAAACTGCGTCCACAAAGTGACTAAAAGAATCTGGAAAGTTGTCGCCGCTGGCGACTCGCCCTGGGCCCGCGCCCAGGCAGTTCCTGCAGAGCGGCCTCTGGATGAGCCACGGGCGATCCCGCTCCACCTGAGCCCAATCTGCAGGGATGTGCGCGTTGCAAGGAGAAAGGGAAAAGGAACACGCCCCCCCCGCACGCCCCCCCCCCCGAGGGTGGGAGCAGGCGAGCAGGGACCTCCACCCCCGGAAGGTGCGGGCTCCCCCCCCCCCCCCCCCCCCCCGCCAAGCGCCCTGGGCTCTGGGCTGAGCCCCTAAGACTCTTCATTCTAGAAGGAAAAAGTCCCTCTAAAGAGGCGTTTCCTGGACCCACAGTTTCCCATCTAACCCATCAGCATCTCCTGAAAGCAAATGTTAAAAGGAAGCAGTTATCGCAAGAGCGCAGCACCACCAGCTAAGGAGAGGCGATGTCTTCCCACAGAGACACCTCATCTAGTTGAGTCTGTTCATGGAACGTGGAGGTTCCCTTGTATTTGGGTCACACCACCAGTTATGTTAGAACCGTAGGACTTCTGGGACTCACACACATCTACCTGCACCGACCTGAGTCCCCCTACCCCCACCCCCACCCCCCCAAACTTCCCAGGAGGGAGCCTGCAAAGGGATGTTTCTCTTACAGGAAGGTCTCTGCTTTTTCTCCAAGGGCTTGATGAAGCCACTGAACGCTCACATTGAAAGCTGTTAAGTTGGGGACCAGTTTCTGCCTCGGGGTGTAGAGAACCATCCATTTCCTTAACACCAAAAAGGATGTCTCCTCCTTAAGACCTGGGAAGTAATTGAAGGAGATTTCTAGGGTGGCAAGTTGTTTGAGAGGCAACGGTGTCCATTAGGGACCGCTGATGGTATTCCTGTAAAGGGGAGCGAGTGGCATCGTGGTGTAATGAATGGGGCACTTGATGTAATCTGCTGTGAGGACCTGGGAGGACGGTGGAGGCTTAGGATGGTGATGCATCTTCATTTCACTTGCACTCGGAACGTGTGTTCATTTGCAGCGTGTGCTTTTAGCCGATCTGTTTCCTTGCTTCTCCCACTGAAAATCAATAGCGCAATCTCCTATGAGTATGCCTCCTTGAGTCACAGACGCCGCCGCGTGCGATACGTTTAAATGGTTTCTCCCACTCAGGTTTTTATTGAAAGTATGGAGTCATCCCAGGTGGGCCGGGGCAGAGCCAGTACCTTTCTGGACAAGTAGAGCGAGAGACCAAAGGGAGGTGAAATGGTTGTTGGAAGCATGCAGGGACCTATGCTTTCTTCACTCAGGTGCTCCACAGAGAGCATTGCATTCATTAAAAAAAAAAAAAATCAATAGCCTCATTTGTTATTTAAATTAACAGCATGTTTGTGTGCCTTCTCACGTGCATTTCGTGAACCATATTCTGTTTTTTCTCTATACTTGCTTTCGATTAGAAAGGGGCCTTTGCTTCAAAGGAAGCCTTTTATGATATTCTTCTGCTCCTTTGAAACACCCACAAACTTTTTAAATGAAAGAATATTTACGAAAGTGCTATGGAAAAAAATAGCATAAGAATGTAAACTCGTCTGAATTCAATTCCTGGGTATTTAGAATATATATCAGCTGTGTGTACCTGATGATGTTTCAAGTTAGTTAGATATTGGAAATGTGAAAACCCATAACAAATGCTACCTGGTATATTGTGGCCACACAAAACATGAAAATGTAATGTTGACTGTAGGATAGACAACGTTCTGAACAAATGCGGCACCTTCGGATTTGGGTGTTACGGAGAGTAGGATGAGTGAGTCATATGAAGTTCAGAGGTGATGGTAGTTAAAAACACAAAACATCCTTTGTTCGGTCTAATCAACTGGATGACCATGATTTTTATTATGAATAATTATAATGGAGAGCATTTACATGAAAGCAACCTACTGTTATTTTGCTGGGGTTTTAAGAGTCAGTCTGGTAGTATGGGTATAAATAAATTATGGCATCCGTTGACACCCGTGTTCTGTCCTTGCCGTAAAGGAATTCCCTGCAGTGAAAGGTGGCAGGGTGTGGGCTCTGTCCAGACTTTGGAGGCATTGCTTAATGTGAAAGTCAATAGCACAACGTCAGGTGACAGCTAAAGAATATATTTCCACCTGCTTCGCTGGAAATGAGGATACTTAGTAAGTGGTTTCTTTCTCCTTTTCTAGTTTAAAGGCTACAGGACAGGAGACAAGTGACATGAATCAGTGCAGGATTGGAGTGCTTTCAACCCACCTGGAAATCTGATTCCTGTCATTCATTGGTTGCTAGATACTTAACAGTATGAACACCCATCTACACGAATAAAAGAGTAACATGCTAATGGACTGTACCTTCACGACGCCCACCAGCCAATCAGGAGTGAGTATGCAAATTAACCCACACAAAAATGGGTTAATTTGCATACACAGGGCAGAGAGGCTGGGGGTGGGGTGGGATGCTTGCATTGTCACTATGGTGACGACGCAGGCATTCTGCACCACCCCAGCTGCTCTGGGCCTCTGGGCAGTGTGGGAAGGCAGAAAGGTGGCTCTGGGCCAGAGCGAAGGTGGTGCCGGAAGCCAGGGGAAGGAAGGCCCATTCTTGCACGGATCTTCGTGCATCGGGCCTCTAGTTAAGAAATAAAAGCACGTGAGGGAATTCTTCCATTCTTGAGTCGTGATTAGAAGCGACAAGGAAGGTGTGTTTGTACCATGGATTCTGGACCTTGAACTCCAGCTGGAAATCTCAGGGACAAGTGAAATTGCTGGGCATCCCTAGAATGTTTGTTATCTCATTAGCTCCAGACAGTGCTCCTGATCCTATTATTTCGCTTCCATGTCTGTATCATAAGGCCCATGGCATTAGAAGGGTTAGGTTTGGGACACAATGGTCGTCTCTTGTCTGTAGGATCTGTGTGTACTTTAGATGTAATGTCAAGGGGAAATATATGGTCTAGCAAAGCGAGAGGAGCAGGTGAGATGGGAAGCCAAGGCTGCAGGCTCCACCCTGAAACTCCGCCCCATCCAAGCTGAGCACAGAGGCTTTTACGATTTTGCAAGTCTAGTTGAATAAGGCTGTCTCCCGGCATAGACACAGCTGATCCTCACAGCCAATTGGACTGGAGGTCAAATCCTCCCAGTGTACCAACAGCAATCAAGGCTTAACAACACCAAGACTTTGCACTCAGCCCACAAAGGGGGATACCAAGAGCGACCACCTAGGGAGATTGGGGAAACTGAGCTACCGGCCCCTATAGGTCACTGACCACACAAAGCCACTCCATCAACATAGGGAGGCAGCCAAAAGGTGGAGACACCGAAGCAGGTCACGAATAGAAGGGATGAAGGAAAGTAAACTAATGGACGACACAGTGTTCAGAGAGGAGCAGGTGGACACTTCTTCAAACCCCTCCACCCCCCGCCCTCCCCTGCTCTGTCAGCCCTCCCTGGAGCTGGTGCCTTCGGGCCTCCCCGTTGCTCTGTGGTTTGACTACCCTCCAAGAAAGAGCAACATTAGACTGGTGTCCTTTGGTGGCAGATGGCCTGTGTGAACTTGTTTGGTGTTTTTTACAAAGTGGGAGAGGCTACTCTGCTTGGTCGCCTGGCTTCACGTCAGTTGCATGTGGGTAGAAGTTCCCTGATGCATTAACGGAGGTGGGAATGCCGTATTTCCCCTCCTGCTTATTCAATTTGCTTTTGCCATACTGTGGAGAAGAGTGGGGCTCTGGGTAGACAGACCTGGGTTTAGGCCCTGACTCCATCGCTCGTTAACTCTGATCTCGGGCAAAGGACTCAGTCACCAGGAGGCGGAGTCCAGGTTTGCTGGGCAGATTCAAGGAGACAGCCCATGTGTGTGCTGCATGACACACAGTCCCCTGGTATTGGGGGTCCACACCACAGAGGTGCATGTTCCCCTCATGCTTCTCATCTGGCAGGTTGACAGGTGTCTTCGCTCAGGTGGGTCGCTGTAACGGTACCATGGGCCGGCTTAGACACAACGAGCATTTATCTCTCACAGATCTGGAGGCTGAGTAGTTCAAGATCAAGGTGAGGTGCGGGCAGACTTGCTCCCTAGCTCATTGGCAGCCCTCTTTCCGTTGAGCCCTCACGTGGTGGGAGGGGCGGGGGGAGCTCTCTGGAGACTGTTCTAGAAGGGCACTAACCCTAATCCTGAGGGCGCCAGCTTCATGACCTCGTCACCTCCCAAAGGCCCCACCCCTTAATGCCAGCTCACTGGGCGTTAGGACTCAACATCTGAATTTTGAGGGACAGAAACATCTGAATTGGGGGGAACACAAACATCCAGTCTATAGCAACAAGGTATTTTCCTCCTGTCAGTTGTCTGGGCTGAAGGAAGTACCATTCGGATCATTGTTGTCGTGGTTGTCAAGGTAGTTAAAGGGATGCCGGTGAGTCATGTCCCGCCTCTCACTGTGTCCGCCCAGAAGTGGTACACCCTTTGGCTCCTTGTCATTGGCCGGAGGAAGTTTCATGGTCAAGGCTGCTACGGAGAGGGCGAGGGAGGCAGACTCAGCCAAGACCCAGAAGAAAGAGAACGAACAGCCCTGACTAGCTCAGTAGGACACCACCACCCGTCAAGCACGTAGCACCGTGCGTGGCCCGTGTGCCATCTCCCCGCACGTACCCATAAGCGTGATTTCATCTCAGGTGTGGCCTGGCGGGCCGGCCGAGCCCTCACACTCCACCCAAGCGGCTTCCACTTCCCAAGTTTGAGAGCAGGCTATTTGCATTTTAGTTGTGGACGCAGCGTGTGGGTTCTCTGGCCGGCAAAGCCAGCTGCCGGCCGCCTCCTCGCCTGGCCTCCTGTCCCCCGGGCGCCTGGCTCTTTCCTGGGCCAGTGGCTCCGCGTGCGCCCGGCCTGGCCAGCCTGTGGCTGACTCTCCTTCTCACTCTCTCTGCCGGCTCTGCTAGCGGAGCCCAGCTCCTTGTCCGGCCCCCAACCCCTCCTTTCCTTCCCAGCTCTGTGCTGGTTGAATTAAACCTAGCGATGTTTTATTTATCTGCACGGTGACTCACAAAGCCCATTTAAAACGAAAAGAGAAAGCAGAAGAGAGAATGTGTAAAGAGGAGAAGCTAGAATCCTAAATGTTCACACTTGTACGGAGCCCTGTATCTTGCTTGGTTTAGTAAGTGCCTCTTTAACAAAAAAAAATCTCCTCTACCTGTGAATTGGCACCTGCTTCGATAGCGTGCATGTTGCCAGTGAATAGTAAATAAATGCCAAGTACACACTTGCCTCCTGGAATAAATTATTCACGCGATGAGCAAAATGGATAGGCGCGAACTTGGTCACCGTGGTCCAGGCTGTTATTATGTAATGCTGTTTATGTCCCACAGAGCAGAGGATGGTACCCCGCAGCGCCGATCAGGGAAGCACCAAATGACGAAGTTCAGTCTAAGGGAGTGAGTCTTTAAAATGTTCCAATAAAAACCTATCAAACAAGCCGACAAGCAGAAAAGAGCCTTTTCCATGTGTATGTATATTGGCCAGACTGGATCATTTTATTTTATTTTTAAAATACATTTTTATTGATTTCAGAGCGGAAGGGAGAGGGAGAGAGAGAGAGAAACATCCGTGAAGAGAGAGAATCGTTGATCGGCTGCCTCCTGCACGCCCCACACCGGGGTATGGAACCTGCAACCCGGGCATGAGCCCAGACCGGGAATCGAACCGTGACCTCCTGGTTCATAGGTTGATGATGCTCAACCGCTGAGCCGCACTGGCCGGGCAGACTGGATCCTTTTAGTGCGGCAAACATTTAGGAACATTAACGTTTATCAGGATTATTTGCCGTGAGATTTTAGATAAACAGAACGGACAAAGCCGAGGCCGAGGTAGGACTCTCTGCCTCTCTAGCTCATGGGTCAGGGGAGGAAACCAGAGATGTCTCTTGAGGGTGTTCTAATGGAGCTCAGTGTTGTGGCCATTATCGCGCTTGTCACCCCTGTCGGTAGCAAACTTGTTCCACTAATGGGCTTCTCTCACTGTGGGCTGACATTTCCGTTGGTTTTGAAGAACCTTTGACTTCTCTGAACTCTGTTGGGTGTGGCTTATTGACTTACTTTCACATCAGCATCAGTCTGTGATATCATCACAATATATTTAACTTGAGAAGCTCAAGGCGATTGCATTTAAGATTCTTTTTCCCCCCTCCTCCATATAATAGCTACGTACCCACTTCTGGCTAGTTTCTCTTAAAAGGTGTCACTTCTCTTGGCAGGCTTCTGTGTCTGTCTCAGGTTAAACCTACGTCACAGCTTTCAGTCCTTCTATTTTAGCTCTAACGATCAAGAAAACATGGTGCATCTTTTGAACTTCTGGGACAAGGAAGTGGCTGTAACACACTTTCCTACTGAGTTAGCTGATGGGCGGACAGATGGACAGAGGCGGACCTTGTGGTAAGCTGTTAGCTCAGAAACTTGGCTCCACGTGTGTGTCTTGGGGACCCTGGAAGCTTCCGGATTGCCTGCGCTCCACGCCTACACCGGGCGTGCTGTGTGCGTTCAGAGGACAACCTAAGTGTGGAGAGCAGCTGAAAAGCCCAATTGTGGTTGTTAGACACAGACCTTTTTACCCAAAAAAAAAAAAAAAAAGAACATTTCTATTCTTTCAGAAATAGAGAAAAATGAACCCCATTTCTAAACTCACACATCAAGCGCTTAGGCAGGGCTTATGAGAAAAGAGCAACACCTGGAACCTTTGCCAGGTGGACTCGGGCACACGGGAAAAATCTCACACGTGAGGTCGAGCCACCTGCCCAGGTGTCGTGGGACTGACTGTCACGGCCAGTGGGTGGTGTACATGGTTCTCTATTCACTAAAGCGGACAGCAAGCCTTGTGAACATACTGTTCTTGGAATTGAGGCATGATCGTGCTCCTGCCAGTAAGTTGTTAGGTCTGATTCCGTGATAACGTGAGGCGTTAAGTTGAGAAGATGGGCCTCACTGAAATAAAAAAAATAAAAATAAAAAGCACTAACTGGCAAACTCATTATCAGTAGACGTTTATTGAGAGTGTCTTTTATGTGGAAGGCACTTTGTTCGGAGAGGGTGAGTACTTCATTCAGCACCATTTACATGGCGCATACTTTGTTCCAAATCGTAGGGAACATCCAAAGACTAGAGCAGGGTCCCGCCCTCAAGATGTTCAAGTTTTATAAATGCAGTTATAATACAATTGCAGTGTTAGGAATAGTGCAGAATAGTGCAAACTAGTACAAAACACTGCCTTCAAAGGACTTGTTTAGACAAGAATAATATACAGCTAAAAAAAAAAAAAATAAGGAATGCATCCTGCCATGTATAATGATAACAAAGTTGAACTTATTCCAATAATGCAAAGTTGATACAAAATTTGGAAATCAGTTCATGTAATTTATCACATTAACAGAATAGAAGTAAACCCATATGATGATCTCAAAAGATGAAGTAAAAGCATTTGCTGAAGTTATAAACCTGTGCATGATAAAATTCTCGATGAACTAAAAATAAAAAGAAACTTCATTTACCTGATAAAGGATTTTTTTTTTAAATCACAGTTAATGGTGAAATATGGGACAGAGATGTCCACTATCATTACTTCTGTTTAGCATTGTGCCAGAGATCATAACCAATGCAATAAGGTAAGAAATAGAAATAAAAAATAAATATAAGAATTAAAAGGAAGTAATAAAATTGTCATTATTAGCAGATGACATAATCATCTACACTTGAAAATCCAGAGTAAACTACAGATATAGTTAATGAATTAATATAATAAAAGCCTAATATGCTAAGTGTTCGACCAGTTGCTGTGATGCTTACTGACCACCAGGGGGCAGACTCTCCAACTGGTAGGTTAGCTTGCTGCTGGGGTCCTACCGATCGGGACTGGGTGAGACAGGCCGGACATTCCCTGGAGCCCTCCCACGGTCCCACCCTTGCCCCAATCATGCACTGGTGGGGTTCCTTGGCCTGGCCTGTGCCCTCTTGCAATCCAGGACCCCTCGGGAGATGTTGGAGAGCCAATTTTGGCCCAATCCCCGCAGGCCAGGCTGTAGGACCCCACTGGTGCACAAATCCGTGCACCAGGCCTCTAGTGAATTAATAATATCTCTGGGTTTATCACAGCCACCAGATACAAAGTCTATCTACAAAATTAAATTAGGAAAAAACAATTACAAAGTAAAACTGAAAACCATTAACATTATCATGAAAAATATCAAATACTTAGGAATAAGTCTAGCACAAAAGTATCAAATACATAACGAGACTGACAAGGCCTCTTGAATTCTCTCCCAGATTGATCTATAAGTACGATTTCAATGAAAATCCCAACAAGTTTGTGTGTATTGAACAATAATTCTAAAATTCATATGGAAATGCAAAGGCCCAAGAATAGACAGAACCATCTTGAAGAAGAACAAAGTTAGATGATTGCTTCCAGATAACGAAACTTACTAATCAGCTAGGTTCATTAGAGCAGTGTGGTTTGGTGCAAGGATCAGTGACAAGATCAGTTGACACAACAGAGAGCACAGAAACAGACTTGAGTATATTTTGTTATTGACAGGTACTTAATGACAAAGGTGGCAGGCACAGAAGTGTACGGGGAAAGAGATGGTCTTTTAAAAAATGGTATTGAGTCCGTTATATAGCTGTTTCAAAAATGGATCTTGATTTCTCTTTTACACCACACACAAAAGTCAGGTAGATATGAGTTGTAGAACTAAGAAAGTGAAACCATGAGGCTTCTATATAATAAAAGCCTAATATGCTAAGTGTCTGGTCGTCCGTTCAACCAATCAAAGCATAATATGCTAATGATATGCTAAGGCGCTCAACTGCTTGCTATGACGTGCACTGACCACCAAGGGGCAGACACTCCGACCAGTAGGTTAGCTTGCTGCTGGGGTCCGGCAGACAACCCTGGAGCCCTCCTGCGGTCCCTTCCCAGCTGGCCAACCTCCCGCATCCCTCCCCAGCCCCAATCATGCACCGGTGGCGTCCCTTGGCCTGGCCTGCACCCTCTCACAACCCAGGACTCCTCGGGGGATGTTGGAGAGCCGGTTTCAGCCTGATCCTGCAGGCCAGGCTGAGGGACCCCACTGGTGCACAAAGTCGTGCACCGGGCCTCTAGTAATATAATAAAAACCTTCATCAACTTGGACTAGGAAAAATTCTTAAGGAGCTTTAATAATCCCAGTGAAGATTAGTAAACTGAGATACATTAAAATTAAGTAATTTGGTCTATGAAAGAGTCCATTAAGAGGATGAAAAGGCATGTCACAAAGCAGCAGGATATGTATATTTCATATGTATATTTCAATACACACTCTGACAGGGTTTCAGCCAGAATATACAAACAGCGCCTACAAATCAATAATAAGAATGTAGACAACCTAGCAGAAAAGTGAGCAAGACATTTAAACAAGAAAAAGTGCCTGATGTCATCAGTCAACAAGAAACTAAACAGTTAAAACAAAACCATACAACATTATACAATCCCCCAAATGGCTGAAATTAAAATGATTGACAGTAATAAGTTTTGATGAAAATGAGGAACATCTCTAGCTTTCGTAAGTTCTGGTAGGACTATATAATTCATAGAGCCACCTTAAAAAACTTAGCAATACCTAGTAATTTAAACACATGTATACCTTATGACTCTGCAATTTCAAGTATGTATTTATAAAAAAAAATGTGTACTTATGTGCACCAAAGACATGTACCTGAATGTTTATTGAAGTTTTATTTTAGTAGTTCCCAATCAGATGTATCCCTAATATCCAGTATAGTTGACTATCTCATTTTCTAATATCTAATATCCTAATATCCAGTATAATTGAATGGATAATGAATTCTAATTATTCATATAATACATTAAAAAATGAAAAAAGTTTAACTATCTATATATATATATATACACACACACACATATATATATATATACACACACACACATACACACACACACACTGAGTGGCCAGATTATTATGATCTCTGAACACATAAAAATCAGGCCACTCAGTCTATATCCTATATAATAAAAGGCTAATATGCAAATTGTCCCCTCGACCAGGAGTTCGACCAGCAGGCAGGCCAGCCAACCACCCATGTCCCCTCCCCCTGGCCAGGCTGGCCGGACCCCACCCATGCACGAATTCATGCACCGGGCCTCTAATATATGCACTGAGTGGCCAGGTTATTATGGGTTCAGAGATCACAATAATCTGGCCACTCAGAGTGTGTGTGTGTGTGTGTGTGTGTGTGTGTGTGTGTGTGTATGGATGACTCAGACTTTACAATGAGTGAAATCAAGACATATAGACTACAGGATTCTGTTTATGTGAAAAAACAAGCACAGCTAGATTATGGATATAGAAATCAGAATTAATGATTACCTCTGAGGATAAAATGGGCACTGGGGGAAGCTTTGGGGGAGCAATAGTATTGTACCTCCTTTTTTAGGAGGTGGTTATGAAGTCACGTTTATCAAGCTGTACACTGAAGATTTGCACACTTTATCATCTCTCCATGATGGTTTACCAAAGAAAGTCAAATGTGTATAGTGCCCTTCCCTTGCTTACTGCTTATTTCTGGCTACATTCCTCAGACTCTATGCTTCTCCCATCCTACTCTCTCCAGCCCCTGGACCTTGGGCCCTGATGCCTTCTGTCATTGTCCGCATGTGGGTGACTCTTACCTGTCACCTCCCTGGGAGTGGCTTCCTGGATCCTTCCTTCTCATTCCCACCATCTGCTTTCAGCATCAGCAGCCTTCCCTGTCCTCCCTGATGCACATATTACGCTGTGTTCTCATGGTGTGTTCGTCTTTTCTCCTGGACCGCTCATTCCTTAATAAACCCTTATTGAGCTCCCTTCCGAAGCAATTGTTCAGTGAGTTGTAACTCCTGGGGTTGAGAAACCTTCCATCACTCCTGTCCGGAGAAGGTGGTTAAAGAAGGCTTCCCCCTAGGCCCGTGGTCGGCAAACCGCGGCTCGCGAGCCACATGCGGCTCTTTGGCCCCTTGAGTGTGACTCTTCCACAAAATACCATGGCCTGGGCGAGTCTGTTTTGAAGAAGTGGCGTTAGAAGAAGTTTAAGTCTAAAAAATTTGGCTCTCCAAAGAAATTTCAATCGTTGTACTGTTGATATTTGGCTCTGTGGACGAATGAGTTTGCCGACCACTGCTCTAGGCCAACAAGAAGAGCTGCTGGGTTGAGGACCGGCCCGGAATCAAGGGTTTCGAGCAGAATCTGAGCAGCAAACGCGTGTTTGGAAGACCAGTGAGCACCAAGTATGGCTGGAAGACGGGGTTTGTTAAGGGAATGCTGGGTGTGCGAACACAATGGTAGATCAGGGCAAGACCTTGGAGGGTTTGAGGATTGAATGAGCATTGAATGGCAAGCTGGAGATGTTGGGCTTCACTCTATAAGCAGAAGGGGAGATATTTCAATAGGCACTTTAATTAGCAAGCTCAGGCTTCGGTGCTGGTGGCATGTGGTGTCTGGGAGTGAGATCTGGAACTGGGGGGGGGACCCGGGTCCAGTGTCTTTTAGTGGTAGAGATGGGAAATCACCAAAAAAAAAGTGTGGCAGAAGAAGAAAAATGAGGAGGGACAGATGCAAGAAGTACTGTGAAATAAGAGTTCATGGGACTTGATGCTTTGTTGGCTGTAGGCAGGCCAAGAAAGCTGATCCATTAGCAAACATTTGCCGAGTGCCAGGGATGTCCCAGAAATTGTAATTGGCGTGATGGAGACAAGGATGAACAGGGAAAATTACAAGTACTCCTTGAGAGTTGGAATTCTGCCCTATTTATCTTTGTATCCTGGACCTGAGCCATTGATACTGGGTTGATCCATAATACCAATATTATTATGACATTAATTAACAGCATTCCAATTCCTGCTCCCCACAAGGAACGGAGCTTCAGGCTTGGGAAGATTCCAGTGTATATGATTGGACCTTTGACCTCAATTGCTCATGATCTAGTCCCTCAGAACTCAAATGTTTTCACCTTTAAACCTACACCTGGTTAGGTGCCCCTCCTGTGTCGCCCAATGACATCACGGGCAGGCATCTGTTATAGCCCTTAATGCCCTGTCTTCTTAATTGCCTCATTAATTGTTTATCTTTTACCTTCAGCGGAAAGTTTGAGGACAACAATGCTGTCTTACTCATAACAGTGCACCCTTAATGCACGGTGCCTGGTAGACATCCGATATTGATTGACTTGACTATGGAAAGAGTGGACAAATGAGTGAATGAATGAGTGAGTGAATGAATGAATGAATGGTTAGGGATGCAGAACTTACATAGGAGTGATGATCAACCAGGAGCAACACACAGGAGGCATTCAAAAGGCAGGCCCTTGCTCTTATGATTTGCATGTAGTTGCCTTTCTTACTTTATTAGGATAACTTTTTTCTATGTGAATGCATCACTTAGCTTTATATTGCATTTAGAGTATTGGTCACAGAACTGGTATTGAGATCAGGAAAGGAGGTTGATAGGTGGGGAGAGTTTGAGTGTTAAGGAGAGGGACAGGCAGAAAGGCTTACAGATCCCGTGGAACTACTGGGGACGGAGGCCTAGTCACTTGAGTTCGGTCGTTTATGTCTTTCCTGTGTTTAAATGCCAGAAGGGCAGGACGTACTTCTTAAAGGCACAGCGCAAGATGGAAAACTTGCCAGTGGGGATGTCTGGGTTTCTGATTAGAAACTTCATTCTGCGTTTTAAGATTTGTAGTGATCCGGCATCAAGAGAATGTGTAGACATTAGCTTTGCTAAAGATCGCTCTTCTCAGTAGCTGAATTGTCAGGGGAGAGGCAGTGAACTCCAGAGGTAGGCCGTTATGTCTGGGAAACGGGGCCCTTGCCAGGGGTACCACTTTCTGCTGCCCATCAGAACTTGACTCACTGGTTCTTAATAATATTTTTATTGACTTCAGAGAGGGAGGGGGAGAGAGAGAGAAACGTCAATGATGAGAGAGAATCATTGATCAGCTGCCTCCTGCACGCCCCACGTTAGGGATGGAGCCTGCAACCCGGGCATGTGCCCTGACCGGGAATCAAACCGTGACCTCCCGGTTCATAGGTCAACGCTCAACCACACCAGCTGGGCCAGAACTTTCTTCTTTTTCAGAAGCGTGGTAACAGCAGTTCTCGTGAGTTCCTAAGCCAAAGCAAGTGCTACCTATTGGTGTCTCCACTTATTGTCCTTTTTAGTTAAAGCCTCTTTCTTTTTCAACTCCTACACTTGTGTTTGCTGGGGCAGGGCTGTTACTATACGCTCATTCTGTGTAGGTGCGCTGGGCTGGAGGGTGAGAAAGGCCGTGATTTCTCCGCAGGCTGGTGAGCGTGTGGATGTGGGAGTGCCTGAGCTGCAAACTGGAAGGGAATGGCCGTCACCTTGTCTTTCATCGCCAGCTCGGATGAGGCCGTTTGTAATTCACTGCTCAGATGGTCTCCCTTTCTCTGGTCCATGATATGAAACCATAGGATCCAAGATGATGCCCTGTACCTTGCCATGGTGTATTCCATGGTGTCTGTGGGTTACAATAAAATCACAAACATGTCAACAAGCTTAAGTTATAAACTTGTTTTGGGAAGAGTTTAGAATTTATTTTTAGACTAGAGGCCCAGTGCATGACATTCATGCATGGGGGGGGGGGACCTCAGCCCGGCCTGCACCCTCTCAGGGAGGGGGCCTAAGCCGGCAGTCAGACATCCCTCAAGGGGTCCGTAGCACTGCTGTGGAGGTGGGAGAGGCCCCCACCACCGCCACTGCGCTTGTCAGCTGTGAGCCCCCTGTGGGAGCGCATTGATCACCAAGGGGTAGCTCCTGCATTGAACGTCTGCCCCCTGGTGGTCAGTGCGCGTCATAGTGACTGGTTGTTCCGCCATTCAGTCGATTTGCATATTAGCCTTTTATTATATAGGATGTTGTAGTGTAAGAAGTGCTTCCATAGATGGAGGCAGTAATTTGAAAAGGACCCGCCTTGGAAACTGCCCTCGGGGTTAGTGTCTCGTATGAAAATGCATCAAAGAGCCTTCTTGCTCTCTTCTGGAATGATGAGGCCTAAGGGGGCCTGTGGATTGTAGAGTCCAAGAGGTCGGCCCCTCATGCGTGTTGGAGTTTAACAGGCTCTTGAAGGACACTAGTGGACACCCATATTTGTCCATTTCCCCCCAACATAAGCGCCTGCAACAAATCAACTGAAGACAAACCAGCTGCTTTTGACAGAACTTTAGGGACTAAAGTGATTCAAACAATACATTTGGAGCCCAGCTGGTATGGTTCCGTGGTCGGGGCACATGCCTGGGTTGCGGGCTTATCCCCAGTGGGGGGCATGCAGGAGGCAGCTGATCAATGATTCTCTCTCATCATTGATGTTTCTCTCTCCCTCTCCCTTCCTCTCTCTGAAATTTCATAAAAACATAAACAAACAAGAACAGTACATTTTGAGAGGTACCTGTAGGGGTGCTCTCAGTGGAAGTGGAGTTCTTGGGGTACGATGAGGAAAAGGATTTCCTGAGGCCCCCCCATGGGAGGGTGGGATTTCGTGACAAGCTTTATTGATGATGTCAGATGAATGGGGTTTCCTCCAAGGTCCCATCTCTGCCCACCTCGCCGTGGAGAAAGTCCAGCCACGTTGTCAGCAGGACAAGGCCTCTGCCCAGAATTCCTGTCTCATGTGAAAGTCCAGTCCAGCCCTCGCCGGTGTGGCTCAATGGATAAAGCATCGGCCTGCGGACTGGAGGGTCCCAGGTTCGATTCCGGTCAAGGGCATGTACCTTGGTTGCGGGCACATCCCCAGTAGGGGGTGTGCAGGAGGCAGCTGATCGATGTTTCTAACTCTCTATCCCTCTCCCTTCCTCTCTGTAAAAAAATCAATAAAATATATTTTTAAAAAAAAAGAAGAAGAAGAAAGTCCAGTCCAGTCTAGCATCAGCCAGCTTCGCTTGTGTTCCCAGCTCTAGTCCATTGCGTGTGGGGGACGCAGCGCCCACGGCTGCTTCGGGCCACGTGGCAGCCGAGTGTGGGGAATGGGGCAAGAGAGAGTAAGGGGGGGGGGGGGGACCGGAAGGCGAGACAGAAGGAACTCTCGGGGGGTTTTAACCTTCCAGCATTTCTTGCACTTGCAGCGGCTCCACTCTTGTAGCCACTGGTCTTTTTCCCGGGTTAGACTGACAGGCAAGTCACCCCAACTTCCCTGCGCATGCGCCCATCGCCCCCTTTGTCGGACCCCTTCCCCCAGTGACCTGCAGAGAACGGACCCGGGGGCCCCTCCTGGGGAGCGTGACGCTGTAGCTTCCTGGTGAGGCTGCCCAGAGGACCCTGCTTACCACGTCTGCCCCCCCCCACCCCCGCTGTGCTCTCTTCCTATGACTGATGTTAATAACTAGCTAATTGTGCCCATAGCAGGGGCACAGTCATATTCTGTTTCCTCCCACCTGTCTAAGTTCTTCTGCCTGAGCTCGGATGCACATTAACATGGGACATATTAACAGGAGGAAAGGTTTCAGATCTTATTACGGATGTACAGGCGGAGGTGCCGAAAGGATTTGAGGCCGCGAGATTTATTGTGCACTGAGGTTCCTGTGCCATTTTAGACAAAGGAGAAGGGGCTGGACTCGGAGCTAGAGGGAAAAGAGCAAACACAGGGTAATCAAATTCCTTCTTGGCCATCCAGGAACCATAGGACACGGAGGGGAGTCCAGTGAGCAGGCTTTGCTGGAGAGCTCCCTGTTGGGCACATTTTGTTTATATTAAGATGCGAAGGTGGCCCTGGCTGGTTTGGCTCAGTGGATAGAGTGTCAGCCTGTGGACTGAAGGGTCCCGGGTTTGATTCCGGTCAAGGGCACATGCCCAGTTGCAGGCTGGATCCCCAGTAGGGGGCTTGTAGGAGGCAGCTAACCAATAATTCTCTTTCATCATTGATGTTTCTATCCCTCTTTCCCTCTCCCTCTCTCTGAAATGAATAAAAATATATTTGGGGGGAAAAAAGATGTTAAGGTGGTATTTAGATGCTAAGATTTTGCTCCTTTAAGGAGGTGTTTCTATTTGAATTCCTTTAGGCAGATAAAGGGGGAGGGTCAAAGGTTGTTTCTCAGTCTTTTGTTTCCCAAAAACCAGCTTAAAATAATCACCACCCCAAAAAGCATATTTTGGGTGGCAAAGCTCAGTCCTCTCACACCCTCAACAGGCGATTCCTGTGGAACTTCCCTTTAATTGGCCTTTCCTCCCCTCCCCACATGGATATGTTGAATTTCTGCTTGTTCTGTGTCAGAAAGGCCTAACCTAAATCACTTCCTGTAGTTTCCTTTTATGAGAGAAGAAATGGCAAGCACGTAATGTTTTTCAAAAATAAAACACAGCCCTGACCAGGTTGGGCATCGTCTCGTGCACCGAAATGTCGGTTTGATTCCCCATCAGGGCCAGGTTGTGGGCTCAATCTCTGGTTGGGGGCATGCAAGAGGCAGCCGAGCCCTAGCCAGTTTGGCTCAGTGGATAGAGCGTTGACCTGTGTACGGAAGGGTCCCTGGTTCGATTCCTGTCAAGGGCACATGCCCGGGTTGCAGGCTCCATCCCCAGTAGCGGGGCGTGCAGTAGATAGGCGATCAATGACTCTCTCTCATCATTGATGTTTCTATCTCTCCCTCTCCCTTCCTCTCTGAAATCAATGGGGGAAAAAAAATTTAAAACAAGAGGCAGCCAATAGATGATCTGTTCCCACATCTATGTTTCTCTCTCTCTCTTCCTTTCTCTCTCTAAAAGTAAATAAAAAATATTGAAAATAAAGAAAGAAACAGCCCTAACTGGTTTGGCTCAGTGGATAGAGCATCGGCCTGCGGACTGAAGGGTCCCAGGTTCGATTCCAGTCAAGGGCATGTACCTTGGTTGCGGGCACATCCCCAGTAGGAGGTGTGCAGGAGGCAGCTGATCCATGTTTCTCTCTCATTGATGTTTCTAACTCTCTATCCTTCTCCCTTCCACTCTGTGAAAAATCAATAAAAATATATTTAAAAAAAAAAAAGAAAGAAAGAAACTAGAAAACTCTCATGCTTGTTTAGTCCACTTATGATAGGTTCAGCCGTAAGTAAGAGAATGGCCAGGTCAGAATGTCTCAGAGAGTAAGGGCACTGATTACCTCACATGAACAGTTTGGAGGGATAGATGATTCAGCAGCTCACAGCATGGTCATAAGCCATCCTTGCTGTGGCCTGCCCAGATCCCTGACCCACAGAGTCCATGCGTACAAGAAAGTGGTGGTGTTCATGCGACTGCGTTTAGGGGTGGTTTGTTTCATGGCTATCGATAGATACTGGAACGTCTCCTAAAAAAGAAGTAACAGCTCATCCCTTACGTAGTGCATCTTACTGCCAATTAAGATGCGCTACACCAGGCCAAATAAACAAGCAAACAAACCAAAGTGTAAAGTAAGAAGAGGTGAAAATCTTAGAAGAGAAAAAGGAAAACGTGGTAGAAAAGGCTAAAGATACAGATATATTGATATAGATATAGATACAGGGTTAGATATAGATATATAGATAAACATAACTATAAAAATAGGTAAAGGCTCAGGTACATTATTAGCATAACACTTTTTAAAGAAATATTTGTATTGATTTCAGAGAGGAAGGGAGAGGGAGATAGAGATAGAAACATCAATGATGAGAGAGACTCATCAGCTGCCTCCTGCACGCCCCCCACTGGGGATCGAGCCCACAACTCAAGCATGTGCCCCTGGCTGGAATCGAACCCAGGACCCTCCAGTCTGCCAGGCCGAAGCTCTATCCACTGAGCCAAACCAGCCAGGGCTAGCATAACTCTTTATTACTAGATTTTGCTTCCAAATTCTTTATATAATACCCAGTTTACTTAGTTAAGTCCTTTGCTACATTTATTATCCTTTCTACTAATTTGTTTTTCCAGGGAATCTACTTGTAGCTTATTAGGGCCTGAGAAAAGAAGCATATGTGTCAAAATGTTCCCTTAATTATCTTCTCTGAGATATTAATGGGCAATAAATGCCTGAATATGGCTCATTTCACTAACAAATAGATGCAAATCAAAACTTTTAACTCTTTGGGTGGAAGTAAATTGTAAAAACCCTTTCTCTAATGATTTGGCAACATACATCAAGAGTTAACACTGCTAATCCCCTTTCACCCAGAATTGTTTTCTTTCATAAATTTATTTTAAAGAGATTGATATATACACATAATTTTTTCTCCAAGGATGTTCCCTATAACATTCATTCTTTCCTTTATTTAGTCAAAAAGTAGTTCTTGACATTAGGATTCTGAGACCAGTTCCATTGTGTGGGTTCTTTCTCCTTTTTTTTTAATATATTTTTTTTTAATTTCAGAGAGGAAGGGAGAGGGAGAGAGAGAAACATCAATGATGAGAGCGAGCCCTGGCTGATTTGGCTCAGTGGATGAGCGTCAGCCTGCGGACTGAAGGGTCCTGGGTTCAATTCCGGCCAAGGGCACATGCCCAGGTTGCGGGCTCGATCCCCAGTGTGGGGCGTGCAGGAGGCAGCTGATCCATGACTCTCTCTCATCATTGATGTTTCTCTCTCCCTCTCCTTTCCTCTCTAAAATCAATAAAAATATATATTTTTTAAAAATGATGAGAGAGAATCATCAATTGGCTGCCTCCTGCACGCCCCACACTGGGGATCGAGCCCCCAACCTGGGCATGTGCCCTGACCGGGAATCGAACCGTGACCTCCTGGTTCATAGATCGACGCTCAACCACTGAGCCACGCCAGCCGGGCCGTTGTGTGGGTTCTTCCTGCACAACACGCTGTGCTTTGACAAGAGCTGGTGTTCCACAGTTCAGCTCAGTTCTGTGTCTCCAGGTAGACAGTGTCAGGTCCCACAGGATAAGGGCTCAATGCCATAGACTGGCTTCCACGTCAGATGCCGATTGCACGTCCAGGTTCCCTCTGCTGCTGATGGACGGGGTTCCCGCCCTCCATGAGTTCAGTTAATTTGCTGGAGCAGTTCACAGAACTCAAATAGACACGTGACTTACTGGCTCACTGGTTAGTGATAAAAGGATATCGATGCACAGGCTGTGTGGGAAGGGTGTGGATCTCCCGTCTTATCCAGGTGTCCCGCTACCCACACCTCCATGTTCCCCGGCGCACAAGCTCTCCAGCCCCTGGGTGTTCTGTGGTTTTTATGGAGCTTCCTTACACGGGCTCATTGGATTAAATCACTGGACATGGGTGGTTGATCCAACCTCCAGCCCTCCCCCCGCCCCAGAGTTAGGGTGGCGGTGTTGGTGGGAACAAACATTCCAGCCCTCTGATCACTGTGGTGGGCCCCCCTCCCCACCAGCCCTCATCCTGGGGTGTTTTCCAAAAGCCACCTCCTTAACATAACAAAAACCATCTCTATTGATCTCATCCTAGCAAATGCCAAAGGTTTTAGGAGTTCTGTGCCAGGCACTGGGATGAAGACCAATGTGTATCTATTCCTAATTACAGATCACAACAGCACAGACATCTGCTCCGTGCCAGGCCGAGATCTTGGCCTTGGAGCTACCCCAAGGAAGACGACAAAGTCAGTTGTTGTGCTGGGCTTCGATGCTGGCGAGGGGAAGGGGGGGGATAGGTGATAAACCCACCCACATATACAGGGTGCCCCCCAAATGTATACACACTTAACAGCTGATAGCGCAGTTTTGAAAATGAAATGTATTTTAATAAACACCGCCCTTATCATTATTCAAAGTATATGTACACTGAGTGGCCAGATTATTATGATCTCTGAACGCATAATAATCTGGCCACTCAATGTATATCCTATATAATAAAAGGCTAATATGCAAATTGTCCCCTCCAGCAGGCAGGCCGGCCGGCCAACCGCCCATGTCCCCTCCCCCTGGCCAGGCTGGCCGGACCCTACCCATGCATGAATTCATGCACCGGCCTCTAATATATATATATATATATATATATATATATATATATATATATATATTATATATATACATACATACATATATATACATATATATATAATACACACACACACACACACACACCCTGAGTGGCCAGATTATTATGCGTTCAGAGATCATCATAATCTGGCCACTCAGTGTATACATTTTGGTGGGACGCCTGATATAATACTTCTAAAATTTTAAGTGCAATGAAGAAAAATAAAGCAGTTGTGGTGAGTGGGAGCTATTTTAATCAGAAGCATCAGGAAGAGCCTGCTAAGCAGTGTGCATTTTAATAGAAAATGCAAAAGCACACAGGCCCAAGGAAGCCTGGGGAGGGATTGAATATGGTGTTTCCTTGATCGTAGTGATGGTGCACACGTGTTCGCATGTGTCCACACTCATCAAATGGTGCACATTCAATAATTCCTCAGTTCGGCTGTTAAAAAACAGCTCTTGCCTATCTCAAAATACAGACTACTAAATGACTTCCGGTACCTCAGGCAAGGGAATTCCATACAGCAATTGAGATGATAATGCCATACAATTTTCCTCATTAATTTCACATGAGAAAAGAAGATAAAAAGCTGTTTGCAATATGTTTTGTATAACCTGTATGTTTATAATAGAGGATTATAGCCCTGGTTGGCTCAGTGGATAAAGCATCGCATCGGCCCATGGACTGAAGAGTCCCGAGTTTCATTCTGGTCAAGGACACATACCTTGGATGCAGGCTCAATCCCTCGCCCTGGTCAGGGTGCATGCAGGAGGCAACCAATCAATGTGTCTCTCTGGCATCGGTGTATCTCTGTCTCCCTCTCTCTCCCCCTTGATTCCACTCTCTCTAAAATTCAATGGGAAAATATTCTTGGGTGAGGATTAACTAGAAAAAAAAGAAGTTGCACTTCCTCTGTCATTAATAGCAATAATAATAATGAAACATTGTAAAAAATAGAGGATTATATCTCGCTCAGTCCCAATCAGCCGGACCCCAGCAGCAAGCTAACCTACCAGGCCTCTGGTAAATACATAAAAGCATAAACAAAAACATTGAGCGTATGGGGAGAGAAATAAAAAAAAAATTACAAATGACAACGTTGGTGATTTTTAAACTGCCATTTCGCTTAGTCCTTTCATAGGAATAATCTCTTCAAGTCTGATGAAGTAAAAGAAAGTGAAGTATCCAGAAATGCTTCTTTAAAACAAAAACGGCCAGTAGGAACATAATCAAGTGATGTTGGATAAGGCTGAAGTAGAAGCTATTACCTCCTTGCCTTGTATGACATTAAATAGCAAAAAAAACCCCACAAAAACCATTTTAAAAAGTTACTGAAAGGGGTTGTCAGTCTGTGCCTACTGAAGTTGAACTGACTCTTTCAAGAGTAATTGTACGGAGTATTATTTTCTTCAGAGCTGCTTTCCATCTCAGGAGAGCAAAATTCAAGCCAGGGAGGATTTTTTTTTTTCTGGCTTTATCTTCTTTATGCGTTTAAAGGAGAATTAAGGTTATTTTAGTTCTCTGATTTTTTAGATTTTTTATTTTTTTTGGCCACTGCAAAATTTTCTACTTGGAAGGTAACCCAGTGTTCTGAGATATTATTGTGGTTGGAGAAGTGTCCCCGGCTGCACAGCAGGACATTAAAGAAATAACTTCTCTTCCTGCAAGGATAATTGCAAACACAAAATGGGACATTTGGATGTAAGTACGGGTAGTAATTTCTCCTTTAATTTACATTATGCCAATATGGTGCAAGGATGAATGGGAGGAGTCAGATGATATCATTAAACGTAAAATAAGACAACATGTGGAGGGTTAGGCCGTCCTGTTAACATTTCATCTGCAGTTTATAACAACACTAGAGGCCCGATGCACGAAGATTCGTGCAAGAATGGGCCTTCGGCCACAGCCGCCTTTCCGCCTTCCCACGCTGCCCAGAGGCCCAGAGCTGCTGGGGCGGTGCGGAACGCCTGTGTCGTCGCCATGGTGACAACACAGGTGTCCCGCCCTGCCCCCAGCCACGCGGTGCCTGTGTATGCAAATTAACCTGCCATCTTTGTTGGGTTAATTTGCATACTCACTCCTGATTGGCTGGTGGGCATCGCAAAGGTATGGTCAATTTTCATCTTTCTCTTTTATTAGTGTAGATAGGAAGTTTCCACAGGGTCCTGATTGTCAATGACACCTGTGATACTTGGGTAGTTTCTAGCACTTGAATAATGAAAACTTTGTTGGTTTAAATCATTGTTCTTTATGTCACAAGCTTTAACCCCAGATGAGGTCGTATTTGACTTTAAACTAGTGATGGTTAGGATTGAAAACCTAGCTAATCACATCCTACCTCCCGGGCCTCTGTCTTCTTGTTAACATCCTCATTTCTCCCCTGTTTTCTCCTTCACTCCGTTATTCATCCAGCTCTACTATGTCTGTAAACTAGAAACGGCACCTCAGTAATGGTGAAGCCGTTTTCCTTCTCGCTTTAGAGGGATGCTGCGGCTTTGCCGGGCTTCTGCCTGGGATGGTGCTTAGCGCTCATAGCTTCGCGGCCTTTTCCATCTGTGAACTGGTTGGAATCCAGCTCTTCCAAATGTGTCTTTTTCTGGGCCTGGAAAAAGCATCAGTGGGCCTCCTGCAGGAGGAGGTGGTGTTAGTACAGCCAAGCCGCCCGCCACCCCCCCACCCCCCACCCCCGCTGCCAATACTGCCTGTGTGGCTCAGGGGTTGAGCGTTGACCTATGAACCAGGAGGTCATGGTTCAATTCCTAGTCAGGGCACATGCCTGGGTTGCAGGCTCGATCCCCAGTAGGGGATATGCAGGAGGCAGCCGATCAATGATTCTCTCTCATCATTGATGTTTCTACCTCTCACTACCTCTCCCTTCCTCTCTGAAATCAATAAAAATATATTTTAGAAAGAAAGAAAGAAAGAAAGAAAGAAAGAAAGAAAGAAAGAAAGAAAGAAAGAAAAGAAAAGAAAGAGGTCCCATGCCCGCCTCTAGAGATTAGAGACAAAATCCAGGTCGTATACATTTTCACTAAGTCTGGGATCCCGTCGGGGCAGAGCGGCTTGACTCGGTCCAGGGACCTGGTCTCTGCGCATCCGTGTTCCATAAACAAGCTGGAATGATGACCCTGTTTTTTTACCATCTCTTAGCAATGTGGCCACTTGGGTGACAGTGCCAGCTCCCACTTCCAAGGGGGAGAAAGCTGACAGAGGACGAGAGGGCTCACGGGCAACCCCGGGAAGCTGGGCCCACTGGGTGAGGGGGCACGTCCCCCGGACTGTCTCGCTTTCAACCTGACAAAGATGTGACGCGGAACACAGCTCGGGAGGAGTTAGCAGAAGGGAAGAGGAAAGATTGAAAGAATACTAACAAGGAAGGCAAAGGAGGGCCATTTGTATTTATTTACCCATAATGGCAACCCAATTAAGTCAATTTATGGGAGCGTTAGCTGATTTTTTTTTAGGAGTCTGATAAAAGGAAGGTTTGCAGCAAGAGAAGTGGACTCTGAGGCACCCCGGGATGATTGCATAAGAACCCCGTAAAGAAGTAATTGGTGGTGATGGGGCGATGTTCTCTCTCAGTTATTGAGGTTCCACGGATGAGAGAGCCAGGAATGCGTTTGGGACGGTTTATGGTCATTTTGAAACATAAAATAAACATTGGCTGGGGTGGAGGTGGCTCTTAAGTGCCGGCCGATTCTGTTATGTAAACCCGGGGCAGAGATGTGTGATGTGTGACGTGTGGTCGGCGTGCACTGGGGATTGGGTGGTGCCAGTGGTTGGGACAGACTCGGGGCATGGAGAGGGGATGCCAAAGTGGTGGGGGCCGTGTCCACAGACCCCGGGTGGACCCTGTGCTGAAGCCTATGACCTGAAAGCAGAAGGTGGCTGTGGCCTGGCCGGTGTGGCTCAGTGGTTGAACGTTGAATTATGAACAAGGAGGTCACAGTTCGATTCCCAGTTAGGGCACATGCCCGGGTTGTGGGCTCGATCCCCAGTGTGGGGTGTGCAGGAGCCAGCCGATCAATGATTCTCTCTCATCATTGATGTGTCTATCTCTCTCTCCCTCCCCCTTCCTCTCTGAAATCAATAAAAGTATATTTTTTAAAAATCCAGAGAGAGCCTGGCCAGCATTGCTCAGTGGTTCGGCACTGACATGTGAATCAGTAGGTCACAGTTCGATTCCCGGTCAAGGCACATGCCTGGGTTGCAGCTCAACCCCCAGTGGGGGGCGTGCAGGGAGCAGCCGTTCGATGATTCTCTTTCATCATTGATGTTTCTATCTCTCTCCCTTTCCCTTCCTCTCTGAAATCAATAAAAATATATTTTTTAAAAATCCAGAGAGAGAAAAGCAGGAGGTGTCCTGATGCCCGGACAGATCTAATCATGAGCTAGGCCAGTGGTCGGCAAACTCATTAGTCAACAGAGCCAAGTATCAACAGTACAACGATAGAAATTTATTTTGAGAGCCAAATTTTTTAAACTTCTTCTAACGCCACTTCTTCAAAATAGACTCGCCCAGGCCGTGGTATTTTGTGGAAGAGCCACACTCAAGGGGCCAAAGAGCCGCATGTGGCTCACGAGCCGCGGATTGCCGACCACGGAGCTAGGATGAGAGATAAAAGGGATTTCTGGGATACCTGGGGTCTCTATGAGGACCACATTGTGAGTTGAATAACTCGTTGCTTAAGTCCCTTTGGGCAGAGCTTACCTATAACAAAGACTTTCGTGGTCAGGAGTGCTGAGAAGGAAGCCATGGGGAATAGTGTTTACAATGCTCAGCATGCCTGACAGCGTGGCTCAGTGGTTGAGGGTCGACCCATGAACCAGGAGGTCACGGTTCAATTCCCAGTCAGGGCACATGCCTGGGTTGTGGGCTCGATGCCCAGTGTGGGGCGTGCAGGAGGCAGCCGATGGGTGAGTCTCTCATCACTGATGTTTGTCTCTCTCTCTCTCTCCCCCTCTCTCCCTTCCTCTCTGAAATCAATAAAAACATATATTAAAAATAAATAAATGTAATAAAAAAGCTTAGCAATATAGGTCCTCCGTGCAGCTCCAGGACAGGTCCCGGAGGTGACAGCCTGCCCCCCTGCCATCAGGAAGGGCTGAGGAGGAAGTCTGCAGCTGTCCTCTGTGGAGGCCTCCCGGGGAGGATGGAGGATGTGCGGGTGGGATCAGCGAGCTCTGCGCTTCCGTGTGGTCCCACCTGGTAGCTCCCTGCACCACACAAACAGGCCCATCTACCTAAGGGGCCATGTGGCAGCCGCGGGCTATGGGGGCGGGGAGGGGTCTGACTTCTCTTACCTGGCCTCTGCCAGTCCTTTCTGCCCACAGGGTTTCTCATTAGCTCCGGGCCTGCCCAGTCCACCACCTGAACAGGTCCCTTGGACCCATAGAACGGACACTGCCCAGGATGTAACCCTCTGCCCACTTGTCTCCCCTTCCCTTCTGGCTCTTGTGTATTATGCTGGACCGAGCTAGGGTTTGAAGAATGTCCTCTGCCCTTGGGACATTGGGTCTGAACTTCAGGAAGAGGACGGCACCGACCCCTTCATCTGCACGGGGTTTCCCAACTTCTTTCTAGTCAGGTTCACAGGTTGTTGCTCTTTTCTCTACTTTCAAGGAGAGGGTGGGTTGTGATGTATATGACGGTCATGGTAATTGACCAAGCAAGACATTCTGAATAAAATTTAGGAAAATTGGTGACTTTTTTTTTTATACTAAAGATAATAATGAAGTATTCTACATGGGTAAGAATTATTTCTAACTTCTTTTTCTAGTGAGCCTGAACTACGAATTTGTGTGTGTGTGTGTGTGTGTGTGTGTGTGTGTGTGTGTAAATCAGGTTTGTTTCTGATTATTTCCTTTTGTCATATATTTAAAACATAGTGTTGTGGACTGAATGTTTGTGTCCTTCCCAAATTTCATATGTTGAAATCCTAACCCCTTGTGTGATGGTGTTAGGAGATGGGGCCTTTAAGGATGATTAGGTCATGAAGGTGGGGCCCCCATGAGTAGAATTAGTGCCCTTCTCAGGGGAACCATGAGAGAGATGACCCAATCTGTGGTGTTCTGATAAAGCAGCCCAAACTGCGTAAGACACACAGTAGACATGCAGGTTGTTTTGCAGTCTCATCAGATAGATGGGATACTGTACCAGGTGACACTAGAGCAGTACTGCGCATGCTGTTACTATACTGTGTGTCACATTGGTGGCTGGGTCAGAGAGACAGAGCATCAGGGGGTATGGGGGTATTCATGGAATTCTCGGCCTTGACAGTAGACCTCCTCATTAGAAACTATTGGATATATTGGAAACCAGTGGACTACCCTATATAATAAAAGGCTAATATGCAGATTGTCCCCTTGACCGGGAGTTCAACCGGGAGTTTGACCAGGGGGCGGGGCCAGCCGGCCAACCGCTCATGGCCCCTCCCCCGGGCCAGCCCCACCCCTGATTGGCCTCCCCACCCGTGACCCCTCCCCCCTGGCCACCCTGATTGGAGCGGGCCTGCCGACCCCACCCATGCATAAATGTGTGCACCGGGCCCCTCGTGAGATAATAAGAACTAAATAGACATGTAGAGCTTGATATGTTGCTTGCATGGATAAAAATGAGAGTGACTAGCAGAGAGATGAGTTGTGCATTTCCGGCCTGTGATAAGGTGGGTTCTTGAGCTCCAGCGTTCATCACGTGTCGGTCATTTCGGATCCATGTGAGCGGAAGGAAAGGGGAGGTCTGAGCAAGCCAGGTTTTCAGAATGCATGTGGAAGTTTATTCCAGCAGCTTCATGGAGACAAAGTCTGATGGCATCGGGGGAGGCGGTGGATCGCCAAAGCATGGCCCGCCATCAGTCTCCAAATAGAAAACAGGCAACCGCAGAATGAGCCGTACAAAACCCCGCAGGCTCCGGGGAAAGGAGGAGGCAGCAGAAAACGGGCAGAGGAAGCTGAGAGCAAAAGAAAACAAGGGACTCTCTGGAAAACGTTCTGGAACAGAGCTCAATTCACGGGACGATCACAGTGTCTGAAACACTGAGATATAACACATGATTACTATTTATTTTTCTGCTGTTTTCTGCCATGGGGTTTTGAGCCCAGTAGAGCTAAACTATATCTGATGTGTTTGCATTCTCAAAGTTTGATGAACTTTGGAGTTTTATTTTTCTTAAGCAGGTTAATGTGTATATATGTATATATCTATACCTACGTGTCTCTGTCTATAAATAATATGGAAGAGAGGGAGTTCATTGAATTTTCTAATCTAGAATCATGATTAATAACTCAGAGAGGAAAAATTTTTAATGTAAAAACGACCTAAAAGATGAATGGGCGTGGACTGGGGAGGTCTAATACAGAAATAGAAGGTGCTGTGTGTAGGCATACTAAACTAAGAATGTGAAAATGGAAGACTATGAAAGATAAGGAAGATGCTAAGAAGTATTAATCATGCAAGACTACTAGAGAGAATTAGGAACATAATTTGGATCCGCTCAGCCGGAGGAATCTCTCAGTCAAGGACAAGGGGATAAAATATCTCTGAAAGGAAGAGGCTGCTGTGCCCCAGGGTAGCTCTGGGCGGGGAGACCCACGCCTTGAAGTACCAGGAGCTCTTGGTGAGCCTGGCTGCTCAGTGTGGCCCACGGGTAGCAGCGAAGCATCGCTGGAGCCCTGGTACCTAAGGTGCTTTCCTTCCCAGTTACTGAATCACTTACCAGGACCACAGGGCGATCCAGGAGCACGTGACAGGTCGAGGAGCACTGTTCGTATGGGGACTAACTAGCATTTTTTATGTGGGTAATTTTTTTAAATATATTTTATTGATTTTTTTTTTTACAGAGAGCAAGGGAGAGAGATAGAGAGTCAGAAACATCGATGAGAGAGAAACATCCATCAGCCGCCTCCTGCACACCCCCCACTGGGGATGTGCCCACAACCAAGGTGAATGCCCTTGACCGGAATCGAGCCTGGGACCCTTCAGTCCGCAGGCCGACGCTCTATCCACTGAGCCAAACCGGCTTCGGCTTATGTGGGTAATTTTTTGAGGTTATTGACTTCCTCAAGATTAAAGAGGAGATGAGCAGTGGAAAAGTTCTCTAGAGCAGATGTGGGTTCTAGGCAAAAGGGTTACTGACAGGTAGCCTCATATTGGATGGTTTAGAAGTAACGTTAACACCACAAAGAGCTGTCTGATACAGCCAATGAGGAGCCTCGGCTATGAAAGAAAAGAAAACGTATGTTAAGAAGAAGTGTTAACTGTGCAAGACGGAAGAGGGTCAGAGATTGGAAATCCTATATTCAAGTTATCGTTTTGAGATTTTATGTTTCAAGCAGAGATGGAAAGAAAATTTATGTGTACATAGACCATTGCAATACCAGCAAAAAAATGGTATTTGGTTTATTTTAGCAAAGCAATGGTCCCCAAGAGCCACAGAACAGCTTGCTGGTTTTGACTTTCTGGGTTTATTACAACTGAATACATACAAGCCTTGAGGTCAGAGGTAAACTTCTGGAAAACAGATGGTGTGGAAACACCGGTGAGGCCCAGGCCTGACCAGAGCCTGTCTCGGGAGCCACGGTCCTCACTAAGGGTCATTATGATTGGTCAGTGGTGGCATCAGCTCACTGACATCACAGTTGCCATGGGCAGGGGAAGCTGCAGAAGGGGCTTGCAGGGGTGAGCGCAGCCGTTCCAGGGTGTCCTTCGCAATCAAGGTCCCTCCGTTACTGATGCCCCGAAATGCCAGGCTTGAGTGGCACCTTCCTCTGTGTTTCAGCCAAGAATTTGGGGACAAAAAAGCTTCATCTTCTAAGTGACAACTTCAGTATTTAGTCTTGAGGAAGCTTCTATCTGCACATTCCCAGTGCCTTAAGGGAATTCTCATGCACCTCTGCAGAAGTTAAGCTTTAGTGCACAGTGGACGTGTTTATTTTATTTTTATTTATATATATACTAGAGGCCCTTTGCATGAGATTTGTGCAATAGGCCTTCCTTCCCCTGGCTGCCAGCACCAGTTTTCCTCCAGCACCCGGGACCCAGGCCTTCGCTCTGGCCACCGCCTTCCATCTTTGCTCTGGCTGGAGTCTTCAGTCTTCGCTCCAGCCGGAGCACCGCTCCTGTAGCTCCCTCCACTCCCCGCCCTCCCCGTCATAGCAGGCATCCCACTCCACCGGCCACTTCGCACCTGCATGCGTGCTGCCCAGAGGCCCAGTGCGGCTGGGGGAACAGGGCTGCTGCCTTCTTTGTTGGGTTAATTTGCATATTCCCTCCTGATTGGCTGGTGGGTGTTATGAAGTGACAGTCAATTTGCATATTTCTCTTTTATTAGTGTAGATTGATTTCAGAGAGAGGAAGAGAGAGGGAGAGAGAGATAGAAACATCAACAATGAGAGTCATTGACCAGCTGCCTCCTGCGTGCCCCCTCCTGGGGATCAAGCCTGCAACCTGGGCATATGCCCTGACCGGAAGTGGAACTGTGACCTCCTGGTTCATAGGTTGACACTCAACCACTGACCCACACTGGTCTGGCCAGCTGGACCTGTTTTGACAAATGTATGCACTGTTGTAACCAAGGCTTCAATCAAGATGCATATTTAGTGCACAGCTTGTTAGATTTACCCTAAATCATGCATGTTTCAATGATCCTATGAATTGTATTTTTATTTGCAGTTGTCAATTTTTCATTGCATTTGTCAATTTTACATTGTTCTATGGACATAATATAGAACAATGCTTATTGTCAATTGTGCATGAAAATACATTTGTCAATTGCTTGTAAAAATATAATTCATTTTTTATATTGGGCTTATTGCATTTCTTGCCTCATTTCCTGTGCTGTCTGTAGTCCAGTGTCTGAAAATGTTTTTATATATTTTGTTCAGTTTCCTAATCATTAACAATGCAAGGCTAGTCTGGTACACTAATTCATCAGAGCCAGAAGAGGGAGTTTTATGAGTTCTACTTGAGCAGACTTTATCTTATTCCACACCTCCTGTTTTATATGCCACGTTTTCATTTTAAACAGACATTAGCATATCTTTATATCATTTAAATTTCTTCATAAAAACTTGCATTTGGTAGCTGTTTAGTTTTTATCATATGAATGTTCTATAATTTATTCAAGTAGCCCTTTATTCTTGGACTGTGAAGTTGTTTACATTGGTTTAAATATTGCTATAGCAAGTTTTTTATGTCATCTGTTTGTATTTTCTTTTTTTAAAATATATTTTTATTGATTTCAGAGTGGAAGGGAGAGGGAGAGAGAGATAGAAACATCAATGATGAGAGAGAATTATTGATGGGCTGCCTCCTGCACGCCCTACACTGGGGATCGTGCTCACAACCCGGGCATGTGCCCTGACCGGGGATCGAACCATAACCTCCTGGTTCATAGATCAATGTTCAATCACTGAGCCACGCCAGCCAAGTTCATCAGTTTGTATTTCTGATGCATTTTACCTGTTTCTGATGCAGTAATTCTATCATTGCACTGTAATTTTTTTCATGAGCATCTCTGCTAGGGGATTACAAAGGATTACAATTTTTCTATCGCCCCAGTACCTAGCATCCATGGACTGTAAACAGTCCATTTCCCATGGACAGGTGGGACCTGCTACTCCATGAGAGGTCATCAGACTTGATAAGTAACACCTTTGTTTCTGTAAGCTTGGACCTTTCCAAGCAACACCTGCTCTCAGGTGACCCTCACATACTGGGCGTCAGTGAGTTGGAGATGAAGACACTGGGATGCAGAGGTGGGAAGTCAGGCGCTCAGAAAGTCCCTTTCCTCCACCTTTCCCTGAGTCTTGGGACCGAGTCAGCCTTCCAGAGGTCCTCTGAATTCCTGGGCCGCTACAGGGCTTATTCTTCTCCAAGTAATAGCTGGCACAGTGAGCCTCTAAAGGCCTTTTTAAGCCCGGCCGGTGTGGCTCAGTGGTTGAGCATCAACCTGTGAGCCAGGAGGTCAAGGTTTGATTCCCGGTCAGGGCACATGCCCGGTTGCAGGCTCAATCCCCAGTAGGAGGCGTGCGGGAGGCAGCAGATCAATGATTCTTCTCATCAGTGATGTTTCTATCTCCCTCTCCCTATCTGAAAACAATAAAAAAATATATTTAAAAATAAAATAAAGGCCTTTGTAAGACAGTGTTGTCCCCTGGGAACCTGGTTTAGGGTCGGAGCCTTCTCGAGAGCCCCTCGGTGTGATGAGCTGCAACGCCCTGGCTGCCCTTGAGTGTATCCCGACCCCCATAGCCTGTCACGTTCCACTTGGCCGTGGGCCCGGCTTTAATGGCTTTCTGCAGGTTGCTTTACAAGTGCTGCTTCGACATGCGCTTTAAGGAATATATTAACGGAGAGCGTTTGCATCGTCAGTGTCCCCAGACCTCCCAGCCGTGGACACCAGCGAGGACCCCTTTATATTATAACTCTGCAGCCAGAGCTCAGTGCCGTCCACTCATGTGACACAGAGAATGCGGCATGGGTTAACGTCCCCATATCGCTCAGTAGAACTGTGCCCTCCATGCAGCTCCTGTGTTCTTCTGGAAGCTTCCAGGGTTGAAATCATGTTGCTGTCTCTTTGCTCCAGGCTGTTCTTCTTCTTGCTGTTGTTAATCCTCACCCGAGGATATTTTTCCCATTATTTTCAGAGAGAGTGGGAGGAAGAGAGGGGGAGACCGAGAGAAACATCAATGTGAGAGAGGCACGTTGATTGCTTGCCTCCCACCCGCGCCCTGCGACCCTTCGGCATGCAGGCTGATGCTCTAGCCCCGTGGTCGGCAAACTGCGGCTTGCGAGCCGCACGCGGCTCTTTGGCCCCTTGAGTGTGGCTCTTCCAAAAAATACCACGGCCTGGGTGAGTCTATGTTGAAGAAGTGGCTTTAGAAGAAGTTTAAAAAATTTGGCTCTCAAAAGAAATTTCAATCGTTGTACTGTTGATATTTGGCTCCGTTGACTAATGAGTTTGCTGACCACTGCTCTAACCACTGAGCCACACCCGCCATGGCTTCTGCAGGCTGTTCCTAACGTTCCGCCTGGGCCACTGTCCTTCTTTGCTTCTCTTGAGCCTGAAGTCCTGGGGCGGTGGCCCACCTGCCACTTGCCATCCTCTCATCCACCAGTTAATGCTGCGTCCTCAGCCGGCACCATCCCTGGCACCCCGCTGCTTGATCTGTCCCCCCTCCCCCCCGCCCATGCCGGGCCTCACCTCTGAGCTGCTCCTGGTCCTCCCCAGATGCCATTCCACTCCTCTGCTTGACTGGGGGTGCGGCCCAGTCCCCCAGGGGACGCTGATGCATGACCTATTTCCTCTGCTGGGCTCCTTTCCGAGTGGCCCAGTACCAGGTCGTCAGGCCTGGCGTCGTGCAGAGCGTGGGAGGGGAGCTTTACTGATGGACACGTGTTCTGCTCTCCTCGTGGTCGGCGTGGAGCACGCTGTTGGGACACTTCAGCCAACAGCCACCCTGATGCACGGGACCAGCGTTCCCCTTCTTTGGCCCTGACTGAGTCTTCCTCACTCCCTCCTCAGGGGGTGTCTTCTCTGGCTGGTCCCACCTACACCTCGCCTGTATATGTGCGAACCCAATAGGGGACAGGTTTGGGTCCTCTTCTCAGGAAATCCTTCAACCTGCATTGCAATCAGTGGAGGAGGAGGAAGTAGATGGGCAGAGACCAGGAGGTGGAGCAGAAGGTATCTGGATTCCAGGTAGGGGGCTCACCTTGATCGCTGTCATACTGGGAGGTTTTAGACAAAGTATCGCATAAAAGACTCGCCCTTTATGGAGGTGTTTGGAGTTCCTAAAAGGCAAATCTTAGTCCTGTCTGTAATTAGACATCCTTCTAAGAGGAATGTCATTTTAAAAAATGTTTTTGATTTCAAAGAGAGGAAGGGAGAGGGAGAGAGGGATAGGAGCATCCATGATGAGAGAGAATCATGGATCAGCTGCCTCCTGCACGCCCCCTACTGGGAATCAAGCCCACAACCCGGGCATGTGCCCTGAACAGGAATTGAACTGTGACCTCCTGGTTCATAGGTCAACGCTCAACCACTGAGCCACACCGGCCGGGCAAGAGGAATGTCTTTTTTAATGCTTCTAGATATCAGGGCTAGAAAGTATCCTTAAAGTTAATGAATCCTGAAATTAGTCTTTCCTTATTCTGAGTTCAAATACAGTAGCAATCCTAGGGGGAAATGACTGGGATTTTTTTCTACCTACCAGCCTCTCAGATGCTTGGAGACAGCCCTCACGTCTGTCTCCCAGGTCTCTCTTTTCCTTACCAACCGTGCCCCCCCCCCTTTCCCCCTAGAGATTGATTACGTGTCAGTTTCCTGGGGCTGCCAAAGCAAAATGCCATAGTCGGAGTCACTTCAACAATAGAACTTTATCGTCACACAGTTCTGGAGCCTGGAAGTCCAAGGTCAAGGTGCTGGCAGGGTTGGTTTCTTGGAGGGACGTGCGGGAAGGACCTGTCCCGGGCCTGTGTCCTTGGCTGGCGGACGCTGCCCTCCTCCTGCCTGTCACGCGTCCTCCCTCGGTGCACGCATGCACTTGACCCCTGTTGTTTCCTTCTCTTCCAGTAAGGACACTAGTCCTATTGGATTAGGGACACATTAATATCCTCATTTTAATTTAATCACCTCTTCACAGACTGTAGCTCCAAATTCAGTTACATCCTGAGATGCCAGGGCTGGGGCTTCCGCATATGAATTTGGGGGGCACATCACAGTGTGTGTAGTTTTCTCGCTGTTGGGTTTGCTCCGCGGAGGAGGCTCCAGTGAGCTGTCCTGGGCAGGATGGCTTGGTGAACAAGGACAGTTCATCTTGGTTTTAGGTTTATTTGGAAAATTGGTGGTAGAATTTGCATTTGCATGGCAGTATTTTAGATCGGGGGTAACAAGAAGCCACATGGCAGTGGGAATTGAGAGGAAGGAACACAATTGAAGCCTGTATAGGAAGTCATTTTGCACCCGGCCAGTGTGGCTCAGTGGTTGAGCATTGACCAGGAGGTCGCAGTTTGATTCCCAGTCAGGGCACACGCCAGGGTTGTGGCTGGATCCTCAGTGGGGGACGTGCAGGAGGCAGCCAATCAATGATACTCCCTCATCATTGATGTTTCTATCTATCTTTCCCTTTCTCTCTGAAATTAATAAATGAATATATATTTACATATAATATATATATTTTTTAAAGAAGTCGTTTTGGAGGAACTTGAAAACACTGAATATGGGGCAGTGATGGGGAGCAGTCCAGGTTTCTGACTAGAATCCTGGGAGCTTGGTAGACTTTTCAGCTGAGCATAGCAAATAGAAGAGATGACGCTTTGGGGCTGATAATTAATTGCATATATATATATATGTATATTTCATTTAACTTTATTGTTGTCAAAAAGAGTTCCAGTTTTAGTCGCTTGATGGAATAAAAATTTGATATAGTTTATTTAACTTTATTTTTTGTCAAAAAGTAGTTATAGGTTTAGCCATTGGGTGAAATAAAACCCTGTTCGATTGTATTCAAGCCAAAGAGACAGCTGCATTTAACAGACTGAACCCATCTCTAATAAGAATGTCAGCTAGAGAGCTTCACATTTGCACTCTATGATTACATGGCTGAAAGCAGCACTCCACGCCCGGCTGGTGTGGCTCAGTGGTTGAGCGTCAACTGTTAACGTAAAAAACCATTGAAACCTGTAAAGAATTTTTGTGAGTTTATTTGAGCCAAACTGTCAACAATTGCCGGGAAGCAGAACCTCAACAAACTGAGATAATGCTCCGGAGAATGGCGGGCTACATCTGTATTTACACATTGCAATCAAAGGAAAGGGACGTAGGTGAGTTACATGAAATCCACTGGTGATAGGCTAGAGAGGCGGGAGAAAGCAAAGCAGGGAAACCCCTGGGACTGGATAAAAAGTAAAATGATGGACACTTACTTAGGTGGGTGCAAAAATAATTAACATAACAATAAAGGAATTTGTGGTATCTATCCTGGAGCCCAGGTACATTAGGTTATGCCCCAAGGGGTACAGAAAAAGAAAGGGAAGTTACAAGTTACCCAGATATTTCAAGACATTATTATAGATGCAAAAAGACAGATAGGCTCAGTTAAGGTAAAGGTTGACCTTGTCAGTGAAGATACCAGCCTAGGATGTAGCTACCCACCATAATTGCTTTTAGTTAAAGTTTAATTTCATCCTTTGTGGTTACTTTAGGTCTCTGAGTTTGCAGGACCGCCATGCAGGCCTCCCCTGAGCTTGTCAGGTCAGCATGTGGCCCCTTTCGTCCACATGACCTATGAACCAGGAGGTCACAGTTCCATTCCCGGTCAGGGCACATGCCCAGGTTGTGGGCTTGATCCCCAGTATGGGGCGTGCAGGAGGCAGCCAATCAATGATTCTCTGTCATCATTGATGTTTCTATCTCTCTCTCCCTCTCCCTTCCTCTCTGAAATCAATAAAAATATATTTTGGGGGGAAAAAAAAGAAAAAAGAAAGTGCTTCATTCTAATCCCAATGGCCTTGGGAATACAAGGCAGCGGTAGCCAGACCTTGTCCAGCATCTGGCCTCAAGGCTGGACACGGCAGGCTAACCCTAGCATCCATCTCCAAACCCACAGGGTCACCTCCCGCTCTGTCAGCCCATCATGACTTTGAACTAGATTTTTAGGTTCAGTGTCCGTAGATCTCTCTGCAGCACCCAGGAAGATAGATACACAGTGTGGACGAAAGGAGCCACATGCTAACCTGACAAGCTCAGGGAAGGCCTGCGTGGCAGTCTTGCAAACTCAGAGACCTGGAATAACCACAAAGGATGGTTTGAAAATTAAATATTTAACTACAAACAGGTTATAGTGGGCAGTCATTCCTAAGCTGATACCTTCCCTGACAAAGATCAACTTAGATCTTCTTTCCTGAGCCCATTTGCCTTTTCGCCTCTAAGATAACATATCTGTGAGATGTCTGGGTAACTTGTAACTTCCTTCTTTTGCTGGAGCCCCTGGGGCACAACCAAATGTGGTAGGCGCCAGGACAGATGCCTCAAATTCCTTCATTATCCTGTTAATTGTTCCTGTACCCACCTAAGTATGTGTCCATCATTTTACTTTTTGTCCAATCCCAGGGGTTTCCCACCGTTTGACTTTATCCAATGAATTTCATGTAGCCCACCTATGTCCCTCCTTTGATGGCAATGCATAAATACAGATGTAACCCACCATTCTTCGGAGCATAATCTCAATTCGTTGAGGTTCTGCTTCCCGGCATATGTCGACAGTTTGGCTCAAATAAACTCACTAAAATTCTTTACAGGTTTCAATGGTTTTTTCGTTAACATTACTTGGCGTAGTCGTGGCAGGATTCCAAAGAAAACTCACCCAGGATCATCCTATGGACTTGGACTTGGAGCTAGGATCCAGCAAAGGGCCCCTTGAGCCCACCGGTTCTCCGCCCATTGGGTGAACGTGGGTGAGTCGTCTCTTGGATCCAGGACCTTCCCTCGCTTTGGTAGAGGGTCTGACTTTATTTGAGCTGTGTTTTAAAATCCTCGAGGTGGAACCAGGGTTGACAGAACCCCAGGTTAAGGGTTGGCAGAACCCAGGCTAAGGCGGGACTGGAGAAAAAAAAATGGGTGGCTGGTTTTGATTTTGGCTTTTCAATTGGAATTGCTGAGAGTCTGAGCAAAAGTAACTTTCGCCGTATAAATGAGCTGAACTCATTCAGCTCCGAAGATAAAGGGGCAACATTTTCTTTATTTTTAAAGAATAGTCCGATTCTGAGGTGTTCTTAGATGACTAAGAATTTTGTGGAAGTGTCAGAAATGCAGGAGCCCCATCTGGAAGTTCCGACACAACTGCTAAATGGCTTTTCTAGGGGGCCACCATAAGATTTGGTCTGCCCGGACCCCAAAACTTTTTTTGTGGTTTTAGACAGCCGGGAGAGAAACTGAGGCCACATTTGACCTACTACATAACATATCTAAAGTTTGCTCAGACTACAGATATCCAAAAATAAAAAAATTTAACATGGGAAATTGTGCCTCCAAGGCTAGAAGCTCCCAAGACCCCAGCCCTCATTTAACACTCCTGATAAGAAGCCTTTACTTGCAAGTACTTAACAGAAATGAGAAAATTTAACTAGAAAATATTAACTGAGGAATGGCCAGAAAAAAGAAAGAAAAAAAAATGCAGTTTGTTTGGGGTACCTATGTTAATATTTTGCATGCAGAAAAAAAAAAAAAAAATGCCGGCTCTGAAATTAAAGTGAATGAGTATATGGGAAGCGTATCTTGATTTGGAAACTAGAAGCTTCTAAGAAAAAAATTTTCTTCCAATAAGATGGAAATTAATAAAAAAGATTTTCAGAGACTGTTTCAGAACTATTTTGAAGTTAACAAATGTCTACAGCCATTTTTGTATAGTCCTTTGGGAATGTACTGAAATTCTAGAGAGAGGCAGTTCCCGAACCGGGGACAAAAGACACTGCTTTGGTAATTTTAATGCTAGACATTCTCTGGTGTAAATTCTTAGTGTGTTTTCTGCGCGCCTGTATAAGAGTGTTGATGTTTTTGTGTCTCTTTGTTGTTGTTTAATTTGTTGAAAGAAGAGGCAACTTCCGCTTTGGGGAAGCCTAGTTGTGTGTGGTGGGGTTGAAGGCGTGAGAGAGATTGCAAGAACGTCCCAGCAGCTGCCAAGAATTCTTATTAATCTTGGGGGCTCTTCTTGCTCTCCCTCTCAGGGTTCAGCCTCCAGAAACAGCTAGTGAGATTTCTGTCTGTCTGTCTGAAAATATAATTGTGGCTGTCTATCTTTTAGGGATTTGGTTTGCTCTTTCCTTATTTGTTGTGAGAATAAACAAATCATCTTCTCTGTCAAAGAATAGTTTAGACAGCCTCCATTTTGGACTGTGACTTGGCAGCCGCCATGTTGGCCGCATGGTTTGCTTCTTCCCTTGAAAGAGCAAGGGCCAACCCCTCCCTTTGAATTAGCCAATCGGGAAAGACCGTGTGCCTGAGCTCCAATCAAGAGCAAGGACAGGTTACGTGCCTTGTTAAGGCACTCTGCTTCAGAAAGAAACTTGCAAAAATTCTCAGAGCTAAGTTCAAACAGGAAACTTTAGGAGGGTAGCATGTGTCCAGTCAGGGACACTGGCAAGCCAAGAGTCATGATTCCCTGTGGGGGCGTCTGCCAGTGATACTCTGGGTATTTGCGTTTCACATATTGGGAGTTTATGTATTATTTTCAATGCTCAATACACTGCTTGCAATAAGCCATGTGCCTCATTTTAAACTCTTACATATTATTCTTTATATGTTGAAATTATAATTGAATCTAAAGGTATACAAATTTTATATTATTCTCTGTCATTTTACAGGGATTATTACTTACCAAGAAGTTGTTGTCTTGGAATGTTATATTTTATAGAAAAGCAAAGTTTTTATCAAATCTATAACCATGCCACTTTTAAATTTTTGTCATTTGTGGACAGCTTTATTCTGATGCATTTGTAGGTATATATGTCTAGAAAAATCCATGAAAAGGACTCAGATTTACTCTAACTTGCAGGCTTCTAAGCAGGTCATATTTTGAACTGGATGAAGATTTATAGAACTTCAAGGAATAAATAAACAAAAACAACTATGGGACTAAATGAATTGAAGATAATTATTCTTATGATTCTATTTAAAATATTGTTGACTCTTAAATCTCTTGTTTCCTGAATATAGGGAAAAGTAAAGAGCAGACATTCTGCATTATAGGAACTAACAAATTGGTAACAGATTCATTTCACAGTGCGCTCCCGGGAGACGAAGCGTTCAAAGATCATGGCTTACAACCAGGAGATTTGCTGTCTTGGAAAAGACACCAAATAAAAAAACTCTCCAACCTCATTGGAGGGGACCTTACCAGGTATTACTAACTAACCCATGTGCAGCTAAGCTTAAAGGAGTTAGCTCATGGATTCACATTTCTCATTTAAAAAAAGGCATCTGACTGTGAATGGACATCTACTCCCATCTCTGACACCATCTCCGTCTGCAGCAGAGATCACAGACTTTTCAAGGACGAGAAGTCGCTGACCACGGAGGCAGACAGCTATCCCAAGATGACGTCAACAAGGCCTGTATACTCACAAACTGATAGCTTGTTTTTATATCATCTGATTGATACTGATTGAATGTACATAAAATGATTTTCATATTATTATTATCCTTATGGTTCCCTAGTGGAAACAATGTCTACCCCCCAGACCTCTTTCTTTATTAGATATGAAAAATTTAACTTAGATACCTGCTAACCTTTCCTACCTACTACACAATGATGTTCTGGTTATCAGGTATGATAGTGAAATTAATGCCTTGTTAGCCACACATTGGTCTTCTCCTATCAATATAAGCTTTGGTTGTTGTTGTTGTTGTTGTTTTCTGGCTCTATCTATTATAAAGGACCCACCTTAGGCAAATACCTCCAAGAATATTTCCCTGATAATTCCACTGGTAGAATTGTATATGGATGTAATCTGGATGAATATTGTATGGCTATAGAGATGGGTGATGAATAGCTAAGAAAAACACCTGGATATGATGGCCAAAGGCTTGCAGCAGCCTGTCCTATCTGTCATAGCATACCATGTCCTCGGACTCACCAGCCATGCTCTTGTGGCTGGATGTCTGTGAAACAAGAAAGAAATCAATGGATCCCATTTCAGAAATTATTGACATCATTTGGTGGGTAGAGATGTTTATAATTACCCCTCCATCCTTGCATCCTGGATGCTTGTGGGAAGCCCTATGGAATACTCAAACTCTAGCTCATTTGGGGGTCACCTTCCCCATTTAACTATGGCATGGGAAACTCAACATTTTGGGCTCCACTCAGTATACCCTAACTGCTCCCAAGCCATAGCTACCCAATGGCAACAACATTCCTGGTGGATCCAACAACATTGGTCCCCCTAAAAGAAGCAAAAGGGGAATACTTGGAGCAGTAGGGGCTGGCCTTGGTATCCGGGACAAGCTGAAGTTGTATGTAGCTAATGAAGAATGTCATTCATTAGAAAAAGATTTTTATCTCAAATAGGTCACATAGAGGGAATGCTGTTTCTGGAAGAAGGAAAAACAGTGGGAAGCAGCATGGAAAGATAATAAAGCCTTAGTTTAATGGATAGAACAGGCTCGACAGACTAAAAACTCATGCCCAAACCCAACAATGGGAACATGCTTGTGCCCTAATTCAACTGGGCCTGTTGTCTATGCTAATGCAAGGAATCTGAAGTGGCTATGAAACAATGGCCAACTATAATGGCTGCAGAAGCCCAGGCCAGACACTTATGGGACTCATATGGTTCCCCAGGCATTTGGAAAATTTTAAATGGGAAATGTGATCTACAATATTGTGTTTTTAAAAGCCCAGGTGCGAGTTAAATCCTAGGCTTAAATTCCCAGTAGTTCAACTGGCCGGCATAGGGACCATCCTCAATAATACTAGAATACTTCCAATGGGAAGTAGATGGGCCATATTTAAAAATAATAAACAATGTGAACCCATCTCACTGTCTGAAAATTGGAAAAGTGAATGGTTATGCCCTCAATCCATATGGAATACTGAATTCACCCAGTCCTGGCTTATTGTATCTACCCCAACAAATAATATAGTATATAGGAAAGGGGCGTTTTTGCTGGGAAGGGTTAAAAGCAATCTTTACTGTAATATCACCAAGTTTACATTAAATAATACTAGAATATGGTGTAATACTGAAATTATAGTCAGAATGACTTTGCCTGGTGTTCATAAAATCTGTGATAATATTGATACTGAAAAACCAATGTATTGGGAAATTGAACTCCTCCCCATGAAGCCATTTTTATGGGAACTAATTGGCCAGAAGAAAATTAGAGCTCCTAGATAATGAAATAGTAGAGTCTTAATTCATTTGGCCAAACATATCATAAGGTACAAATGACAGTGGATGAAGGAGGAAAGCATAATTAGCTTAATAAAAGATTATGATAATACATGTAAAGGGTTTTTTGGTTAGCTGTGATGCTTGTTCCCCTTAGAATTTTCCTTGTCTAGTATTAGACATTTTCTGTTCCTAATCAGTGTTATTGGTTTACTATTGTTACTTTTGTTCTTGATATGTAAATGTTATATTAGATGCAGAAAAGCAAAACGTAAGACAAACAGCAAAAAGACTCGGATCATGGTGGCTCAAAATTAGAAATGATCCAGAATACTTTTTAACAAGGACATATAGGATTTGACTGCCTCCCATTTACCTGCCTTTTTAAAATATATAATTCGACCTTAAATGCCATCTAAGGTTATGGTCTTGCCCCATCCCCAGTGGTCCACCTGTTCAGCAAGATATGCTGACACTGAGACATCCTAGGAATGAGCCTTCCTAGCACCGTGGGACTCCATTATCCAACCAAAAGGTTGGTCATCAATGCATCCTTTGGATTGATTTATGACCAAAAGGGGAATGTGTGGACGAAAGGAGCCACATGCTAACCTGACAAGCTCAGGGAAGGCCTGCGTGGCAGTCTTGCAAACTCAGAGACCTGGAATAACCACAAAGGATGGTTTGAAAATTAAATATTTAACTACAAACAGGTTATAGTGGGCAGTCATTCCTAAGCTGATACCTTCCCTGACAAAGATCAACTTAGATCTTCTTTCCTGAGCCCATTTGCCTTTTCGCCTCTAAGATAACATATCTGTGAGATGTCTGGGTAACTTGTAACTTCCTTCTTTTGCTGGAGCCCCTGGGGCACAACCAAATGTGGTAGGCGCCAGGACAGATGCCTCAAATTCCTTCATTATCCTGTTAATTGTTCCTGTACCCACCTAAGTATGTGTCCATCATTTTACTTTTTGTCCAATCCCAGGGGTTTCCCACCGTTTGACTTTATCCAATGAATTTCATGTAGCCCACCTATGTCCCTCCTTTGATGGCAATGCATAAATACAGATGTAACCCACCATTCTTCGGAGCATAATCTCAATTCGTTGAGGTTCTGCTTCCCGGCATATGTCGACAGTTTGGCTCAAATAAACTCACTAAAATTCTTTACAGGTTTCAATGGTTTTTTCGTTAACAACAGCCTTGTGGGTGGCTGCGATCCGATGCGTTGGCCTTGCAGAGTCCTTTCATTTCAAAACCATCATCTGTGAAAGCCATTCAGCAAATGACTTCAACAAGTTTCCACCACTCCAATGACTTAATTAGAGCAAATTGCTTTCAAGTACGGCGCAGACTGGGGTGGCTGAGGGTAGGAACATGAAGAAAAATGATAATCTTGGTTTTTCTCTAGCCCATTATGAAGCCAACTTGATTGGCTTCGACGTTCACAAAGGAACGCATTTTCCCTCCTAATTAATGCTGCCACCAACACAGTCACAGCTCATAAAACTCCGCTGCAGAAACCCTGGCTGCCTTTGTTTACTGTGCGTGGGTAGCATTTATGGCATTAGCTGGAGAAGAATGACTGACCCGGGGCAGGCGGGGGATATGAGTTATATCCTTTTGTTCAGGAATGAACTCCCTGAGCCCCAAGGTCAGTCACAGGTGTGGGCCCTCACCTCCTGTCTTCCTGCTGCTCGGATGGGGTCAAATCCCCAGGAGCCGCCAGTGTCTGAGGAAAGTCCCTTGTCATGTGAAAGGGGTAAAAGAGACCCTAGAATGACCAGCGTTATTTCTACTGAAATAATCTCTTGCATTCTGCATCAAAGGACACGGGCTGGGCCAGAGGTGGTGGGACTTCAGGGGAGAGTGGGGGACAGGAAGTGTAGGAGGTAATTGCTCCTGGCGGGGGGTGGGGGGGGTGAAGTGGCAGGAGCCCCCTGGGGGAGGCCAGCTGTCTGGGGAAAGGACCTCTGGGTGAGTCTAAGGAGAGGAGACATTGAGAGCCCCAGCCAGCTCACCAGGGAGCTCTGGAGTGAGTTTAGAGTTAGGCAGGGATGGTGCGCAGACTCCCACGCCGCCCTGAGAACCACTGTGGCTTAGAAGGGGATCTGCCCTCCTGTCCGTGCCAGAGGCCTCTAACCAGACCGCTAACCTCAGACGGGAATGCCCGAGTCTGGCACCAGCCTGCACCACGGGAGCCAGCAGGCTTGGTCTCTGAGCTCAGCTGGGATTCCTGGACAAGGAAAGAGAAGAGAAGGGCAGACAGGGAGACAGACTTCCTCCTCTTAGGGTACATGGAGCTAGAGGTGAGCTTCAATTAGGAAAGTAAAAGATCATCACCGAGTTTTATCCATAGCTAAACTAGCCAAGCCAGTCATGTCAGTTACATTGGGCAAATCAGAACATTGGTTTCTCCTCAATCACCATCAAAGATATTAGTACAGTTGACCCTTGTACAATGCAAGGGCTGGGGTGCCGACCCATGTGCAGTTGAAAATCCATGCATAACTTCTGACTCCCCCAAAACTTAACTACAGTAACCTTCCCATCCTCAGGGGATTGGCTCCAAGATCCCGTGGACACCAAGATCGGCGGACACTCCAGGCCATTATATACAACTAGAGGCCCGACGCACGAAATTCGTGTGCGGGTACGGTCCCTAGGCCTGGCCTGCCATCAGGGCCGTCTTCCCCAGCTGCCCACAGCCAGCCCTGCCCCCCACCGCCACCCACCCCCGGTTCCCCATTCGCCTTTGGGTGATCGGAGCCTGCTGGCCGGGAAAAGGGACCAAGAGTTGTCAGTGCACCTCATAGTGACTGGTCGAGCGGTTGTTCTGGTCATTCCACCTTTAGGTTCAATTTGCATATTACCCTTTTATTATGTAGGATATGGTGTGGAGCCTGGCTGGCGTGGCTCAGTGGTTGAGCATCAACCCATGAACCAGGAGGTCATGGTTTGATTCCCGGTCAGGGCACATGCCCGGGTTGCAGACTCAATCCCCAGTGAGGGGTGTGCAGGAGGCAGCCAATCAATGATTCTCTATCATTGACATTTCTGTCTCTCTCTCTCTCTCCCTCTACTTTCCTCTCTGAAATCAGTATAGATATATATGTAAAATATGGCATGGAACAGTGCATACAATTGGGCTCGTGCATCTGCGGATTCCTACCCATCAATTTATATCCCGGTTGAATCCACGGATGCAAAACCCCGGGATCCGGAGGGCTGACTGTATACATATGAAAAAATGTCCAAGTACAATTGAACCTGTGCAGTTCAAACCAATGTTCAAGAGTCAACTGTATTATCAACCATAATAATAATCAGTATGATCATTCCGTATTAATAATTGGCTACCAGTTGTGTGGCCAGATTCTGTAGTGGAGACTCACAGATCTTGTCCTTCATTCTTATACTAGTAGCTCTGCCTGGTGAATTTTCTGATTCTTGTTCCATGGACACTTGGACACGGGAAGAAATTAACCGATTTGCCCAAAGGCCCCCAGCTCATGAAGTGAAGGCTCCCGAATTCAAACCCAGGCCCGCCCCATCCTCTGGCCCCTCCTGGGTGGTCTTGGAAACCATCATGTTTGCTTTTCCTGACACCTCACCTTGGACCAGTACAACACTTACCGCAAAGGAAAATGATTGCACTTGGGCCGGTCGGGAGCTATACCCACAGTTAAACTCTGTTATCTCTCTGCTCTGCTGGCGAGTTTGCTCGGGAGGAGGCAGCTGTATTGCATGCGTTCTGTTCTCAGCTCCTCGCCTCTGGATCTTACCCAGGAGCCTGTGTGTAGCAGCTGCTCCGAGTGCTGTCGGGGACCCCCCAGGGCAAGTGCCTATGCCCTGCAGGGTAAAGAGCATCTACTAATCCACAGGAAAGGACAGCTCAGTAGAAAAAGGGGCCAAAATATGAGAAGCCGAAATTCAAAGACCAATAAATACGTATGGGCAATACATGCTGAGATGCTGCTCCAGCTCACTGGTGATCAGGGGCCTGGGGGTTCAAGCAAGACCAGGATTGCATTTTGTGTTTTCTGGCTTATCGCAGAAGAAAAACGATCATTAACATCTAGGGTCCGGGAGGTGCAAGGAAACAGCTTTGTTTGGGGGAAATGGCAGTAGGGATAGCTTTACCAGAAGTCAATTAGACCTTCCCAAATTGTAAATGCCTGTGCAAGCAATCTTACTTCTAGAAATGAATCTCCAAGAACTATTGATACACTAGAGGCCCGTTGCACGAAGATTCGTGCAAGAATAGGTCTTCCTTCCCCTGGCTTCACTCCCGGCCATCTGGGAGCCTGCAGTCCTTGCTCCCAGCCAGAGCACAGCTCCTGTAGCTCCCTCCGCCCCCTGCCCTCCCCATCATAGCAGGCATCCCGCCCACCATCTTTGTTGGGTTAATTTGCATACTCACTCCTGATTGGCTGGTGGGCGTCATGGATGTACAGTCAATTTGCATATTTCTCTTATTAGTGTAGATATGCTGAGGGTGTTCACTGTGGCCTTGTTTAAAATAGTAAACAACGGAGATGCCGACTTCGTGGAGACTGGTAAGCAGTTGACAGCATCACCAGTCAGCGTGGTGGTGAAGACCATGGACTTTGGAACCAGATTGTCTGAGTGTAAACCATAGCGCCACCTCTCGGTCGCTCTGTGACCTTCAGCGAGTCATCGGTTCTGTCTGTGACTCAGCTTCCTCACGTGTAAGGCAACCATAGATAGCACCTAACTCCCAGGGTTGTCATTAGTGGTTGAGGTCAACCAGAGTCTGATACAGAGTGAGCCTTAGAGAAGTGTTTTCTGTTGTTATTGCTGTTATTATCTTCTTCTTTGAGAAATACTATTCAGTTACTAGAGAGAAGGACTGTTCTGGCCTGGAAAGTTTCAACAGACACATGTTTCGTGAATGGAAGAATGTTTCAGAACATTGTCTATGGTAAATCCCATTTGGTAAAGTAAAAAATAAAACCATATTTTTATTTTATTTTTAATTTATTTTTATTGATTTCAGAGAGGAAGGGAGGGAGAGAGAAACATCAATGATGAGAGAGAATCATGGATCAGCTGTCTCCTGCATGCCTCCCATTGGGGATTGAGCCCCTAACTCGGGCATATGCTCTGACTGGGAATCGAATCATGACCTCCTGGTTCATAGGTCGACACTCAGCCACTGAGCAACACTGGCTGGGCTCGCCTGTATTTCTTTTTTTTTTTTTTAAACCATATTATTAAAATATGCAAATATATGTGCAAAGCTGTTAACAGTAATTTAAATAATTTGAGGAGTAGGACAAGGAATGGGGCAGAGATAAAGGAAGGATATTTTATTTTGTATGCCTCTAAAGTGCTTGAATTTTGCCTAGCCTTTGTGGCTCAGTAGATGAGCGTCGACCTATGAACCAGGAGGTCACAGTTCTATTCCCAGTCAGGGCACATGCCTGGGTTACAGGCTCCATCCCCAGTGCAGGCATGCAGGAGGCAGCCAATTAGTGATTCTCTTTCATCATTGATGTTTCTATCTTTCTCCCCCTCTCCCTTCCTCTCTGAAATCAATAAGAAATATATTTAAATAAATAAATAAAGTTCTTGAATTTTATCTCAAGCTCATATCATTTTTACAATGAAAAAATAAGAATAGCATACCTGTCTGGTCAGCATACTATGAGCATACTACATGTGCTTGTCTGTTTATTGGATAGGGATTCTAATTATAATATTGGGAATACCAGTTGTAATTCAGGCATCGCTTAAACATTAGTGTTAAATATCTTGTTAAGTGAGAGCTCATGACAAATGCCAAAAGTCAGCAAAGCACTATGAAAACTCAACCATGTGGGGACGTGAGTTGTTTTGGAACTCGAAATGCTTTGGCTAAATGAAAAGACCTTATTATGAAAATAACAGATTTTCCTTTCCTCTAATTTTATAACTCTTGGCAGTACAACTCTGGTTGTGCTGCGAAACGTTTGAAAAGGAAGTGAGTGTAACGCACTGAGCTTTATTTTCCAAAATAGATAGGTTTACGTTTTGTCTGGGAGTTGTAGGATACTGCGATATCGGGATATCACTTAGAAGGGGGTGGCAGGGGAGTGTGGGGGAGGGGCTTTCTTCTGGGCTCTAGACTGAAGTAGGAACCCTTAAGTCACAGATATGGTACAGCAGCTTTAACCCTTTGCACTCGCTTGCTTTTTTCTCGATTCCTTTATTCTAATGCTAACCGTGTCGAGTCACACTCGACATCCGAGTGCAAAAGGTTAAAACGGTGAACGAGGCCCCGTGTTCTATGACAGTGAGAGCCCAGCTGGGACCGGTAGACAGTGGTGACACTGAGGACACTCAGTATTGGGTGGTCTGGTCTAATGGCATGAGATTCAAAGCTGGGGACTCTTCGGGGAGAAGGAGGGAGAGTGCAGGATCTCAGTGGCAATGAGGAGCAGGGAGGACATCCACCGCCCCAGGGGGACAAGGATGAAGGGAGGAGCAACAGCTTCCCTGAGGGGCTGCAGGGAGAGCAGTGGCCCTGGGGCAAGGCCAAGTTTCCCGTGGGGCAAGGAGATGAGGGAAAGGTTGAGGAATAGATAGTATAATAATAATACCACGTGCTCGGCCCGGCCTGTGTGGCTCAGTGGTGAATGTCGACCTATGAACCAGGAGGTTACGGTTTGATTCCCGATCAAGGGCACATGCCCGGGGTGTGGGCTCCATCCCCAGTAGGGGGCGTGCAGGAGGCAGCCGATCAATGATTCTCTCTCATCATTGATGTTTCTCTCTCTCTCCAGCTCCCTTCTTCCACCTGAAATTTTAAAAATGTTTAAAATGTTTACAGTATTCAAAATCAAATTTTCCTTAGGCATTGCCGTTCCCTTGCTAAACATTTGACCCGTGGCTCAGAGACCCGGCAGCTGCATGCTAAGCACACTTCCCGCAGAGCCCCGTGCAGGAAAGGCTCGGGGCCTGAATTCATGTAAATATCATGACGGCAGGTTGACATCAAGGGGAAGGTGGCGGAGGCTTAGAGTTTTTCAGGAAATGTCCCGCTCCCCTGAGGGTTCTGCTTTTCCACCGGACACACGTTTATTGAGAGACACAGGTGTGTGTGTGTGTCACGTGTTAGGTGTTGTATTGTGTGTTTGTATGTGTTGTGTATGTGGTGTTTGTGTGTGTTATGTGTATGTTTTGAGTGTGTATGTGTTGTAGGTGTAGGTGTGTTGTGTGTTTGTGCATGTGTTTTGTCTGTGCTGTGTGTGTTGTGGTTGTGTGTGTGCTGTGTATGTGCTGTGTTTGTGTGTTGTGTGTGAGGAGCAGGGGGCAGTAGACTATGGAGGAAAGAATCGCATCTCTAGCATTTCTCCTCTCTCTTGCCTTTCTTCCTTCAAATTTGAAAGTCTAGAGTGTTGGGTACAGAATTATTAGAAATTAGGAAGTTTGCATTAAGCTTACTTTCTAACTCACTAACCCTATTTTTATAGATCAAAGAGCACCATTTGGATAAGTGAATGGAGTGTATCATTTAAAAACAGAAAGACTAAGCCAGGGTGTTCTGGGTGCCTTTTAGGATGTTGTATTACTAGTATAGATACACGTTTTTCAAAGCTAGAGATGCTGCCTTAGTGCCTGTTCAGCTGCATTTGCAGCAGAAAAGGTGGAAACACCTGGGTGCAGTGGCTGGTGGGGATTTGGTACCGACTGAAGGCACCTGCTTTTGAGGGACAGCAGTTCCTGGTCCCCAGGGCTGAGCTCCGGGGTGGGAACGCGGGCCCGGAGCGGCCAGATCTTCCTATATTTAAAAAGAAATCAGAATACTAGATTTTTAATGAGTTCCCATTTTTTAAATGATGGAGACTAATTCCACCATGTTTACAACGAGCCAGAAGCCAAAAATATTATTCCTTCCCCAGGCAGCCAGTTTGATGTCTTTGATTGGACCATCACCAAAGCAATGCTCCCATTTGTGATGTCTAATATCAGCCAGGGTCACTGCAGACTGTAACTCCAAATAAGCAAACTTACGTGTGGATTTGTCCAACGATAGGAATGTTCTCTATGTCTGTTGTCAGATCCAGTGGCCACTGGCCCCCTGGCTAAAGTACGGCTACTGTGACTAAGGAACTGGGTTTAAAATTTCATAAAAGTGCCCTTCCGGCATGGCTCAGTGGTTGAGCATTGACTCAGGAGGTCACGGTTCGATTCCTGGTCAGGGCACATGCCCAGCTTGCAGGCTCAATCCCCAGTGTGGGACGTGCAGGAGGCAACTAATCAATGATTCTCTCTCATCATTGATGCTTTTCTCTCTCTCTCTCTCTCTCTCTCTCTCTCTCTCTCTCTCTCTCTCTCTCTCTCCCCCTCTCTCCCCTCTCTCCCTCCCTCCCTCCCTCTCTCCCTCCCCCCTCCCTCCCTCTCTCTCTCTCTCTCTCTCTCTCTCTCTCTCTCTCTCTCTCTCTCTCCCCCCCCCCTTCCTCTCTGAAATCAATAATAAAAATATGTTTTTTACAAAACAGTAAACTTTCATTAAACTTTAAATAGCCACATGTGGCCAGGTGGCTGTCACGTCTTACCTCCTGGTCTCCGCACAGTTCTGGTCTCCATAGAAACCCAACCAAGAGTTACTTAATTGTACCAAACCAAGATACGCCTTTGATTCTCAAAACGGAATAAGGAGAGACGGGAGCAAACCCACCCCAGCACTGCCGGGGGCCAGGGCAAAACTTTATACATCTAACGGCATGGAGCTTGTAAACCAAGCTGACACACTCCTTTTTAAAAATATATATGTTTTTATTGGTTTCAGAGGGAAAGGGAGAGAGAGAGAGAAATATCAGTGATGAGAGAGAATCATTGATTGACTGCCTCCTGCATGCCCCACACGGGATGGGGCCTGCAACCCGGGCATGTGCCCTGACCGGGAATCGAACTGTGACCTCCTGGTTCATAGGTCGACGCTCAACCACTGAGCCCCACCGGCCGGACTGGAAACTTATTTTGAACAATTGATGGATCACATTCATTTCCCCAGTGTCCTAACTGGTCAGGGGAGTTCTGTTATCACGCTGAAGGCTGGAGAGCGCCACCCTGATTGTGCTGCAGCTCCCTCTTGTGGTGAAAAGGTGGAGCGGGAACATGATCCCTGATGGTGGAGAAGAAATAGTTGGTCCAGCCCAGAACTGGAAAGGAAGAACTGAGATGGGCTGCAGAGATTGGGGGCTGCTGATCAGCTGTTCCTATAGGTCAGCACGGCCTACGGGACAGGCGGCATGCCTTCTGCAAGCCTGTCGAGACCCTGAGATGAGCCGCTACCCTCCCCGAGGGCACCCCCATTTTACTGCTTCCTCCTGAATGTTTTCCTCCCTGCATCCACTCTTCATGGTTAAAAGCAATCTTGTGTGATTTCATATCTCACACATAATGCAGTCATGGAAATTCATGCAAATATTTCACTGCCGAAATGTGTTTCCCCTGTGGGCCTGTTTCCGTAATAGAAATATTTGGCGATCTTGGGGTGGCTTTCGGAAGAGGCGGTTGCTTTTGCTCAAGGCCTTGACCTAATTTCTCCCGTGCCAACGTCACCTTCAGTCTGCGGAAACAGAGACTTTTGAAGGATTACTAGAAATGGAAAGGCCGCGCTCCATGCTCTGTGATTCTTAGGGTGACGAAATTTGAAAGCACCATCTTGCTGAGCGATTATTGCTAAGGGGTTCGGTAACCACTGGTCCATGCGGAGATCTCTTGAGTCCCATCACTGGAGTGGCTGCAATGTGGGGCAGGCCGGGGGAGCGGGGTGAAGCCAACCTCATCCAACACAGAGCGAACATCCAGGCAACCCGGGATGGTGGGGTTTGGGGTTGGCGCTGGAGGTGGGAGAAACAGGGGAAGGTACACAGCCCCAGCCCAGCCCTCTGTTCTTCTGAGGGGTGGACGGGTGTAGTTCTGCTCTGTGGGACAGAAGGGTCTGCTAGTCCTCATTGCCTCTGCACCAAGCATGTCAAACTCAAAGGCTAACGGGCCAAATAAACGAGGCGTGGGGCCCGCGGGCCATGAGTTTGACATGCTGGCTCTGTGCCGGAGGCCAGTTCCAGCATGTCAGCAGGTCTGAAGCATCTGGGATGGCTGAAAGGCACTTCCCCCAAACCTGAATAGGACATTTCCCCAAACCTAAAGATTTGTGTATATTATCCTTTGCAGCCAGACAGCTCAGAGCATCTTAAATCTGCATGTTATTGCCTCCTGTTGGCCAAACACCTGAACAGCTGTAGGCTATTCCCCAAACTGACCATGCTTCTGTACTCATCTACCCTTTGAAACCTTACCCTTTGAAGTGTATGTCTCCACCTTGCCTTAGGACAAATTGTGTTAATAAATAGCACAGGGTCCTTAGACAAGGGGTAGTCTTCAGTTCCTTTAGCTGAAGATCTTCTGACCCCCCAATGCCTTTCAAAATTATCTTTCATCCTTGGACTCCTTCTTGAATCTACCATCAGCTCCTTTCTCCAGATTGCTGAACCCTTTGTAAGCCTGGGACAAGAACCCCGGCAGCTCTGGACTCTTGCCCACAGGGAAGCCAGGGGTTGTGGTAGCAGGAGCTGGATGTATCAGTGGCCACAGGGAGCTTCCAGTTTCTATTAGCTACCTTTTTTTGGAATATGAAATAAGCTTTTTATTCAGGCAGGACCAACATTAAGATACTGAGTAGAGTGAAGAGATTGGGGGGGGGGGGGAGAATCACAGACAATAGTATGGTGATTACCTACCAGAGGGAAGGGGGGTGGGAGTAGGTAGAAGAGGGTACAGGGGCATAAATGGTGATGGAAGGAGGCTTGATTTTGGGTGTTGAACACCCAATACAATATACAGGTGATGAATTTTAGGATTGTAGATCTGAAACCTATAAAATTTTATTAACCCATGTGATTGCAATAGAAAGAAAAAAATAAAATACTAAGTAGATGCATATTGAACACTTTTTAGAGGGAAGTGATGGTGTCTTGCTGGCCTTCTCAGGTGTGCTTTGATATCTTTTAAAGGTGCAATAAAGATTTTCTAAAAAGATAAAGTGGAATTGTTCTATAAGAAAATACTAAACAGAGTAGGTGCTATTTGTACACGTTTGTAAAAGAATTCCTTTCCTTGCGCCCTTCCAAAGCGGGGGTGGGGGTGGGGGGGTCTCCGCTGGCCCTTTCGCTGTGGATCTGAGACCCTTCAGTGCTGGGCCTGGCTCCTCCAGCTGTAAGGGGGGGAGGAGGGGGCTGGGAAATTCAGGAGGAAAGGACTGGCTTTTTGGATTTCCACATTGTTCATGAAAACATACAGACCACTGTTTGATAGAAATTTTCTTTTTTGTTTTTGTCTACGTCTCACTTCCCGGAGATTCCTAGCTTCCTTGCTGATCATGCCTGGGGCTGGTGTCACGGAGGTGGCTGTGAGTTAGTGATTCATTGTGTTCTGACGCAATCAAGCCGGGAAGTCTAACAATCTCGGTTAACCCGAGTGTCCACACAATTCTTACCGTCAGCAGAATCCTGGTTCGGTCAATAGACAGACGATTCTTCAGGAGTCCTTCTTCATATTCCCGTATGGTTCCTGCCAAATAGTAACTTCTTTCAGAAAAAGTCTACTTTTCTTCGGGGAAAGCAGTGCCAGTCCACTGTGTGAGCATCGCTCGCTGCAGAAAAGGCAGAGTGGGAATCTGCTTAGGTGTGCGCAGGGCTCTGACACACACATGGGGATGGGCACACCGGGGTTGCGTGCCCCCCAGCCTTCGGGTTCCTTGGGGACCAGAGGAAACGGCCCAGGGGGTGGACACTGAGGGAGGAGCTGGGGTTCCCTGGTGGACCCGGCACGTGCAAAGGCCTGGAAGCACGAGCGAGCCCAGCAATTTGGGGGAAAGGGGAACTACAAAGCGTTCTTTGTCACCAAAGCAGAGGTACTGGCAGGGGGGTGATGGGAGAGCAAACTTAGAGGCCCGTTCATGAGGGGCCTTAACTTCCATGGTGAGTAATCATAATTTTTCATGTCAGGGTCAGTGGGATGCCTTTGTGAATTTGATTGATTGGTTGATTGATTTAAAATACATTTTTATTGATTTCAGAGAGGAAGGGAGTGGGGGAGAGAGAGAAACATCAGTGATGGGAGAGAATCATTGATTGGCTGCCTCCTACACGTCCCCTATTGGGGATCGAGCCTGCAACCCAGGCATGTGCCCTTGACTGGAATCGAACCCGGGACCCTTCAGACTACAGGCCGATGCTCTATCCACTGAGCCAAACCAGCTAGGGCCATTTGTGAATTTTATACAGGCACAACATGTCTACCATTTGGTTAGATGGTAAGACATACCTAAAAGGAAAAAAGAAAATATAAACAAGGGCATCCAAAGACTGCCAGAAGACAGGATATGAGTCCATGGGAAATGGTTGGAGTGCCAGTCTTGGAGCAGAGAATTGCTACGGTTCGTAGCCATCGGGGGCGTCTTCTTGATGGACAAGGGGCATTGGACCTTGAAGAGCAGGTGGAAGAAAAGGGAGATGCCTCGTTGATGCCCAGGGCAGTCCATTGCCTACAAAGACCAAGGCTAGTGGAAAGCAGGGAGGCCCTCTTACTGGCCACGCCGCCGTCGATGTCCCCCGCTCATTCCATTTAGAGTACAAGGAATTGGCACGGAGTAGGGGACGCTTGAAGCCGTGTGGCCAGGTGTCCTAGCGAAGGGACAGAGGGGTGGGATCATGAGCCGGGACCCCAGATTAGGCAGTGCCGGCGCCTCCCGGCTGGACGGCAGGTGGCTGGCATCCCAGAGTTCCGAGCAGCCCTTGAAGGTTGGTGTGGCTTCAGTACGTGTCTAGCACCTACTGTGCGCGAGCACCCAGCTGCCTCTTGGCCACGGACGTGGGCTCCGTCGTCTCACCTGGGCACCTGGTTGGCCTGCCGCACCTACTTTTCTGCCGTGAAAGACCGTTACCTGCGGGGAGGAAAAGTGAGTCGTTTTCTTGGACTCAGTTGATTCACAGCTACTTCTTGATGCGATCAGGCCTGATAGATGCAATGGATTCCTATTCTTGTGAAGAATATATTTTTATTAATTTCAGAGAGGAAGGGAGAGAGTGTGTGAAACATCAGTGATGAGAGGGAATCAGGGATCGCCTGCCTCCTGCACGCCCCCTCCTGGAGTTCGAGCCCACAACCTGGGCACGTGCCCTGAGCGGGAATGGAAAACGAGACCTCCTGGTTCATAGGCCGACCGACACTCAACCACTGAGCCACGCCAGCCCGACCGAGATGAAATTTTTAACCAATAAAATGTTTACAAAGCATAGGGGGAGCAAAGAGGGCAAGAGCTTGATGAAGTTTAATTCATAGTTCAACATAGCCCAGCTCGATTTAAAGAGTCTTCGCTGATGGGTTGCTGTCCTTGGAGAAGGTTGTTCCGGAAGATCAGGCTGCGTGTGCTCCGTGGGCTCCTTGAAGGAGCAGAGAACTTCTCTTCCCACGTGTTGGGGGCTGACACCCCGTGGATAAGGTCAAAGAGAGGTCCGATGCTTGCTCCCCGGAGCTCTCAGCGGACTCCCACCAACCCTGGAGCTGCTGACGCCTGGAGACCTCGCAGCTTTGCCCTTTTCCTTCCAGACCTTCTAGAAAGAACGCTCTTCCCTGATTAGAACTGCAGCCAAGGCCGGTCGGGTTGGAGGAGCGGCAGTGGGCTCGGCGCCTGCGTCCCCCGGGTCAGCTGGAGCTCTGGCCACCGTTTCATTCCGCAAACAGCAAAGCCCCGCACGGCTGCAGAGGAAGAGGGAGCAAAATCTCTGCTCGCAGCAGCCACGGGCGTTTGCTGAAAACGCTTTCTGACGGGCCCACCCTCTCCCCAGCACGATCCGGGGAGACTCGCAGGCTGCAGGCTGCAGGCTCCGTGCTCGGCTTGGCTGATTTCCAGAGCATCCAGGCCAGCCAGGCAGGGACTGAAACACAACCGGTGGCCAGGCACTCGCACCACATGGAACATTCTGCCGCCCAAGGCAGCAGCCAGCCGCAGCTCCTCCGGGCCGCCGGGCTCCACGGGGAGGGGAGGTCCCATCGCAATGGTAAGAACCCCTAGTTTCCCACAGACCCTCTCTGCCGCCTGTGAGATGCTTAGCAGGTGCTGACGCCACCGGGGAAGGGTCAGCCACCTGCGCTCTGGGGCACTGTCGGCTTCCCAGGAGCAGGGCAGGGACACCCTCGCCACCAATCTGAAAAGTCAGCCACTGAGTTTTGAACAATGACTCCGTTCGTGTCTGGGGTGCTGCTGCCTTGTAATTGAGGAGGAGTGTTTGCTGGGCTCGGCCCGGGGAGGACAGTCCCGGGGTGACCTCGGTCGAGCCCCGATGGATGCCGGCGCCTCCGAATGCAGGTGTGATTTCCGGGAGGCTTTGGGGGCACGGCTGCCTGCTTTCTGGGTCTGTGCATGTGGATTCAAACCGGAGCAGCTTTCCCTTCTGATGAGTGAATGGTCACCGTCTGCAGATCCACTGCTGGTTGGAGGCATTTGCACGTTAAATGTTACCAGAGCAAATGTCTAAGTGATGAGTTTATTTTTTCCTTTTAAAACTGTCATCATGCCCGGCCGGTGTGGCTCAGTGGTTGAGCATTGACCTGTGAACCAGGAGGTCCTGGTTTGATCCCCGGTCAGGGCACATGCCCGGGTTGCAGGCTCGATTCCCAGTGTGGGGTGAACAGGAGGCAGCCAGTCCATGATTCTCTCTCATCATTGATATTTCTCTCTCTCTCTCCCTCTTCCTTCCTCTCTGAGAGCAATAGAAATATATATATATAAATTATTATTATTATTATTATTATTTTATATATATTTTTTTTCTTTCCTAAGCCTGTCATTTGCAGGCAGAAGTGACAAGAGCCCACACTGTGCAGGAACATGTTGTGGGACTTTGCTGGGAGGAGGTTTGTCGGATTCCCTGTGCAGAGCAAACCAGGCTGGGGCAGGTGCGCCTTGTGGACACGTGAGGTCCTTGGAGGGGGCGTTAGGATTGGCCGTGGACATGACCCGGTGCCCAGTTCACGGTCTCAGCTCCATGTGACTTTTCTCCATCACCCGTGATAGAGGGGGAGGGGCGGGAGGAGGAAGACCGGGTCTAACAAGTGAAGCCGCTGGCTGGCTTCTGTAAGGAGTCTGGGGTGAAGGTGATAACGTTGCGTAACGTTTAGGAGAAAATAGAACCCATTGCTGTGTAGCCTGATATACACGTCTTTGACGGCACAGCTGATGAGTGGGAAACGATTGTTCCGTTTATAACCCCGATGGATGGGGAGTGCTGATGGGGGGAGGGGGGGAGTTTATAGAAGTGGGTCTGCCTGCCCAGCCACTAGAAGGGACACGGGAGGCCGGATGGACGAGAGCGTTTCGATTCAGTTCCTGACCTCCTCGTCCCCCGGGGCATCCGTCAGCAGCTGGGAGACCCCGGGAAGAAGCTGCAAAGATGAGGGTCAGGCTTTCCCCCGATCACTGAGCTCTGCTACCATCTCCTCCGCTGTAGACGCGCCTCTGGCCTGTGGAGAAGTCACATTAAAGGCACTTACTTCTCCTGAACCAGCAGGACGGGGGGAGATCACCTCCCCAGCCTGAGAGGTGTTTTGCCTGATTTCTGGGAGGCATAATCGCTCTTTGCTTCCCTTCAGTAGCCTGAGAACATTCCTTTAAGGATTAGAAAGCGCGGGGCTGAGCTGCCCATGGAGCCCCTGCCAGCACACGTTCAGCGTGGGCACAAGCACAAGGCCAGTGACAGTCTTTCTTTTTCTTTTTTAATATACCGCATTTTCCAGCGTATAAGACGACTTTTTAACCCAGGAAAATCTTCTATACGCCCAGTCGTCTTATACGCCGGAAAATACGGTATTTTTATTGATGTCAGAGAGGAAGGGAGAAGGAGAGAGAGAGAGAAACATCGATGATGAGAGAGAATCATTGATCGGCTGCCTCCTGCACGCCCCCCGCTGGGGATCCAGCCCACAACCTGGGCATGAGCCCTTGACCGGAATCGAACCTGGGACCCTTCAGTCCGCAGGCCGACGCTCTGTCCACTGAGCCAGACCAGCTGGGGCCAAGTGACAGCCAGCCTTGCACGGCGGTCAGGGAGAAATACAAGGAGGCGGTCGGGGGCTGGGGCACGTAGATGCAATAGCGCGGCCTGCTATGAACGTGTTTAGATTTCCAGAGGAGCCAGCTTCCTCTGAGTCCGGGGGAGGGACCGTGGGGACCGAGAGGTGACTAAAAAGCGGGGTGCGGGGGGTATGACTGCAAGCTGCCTGCTTCCAGGCCATCCGCTGGCTCTTTCGACTAAGTACTATTTAGAGAGGGAAAACGGTACCCAGTTGTACATTAAAACCGAAGCTTTGGTCTGCCCGAGCTCTTCCTAAGCGCAGGCGCTAAGGTGGTAACACTTGGGCAGGGAAGACGTCCCGACCCGCTGGCTTTTGCAAAGGGAGCTGTGTTTCATCTTCCCTCGGAGTGGGAACCCGGTCCAGAACGCCGGGGGCTGGCAAACCAGCCTTGGACTGCAGGGAGGGTGCATCTACGGGTTCGATTTGCTCTAAGTCCCTCCCACGATGCGAAGGAACCCGATCTGCTTCTCATCACGCAAATGGGGTCAGTTACCTTCCCAGAGCAAAACGTTCACTGTGGGTCAGACCCTCTCCTGGGCCTCATGAGAGTCGGCACTCGGGACCTGCTGGCTGGTACACCAGATGACCAGTGTGACGTGGGCTCTGGCCTATGGTGGCTTTATTTATTTATTTTTAACTATAAATGTAAAAGGATTGCCGATAATGAAATCCATACTGCATGGCCACAAACAGCTTTAAATTGTTCCAAAGCCGAGGAAACGTCTCGATGTTTTCCAATAATATTTTGTAAATATGTAGGGCACGGGTGCTATGTTTTAATCACTTTAGTAATCTTCATCCTTCCTTTTCGGCAGATGATGTTATCGTTGTTGTTGTTGTTATAATTATCATCATCCTGATGGTGCTGAGGTGAGGCACAGAGACGTTAAGTACTTTCCTAAGGACACACAGCTGGTAAGAGGTAGTGCCAGGGTGGGGCCCTGGCTCCTTAACCGGCCTCATCACATAGCCTTCTAAGAGTCAGTGAAGGGAAGCCAGGCCAGCCTCCCATGACGCAGCCTCTACGACTTCCAATCTGGGACGTGTCTCTTTCCTCCTCATAGCCAGTCTGCTCCCACGTCAGGTGTGTTCTTCCTTCTTGATGTCACCTGCATTGGTGTCCCGGCATTTGCTCAGTGTGATGCTGTGATTTAGGATATGAAATATACACTGAGTGGCCAGATTATTATGATCTCTGAACGCATAATAATCTGGCCACTCAGTGTATATCCTATATAATAAAAGGCTAATATGCAAACTGTCCCCTCGACCAGGAGTTCGACCAGTAGGCAGGCCAACTGCCCATGTCCCTTCCCCCTGGCCAGGCTGGCCGGACCCACCCATGCACGAATTCATGCACTGGGCCTCTAATATGTGTATACACACACACACACACACACACACACACACGCACGCACGCACACACGCACGCACGCATGCACGCACACACTGAGTGGCCAGATTATTATGCGTTCAGAGATCATAATAATCTGGCCACTCAGTGTATATTGGTCTTGGTCCTGCTTCTGGCACAGAGCTCCTAAAACCCTTGGGATTTCCCAAATGATGAGAGCAAAGTATCTCTTCTTCTTCTTTTTTTTTAAAATATTTTATTGATTTCCCAGAGAAGAAGGCAGAGGGACAGAGAGCCAGAAACATCATCGATGAGAGAAAAACATCGATCAGCTGCCCCCTGCACACTGCCCACTGGGGATGTGCCCGCAACCAAGGCACATGCCCCTGATTGGAATCGAACCTGGGACCCCCCAGTCCGCAGGCCGACGCTCTGTCCACTGAGCCAAACCAGTCACGGACAAAGTGTCTCTTCTTAACGTTAGTGAGGTGACTTGGAACGCACCACACAGAATAAAGGGGGGAGTAATTGTATTCATTAGGATGGGTAAAATACTGATTGTCAAGAAAGGGGATCGTGTGGTGACAGTTTTAGGGGGTTGAATGTGTTGGTGTCTTTGAGTTTCTCCTTGAAGATGGTGTCAAGAGCATTACAAATCATAAATTGCTCATACCAGCAATATCCTAAAGATGCATAGCCTCTCTCATTCATTTTCCCGTGGTCTCCTGTGAAGGAATCATACTGGATGGGCTAAAGGAAGTGCAAAACTAAGCAAATATGAACTCGGTTCAAATGTCCATCCCAGTGGTCGGCCTCATGGGTACCGATGACTCCTGATGGATGCTGGACAGGTTGCATTGGGTGAGACGACCCAGGCCTAGTATATTGGGATGATGGATAAAAGGCATCCATTGAAGTCGTTGCTGATTAAGCATAAGGTTGATTGTAAAATCAATGTGATAGATGGAAGACCCGGGAATGAACTAAAAGAAACTAATTAGCTGGATAACCTGGGGATGAACTAGGCTCAAGATGGATGAAATCTCTGGAAGATGCTCGGAGGATCGCAGGAGAAAGGATACAGTTCAGGTTGTTGACCTTTACTGCAACTCTAAGTCCCCCCCCCCCCCGCCCCCGCCGTGAACATGGATACGGTATAACATCAAACACCTCCAGAGGTCCCTCCAGTTGAGCTTATAATAGTTCAAGTTCACTCTCCCCTCCCTTTCCTGTTTTTGCTTCAACACTTCACGTTCATTGGCATTCCCAGGTACCCATTAGTGTTTGCCTCTCTTCCTCATCTCTTCTCCTCTTACTCTTTGCATTTAGCAACCCAGTGTGTGGATCATCTGCCCAGAGGTCGTTGACCCCTAAGGACTTGGCTGTGGGCAGCTGCTTACTGGCTCCAGGAAGGGTTCAGACTCCCCAAAATGTATCACCTTGCATCAACCTCCCTTATGACCTCACCCTAGAAAGGCAGTTCTATCTATTGGGGAAACTTTGGTGTTTGGAGTTTGAAATTTGCTGTGGATTCATAGCCTTTGTTCCAAAAGTTCTTGGATTAATGTCCTCACTTGTTTAATTACTGGGTTTATTTTAGTGTCAATAGTGAAATGAAAATATAGTAAAACATGTATGGAAGTGTTTTAGGGAATGGATAAAATCTCTGATAGAAAGGGGGAAAGTACACCTGTGTATGCTTAAGAAATCTCACTTTTACACTAGCTGTTATGCTCTGATTTTAACGTTTATTTTTTAAATTTGTTTTTTATTGTTAGTATTACAGATGTCCCCCATTCCCCCCCCCCCCTCCACCCAGCCCTGCCCCACCCCAGGCCTTCACCACCCTATTGTCTGTGGCCATGGGCTGTGCATATATGCATATTCGTTCTTTAGCTGTACTATTCCCATCCCCCCACCCCCTCCCCTCTGAGATCTGTCAGTCTGTTCCATTCATTCATGTCTCTCATCTATTTTGTTGGTCAGTTTATTTTGTCCATTAGATTCCATATGTAAATGACATCATGTGATGTTTGTCTTTCTCTGACTGGCTTTTTTCTCGTAGCATAATGTTTCTTATGAACACTATGGCTGATTAATTAGCTCATAGGACGTGTGGCTCATCAGTGTGGGTGTGTTGTCATAGCAACGGCAGGCTATACTTTAACCTTTTGCACTCGGATGTCGAGTGTGACTCGACACCGTTAGCATTAGAATAAAGGAATCGAGAAAAAAGCAAGCGAGTGCAAAGGGTTAATATACCTAAGGCTTTCCCATTTATGTTCACCCAGCGTGGAGATCCTTTGCAAAACTGTGTTTATTATTTATGTTTAATTAAATTGAAGAAAAAAAAATACCATTTACTCGGTCTAGGACTTAGAATTGCCTATTAAGTTTGTGTGAAAGTGCATAAGCAAATAATGGATAAATTTTTTAAGATTCCTAAAATTAAAGACCACATAAAAATTGATATAATTGACTCTTGGATTATATATGCTTCCTCTCCCTGACCCTCTTCTTCGTTTGCTTGAAGTACTGATTTACTTAAATCCAGGTGTTTTCAGTATAATATTTTTACTCAAGTATAACATACAGACTGAAAAAGTGCATAAATCATAAATGTGCAGCTCACATATTTGCACAATGTACAGTATTGTAATTAACACCCAGCTCAAAGAAAAGGGTATATAAAGCTTAAAAATAAGCTTTTTTTTTTCATTTGGGTTTCTAAGAAGAAGCAAAAATTCCCGTTGATGTCAAGTTACATTAGTAGATCTTTGTGTAGCCCGATCGGCCTGGCTCAGTAGTTGAGCTTCGACCCATGAACCATTGATAGAAATAGCCATGATGAGAGAGAATCATTGATCAGCTGCCTCCTGCCCGCCCCCCACTGGGGATCGAGCCTATAACCCAGACATGTGCCCTGACCAGGAATGGAACCATGACCTCCTGGTTCATAGGTCGAGACGCTAAACCACTGAGCCACGCCAGCTGGCCTGGATCTTGTACCTTTGGATGCCTTTAAAGATCAAAGGGGAAATATAATTGACTTATCCAAAGGACTTAAATAAAGTTGGCAGATCATATGATTTTTTTTTTTTTTTTTTAGTTTGAATTAACCCTTGTGAAGTGGGAAGTTGGAGTGGAGAGAGGTAATTCCTTTGTTCTCATCTTAGCCTTCTTTGCAACGTGGTAACATCGGGATGGGGCCTTGCGAATAGACGGTGTTCAATACATGTTTGTTGAATGAATACGTGAAACTACAAATATAGAGCAATATCCTCAGCATATTCATTAGAAAATGTAAGGTGCAGAATAATGGGTTTAGATGCTCTATTTGCATAAAAGGGGGACAACACAAACATGAATACTAGTACATCTCTATTCTGGATTAAATATGAATTCTGGGGCACACCAGAGCCTGGTAAGAGCGGTTGCTTCAGAGAAAGAGAACTCGCAAGGGTGCCCATAACATCTTCTTCTCCCCCCAAAACCAACTAAAAACGTTAAAGAGACCATGTTACTTTAAAACCCTCTGTACTTGGGGGAAGAATTAGAAATTGAAGGTATTGCTGGATTCCTACGGAATATGGGCTCTCGGCTTCTTTTGTGCGCTTTTTAAAAAAATATATTTTATTGATTTCTTACAGAGAGGAAGGGAGAGGGATAGAGAGTTAGAAACATCAATGAGAGAGAAACATTGGTCAGCTGCCTCCTGCACACCCCCTACTGGGGATGTGTCTGCAACCAAGGTACATGCCCTTGACCGGAATCGAACCTGGGACTCTTGAGTCCACAGGCAGACACCCTATCCACTGAGCCAAACCGGTTAGGGCCTTTTGTGTGCTTTGATAGCTTTCGTTTATTTTAAGAAAAAAGACTTGACATTTTTGGGTCATTTTGCTCCTTGCCATCTGCCACAGAAACATTGACATGGGGATGAGACAGGCACAATGTCAAGTTGGCACCATTTAGCGTGGGATTATTTTTTAATGCGAAACATTCAAAGCTTCTATCTCATTTTCAGTGGCCACGTTTTCTTGTTAAAAGTCTGCCTTGGGTCTCTTTGGCTTTTTTCTAACCCCCTGTGGCTTCCCTCCTATGGGATTTCATTTGGGTTTTCTGTGCCACAGATCTCATTGGGAAGAATGGACCCAAATGCCCAGGAGCGTGGCCTTTGTCAGCCGTGGCCCCTCCTTTGCTGTGGTCCTCCGGGGAGGGCCACACTCAGCAGCCCGCTCGGCTTCATGCCAGGGGGCGTTTGCCTGGGGTCACCCTGGAAACAGAGACCGTTTGCTCCTCTGTGGTTGTACGGAAACCCACATGTCTTGTTGATCAAGGTCTCAGAGATGGTCGGTAGTCTTAAGCTTCAGCGTGGACGACAGATTTCTAAAGACACTAGAGGCCCGATGCATGAAGATTCATGCAAGAATGGGCCTTCCTTCCCCTGGCTGCTGGCACCGCCTTCGCTCTGGCCAGAGCCGCCTTTCCGCCTTCCCACGCTGCCCAGAGGCCCGGAGCGGCTGGGGTGGTGCGGAACGCCTGCGTTCCCGCCCCGCCCCCGGCCGCTCGGCGCCTGTGTATGCAAATTAACCCACCATCTTTGTTGGGTTAATTTGCATACTCGCTTCTGATTGGCTGGTGGGTGTTGCAAAGGTACGGTCAATTTGCATGTTACTCTTTTATTAGGTAGATACCCTGTGCCAATGGTCACTGAGCGGGGGCATAGGTCACGCAGATGTGGGTGAGGCCCCGCCCGTATTATCATGTGGTCCCTCAGACTTCACAAGGAATCCCCTGCATTGGCAGCTTCCATTGTGGCCCTGTCTTATGAGAGGGCCACACAAACCTTTCACAAACATGCGTGTTCTTCAAAGTGGGAGGAACCCACTTTGTGTTCATCTGTGGGATGACCCAGGCTCATTTTGTGGAGCAACTTTTCAGCCAAAACTTCACGTCTTTGGAAACAGATAGACTTCTTCAGGGCATGGATGTGAGCTTGCGGGTGGGTCCAGGCACGCAACCTGCCTCATGAGACGGCCCCGGTGATGAGCAGTGAGCATAGAGGCCCAGCCTCAGAGGCCCGCTGTGGAGCTGCTAAAGGGCAAGCAAGGGAGCGGGTTGCCATTTTGAGAGTACCTCTAGAGCCAACAGTGGATTAGGGCTCAATGAAGGGGACCCAGCTCCAAACTCAAACGGGACAGTCACACCTGTGCCTACACCACCACCACGCCTTGGTCTGGGGTAGTTTATCACAGGGACCCCGTTGTAGCAAGGGACAGAGAGTCTACAGTGAGAACCCAGCCAGCCACCAGGACAGGAACCAAGTGGCGTTTCATCACATGATTCGTGGTCATTTCTGGGTGTTATGAATGTCCTTGTCTCCCCTAAATTTATATACTGAAATCCTAACCCCCAGTGCGATGGAGGTCATTAGGTTTAGATGAACCCATGAGGGTGGGCTCCCAGGATGGGTGCAGTGCCCCTATAAGAAGAAGCAGAGCCCAGCCGGCGTGGCTCAGTGGTTGAGCATCGACCTATGAACCAGGAGGTCGCAGTTTGATTCCCGGTCAGGGCACATGCCTGGGTTGCAGGCTCGATCCCCAGTGTGGGGCATGCAGGAGGCAGCCAATCAAGAAGAAGAGACAGAACCGGTTCTCTCTCTCAGCCATGGGAGGACACAGCAAGAAGGCGGCCGTCTGCAAGCCAGGAAGAGAGCCCTCACTCCTCACTAGGAATCAAATTTGCCAGCACCTTGATATTGGACTTCTAGCCTCCAGAATTATGAGAAGGTAAATTTTACTTTAGGAACAAATCCTCATGGTGATTTAAAGATGCAGTAGCAGCGATTGCTCCTGCATATAAAAAAGAAACAATGATTTAGATGCCATTGGGAATGTACTCATGACAAGATGTAAAAGTGGTAATTAGTCAGAAGAACAACAGAAATACTTTATACAGTTTTCCCGGGTTGTTCCTGATATCGGCTGCCATGGGGATAACGGTTGGAAGAACATTTCCATTCTTGTTTGCAGAGCCCGCAGTTAAACTTCGGCTGCTGGTTTGCTTTGCCGTGGGTTGAAGTGTTTCCAGAAAGCGTGTGTTCCCGCTCCTGCGTTAAACGCAGACATCGCCTGCCAAACCGAAGTTATTAAACTGCGTTCGGCAGATGTGAAAGCTGGACCAGCCCCAAAGGAAATTCGATTTGGCTTTGGAGGGTTATTTGAACCTTTTCAAGATCAAGTTTTCCTTTTCGCCTGCGTATTATTGGTGACATCTTATTTCTCAGCGGATGACTTTGTCGTGGCCATTCACCTTTGGGCTGTAACTTGTTGTTCACAGAGCCCTGGCTTGAGGCCAAGGGGTGAAGGCGCCGTGAAATGTCATCTGGTCGGGCGGGACCACATCCATCACAGAGGATGGTGGCTGCCTGCGCCTGAGGCAGGTTGGCGAGAACCTTTGCCTGGATGCCTCGCTTTCCATCACAGAGGGTGTGACTGCCGACCCCAACGCAGTGGACGGTTTTGCGATTTCTTTGTCACATTCCCAACCTCTCTCCTCCTGTTGGACCCACGTACATGTTTATTATCATGGCTTCTTCCCCTCTGATCCTTCCCTCCACTGCTGCTTCTAAAATGAGTGCACTTAAAATGAGTGCAGTTGTGCCCAGCCGGTGCGGCTCAGTGATCGAGCATAGTCCTTGGACCCAGGGGGTCAAGGTTCCATTCCTGGTCAGGGCACATGCCTGGGTTGCAGACTCGATCGCCAGTAGGGGGCGTGCAGGAGGAAGCCGGGCAGCCGATCGATGATTTTCTCCCATCATTGATCTCTCTTTCTCTCCCTTCCTCTCTCTGAAATTAGTAAAAACAGACTAAAAAAATAAATAAAATGAGTACAATTGAACTTTGCAAAACTGAAAGTTCATTCCACAATTTTTCACCCCCTGTGTAGAATGACAATTTGAGATTATAAAGCACTGGGAAAACAGCAGTTAGAGGGCTGGGGTGATGGAGGTAGCTGTTTAGGCTCAGTGTGACATTTAATGAACAGATAACCTGCAGTTGAAGAGCTGAATAAATGAGCCCATGTATTAGGCTTCCGAATTTTAAAGATAATGTGACTTTTTTTAAAAAAAATGTTTTTATTGATTTTTAGAAAGAGGGTTAGGGAGAGGGATAGAGAGATAGAAACATCAATTGGCTGCCTCCTGCACACCCCCTACTAGGGATCAAGCCCACAACCTGGGCATGTGCCCTGACCAGGAATAAAACAGGTGACCTCTTGGTTCATGGGTCAACGTTCACTGAGCCCCGCCACCTGGGCAAAGATAACGTGACATTTTGCACAGATAGGAGACTTGCTTGATCAGATCAGTCTTTTGAAGGAGTTTATAAATAGGGCGGACACCCCCACCCCCTTTTCTAACCATAGCTCACTTGTGACTGTACCTACTAAAATAATGTTTGTCTTACGATAAGTGGGAGAGCGGGTGGGCTATTTTTCTAGCCAGAGAGTGACTGGGTCCTGCTGGAACAGAACTGTGAGACTGCAGTCGGATTCTTAGCCAAGACAGTTGACAGCGAAATCAGAAGTGATTTCGGCTTTTGTTTCTATAACCCACCAGATTGCATTTATTCTTCAACTAGAGGCCCCATGCACAAAGATTCGTGCAAGAATGGGCCTTACTTCCCCTGGCTGGCGGCACCGCCTTCGCTCCGGCTCAGAGCCACCTTCCCGCCTTCCCACACTCCCGAGAGGCCTGGAGCAACTGAGGCACTCGGTTTATGCAAATTAACCCACCATCTTTGTTGGGTTAATTTGCATACTCACTCCTGATTGGCTGTCGGTCATCACGAAGGTATGGTCAATTTGCATCTTACTCTTTTATTAGTGTAGATGCTCGCTGTGTCCGTCTAAACTAGGTGTTTCTCGGGCAACATTTTTGTGGCACCTCCTCTTCCCTAAAGCCTGTTAGGATTCAGTGTCTGCTTCAATGGAGACAATCAGAAGAAAGGTATTTGGATGTTTCTGAAAATTTCTAGGACAACACGTCCACCATTTCAGCTCTAGAGAAGTTCATGGTCTAGAACGAAGAGGGATTCAGTGGTTTCATTCTGGTTAGTGACTTTCCCCCCTGGTCCCCCATCTTTACAGCTGAGATTCTTTTCTGTTTTGACACGAGAAGAAAAGCTACCAAGAACATAGAGGAATGTCTGTCAGTCAGATTTACTCCTTTAAATGGGGGGAAAGAGCCTGGCCGGTGTGACTTAGTGGTTGAGCATCGACCCATGAACCAAAAGGTCCCCGGTTGGATTCCGGGTCACGGCACATGCCTACGTTGCGGGTTCGCTCCCCAGTAGGGGAGTGGGTACAGGAGGCAGCCAATCAGTGGTTCTCTCTCATCATTGCTGTTTCTGTCTCTCTCTCCCTCTCCCTTCTTCTCTGAAATCAATAAAAATATATATTTTTTAAAGAAATGGTGAAGCCTTTACTGGTCTCTCCTATAGTTGGTACCCTCACTGTGTAATTTATGGCTGTCGTAATTGGCTTGCAACTCCTGCCATGGTTTATGATCTTAAGGGACTCTGCCTCCACCTGCTAGGCATCGTACGCTAGTAATGTTGTTAGTTTGTACATCGGGAATTACATTCGCCCCCACAACTTCCAGCCTTCCCATACTCGCTGATTACCATATACAGTGCTATTTGTCACTTTTCAGGGAAACTGCCTCTTGTACATGTTCAATATTAGAAGGGAAAAAATGAGCTTGGACGTTAAAGAATAAAATATACTGGTGTATGGGGAAGTTTTTCTCATGGTGGGCATAGTGAATAAAAATATAGCTTTAATAGAATAAATCCATATTGTGTAGAAGAGTACCAATAAAATTGTTTCTTTCTCTATCGCCAGTTAAATAATGAATGAAGTCCATAACGCTTCCAAGAAACTGGTGTTCTGTAAATTAGGTGACCTTATACTTTGTCTATTCATATTTTAAATTACTTTCTTTTTTGTTATATAGATAGAGCTACCTCAACATCTATAATCATTTCCCTTATTACTCTATATTTTTCCATCTTTTTACAATGCACAAGACATCTTACATTTTTTAAAACAGTTCTTTGTGAACTTCTAACGCATATATGCATAACCCAAGGGCACAGACAATAGGGTGGTGAAGGCCTTGGGGGGGCGGGGCTAGAAGGGGTCAATGGGGGGGTGTGGGGAGGAATAGGGGACTTATGTAATATTTCCAACAATAAATATTTTTTAAAAATAAAAACAGCTCTTTGTAAAATTTTTGATTCATGCAGGGAAGGTCGACATGGTGAAGATTTGTGCAAAAAAGAAAAGTCTTATTTGTATGGTTCCGTTTTGCGATGGGCACTATGAAACTATGAGTAATTCTATTTGTTCCACTTATTCTCAAGTTTATGTAAATCAAATCCTACCGTTACCCTGTCACAAACATCACTGACTAACCTTGCTCCTGAAATGTATTCCAGACCACTCTCCCAGCATGAATGGGCTTGAAATCCCTCATTCATTTTCTCAGCAACCTCGATGGCGCGGGGGGGTCGGGGGGGGGGCTCTAAACATTAGAGAAAAACAGAGCTGTGACCGGCCGAAGCCTGTGTCAGAGAATATTCTATGTGGAAAACTAATATCCCCCTCTTTCCCCCTTTTAAAATACTTCTTTTAATTTTTATGTTTTTCAATTTCCAGTTGACATTCAGTATTGTTTTGTATTAATTTTGTGTCCAGTGTCCAGCTCAGTGCTTAGACAGTCATGTACTTTACAAAGTGTTCCCTCCGATATGTCCAGCACCCACCTGGCACCGTACAGAGTTATGACAATGTTATTGACTCTGTTTCCTGTCTGTGCTTGACCTGCCTGAGGCTGTTTTGTAACCACCAATCCGTACTTCTCAATCCCCTCCCCTTTTTCTTTTTGAATGTATTTTTATTGATTTCAGAGAGGAAGGGAGAGGGAGGGAGAGATGGAAACCTCAGAGATGAGAGAGAATAAACTACGCTTTTCGTAAGGGGGATGGCCTGTTTCTAGGGCAGCCGAAGGTGGGGCAGGTTCTGGGAAACCTCTTTTTGGTCAGATGGCTTCTCGGTTATGGGTTACCTTCACTCCAGTGGTTGGAAGAATGCAGATCTTGCTACGTTAGCTCTGGATGTCTACCCTGCTCCTGTAACCCAGACTCCCTCTCTGAGCAATACTCTCCTCTCATCGTTCCCCCAACTTTAGTAGCTCCCATACCCTCTTCTTCACAATTAATTTTTAAAATTCCCCATTTGTTTTTCTCTTTCGATTTGCGTTGCTTGACCGCCTTAGTGTCATACTGAAATAGTGATCGCTTTCGTACAGCAAACGCCGTGCAGCCCTAAACTGCAAAGAAATCTACCGCCGGGACCCTCCTTCTGTGAGGTGATTCCTATGGTCAGGTACAAAGGCTACAGCAGGAGCCACGACTCTTTTTTTTATTAATATATTTTTTATTGATTTGTTCTTACAGAGAGGAAGGGAGAGGGATAGAGAGTTAGAAACATCGATGAGAGAGAAACATCGATCAGCTGCCTCCTGCACACCCCCAACTGGGGATGTGCATGCAACCAAGGTACATGCCCTTGACCGGAATCGAACCTGGGACCCTTCAGTCCGCAGGCCGACGCTCTGTCCACTGAGCCACACCGGTTAGGGCCCGAGCCACGACTCTCCGCCACCATGGAGACTTTGACCTAGTTCTTTGCCCATCGTTCTAGGTACTGCCGCACCTCCCTGCCACTCCCCTGGGTCTTTGACGTGAGGAGGTGAGGTCCTTTGTTGCGAGGAAGGACATGGTTTTCCTGCGGGCGAAGTCAGGAATAGCCTGAGCTGGTCCGACTGAGGACGGACGGGCGGCAGACCGCAGGTTGAAATGCTAAACCGTTATCTTTCCCTGCGACGGCACCAACACGGCAGCAGAGATGCATCATCTCTGTCGTTTCCAACGTTTCAGTCAATGGAATAAACAATTGCACCAGGGTCATTCTGACCTTGGCATCAAATAGTAGATGCTTTGCAGGACTTGGCTCGTGGAAATGTTTTCAAAGTATATTCTTTATATGCCAACAGAGGGAAATGGATATAAAGATTAAACCTAGGAAGAGAGTGAACGTTAAAAAGCTCAAGCAGCCAGCCAGTGTGGCTCAGTGGTTGAACGTCGACCTATGAACCAGGAGGTCCCGGTTCCATTCCCGGACAGGGCACATGCTTGGGTTGCGGGCTCGGTCCCCAGTGTGGGGCGTGCAGGAAACAGCCGATCCATGATTCTCTCTCATCATTGATGTTTCTCTCTCTCTCTTCCTCTCCTTTCCTCTCCCAAATCAATAAAAATATATATATTTTTTAAGTTGAAGCGGAGAACGAGGAAAGAAGCAGTTTTTAGGATATCTCCCCTTGTTTCTCTCTGCTAAATATCAGCACTGTAAGGTTTTGTTGTTGTTGTTTTCTGTTTCCAGGTGGCCAGAGTCTATCCTTATCTGGGCAGTTACTTGAATAATTTGTACTATTATTCCTAGGAAACTACGTCAGGCTTTTAAACACTCTAGCGATGGCATAGAGCAGAATTGAGGAGCCTTCTGCAGGGCGCCAGGCTTGTGCTGTAGATGAGATTGTGTCTCTCTGAGCCCATAAAACAGGAGGGTAGCCGACATCCAGGGTCGTTGGGTTCCCATAAATCCACGGAGCTCTGACGGGGATGCTGATGTACCTTAGGGGCCACTGTTGACCTTGATCTCCCAGGAAACACGACGGACCACGGTAGAGAGAGCGGAACGGATGTCTGCTCTTCAAGGCAGATGGGCTTGAGTCTTATATCATTTTATATTATTAAAGGGAAGGGCATAAAATGTCAGAGTGGGCATATCTATTTCAGTCTGCTGCTTGGGTACCGCTCAGAAACTCTTAAACTGATATTTGCCCCTCTAAGAGTGTTTGAGGGAATTTTAAATTCTAGCACGGCGAGATACTCATCACTCTATGGGGATTGTAGTAGACATTGTTTTAGATGGTGCATGTTACCATGGCAATATCATAAATAACGTCTAAACAGGGTAAGCAGACATGGTACGGATGACCGGGTTTATGAAAACTGTTGGCATAGATCATTAAAACCGATTGAGAGTGTCAGCAGTTATAAGATGCACATTAAAATGCAAATGCTCTTTTGATTAATTAGAAAATTAACCCCAATGTAATGTGCGTGCCGGGGGTCGAGAATTTAAAATCGGAGAATAATTATATTTCCACACTTTAAAAGGTATTTATTTACTTACACGGATCGGACACTCTTTACTGCTGCAGGTGGAAAAGTGGCCTTCCATTGGTCAGCTTTCCCCTCATTCCAGGCTCATGTTATTAACCCTCCATCGACTTGAGGACTCACGCAACACCCCGGCTTCCCCATGACTTTTAATCGTCATCCCTCTACCCCGTCTCAGTCACCCCCTGCCATGATTACACCTTCAATGTTACTAGCAGGACAGTGTTGGATCTGCTCCGCTTTCAGCTCATGTGCAACATGACTGCGATTTTATTAAATGCACTAGAGGCCCGGTGCACGAAATTCGTGCACGGGGAGCAGTGGGGAGGGTGTCCCTTGGCCTGGCCTGCACCCTCTCCAATCTGGGACCCCTTGTGGGATAACCAGCAGATGGACATCCCTCTCACAATTCAGAACTGCTGGCTCCTAACCACTCGCCTGCCTGCCTGATTGCCCCTAACTGCTTCTACCTACCAGCCTGATTGTCCCTAATTGCTCCCCTGCTGGCTTGATTGCCCCTAACCACCTCTGCCTCAGACTGCGGTTTTATTAAATGCATAGTTCCTTCTGTCCACAAGTCTGTGCATCTCTATTTAATTAGGTCTTTGATATTTTATATACAAGGGAATATTACTCTTCCATAAAAAAAGAATAAAGTCTTACCATTTGCAACAATGTGGATGGACCAAGAGGGTATTGTGCTAAGTGAAATAAGCCAGGACGGAGGAAGACAGATACCATCTGATTTCACTTCTATGTGGAACTCTATAAAACAAACAAAGAACAGAAACAGATCATAGGCACAGAGAATAAACCTGATGGTTGGCAGATGGGATGGGGATTGAGGAACTGGGTGAAAAAGACAAAGGGATTGCCCTAGCTGGTGTGGCTCAGTGGATAGAGCAGGCGTCCTCAAACTACGGCCCGCGGGCCACATGTGGGTGTTTTTGCCGTTTTGTTTTTTTACTTCAAAATAAGATATGTGCAGTGTGCATAGGAATTTGTTCATAGTTTTTTTTAAACTATAGTCCAGCCCTCCAACGGTCTGAGGGACAGTGAACTGGCCCCCTGTTTAAAAAGTTTGAGGACCCCTGGCATAGAGCATCGGCCTGCGAACTGAAGGGTCCTGGGTTTGATTCCAGTCAAGGGCACATGCTGGGGTTGCAGGCCCCACCCCCAGTAGGGGGCGTGAGGGAGGCAGCCGATCAATGATTCTCTCTCATCATTGATGTTTCTCTCTCTCTCTCCCTCTCCCTTCCTCTCTGAAGTCAATTTTTAAAAAATGAGGTAAAATACATTTTTAAAAAAGAAAATACATAGCAGACAACATGTAGATGTCACCTTTAACCGCTTTCTGAAGGCAGCCTCCTCTTCAAATCAAAGCGTATTCCCAGTAACCAAGACTTGGAAACAGCCTAAGTCAGTGGTCGGCAAACTCATTAGGCAACAGAGCGGCAAATGCGGCTCGCGAGCCGCAGTTTGCCGACCACTGGCCTAAGTGTCCTTGGCAGATGATTACATAAAGGCGTGGCACATATAGACAATGGGACACTACTCAGCCATAAAAAAATGATGACATAAGTAATATTGGATTCTCTAGTCTTGGCGAGATTTTGCCCTCCTCAGGATGCCCAAAATGCTAGAGCTAAGAGGAAAGTAGTTAGCACATTTTGTGTTTATGAAAATTGACACAGACCGTTTCCATTTAAAGATAAAACGGAACAAAAGACAGAGGCAGAATCTTTTGCGGCAGTAGAGCAAAGAGAGAACTAAACAGAAAATTAAGAGGGAAAGAAATGAATAAAAAAATAAAACTTGCCCTGGCTGGTTTGGCTCAATGGATCGAGCGTCGGCCTGCAGACTGAAGGGTCCCAGGTTTGATTCCAGTCAAGGGCACATGCCTGGGTTGCGGGCTTGATCCCCAGTAGTGGGCGTGTAGGAGGCAGCCAATCAATGATTCTCTCTCATAATTGATGTTTCTATCTCTCCCTTTCCCTTCCTCTCTAAAATCAATAAAATAGATTTAAAAAATAAATAAATAAGAAATAAAAAAAATAAAACTTGATCAGAGCAGAATCCCCCAAAAAGGAAAAGATGGGGGTAGAAGTAAATTAAACACACGGAAAGGGGGGGAAAAAGAGTTCTGGCATCAAAGATGGGGACATAGAGCAACTTCTTAAATATACAAAAGTCTTGCCCAGCCAGCGTGGCTCAGTGGTTGAGCATCGACCTATGAACCAGGAGGTCAGCGTTGGATTCCCAGTCAGGGCACATGCCTGGGTCTTGGGCTCGATCCCTAGCAGGGGGCGTGCAGGAGGCAGCCGATCAGTGATTCTTGTTATTGATGTTTCTATCTCTCTCTCTCCCTTCCTCTCTGAAATCTATAAAAATATATTAAAAATATATATATATGGGGACCAGGGAGAATTGCTGAGCAGTCTTCAGCAGCTGCTCTGTGTGAGAGAGAGGAAAGTGCTGGACCCGAGGCCGTAGGCAGCTCATGCTGGTTTCCACTGCAGATCAAAGTGGGCATCGGTCAGTGTCCTCCTGATAGGCCGAGGTTGGGGGCTTGGACCCCAGCAGGGCACGTACAGGAATCAACCAATGAGTGTATAAATAACTGCAACAACAAATCTGTTTCTCTTTCCCTCCATCCCCCTCTCTAAAATTAAAACAATAACACACACACAAAAAAAAAACACTTCTATGAAGGAACTAATTCTGCCTGGAAGGTTCTCACTTCAGACCTAAGTGAAATGATTTTACCTGTGAATCTTTTGCTAAAAACGTAAGAGTCCTTTCCCAGCTGGTGTGGCAGTGTCCAGTGTGGGAGGCAGCCAATCGATGGGTCTCTCTCACACTGATGTTTTTCTCTCTCTGCCTCTCCCCCTCCCTTCCACGCTCTCTCAGAAAAAAAAAGAAAACAAAACAAAAAAACAATGGAAAATTATCCTTGGTGAGGATTTAAACAAAAGAAAAAGAAAAGGGAGAGGTGAGAATGAATCTGGGATGTGGATTGATATTTGAAGTGTTGGAGTGAACTCAGGTTTTTATTTTATTTTATTATTTTTTTTAATAGTCATTTGAACTTGTTGGCTATTTTATTATTTTTCAATATATATTTTATTGATTTTTTACAGAGGAAGGGAGAGGGATAGAGAGTTAGAAACATCAATGAGAGAGAAACATCGATCAGCTGCCTCCTGCACACCCCCCACTGGGGATGTGCCAGCAACCAAGGTACATGCCCTTGACCTGAATTGAACCTGGGACCCTTCAGTCCACAGGCTGACGCCCTATCCACTGAGCCAAACCAGTTAGGGCTGAACTCAGGTTTTTAATGTATAGAGACAGATGTCAAAATATAAACAGGAGAGAGCCTGTGTGTTTGTGTGTGTGTGTGTGTGTGTGTGTGTGTGTGTGTGTGTGTGTGTATTTCCTAGCGTTGTGCACTGGGAGGGTCTGGGAGAGGCAATACCCCAGTAATAATAGACATGCTTAGTACTTAGGTCTTGGTTTCTAAATCGTATTCTCCACTAAAAGAAAAAACTGGAAACAAATGTACAAACAAGGAAACAAAACTCAACAGACCAGACAACGTACGGTGGTTCCCAGAGGAGCAGGAGGTGGGGATAGCACAGGGTAAAGGGAATCAACTATGTGGTGACGAAGAGGTGCCTTTGGGTGGCAAACACACATTGCAACATCCAGCTGGTGTGTTACAGAATTGTACTTGATACCTGGAAAGGATCGAGCCCGCAGCCCCTGTGACCAGGAGTCAAACTGTGACCTCCTGGTTCCTAGGTCGACGCTCAACCACTGAGCCACACTGGATCTCACATCAATACGTGTTGCCTCTCCGCTTCGCCTTTTGTTTTTAGGGTAGCGATGCTTACTCATTTTCTCTTCCTGATCCCATCATTCCCTAGTCATTTATTCTGTGGCTTAGGGGTCTGTGAAGGGGTTCTCTTTGCTTCGGAGGGGGTGGTACAGATGGCAGGTAGGGAGGCGTGAGGAGCAGCTGCTGTTGACGGCTAAGCCAGAGGGAGATTGAGGACCAGCCTGACGCAGCTCAGCTCGCCTCCAGCCGAGACCACGGTCACCCTGTGCGAGGTGGCCGCTCTGTGGCTCAGGGCGGTGCTGTGCGCAGATACACGTATGTTTCACCCCACTCGGACCCACAGAGCAGTGTGTCTGCAGTGCCTGCCCATGTGTGCACATGGCTTGTGAGGGGCCTTCCCCCGAGTCTGTGGGAAAGGAGGTTGATAACATAGTTTGGGAGGTGGTGGTCAGAGCAGCATCCAGAAAATTTTATGGAGCCCCCCTGCGTTTCATTTTTAATTTCGATCATGGATCTTGTAGTGAACTTTCCTTGACTGCTTTTTTTTTAAAAAGATTTCTTAGTTCCAGCCGGTTTGGCTCAGTGGATACAGTGTCGGCTGTGGACTGAAGGGTCCGGGTGGATTCCGGTCAAGGGCATGTACTGTGGTTGCAGGCTCCTCCCAGGCCCAGGCCCTGGTTGGGGCTCATACAGGAGGCAACTAATCAATGATGTGTTTCTGTCACATGGATGTTTCTCTCTGTCTTTCCCCCTCCCTTCCACTCTCTCCAAAAAATCAATGGAAAAATATCCAAATATCCTTGGGTGAGGATTAACAACCAATCAATCAATCAATCAATCAGTAAATGGATGACTTTTTAAGGGGAAAAAAAAGATTTTTTTAAATTGATTTTTTGAGGGAGAGAGAGAGAGAGAGAGAGAGAGAGAAACATCAATGTGAGAGTGGAACATGGATGGGCTGCCTCCTGCACATCCCTGGCAGACCAGGAATCGAACCAGCAACCTTTCAGTGCCTGGGACGATGCCCAGCCAGCTGAGCCCCACCAGCCAGGGCTTGGCTACTTTTGATGAGAAAGAAGAAGAGCTAACTCATCTGGAAGTCTTGATGCAGCGGTTGAATTATTTAACAGGCTCTCACACACGGTGTGGGCGTTTGAAGTCTGTGTTGAGGAATGAGCAGGAAGGTCTCAGGCATTTTCCCCAGAGCAGCCCTTCTCTGGCTGTGAGGGAAGGAATTGTTTCCCAGAGGATTCTCGTGGCATCCGAGCAGCTGTCCGACCCTGCGCCCCGTGGGCCACAGCCTTCTCACTCCCCCCTCTCTCCTCTTCTCCGCAGTCCCAGCAGCGGTGCATCGTGGTCTTCGCCCTGGTCTGCTGCTTCGCCATCCTCGTGGCCTTGATATTCTCGGCCGTGGACATCATGGGAGAGGATGAGGACGGGCTCTCGGAAAAAAATTGCCAAAATAAATGTCGGTAAGAGGTAACAAACAAAAATTCTCTCTTGGGGGGTGGGCGAGAGAGCCAGAGGGCCCTGGGCAGTGGAGAGATGTCACAGCCGCACGTGGTCCCCGGCGTTCGCCTCTGGGTCCACCGAGACTCTTATTTTGACAAGGAAATAAAAGGGAGTCGTGATGTCATTCGTTTTACAGTTTGGGCAGATCCTGTCCAGGGGGGTGGGGGACAAAATGACAGTCTGCACCAGTCCGCACTTCTGAAGGCCTCTGCTTATGAGGTTTCCGTCTGTTCTGTGACGGCCAAAAATGAGGACCCCGAATGGACAGGGGACAGTGTGCTAATTGTTCCATCAAATAGAAGTTAAAAGAAAAACACCATCTCATGCCCGGCCGGTGATGCTCAGTGGTTGAGCATCGACCTATGAACCAGGAGGTCATGGTTCGATTCCTAGTCAAGGGCACATGCCCGGGTTGTGGGCTTGATCCCCAGTAGGGGAGTGTGCAGGAGGCAGCCCATCATTGATTCTCATCATTGATGTTTCTCTCTCTCCCCCTCTCCCTTCCTCTCTGAAATCAATAAAAATACACATTTTTTGAAAACTGAAGTCAACCACAAAATGACAAGTTACTATGAATTAGCGCTTGTAATGAATTTTAATTATAATTTTCTCCCATGGGAAGCATCGGTCTAAGTGTCTCTCCTTTCTGGCTTAAAATCAACCACCCGGGAACGTGCATGTGAGTTTTTATCCTGACTTTTCTGCCTCGAGGGTCGAACGTCTGGCGCCCACAAAAAAATGTCTGGAAAAGGCAACTGGAGTTTGATTTCTTTGTAGCTCATGATATATTAGAGTCTTGTTACCAGGCAACTGTATTATATGGAGAACAAAGGATACAGGAGAGAAGTCAGTTCACATTATAGATTTATTCCTTCAGGTTCAGAAGGCGTCCCCTCAGTCTATTTACTTCCCAGACTGGATTTGGGAGAAAAATTGTATTGGGATCATAAAAGCAATAGAACAATAGCGATCGTCATTCCCTTCTCCCTGGAAGCTCCCGACGTAATGTGGACAAGGGGCCAGTGGCCCGTACAGGGGAATGCTCTGCCCTCTCACCTCACCCTGCAATGATTACTGCTGGTGTCCTAGCCAGTTTGGCTCAGTGGCTAGAGCGTCGGCCTGTGGAGTGAAGGATCCCAGGTTCGATTCCGGTCAAGGGCACATGCCCAGGTGGCGGGCTCGGTCCCCAGGACGGGGTGTGCAGGAGGCAGCCGATCAATGATTCTCTCTCATCATTGATCTTTCTCTCTCCCTCTCCCTCTCCCTCCCTCTCTGAAGTCAATAAAAATATACTTATAAAAAAAAGAAAGGCCTATCAAGCAATATGTAAATATTAACCCTCTCCTGTTCCTTTCAGAGTCAGAATCCCCCTCTTCCCACATCCTCCCTTCTCCTGAACCAACTTCCTCCTGATTGTAGTTGTGGGGTAAACAAGGACCAAGCGCGTGAGAACGGGGGCTCTTTATTCGGAGCTTGCTATCACAGGGTGGTCAGCCACCGTCCCCCGCGTCTGGCAAAGTCTCCAAGGCAGGCAGGGGAGGGGGAGACCTTTACAGCAGCAAAAAGGGAAGGTTCGGGTGCCCTGATGGGAGGCTGTTGGTGTGAGGAAGCGGGAGGCCTGCCCACTAGCAGCGTGGCATCCTGGGTGACTGGCTGGGAGTGCGTGTTTGACTCTGATTGGTCCCAGGTCGGAAGTGGGGACGGAAATTAGGGAAACTGGCACTTGCTAAGCAAGCCAGGGCCGTTTGGGTTCCAGAAGTCACGGCTCAGCCCTCTAGATCAGTGGCCGGCAAACTCATCAGTCAGCAGAGCCCAATATCAACAGTACAACGATTGAAATGTCTTTGGAGAGCCACATTTTTTAAACTTAAACTTCTAACGCTACGTCTTCAAAATAGACACGCCCAGGCCGTGGTATTTTGTGGTAAGAGCCACACTCAAGGAGCCAAAGGGCCGCATGTGGCTCACGAGCCGCAGTTTGCCGACCACGGCTCTAGATGATGGCTAGGGAAAGCAGCCTGACTTGGAGCAGGCTGGCTTCCTGGGCAGGTTGCTATACTTTGTGCTCAGAGTCCTGTTTTATATATACTAGAGGCCCGATGCATGAAATTCGTGCAGGGGCTCAGCCCTCACAGCCGCGGTAGCTTGCCTCGGCCCTCGCAGCCCCGGCTTCATCTGGAAGGTCGTCCAGAAGGATGTCCGGAAGGACATCTGGAAGGTCATTCGGTTGTCCGGTCTAATTAGCATATTATGCTTTTATTATGATGGATGGTCTGGTCCATTGGCATCTGCAGTCTCCCAGTTTCTGGAACATCCTCCTGGACCCCAGCCCCTTCTGTTTTAATGTTCAATGTTCTCGTTTTCTTGTTACCCAATCGCTCCTTCCGGCAGCATCCTCCATGCCCCCCAGGTCACTTGCCTCCCTGGAGCTTTGGCTTCAGCCACGATGCCAGGTCACAAACAGGCTGACTCCTGGCTCCACCCATCCTTGTCCTCGGGGCAGCCTGGCCATCGCATCCAGCCCCTCAACAGAGGAGAGCGAGTTTCTCTGTTCTTCAGTCCTAGGACCCTTTTGGCAGGGATGCCCCTGGGAAAAGAGGGGACACGATTTGGGGATGCACCCCAGTGCGTACGCGAGCACTGAGGTAGACCAGGAGGGGACGCGCCCACCTGAAGATGTTCTGCCCAGCCTGCCAGTCCCAACACAGCCCTCTGTGCAGAATGCCATCCACCACCTCACCCCTTTCCTGGCACTAACTTCCCCAGGCTCCACCTCAAGGTGGCGCCAGTGAGCAGGTGCTGCTCAGCTTCCAATTACCCTCTCCTTGGCCTCCTGGCTTTCTGTTCCTGCTTTTCTCCTTAGGGTGTCCTGATCATAGAGAGCGCCGCCCGCCCGCTGAGATCTTATGACGGTGAAGCTACAATTAAATTCCCTCTGGGTTTGCAGCTCTTCCCACTCCCGGGACCTGGAAGAATATAAACTCTGTCAGTGGCTTCTCTGTGTTTTGACAGCCTCTTCCCAAGATCTCTCACCCCGGGCTCGCTCTCCGAAATACATGTAATTCAGCTTATCTCTACTACTTCTACACACCGCCAACTCAGTCTTTCCCCAACGTTTATGTCTTTCTAAAAAGCTACCTTCTGCCCGGCCAGTGTAGTTCAGTGGTTGTGCTTCGAGCCAAGAACCAAGAGGCCACTAGTTCAATTCCCCCCCCCCCCCCCCCCGCAATCAGGGCACATGCCCCGGTTGTGGGCTCGATCCCCCGTGCGGGGCGTGCAGGAGGCAGCCGATTGATGATATTTCTCTCTCATCATTGACGTTTCTATCTCTCTCTCCCTTTCCCTTCTTCTCTCTGAAAAAATAAATAAATAAAATAAATTTTTAAAATAAAAGTAAAAAATGTATCTCCCTATAAAAAAAATACCCTATTTATAATTTTTCTGTCGGACTTATTTTATTTCTTTTCCCCCTTTTATTACTTTGCCGCTATAATACTGAACTAACAGTAGACTGATGTTCCCCTCGGCGCTCATAACTTCCACATGAATCTATAACATAAACACTGCTCGGCACTTATCCTCCGAAGTGCCTTTAACCAACCTCAGTTGTTAGGCTCAGCAACGAGGTCCTCTGACCTCGGTAAATGACCTTGACCCACTGCTTTGTTTCTTCCGGGGGCGTTTCTGTGTGCTTCCCTCCTTTCCCAGTGCGTTTCCAGTTGCTGCTTCGGTCCCTCCAGGGGATGGGGGACAGGTACAGTGACACAGAGGCAAGGCTCTCCTCCTTCCTTTGGTGACTGAGCCAGGTTCCCCCTCCTCCGTCCCCTGCCTGCCTTTCCTATGAGAGACGAAGGACATGGACTGCAGGGCGGAGTTACCTGGTGTGAATCTGGCGGGGCCATTTGGGAGATGGGAGATCTTGGGCAGGTTTCTTGATTTTACGGGGCCACATTTTTCCTCACCCGCCCGATGAAGACACTTGTGGTGCCTGACGTGAGAGGGTTCTGTGAGCACAGAATATGTTCCTGCGCGTGCCCTTCATCCAGGAGCATCTGTGATGTCATCGCGGACCAAGCCAGCCGGCTATTGTGCCTCTAATTAAGGGGCAGAAGTTCACGGCCCGAGTTTGCAGCCCCTTCTAAGTTCCATCTCACTTTGCTCCGAAATAAAGACCAGCTTACAATTCACTTTTCATCCTTTTCTTAAACTACGGGTTTTTCTTTTTATGCACATTAACTTAGATCTGCTATGCGTTAGATTGACAAACCCAGTGATGTCTTTACTGTTGGGCCTAGCTTGTGTGGCTCAGTGGTTGAGCGTCGAGCTATGAACCAGGAAGTCACAATTCGATTCCCGGTCAGGGCACATGCCCGGGTTGCAGGCTCAATCCCCAGTGTGGGGTGTTCAGGAGGCAGCTGATCGATGATCATTGATGTTTCTCTCTCTCTCTCTTTCTCTCCCTCTTCCTTCCTCTCCAAAATCAATTTAAAAAAATCAAGTAAAATAAAACTGGCAGGTGAGAGTGTACTGAAGCGCAGGGTATTTGCATAATCTCAACATCTATCCCTATAAAGTACTTTTTAGTTACAACAGGGAAGTCCTGCCCACAACCCGTGCATGTGCTCTGACCAGGACTTGAACCAGTGACCTCTTGGTTCATGGGTAAGGTGACCAGATCATCCCGCTTTTGGCAGGACAAAACCAATTTTTAACAATTTGTCCCGCGTCTCACGGCGTTTTTAAAAAGTCCCTATTTTTGGAAAGATTCTAAAATAGGGACTTTTTTAAAACGCCGTGGGACGCGGGACAAACTGTTAAAAATTGGTTTTGTCCCGCCAAAAGCGGGACGATCTGGTCACCTTATTCATGGGTCGATGCTCAACCACTGAGCCACACCAGTCAGGCCAGCTACTCTTTTTTAATGGGCAATGATTTCCATGTAACAACAAGTATCTAATACAGGAATAATACTGTTCATTGAGATACTATGTGTTATCCAGATCAATGTATTATCCCTCCATGGGGGAATGCACTTTTGGGAAATAATGGGATTGTGAGAGGGGAGACTGAAGTTAATAGATTATTTGCTTACAGACTATTTTATGGAAATTAGTTAGAAAAAGAAAGCTGCCGAAACCGGTTTGGCTCAGTGGATAGAGCATCGGCCTGCGGACTCAAGGGTCCCAGGTTCGATTCCGGTCAAGGGCATGTACCTTGGTTGCGGGCACATCCCCAGTAGGGGGTGTGCAAGAGGCAGCTGATCTATGTTTCTCTCTCATCGATGTTTCTGACTCTCTATCCCTCTCTCTTCCTCTCTGTAAAAAATCAATAAAATATTTTTTTTAAAAAAAGAAAGAAAGCTGCTGAAGAATTGCTAAAATGAAATAGTATAACTAACGTTGCATGAATAACTTTTCATAATAATGGGGAATGGAAGACAAAAGCTTAATTTTAAATGAAGGAAAGAGAAGTCCTCAAACGTTTAAATTCAGATATGTATATTCTTCCGAACTGTATTCTCATATGAAATGACACATATGGGCGTATTTCACCACTGAGTCAAGTAAAATTCAAATTTCCTGAATTACGAGATATTTGATTAGCTTAGTACCCTGAAAGTATTGTTTCTATTCCCATAGCTAAAATCTCAAAGGCTATTAGTTTTCTTAATATATTTTTTTAATTGATTTCAGAGAGGAAGGGAGAGAGATAGAAACATCAGTGATGAGAAAAAATCATTGATCGGCTGCCTCCTGCACACCCCCACTGGGGATCAAGCCTGCAACCTGGGCATGTGCCCTTGACTGGAATTGAACACGGGACCCTTTAGTCTGCAGGCCGACGCTCTATCCACTGAGCCAAACCGGCTAGGGCTCAAAGATTCTTTTAAAGGTGATATTTTATCTTTAGCGTTTAATGTTCAAAAGGAGGAAATGTGAGCGATCGTGCCACTTCCTAATGGTCCATAATTACCTACCACTTTAGGAAGCAGCAGAAGCTAATCATCTCAAACTATTAATTTTAATGAAACGTATATAATTAATGATGTTGACATTTCCTGTCGCCAGGTTTGTTCTCTAAAAAAAGTTTGAGTGTGGGGTATATTTTTCAAAGAGTTCACGGAACCCATTGGCACAGCCATTCTGATGATCACCAATGGTGCTGAGGACAGAGAGCACAGCTGGCCTTTGCCCTGAGAGCCTGTTTCAGCCGCCCTGGCCTGAGGGCTTCCCATAGTGACAGAGCTGCCCTTTAGCCTGAGGCAAGCAGGACATTGACCGAGGGAGTGAAGAGGAAAAAGAAAGCCCAGGTGCCCTGGCCGGCAAGGATTAGTAGTTGAGTGTTGACCTATGAACCAGGAGGTCATGGTTTGATTCCCGGTGAGGGCACATGCCGGGGTTGTGGGCTCCATCCCCAATGTGGGGCGTGCAGGAGGCAGCTGATCAATGATTCACTCTCATCATTGATGTTTCTATCTCTCTCTCCCCTTTCCTTTCTGAGATGAATAAGAATATTTTTTTTAAAAAGATGTCACATTACTTGTTTTCTCCACTCTTGCCAACATTGTAGTATACACTGAGTGTGTGTGTGTGTGTGTGTGTGTGTGTGTGTGTGTGTGAATGATTCATATATATATTAGAGGCCCGGTGCATGAATTTGTGCATGGATGGGGTACAGCCAGCCTGGCAAGCGGGAGGGGACATGGGCAGTTGGCCGGCCTGCCTGCTGGTTGAACTCCTGGTCGAGAGAACAATTTGCATATTAGCCTTTTATTATAGAGGATATACACTGAGTGGCCAGATTATTATGCGTTCAGAGATCATCATCATCTGGCCACTCAGTGTATTGTCAAATCCTTTATCTTTGCCAATCTGATGATGAAAAAGTGGTGTTTTATTGTTTGGTTGTTTTTATCAATTATGAGTCAGGTTGAAACTCTTCACCCATGTTTATGAGCTGTGTCTACTCTTCCATCTGTGACTTGCCTGTTCATGTCCTTTGTATGGACATGGTTAGGAAAAGCATGGCTCCGGAGAGGACCAGTAAAACACCGGGAAGTATCTGAGAGCAATACAATAATCATTATCATAACAGTAACACAATCAGTGACATCCCACAGAGCCCGTCTGTCTTATCAGAGAGGTAGCATGAGATTTTTGAGCCTCTCTTTTCCATTGAATTAGAAATAATCATTGTAGGAGCTATTCACAGGTCATTATTACTTTGTTGTGCTTTTATAGAGCATGGAACATTGATTATCCATGCATCTATAAGGCGACCTCCCACTGTAATCTCTCTGCATCAATAATGGTGACATCCACTGCATGGGATGAGCCGAGCTTGTCCCGTGTTGTAAATGAAGTACTTCATCCTGAGCTCGCTTTCGGAAATACTGCAGGCTGGGCTCTTTGCTTCCCCAGCTCTGAGGCAGATGCTTTCTTGTCTTACTAATAGCTGAGGGGAGAGTCGGCCAGCTATTCTGTTTTCATTTGATTATCACATTATCCTGGCATCCAGGTCTGATTAGTTAAGGGACTCGGAACTAGACTTGCAGGTGGGGGTTGGCTGTGACCCATCACAAATGACCATGCTTATACATGATTTCGTTTTATTATTACATCTGTCACTTTTCATATACCTACAATATGCCAGCTACCGTATAAGGTGCCTGCCGGAAGCCAATTCCAGCATGTCATAATAGCAAGAGTTTCATCAAAAGGTTGATGGATCTTGGGGACTCAACAAGGGCTGAGTCACATATGTTATCACCTGTTGGGAATGGCTAAAGGCATTTCCCCAAAACCTGAATAGGATGATTGTTTGCTGCCAGACAGCTCAGGGCATCTTAATCTACATGTTATTGCCTCCTACTGGCCAAACACCGTAGGCTATTCCCCATTCTGACAATGCTTCTGTGTGAAACTACCCTTTGAAGTGTATATTTCCACCTGGCCTTAGGACAATTTGTGTTAATAAAAAGCAAGGGGTCCTGAGACAAGCAGAACTTAGCTCCTTCAGCTAGGCTCCTCTGACTCCCAATGCCTTTCAAAATTATCTTTCGTCTCTGGACTCCTATTTAATCTACACACAGCCTTTCTCTAGATTGCTGAACCCTTCTTAATGCTGGAACAAGAACCCCAGCAAGTGCCTAATGTTATCTCACTGATTCTTTTTTTAATTTATTTTTATTTTTATTTTATTTTATTGTTGACGCTATTAGAGGTGTCCCCCTTTTCCTCCTGTTTACCCATCTCCACTGGGTCCCCATCCCCCCCGCTTCCCTCTGGCCATCAGCACACTGTGTGCTGTCTGTGTCCATGGGTTATGTATACACTGTATGTTCTTTGGCTAATCCCTTCACCTAATCCCTAGTCAACCTCCCCCTCCTTTCCCCGACAGCTGTCAGTCTGTCCATGTATCCATTCCTCTGTTCCTATTTTGTTCATCAGTTTATTTTGGTCACTAGGTACAATAAAGCAGATATTATTTTTATTTTCCAGATGAAATGATAGATTCAAAATTATTATTTTTTTAATATATTTTATTAATTTTTTACAGAGAGGAAGGGAGAGGAAGAGTCAGTTAGAAACATCGATGAGAGAGAAACATCGATCAGCTGCCTCCTGCACACCCCCTACTGGGGATGTACCCACAACCAAGCTACATGCCCTTGACCGGAATCGAACCTGGGACCTCTCAGTCCGCAGGCCGACGCTCCATCCACTGAGCCAAACCGGTTAGGGCTCAAAATTATTTTTTTTAAATATATTCTTATGGCCCTAACCGGTTTGGCTCAGTGGATAGAGCGTTGGCCGTGACCTCCCAGTTCATAGGTCAATCAATGCTCAACCACTGAGCCACACCAGCCAGGCCTAGATTCAGAATTATTAAATAACCTACACATCTATTAAGGGGTCAAGCTGGGTTCCCAGCCAGGTGTCGCCGACCCTTTTCTTATTTTTGGCTCAAGTCAGGGCTGCCCATTGCAGGGGGGAGCAGTGCATGACATTCACACACTGTCCACACCCCACACCCCTCCATGGAGCAATGAGCCCGCATCACTGTGTCCTCCGGGCTCAGCTGTATCACCATCAGTCTCTGCCTCCGTACTTTGCCCTGTTTCATCCAGCACCACAAGACTCTTCCATCACTGGGCTTCAGCTATGGGTGCATCCCTGTGGAATGGGCTGGAAATGGTCCGTGGAGATGGATGACCATAGACTGTCTCGTGCCCCGTCATGAGCGGCGGGACGACGCACATCCTGAGTCCTGGCCGCCCCTCACAGACTTGGCTCACATGACAGTGTCCCCTCCACAGCTCGGGCTTCTCTCTGGATTCGCCCATCTCAAACTCTTAACCAGATCCTGGTCCATTCCTGTCCCCTTCCCCCCGGGGAGACCCTAGTCCCCAGGTCTCAGTGTGCTCCCCAGGACCCCCCACAGGCACCCCCAAAGGAGGGGGCCACTTTCCAGTGAAACTGTCGCTGGCGTGGAGCCTCCCGATTGATTTCACTCGTCAAAACACTAAACCTGTTTCTGAATTTCGCAAAGCCTGACCATGCCATGCTCGCTCCGTGTCTTTAACCTGAACTTCACCGGAAGGCTGGCGCCAGGAGGCTGTTCTCTGCATGGAGCAGAGTCTTTCCTGGAGCCTGGCGCGTTGCTTTGCTTTGTTCTGCAAGAAGCTCTGAGCTGCAGGGGAGTCCAGTGCCCGCCTGCCGTGCCTGACTGACATCACCCCCCCTCCCCAGAGGGCATCCGGGCCCTAAAAGCACCCCGCTTTCCCCAGCCCCGGTGCATAGCTACCCAGTGCTTCCTTCCCTGGGCGCAGCTTCCCCTCATCCCTCCATCCCTCAGATGTCACCGGAGGCCACCCCCCTCCTGCGGGAGCTCTCCTGGTCCCCTGGGTCCTGTGACCTTACCACTCTGGGTGCTAGAGCTTGTTATTGCCCCAGCAGGTGTGGCTCAGTGGGTAGAGTGCCGGCCCATGGACTGATGGGTACCACGTTCCATTCTGGTCAAGGGCATGCTCCTCGGTTGCAGGCTCAATCCCCAGCCCTGGTTGGGGCGCATACGGGAAGCAGCCAATCAATGTGTCTCTCTCACATCGATGTTTCTCTCTCCGTGTCTCTCCCCCTTCCTTCCACTCTCTCTAAAAATCAAGGGGGGAATATGCTCCGATGAGAAGTAACAAAAAAAAAGTAAATAAATGAGGACGCGTTATGTGCTGTGAACACCGAGTGTTCGTTTTTCCAGGAATTTAACCAATCTCCACAAAGAGGCTAGTTTTACAAATTAGCATCTTGGACTCATTGCACATTCCCATTACGCATGGGAACTCTACACACTTCTAAGCTTCACTCGGTCCATAATGTTGAGCTGAGCTCCTTTCTACAAACGCTTTTGTGGATTTGATTGTTTTTCCTTTTGTATTATTATTTTTTAAAAAATAGGATTAGGAGCCACAGGTAAGAGAGGGACTTTTTTTTTAAATATTTTTATTGATTTCAGAGAGGAAGGGAGAGGGAAAGGGAAAGATAGAAACATCAATGATGAGAGAGAATCACAGATCGATCGGCTGCCTCCTGCACACCCCACACTGGGGACCGAGCCCACCACCCAGGCATGTGCCCTTGACCGGAATCAAACCCGGGACCCTTCAGTCTGCAGGCCGGTGCTCTATCTACTGAGCCAAACCGGCTAGGGCGAGAGGGACTTTCTGACTTTCCGAAAGTATTAGCACCAGATGTCATGTATGTCTCTAAATATTCTTAGGTGGATGGGTATTGAGTTTGGTCTTGGTTCAAGAGAGAGAATTTATGCGAGTTCAGTCGAGGGGCAGTTCTAAAAATCGACGCCACTCTCGATTTATGTGTGAATCCATTCCGCCTGCGGCGTTGAAGGCGATCGTGTCCATATTCAGGCTCAGGCACAAATGCTTATGGTCTTAGCGGTCTCACATTTTATTCCCTCTTGGGAATCACAGGGTATGAAAAGACCCCCAGCATAGGGCAGATTTTGGCGGGGGGGCAGTTTCATGGCAGGTGAGTTAGGGTGAGACTTCTCAGGCGTGTGCTCTATTATTTTTTTCTGATTGAACTTATTTCAAATTTGGGGAAGAAGGGACCAGTGGCATTTGTCCTCTGTATACATGATCGCCAAACTTCATCCCATGCTTAGGCCCCCGATGCCAGGGAGCGCCCGTGGGGGTAGCTGGTAAGGCGGGCATTTGAGGCACCCAATGTCACTGCGCTCTTTTCTGTCTGCTCTGCGAGCTGGCCAGCTTGTTGGGTGGGGACTCTGTCTCAAGAATATTCACACAGTGGCTGGTGTGTGTGTGCCCACGTGCTGATGGTGGAGGGAATGAAGAAATGCAAGGCTTTGCCCGGCCGGCGTGGCGCAGTGATTGAGCATCGACCTATGAACCAGGAGGTCACAATTCGATTCCCGGTCAGGGCACATGTCCAGGTTGCGGGCTCCATCCCCAGTGTAGGGCGTGCAGGAGGCAGCCGATCCATGATGCTCTCTCATCATTGATGTTTCTAGCGCTCTTTCCCTCTCCCTTCCTCTCTGAAATCAATAAAAATGTATGTAATATTTTTAAGAATAAAAGCTAAAAAAGGCTCAGCTTTGTCCCTGAAGAGCGAGCATGTGGTTCCTTGTGACCGGGGTGAGGAAGGCAAGCGAGGCAGAGGCAGGCGGCGAGGCAAAGAAGACCGTGACGGCCACGTGGGGGCGGGGGGGGGGGGGGGGGGGGGAGTCATGTGCACCGTGCTTAGGAATTTGGACTTTGCTGTGAAGGAAACTTGGGTTGGCAGGAAAATGGACATGATCCTATTTGCATTTCAGGGGAGAATGTTAATCTGTCTGATGAGGTAGCTAAAGCTTGATCCTGGATGCTGATCTAGAATCCCTGGGTGCTTGTTAAAGTGCACACGCCTGGGTTTACGCCTAATCCTATAGAATCAGAATTTCTGTGGGTTCGGCATCGAAACCTGCATTTTGAAAACCCCACAAAATCCTTACAACTGATCAGCTTACAGTGTGGGAACCACTGGGGAAGGGGATGGAAAGGCAGGGGCGGGAACTCAGACCAGCGCAGATATTGGAGTCAGATCAACTCGAGTTTCAGCTCAGTCGTTTATTGGCCTAGTTTTAGCCTAGTTACTTAGCATCTCGGAGACTGTGGTTTTCCTTCCATAAATGGGTTTAAAAGTACCCACCTCGTGCTGGTGTGATCCAGATGAAGTGAGATAACATGTCAAGTATCTAACAGGTTTGAAGGCACATTGGAATCACCTAGGGCAGTGGTCGGCAAGCTCATTAGTCCGCAGAGCCAAATATCAACAGTACAACGATTGAAATGTCTTTTGAGAGCCAGATTTTTTAAACTTAAACTTCTCCTAACGCCACTTCTTCAAAATAGACTCGCCCAGGCCGTGGTATTTTGTGGAAGAGCCACACTCAAGGGGCCAAAGAGCCCCATGTGGCTCGCGAGCCGCAGTTTGCCAACCACGGACCTAGAGGAGTTATTCAATCTCTGTGCTCCCCAAGATCCTGGCATGGGGTGTAAAGGCTTCAAGAGACTCCCCAGATGATTTTGATTCGAAACCAGCAGAACGACACAGCTCTCCTTCCCCCGGAGTGGTGACAGCAAAGCTATAAAAAGGGATAAATTTGCCTGGCCAGTGTGGCTCAGTGGTTGAGCATCGACCTATGAACCAGAAGGTCACAGTTCGATTCCCAGTCAGGGCACATGCCCGGGTTGTGGGCTCGATCCCCAGTTGGGGGCATGCAGGAGGCAGCTGATCGATGATTCTCTCTCATCATTGATGTTTCTACCTCTCTCTCCCTCTCCCTTCCTCTCGGAAATCAATAAAAATATATTTTAAAAATAATAATGAAAAGGAATAAATTTAGGAGATTTTTTTGAAGCGACAGTGTCCAGGATTCTCAGGTGTTTCATCTGGATGAGTGAAGGTGCCCAGACAACAGGAGAAAGCAGTTGTGTTTGACACGTGGAGTTGATGGCTCATCTCAGGGGAACCATGTCCAGAAGTGAGTGCCCCCTACTGGACACGGGCCTCAGGAGAAAGTCTGGGCGTGGAGATGAAGAGTAAACCATGGCTTCACAGGACATGATCCCTCAGCGATAAGATGGAGGATTTAAAAAAGGCCTCATGCCCTAGCCAGTTTGGCTCTGTGGCTAGAGCATCAACCCTTAGACTGAAGGGTCCTGGGTTCTATTCCAGTCGAGGGCACATACCTCAGTTGCAGGCTCGATCCCCGGCCCTGGTCTGGGTGCATGCAGAAGGCAACCAATGGATGTGTCTGTCTCACATCGATATTTCTTTCTCTTCTGTCTCTCCCCCCGCCCCCCCCCCCCCCCCCCTCCACTCTCTCTGAAAATCAATCGGAAAATATCCTTGGGGAAGGATTAACAAACAAAAAAAAGAGGCTTCATGATTCACCTCCAGGTCAACACCAAATTGTAAAGGATTCCGAAAAAAACAAACTCGAGTGAATAAAGTTGAAAATAAATATTAGGAAGAGAAAGAGGAGGGGGTTTTATTTTACTCGCACCCTAAAGAGTCACTCTCATGCCACAGTGACATCAAGAACGACTGTCAGCCGGCTGGTGTGGCTCAGTAGATTGAGCCTCAAAGCATGGACCAAGAGGCCCCAGGTTCGATCCCCAGTCAGGGGGCCTGCAGGAGGCAGCCGATCAATGATTCTCTCTCATCATGGATGTTTCTCTCTCTCTCTCTCTTCCTCTCCCTTCTTCTCTATCTAAAAATCAATAAAAACATATGGAAGGGAGGGAGGGAGAGAGGGAAGGAGGCAGGCTAGAAGGCTATAAGTTTCTTTAAAGCAGGAACCCTGTCCTGCCAGTGCTGGGCACTTGAGCCAAGGCAGATGGTCGCCTGGAGGACTGAGTCTGTAGACACAGTGGTTTCTTTGGGTTTACACTTGTACCTGAAATCCGCCAAACTGCTGGTTTACTGCCGCTCGTGTGGAAAGAACACTTCCAGGCATCTTTTGTTCTCCTGAACCGTTGTACGCAAAGAGTTGACCGAGGTGATCGAGAGAAATCTATGTCCTCTGCAGAATCAAGGTGATAGTTGTTTTTTAAAATATATATTTTTATTGATTTCAAAGAGGAAGGGAGAGGGAGAGAGCGATAGAAACATCAATGATGAGAGAGAATCATGGATCGGCTGCCTCCTGCACATCCCCCTACTGGGGATGGAGCCCACAACCCGGGCATGTGCCCTTGACCATAATCTATCTGGGGACCCTTCGCTCCATCCACTGAGCCAAACTGGCTAGGGCTCAAAATGATGGTGTTGGGGTTTTGTTTTGTTTTTGTAGTAAAAACCCACCCCTGATGGTTTCTTGTTTAGTTCGTTATTAATGACCAACTACCCAGTTACATCTTTAGTCCTTGATCGTCGAGCTTTTAATATGAGGGAAAGCACGCTTGTCTGGAGTATGGACGTTTTGGGATAAAAGAACTCACATTAGGAAAGTTAAAATTCCAAATATGCTGATCTCTGCATACCGGCTTATACCAATTATGCTGCATGCTAGAGCTCATTACCTTGTATTTTTCAGACGGATGTTCCTTTGCCTCCTATTAAATTTGAAATGTGCACAACAGACGAACACTTTCAGGGAGTCAGCATATTTGAGAGGCCCTGTCTTGTTTTATTATTCTGTTAACTCCATTTAAAACTATTAACAAATACTGAGAGGTCGTGAGAACATTGCTGTTCAAGTGCTAATACAGAGAATTACAGCTCACTATGTTTCAAGTTTAAACCAATAGACACTGAAGAAGTGTAACTCATTGTCAAAGATTATTTTATATAGTCACACAGAAACACTTCTAAATCAGATGAGCTAGCCCGCCGGTTTGACTCAGTGGTTGAGCGTCAACCCATGAACCCGGAGGTCACAGTTCGATTCCCAGTCAGGGCACATGCCTGGGTTGCGGGCTCGATCCCCAGTGCAGGGCATGCAAGAGGCAGCTGATCAATGATTCTCTCTCCCTTCCTCTCTGAAATCAATGAACATACATATGCATATAAATCAAATGAGCTATGTGCAGTCAATTTCTTTAAACTTGTATAAAAGATGGAAAGAGATATCTAACAACCAAAAGAGAATATAATTAAATGCCATGTTTTTAAAAATATACAAAATTTCAAGCAGAGGATGGGCTGTACTTTTTTAGTTTTGTCTGTTCAAGCCAGAGAAGGGATGGGGAAGGATCAACATTAGTCTAACATGATTGTATGTCAAGAACCTTAAATAAACATCTTTTCACATCTTGATTAGGCTGAGAGACGTTACGTAACTTATTCTCACGCAAACCAAGTGGGATCACTGCCAAGCTGGGATCCGGTCCTCACCCTAGGATTCCAGCATCACCCCATCTTTCCACCCAGGGAAGAACAATTTTGAGCTACCACACTCCTGTCTTCCGTTTGCAAGTACTTAGCAGAGAGTTCTGTCTTTCAGAAACCAGTAGAAGTCATTTCCTGCAAACACTTTGAAAAACTAGGCCATGGCCCTAGCCGGTTTGGCTCAGTGGATAGAGCATCAACCTGTGGACTGAAGGGTCCCAGGTTCGATTCTGGTCAAGGGCCCATGCCTGGTTTGTGGGCTTGATCCTCAGTAGGGTGCGTGCAGGAGACAGCCGATCAATGATTCTCTCTCATCATTCATGTTTCTTTCTCTCTCTCTCTCCCTTCCTCTCTGAAATCAATAAAAAATATATTTTTTAAAAAGAAACAGGTCATGAACAATATGGGTAATTTGATTTCTGATCAGAAATACGATGTGACTCTAACATAATAAGATCTCTGGCTTATATTTGCCTCTCAAGATTATTTCATGAGTTTCCAGAAAGTTCTGAGAGCTGCAGGATTGGCAGGTCAGGGGTGCAGCTCCCCAAAGTGTAGGTGTGTGTGTGTGTGTGTGTGTGTGTGTGTGTGTGTGAATTCTGCCAGTTGGTCCCTGTAACTCTGGTTACTCCAAGATACACAAGCCTTGGGTCTGGTGTAAGACCTGTATAAGCTACAGCAAGGGTGGCTCTGTGGAGACCCGAGTCCATGCTTGTCAACAGGAAGGGATTCAAGTGTATTATCATTTTTTAAACTCCATGCAGACTGAACCGTCCTCCTGTATGGAGTCCGCCCACAAGCCATGACTTGGATCCTTCCTTCCCAGTTAGAGTAAGTGGGTAACAGAAGTTCATTCAGAACATAGGGGAGGTTGGAAAATGAGAAACTAGAGTATTTTCTTTCCATACACACACACACACCCAGAGTGGCCAGATTATTATGATCTCTGAACACATAATAATCTGGCCACTCAGTGTATATCCTATATAATAAAAGGCTATTATGCAAATTGTCCCCTCGACCAGGAGTTCGGCCAGCAAGCAGGGCAGCCAACTGCCCATGTCCCCTCCCCCTGGCCAGGCTGGCCGGACCCCAGCCATGCACAAATTCATGCACCGGGCCTCTAATATATATATATATATATATATATATATATATATATATATATATATATATACTGAGTGGCCAGATTATTATTCATTCAGAGATCATAATAATCTGGCCACTCAGTGTGTGTGTGTGTGTGTGTGTGTGTGTGTGGATTTCAGAGAGGAAGGGAGAGGGAGAGATAGAAACATTAACCATGAGAATCATTGATCGGCTGTCTCCTGCACACCCCATACTGGGAATGAGCCTGCAACCCAGGCATGTGCCCTGACTGGGAATCGAACCGTGACCTCCTGGTTCATAGGTCGATGCTCAACCACTGAGCTACACCGGCCTGGCTGTTTTCTTGTATCAGGGAGATTTAGGAGGATTTCCTAGACCTGTATGTTGTTTTCTAGCTTTATGCTCTATAAATGTTTCATGGCCACTACATATGTACTCCACAAATGCACTTGCTTTGTTTTTAGCAAAGAGTAATTTGAGTTACTTTTGCTTCGCATGCAAATTAGCTTTTTAATGGAAATGCCTTTGATCACTGAGAGCTTCTTGCTTTTTAGTCACCTGACCCCGCATTATTTGGATTTATCCCGAATCTTGGCCTTGGCTCTCATTTGCCTGATGGTCTTGGCGAGGCTGCCTCTGCAAATGCATCCTCAGTGGATCGCTTTGTGGAGAGGGGGAGGGGAGGGAACTGAAATTGATCATGTTCCTTTCTGTCTTTGTCACATTTCATTTCTCCCCTCATGCCTCTGGTGAAGATAAAGATTTTAATGCTAAAGTGCAAGGACCCGACTCTGCAGGGATGTGCTCCCGCTCTTTGTTGGAAACATAATGATTTCGCAGTCTCTGCCTGGCACGCACTGCGTGTGTCTGCTCTGCTTCTTTATTCCGAGTCCTCCGTGGCTCTCCTGCTCCCTCCTCGCTGCCATAATCCGCTTCTGACCAGCTGGGAAGCCTGACCCCGTGTGCGGAGCCGGTTGAAGTAGAGAAGTGCTGGGAGAGTGGAAACCTTATAAGAATGTAAATTGCCTTTCCCACTGTTCCACTGCGAGCAGAAACGCAGGCTTAATGCGCTCTCCTGTTGAGTGAGGGTTTTAGAGTTGACAGGCTCGCGTGCGGGATTCTGAGAGGGCCCAGCAGCACCCGCACCCGAGGAATTGGGGGGGGGGGTGCTCTGGCACTTTTGTGGCCAGCGTGGGCATGGGAGTCTGTGTGGAAGACCTGCCGTTAGCCGCGGGCTGTCAGCTTCCTATGGATAAATTGAGCAAAACGGCTGTCAGGTGCCACCTTTAAAACTATAAGAGCCCTAGCCAGTTTGACTCAGTGGATAGTGTCGGCCTGTGGACTGAAGGGTCCTGGGTTCGATTCCAGTCCATGGCACGTACCTCAGACTTCGGTTGCAGGCTCAATCCCCAGCCCTGGGCCAGAAGGCAACCGATCGACGTGTCTCTCACATCGATGTTTCTCTCTCTGTCTCTCCCCTTTCTTCCACTCTCTCTAAAAATCAATGGAAAAATATCCTCAGGGGAGGATTAACAAAAAACACAAAACTACAAAGGAACACTAAATTAAAGGGATGGCGGTGACGATAACTGAGGACATAAATCGACCAGCCTCAGCTTTGCAAACCACATACGTGGTCTTTGCATTTGTAGTTCATGAAGTAAAAAAACCCCATACTAATGATCATATTAATGTCATCAACAACCAACCAGGGTATTTTTCTTATCTGTTGTTTTTTTTAATTAAAGAATAAAGCATTTCTTTTTAGCTTTCTGTTATTCAAAATAATAAGAGATTTTGTTAATCAAAATAACAATAACGGCACCCTGGTCTGGTGGCTCTCTCCCTCTCTCTCCCTCCCTCCCTTTCTCTCTCTTTCCCTTCCTTTCTCTCTAAAATAAATATATCCTCTGGTGAGGATAAAAAAATAATGGCAATAATATTTATTTATTCAACAAGTATTTATTGAGTACCTTCTAAATGTCAGGCATAGTTAGGCATTGTTCATTGGGAAGCGGGTGTTGAGAGAGAGAGATTGAGATTGATTACTGACCTGGTGGAACTTAGATTCTAGAGGGCTCTTAGTCTTCCGATCCCAGCCTCATTTAGGGCTGGTTCACAGACTTCAGGTTCAGAGCCAGAGCCGGTCGTGACCAAGCTTTGGTCTGTCTACGGCAGTGGTCGGCAAACCGCGGCTCGCGAGCCACATAGGACTCTTTGGCCCCTCGAGTGTGGCTCTTCCACAAAATATCATGTGCGGGCGCACGTACAGTGTGATTGAAGGAGTACCCTAATTAAGTTAATAACAATGTACCTACCTATATAGTTTAAGTTTAAAAAATCTGGCTCTCAAAAGAAATTTCAATCGTTGTACTGTTGATATTTGGCTCTGTTGACTAATGAGTTTGCCGACCACTGGTCTACGGCATCCTTGTCAGATGCTCAGATTGGACGCTGACTATTCAGGTGTTAGTATGAAGGGTTCCTGGAAGTGGAATGTGCTTGTCAGCACCCTCATTCCTGAAGTTTCCACCCCCTGGGTCCAGCTGCCTCAGCACTCTCTCCATATTGATTAGCCACAATGCTTCCGTTTTCATCGATAGGCCTAGGTATGTGTATATATTATATATTTCAAATATGCTCAAATAATTGTTCACAAGTTAGACATTAGAGCTTTGCTTCTTGTTATGCTGCTCAGCATGAATCCCCAGTTGACGCATTTAAAAAAAATTCGCTCTAGCTTGTTTGGCTCAGTGGCTAGAGTGTCAGCCTGCAGACTGAAGGGTCCCGGGTTCAATTCCCCGCCTTATTCCTGTCCGTGGTGAATTTCTTTGGCTAGTATTCACAATGGCCCTTTTCTCAGAAACATCTCATGATTGCCCCAGAATAGAGAAAGGAGTTTATTTTGAACAGGGAACGTGGCCAAGTTATTTTTTGAAATGAGATTCTTAGCTATGGACCTTTTTTTTTTTTTTAACTACCTCTGACCTAGTTCATCATATCACCAGAAGCAGAACTAACAGAGAACGTGGCTCTTGTTTCATGAGATTGACAAATGAACAAGACATACAGGTTTTAAAAGAAAGTCAGAGTTCGTTCTGAGATGAGAGAGCTGGCTTCAATTGAGGCTCTCTTTATAATTGCTACAATAAGAGAAGTAGATGGGCTTATATTTTTCCGGAGGGAAAGATTGGACATATTCTTGAATGTTTCCCAATTATAGGTTCTTTATAAAAATAAAGTGTGTATGTTACCTAAATGTTCATAAGAGTAGCATTCTAAGCAGAGATATAATATGTCATGGAATGAGAAATGCTAAATGTGAGAAGAAGCTAAAAAGTCATCTCATCCAAGGTCTTCCCAGTACAGGAGACCTTGTGCCTAGTCTTGATGGAAAGCCAGGAACGTCTGACATCTCCAGGGATAGAATATTCTGGTTCCTGAGGCAGCCACTCGGCTGTTGAGCGTCTCTGTTTTAAACTACATTGAAAACAAAAAGGCAGCTTTGGAATGAGCTGCCCCCCAAATAGGCACTGATTTTAATACTAAATGCTTAAAATTCAATAAACCATTTAATGATCAAATAATGATAACTGGTACGTGTGCTGAGTACTTTATATCCATTATGTCATTTACTCCTCACATCAAGAGTACGAAAACCGACTCTTTTCCCTTTTTACGCACAAGGAAGCAGGCACAGAGGAGTTCAATAATTTACCAAGATAACCCTGATGGAAAGGGACTGAAACAGGGGTTTAAGCCCAAAACTCAAGCTTAAAAACCCAAGCTCATAGCCATTGGTTGTCCTTCTCACTTCAACCCTATTGGGCATGTGTTGAATTTCTGTTTGCGTAAAGGACTGATGCTCACTTGTCTAAGTAATTTTTCCAAAGTGGAATCTGATTTATTTTTTTTTAAGACCGGAATCGAACCTGGGACCTCTCAGTCCACAGGCCGACGCTCTATCCACTGAGCCAAACCAGTCAGGGCAGAATCTGATTCTTAAGCCTACTCTTTATGCCAGAGTCATCCAACATGCAATCAGCATGCAGAGTCAAAAAGTTACATGATACATGCAATAAATGGTCAGTACAGCTGGAGTTGAGGACATGAGTCTCAATGTTCAGTAGAACTTTTATCATTTCTCCCTAGCCAGTTTGGCTCAGTGGATAGAGTGTTGGCCTGTGAACTGAAGGGTCCCAGGTTCGATTCCAGTCAAGGGCACAAGCCCAGGTTGTGGGCTCCATCCCCAGTAGGGGGTTACAGGAGGCAGCCAATCAATGATTCTCTCTCATCATTGATGTCTCTATCTCTCTCTCTCCCCCCCTCTCCTTTCCTCTCTGAAATCAATACAAATATATTTTTAAAAAAAGATCAGGGATCAGTTTGGTGAATAAGGAGCACTGGACAGCAGTTCTGGAAGCCTGAGCTGAAACCAGGCCCAGCTCTGTCCCTGGATGGCCCTGTGACCTCGAAAAGCAACGAGATCTCTCTCTCTTAGTTTCTTCCTATTGAAGTAAGGATTGAAGTAGCAAATCCCACAGTCTCTCCCATCACCAACCATTAGTGCAGGCTACCCCTGCAGCACACACTTAGGATATTTTCTGGATCCTTGTATTTCAGCTGCAGACTAAGCTTCACTAGGATGCTATTCACCTGCCTCTCCTTGTCCTGGTGCACAGGAGCTAAGTGCTCTGGCCACATTTGTTCACAGGAACTGAAATACGGAAACATAGCTCCCCAAGAGACCAAGCCTTTTAATGTTTGTGTTACAGAGGAGGCTGAGGAATAGGCATGACCGTTTTTTTAAAGGCACTGTTACTGCCCACTGAGTTCAGGAGGATTCTATTCTATTGAGTTTTGCGGGAAGAGGAGTGAGAGGTTCTCATTGGCCTCCCCAGGAAGATGCTCAGGAGACAGGAGTCCCATATGTGTGTCCATCCTTGTACAAGGAAGAGAGGCAGGCAGGTGCCAAAGGCATGTGCTGTCAGCTCACAGCATGTGTTTAGGGAACACGAGACCAGGCTAACTCTGCCTGCACTGGAGTCTCTAGGACTTGATAATATGCTGTTATAGTCGGTGTTGCTGACATGTCCCGGCCACACAGACCCGTTCAGAGCTCCCGCTGAGGGTGACCTTTGGCTGCAAACAATGGATCCTTGAACCAAGTGAGCTTGGGCATTTAAGTGTGGACGCTAAAAGAACCGTTGAGTGTACTGTTACCCGGATTCAAATTTCACGTGGTGCTTGCCTTTTACCATGTACCTGTGTTCTCGGTGACCTTCTCCAGGTCACATGTTCTTCTGTACTCTAAGAATAAAAAAGTAAAATTCAGTAAGTTCGGTATTCCACTCAGACAGGACCTTGCTCCGAGTATCCATGTTGAACAATATTCAGAGCCCTGGGAATTTCCATCCTTGAACTTGATCACAAAGGACTGGTTGAATTCCAATTAGAGAATCCTGGAGGGAATAAAACCAGGGCAAGAAGTATTTCCTGTACTACAGTTTGAATTATGGAAAGACTGTCTACATGTTCTCTGTAGACTTCCTCCTCCTCCACCTTCTCTTCCTCCTTTTTCTTCTCCTCCTCCCTCCTTCCTTCTTTTATTAATCCTCACCCAAGGATATTTTTTAGAGAGAGTGGAATGGAGAAACATCGATGTGAGAGAGACACGTTGATTGGTTGCCTCCCACAGGCACCCTGACCAGGGCTAGGGATCGAGCCCTTGACTGGACTCGAACCCAAGAAACTTCAGTCCACCAGCCAACGCTCTGTCCACTGAGCCAAACTGGCTAGGGCAGTGGTCGGCAAACTCATTAGTCAACAGAGCCAAATATCAACAGTACAACGATTGACATTTTTTTGTTGAGAGCCGAAAACCGGCTTCTGCGCACGGGCCACGAAGTTTCAATCGCACTGTCCGTGCGCGCCCGCACGTGGTATTTTGTGGAAGAGCCACACTCAAGGGGCCAAAGAGCCGCTTGTGGCTCGCGAGCCGCAGTTTGCCGACCACTGGGCTAGGGCATGCTTCTTGGGTGTATCCTTTCAGTTCAGGTTCCCATTGCGAAATGCCGTCTTCCCCGTCATGGGAATGCCAGAATGCCAGTGTTCCCTTAACTGCCTGTAAGTTTTTTCTCCTTTTCTATTTTTGCCTTAGGTTATCATTTTATACCCTTTCCTTCCATCTTCTCCTCCCCTCACCCCCTCTCACTTTCCCTCCCCCCCCCCAAATCCCAAAATAATAAAATGCAGAAGAGGGTTCATGGCATGTCCAAGCTTGAGAGTGGTTAAACAAGAGAGGAAGAGAATTGTTCCTTTATTTTTCTAAACTTGAGTGATTAGGCTATTGCTGTTTCCCTATGGCAGGGATGGGGAACGTCAGGCTTTGGGCCGGGCCATATAAGACTCATGAAATCATTTGGTCTGGCCCTGCCAAGGCATTAAGGGTGAGTTAATTAAGTGTTTGACCAAATAGAGCAGGCTAATTTTTAAGTAGATAATTTTGTATGGCCCACGAATCTATAATAATAGAAGTGTAATATGCTAATAAGACTGGACGTCCGAACAAACTTCCTGATGTCATTCCTGACGTCCTTCTGGACGAAGCCACGATGGCGGGGGCCGAGGCAGAAGCGGTTAGCGGTGATTAGGCAGGCAGGCAAGTGGTTAGGGGCGATGAGGCAGGCAGGTGAGTGGTTAAGGGCAATCAGGCAGGCAGGCAAGTGGTTAGGGGTATCAAGCAGGCAGGCAGAGTGGTTGGGGCAATCAGGCAGGCAGGAAGAGGCAGTTAGGGGTGATCAGGCAGGAAGGCGAGCAGAGTGGTTAGGGGCAATCAGGCAGGCAGGCTGAGTGGTTAGGGGCGATCAGGCAGGCAGGCAGGCCAGTGGTTAGGAGCCAATGGTCCCAGATTGCAAGAGGGATGTCCCCTGAGGGGTACCAGATTGTGAGAGGGTGCAGGCGGGCTGAGGGGACCACCACCCCTCCCCCCCACCCCTGTGCACGAATTTCATACACCAGGCCTCTAGTGATGTTATAAATATCCAAATGTTCCTGGGCAGAAAAAGGATTCCCCACCCCTGCCCTATGGGATAAAGATTAAGGAGTGTGGTAAAAGATTTTAGATACTTAAAAATAATGAATTGCATTAGAACTTCCCAGTAGTCATAGTTTCAAAACATTAAGATGTTTAGAACTTAATAATTATTTGTGTGTTTTTTAAAATCATTTTACCATTTAAACTGAGAGCACATTGTTCATATTTAACCATAGTGTCATTGGTCAGCAAATTAATTTTTTAATATTTTTTAAATTTTTATTTATTGATTTGAGAGAGAGATTTGTTCCGCTTATTTATACATTCATTGGTTGTTTCGTGTATGTACCCTGACGCGGATCAAACCTGCAATCTTGGCATATCGAGACAATGCTCTAACCCAGTGGTCGGCAAACTCATTAGTCAACAGAGCCAAATATCAATAGTACAGCCATTGAAATTTCTTTTGAGAGCCGAAAACCGACTTCTGTACATGGGACACGAAGTTTCAGTCTCACTGTACGTGCACTCCCGCATGTGGTATTGTGTGTAAGAGCCACACTCAAGGGGCCAAAGAGCCGCATGTGGCTCGCAAGCCGCGTTTTGCCGACCACTGCTCTAACCCACTGTGCTACCCAGCCCAGGCCAACTTATTTCTGATATTGTATCTACCTAATAAAAGAATAAGATGCAAATTGAATGGTACCTTCGTGACATCCACCAGCCAATCAGGAGTGAGTATGCAAATTAACCCAACAAAGATGGCGGGTTAGTTTGCGTATGCAGGCTCCGAGCAGCCAGGGGTGGGGCGGGATGCTTGCGTTGTCACCATGGCGATGACGCAGGCATTCCGCACCGCCCCAGCAGCTCTGGGCCTCTGGGCAGCGTGGGAAGGTGGAAAAGCGGCTCCAGGCCGGGAGCCACAAAGGTGGTGCCGGCAGCCAGGGGAAGGAAGGCCCGTTCTTTTTCTTTCTTTCTTTCTTTTTTTTTTTTTAATTTCTTTATTGATTAAGGTATCACATATTTGTCCTCATCCCCCCATTCCCATCCCACACCCCTCCCCACGGATGCCCCAACCCCCTGTTGTCCTTAATCGCTGGTTAGACTCATATGCTTGCACACAAGTCCTTTGGTTGATCTCTCCCCCCTACCCCCACCCTCCCCTGCCTTCCCTCTGAGGCCCGACAGTCTGATCCATGCCTCCTTGTTTCTGGGTCTGTTCTTGTTCATCAGTCTATGTTGTTCATCATTTCCCCTAGATGAGTGAGATCATGTGCTACTAGAAATACACTTATAAGAACCGAAAATGAGACAAGCCATAATGGTTATGCTGAAAGGCAAATGAATCAGTCTGTAGTGAGTTTCTTTCTGGGCCAACAGTTCTTTTGCGACCCAATTTCAATGTCAAACAGTTCCTTATGTGCACATGTCAGCAATGACATTTCAGTTCTGGATGGTGGAGAAATGGTGGTAATGCAGGGTCTGACCCTCTCTGGTTTGGTCCTGGGCAACCTGCAGTGACGCACAGCTACTGACTGCTAGCATGGGAAGGCGACGTCAGCGTCAGGAAGGCCCGTTCTTGCACGAGTCTTCATGCATCGGGCCCCTAGTATAATGCTATTTATATATACACATATTTACAACTTGTAATTTTTTTAACAAGTTTAAATAGTTTTCTGAGTTTCGACATCTACAACTTAGAATCTTAACTGTGGTAGGGACCTCATTGTTTCATAGGTGAAGTTGTTTTCAAAGAAATAACTTGAATAAAAGACTGACTTTGGGCCTAGAAGCAAGTTCCGATGACCTAGTTCAGCATTCCTTTTCCTAAAGCCTCATGTCTCCTACACAGATTCTAATTATATCTTATGAATTTTTAAACTTCCGAGATTAGAGTATTGCAAGATTGAAGTTTTTCATAGACTGGTGGTAATGAGAGCAAATATAAATTAGAAGGTGATTTGGAAGTGAATCAGGAGCCTAAATTTATAGCTTCTGGGATGCTACTTAAATTAAAAAGTTAATTATAATGTGAATATGAAGGAAAGGTTTATTGCTCATTATTTAAAATATTTACATATTTATAAGAAACTTCATAGAACACTTTAATGTTCATTTTTCTTGCGTCTATAATACCTAATGACTCTTATACTTTATAATAGAGTTCATAAGTTTTAAAATATATTGAAATCCATCAAGAGTTCAAGGCGAGAAATTATACCCCTCAAGCAGTAAACACTCTTTGAAAGGATGGATAACAGCTGCTGGAGAAAATAGACGCTAGATTTGGCTAATTCATATGGTCCTTTCAGGATTAAAAACCCATGAATGGCCCGGCTGGTGTGGCTCACTGGTTGAGCATCGACCCATGAACCAAGAGGTTATGGGTTTGATTCCCGGTCAGGGCACATGCCTGGGTTGCCGGCTTGATTCCTGGTTAGGGGGCATGCAGGGCTGCTGATAGATGATGATTATTCTCTCTCATCGTTGATGTTTCTCTGTCTGAAATCAATAAAAAATATATATTTAGAAAATCCATCAATGTGGATTATAGACAGTTATTGGTAGAAGTAATAAATAAGTTTTATTAGCCCTACCCGGCTTGGCTCAGTGGATAGAGCATCAGCCTGCGGACTGAAGGGTCCCAGGTTCGATTCTGGCCAAGAGCACATGCCTCGGTTGCGGCTCGATCCCCAATGGGGAGTGTGCAGGAGGCAGCCGATCAATGATTCTCTCTCATCATTGATGTTTCTATCTCTCTCTCCTTCTCCCTTCCTCTCTGAAATCAATAAAGAAATATATTTTTAAAAAATATGTTTTATTATACATCAAAAAGAGAACAAAGGAGAAGGCTCGCCCGCTGAAGTTTGTTAGTGTTATATTCACTGTTGACCTTCCCCGGTCAGCAAGAGGCTGGCTTTTCCACTGGTCTCCGTGCACAGCCCCGTGCACACACAGGGACAGGCTTCAAGGGGAACACGTGGAACAGGGCAGATGTTGGTACCAGACAGGACAAGGTTTGAAAACTGATTCTGCTACCAACTTGTGACGTTGGGCCTCTTACATTCCACTGTTCCCCCAAACCTCACTGTCTTCATCTTAAAAATGTGTCACAAGCTAATACGATGATGCCTGCAAAGACCTTGGCACAGGGGCACACTCAGGGAGTGGCAGCTATGTCATCACCGTCATCGGAAAAAGAAGAAAAAGAAAAGTCTTTCCCTCCTGTGTGTCTCCTCTACTACTCACACAAAACACTTCCGTTCTGACACTTCCGGGCACCAAATGTGTGAAGTGTTTCCCCGCAGCAAGCCATTCTGCCCACCACCAGCAGGTTGTTCTGTAATTTAGCTCAGTTTGGTATTGTCTATAGAAGATAACTTCAGACCCCACAGGCTCCTTAACCTCAGTCCCATGAAACGGCCCCCGCTCCAGAGCCCATCCCCAGTAAGAGGTCCCCAGGTTACCCACAACGTCTGCCCTACTTGCCTACAAATTGGACGTTCCCATGACCTCCTCCCTCTTGGATTCATTTACTCGGTGGAGCAGCTCACAGAATGCAGGAAACACGGGTGTTTGCCAGTTTATCAAGGACGTGGAAAGGATACATGAGCCAGATGAGGAGATCCGTTGGGCCTGAGAGGGTCCTGAATGCAGTTAGTCCCTGCGGAGTCGGGTCGGGTCACACTCCGGGTATATGGCTGGGTTTACCCACCCGGAAGCTCTCTGAACCCCGTACTGTTGGGATTTTTATGCACCTTTCCTCACATGGACACGATTGACCATTAACTCCATTGCTAGCCCTTCTTCCCTCTCAAGGCGGTGGGGGTCAGGGCTGAACAGCCCAAGCTTATAACCATGACTTGGTCTTTCCTATACCAGCCCACGCAGGAGCCATCTGGGAGCCCACTCAGTCACCTCATTAGAACAAAACACTCCTATCACCCAGGAGGTTACAAGGGTTTCAGAGCCCTGTGTCAGGAATCAGGGGGAAAGCAATATGTAGTGTCCTATTTTTCCCCCAATATATTTTTATTGACTTCAGAGAGGAAAGGAGAGGGAGAGAGATAGAAACATCAATGATTAGAGAGAATCATTGATCAGCTGCCTCCTGCACACCCCACACTGGGTATCGAGCCCACAACCCGGGCATGTGCCCTGACTGGGAATAGAACTGTGAACTTCTGGTTCATAGGTCAACGCTCAACCATTGAGCCATGCTGTATTGTCCTATTATTTCACGATGGACATGTGGGTATTAACGTGCATTTTTCTAAGTTGAGCAGTAGCATTCTTTTGACATCGATCAGTTAGACAGCCCAGAAGTTGATTCAGCTGCCGGTGCTAAATAGTTAAAGCATGGGAGGATTTGGCTTAATATTCTGCGCTCAGACCACATGCACCGTTAGCACCTGGAGTTTCCTTTTCAGTGACATTTTAAATCCCTCGCCAGGAATGAATTAGCCATTGACCGAAACTTCGCCCTCCAAACTGATAACGAGAAAAGAGCAAATGGCAGCTTGGCCCAGAAGTACATCCCAACCCCTCGATGGCTCCTCTGAGAAGCTTAATGTGATTTCTCTATGAAAAGTTAATGGGGAATGCATTTCCTGACGGGAGGAGTGGGTGTGTGGGTGTCGTGTAAAGGGTTTTATGGGATGGGATCAGCTTTATATGAACTCTCTGTTTTTAGTTTGTACCTTAAAAAAAAGTTTGAGTGCATAAATATGTGTGTGTGTTAACAAACTTACATTTCTCTTGGTGTACGATTGGGCTTTTCTGCTTGTTGCATGGTGGGTGAGTTTATTGGTTTTTGGAACGTTTTTGAAAATGTTTAAAATATATATAAAATTTTTTAAATATGTATGAGATTCAAGATAGAAGAGGAAGGAAAGGGGAGAAATGCATGTAGTTTCTCTTTCATGGAACAAGACTTAACCCTAGCCCTGAGGAAGGGAGGAAGGGAGAGAGAGAAACATCAATGATGACAGAGAATCATTGTTTGACTGCCTCCTTCACGCCCCATACTGGGGTTCGAGCCCGCAAACCGACATGTGCCTGACCAGGAATCCAACCATGACCTCCTGGTTCATAGGTTGATGCTCAACCACCGAGCCACATGGGACGGGCCAGCTCGGGATTTTGGATGACCTGATAGAGAAATGGAAGTAGCCTGTGGGCAGCCTCTGTGTTTGGTCTTGAACTAAACCTTTCCGGAGGTCCTGACTTTCTGCAGATGAATCAGTGAAGGAAATGCATGCCTAAATAAATCATCCCGCATGCTTGAAAGATCCAACATAGAAAGTAGTTGAGTTAGTGAACGTGTATGCAGGAAATACTTAGTTGCAGGAAATAGCAACTGATAGCAGTAGCCAGACACTGGAAGATAGAGTGACCAGGAGTGGGGGCAGGGTCTTACTTGTACACTGGGGATCATCATATTGTTTGGCTGGTATTATACATGTAATACTTTTTAAAAATATGAAGAGGTTTCCTTGAATCTTAAAAAATAAATGAATGGCCCGGCCGGAGTGGCTCAGTGGTTGAGCATCGACCTATGAACCAGGAGGTCATGGGTCGATTCCAGTCAGGGCTCATGCCCAGGTTGTGGGCTCCATCCCCAGTGTGGGACATGCAGGAGGCAGCTGATCAATGATTCTCTCCCATCATTGAAGTTTCTATCTCTCTCCCTCTCCCTTCTTCTCTGAAATCAATAAAAATATATATTTATTTTTTTTAAAAGAAGAATAAATTTAAGTCAGCACCATCTTTCCGCCGGGCCCTAGATTATTGCTGTGGTCTTCTAATTGTTCTCCTGCTGTGACTCTTGTCCCCCTGCAACTTTCTCCCCACAAAAGTGATTAAAAATTGTCCCACCCTTTTAGCATCTCCACTCAGAAGAAACTGAAAGCATATTCAGACTGTGAAAAGACACATTTAGAAAACTATTTTCAATCTCTGGAAATGGCGCATGTTCTACCAGATGACGCCAACTGCCCTTAGTGGACTTGAAATATCGCAGCCAAAATTGTCCCCCGGGCTGAGCGGCTGCACTCTGCAGCCAACTGGCCCCCTGTAGAGACCTTGATTTAAGACTGTGACTCACAGCCCTGCCGGCATGGTTCAGTGGTTGAGCATCAACCTATGAACCAGGAGGTCATGGCTCAATCCCCGGTGTGGGGCCTGCAGGAGGAAGCCAATCAATGATTGTCTGTCATCATTGATGTTTCTATCTCTCTCTCCCTCTCTGCCGGGGTTCTTGTCCCAGCATTAAGAAGGGTTCAGCAATCTGGAGAAAGGCTGTGCGTAGATTAAGTAGGAGTCCAGAGCCGAAAGATAATTTTGAAAGGCATTGGGGGTCAGAGGAGCCTCAGCTAAAGGAGCTAAAGACTCCCCTTGACTCAGGACCCTTCCTTTTTATTAACACAATTTGTCCTAAGGCAAGGTGGAGATAATACACTTCAAAAGGTAAGGTTTCAAAGGGTAGGGTACAGAAGCTTTGTCAGATTGGGGACTAGCCTACAGCTGTTCAGGTGTTTGGCCAACAGGAGGCAATAACATGTAGATTGAGATGCCCTGAGCTGTCTGGCAGGAAACAATAATCCTATTCAGGTTTGGGGGAAGTGCCTATTAGCCATTCCAATAGGTAATTACATAATGTGACTCAGCCCTTGTTGAGCCCCCAAGTTTCATCAACCTTTTGATAAAACTCTTGTAATTATGACATGCTGGAATTGGCTCCCGGCACCTCTCCGTCTCTGAAATCAAGAAAAATAGAGTTTAAAAAAAGAAGAAGAAGCTCCTGTGTTCTCTGAGGAGTCCTTCCCCCTGTGCGCTGTCTTTCAAGGTTTGGCGGGGTCTCATTGAGGCATAGAGAATGACCCCAAACAAGCTGTTGGGCTCTGCAGTAGCCAGCAGGCAGCTTGTCATGTAGCTGGTATCCGTGGGGTACGCGTCAATGTGACATAGCTCATGGTGAGCAAAAAAGAATTAGTCAAATAATGAGATTCGTGAGTGTGGCCCCAGAGTCTGAGAATTGCTGAGATTCAAGATAGAGGAGGAAGGAAAGGGGGGAAATGCGTGTCGTTTCTGTTTCATGGAACAAGACTTACCCCAGCCCTGAACAATGATGAGCAAAGCTTAGCTGCCATGTAGGTACTAGGTAAGATCTCGTATTAAGGTCTTGAATGGCTCTCCTATCCTCATCTTGGTCCTTACTTTGGAAACAAGTGCTAGAAATAATGGATGGTGAGTCTTCAATTGCTATAAACTCTACTATGCTTTCAATGAAAGAGACAGCTTGAATCCAAAAAGTGTTTGAGTCAAGAACTTATTTTACAACAAATTCAGCGATAAATCCTGAACTCTGCCGGGTTGGGCCAACCTCCTGTGTCTTCTACAAGTAGTATTCGGAGGTGTTAAGGCAAAATTTGAAATTAATAAAAATAAATTGACTCAGTTTGTTTCCATTTTAGAAAAGAGTATTTCTCTCTTTTAGAAATATTTTCAACCAAGTTCGAAATAATAATGATTTTCTGGGCAAGGTTGGGCTAACCAGGAAATTATAATTAGCTTCATTTTCTGATTTGCACCAAAACTGTAACTTCGGTTCCATCCTGTCTGCAGCCCTGGTTGTTAGTAGCTGCCTGGAGCACTAGCCTGAGCCGAGGTTGAAGGCCCAGGCCCAGCTCAGGAAAGAATGTCACCATTGATTATCAGGCCTGTGTTGGGCATGAGAGTGGGAGGGGACACACATACTTGTCATACTAGCTGTAATTTCTCTACTAACCCTTTGCACTTGCTTGCTTTTTTCTCGATTCCTTTATTCTACTCGGGATTTAATTTTTTAAATACCCCAGATTTTACAAAGCGCGGCAGTAGAATAAAAAACTGGAGTTTCTTTTCATACAAACTTATTTATTTGGATTTTTTTTATATTTCAAATTATTGATACATTCAATACAATTCGACATACGAGCTGCTACCAATGCTCACCGTGTCGAGTCGCACTCGACATCCGAGTGCAAAAGGTTAAGTCAAGAACAGGATTGGCATTTTTACTCATTGACTAGCCACCGTGCCTTCCTCGTGATCATTTCCGCAACCTGTACTGTCCATTGCAGTTGTTCATTCTAGATTCTGACCTGTGGTTCCTCATCCCATCAAAATGTCCAGGAGAGCCAAAACCGGTTTGGCTCAGTGGATAGAGCGTCGGCCTGCGGACTCAAGGGTCCCAGGTTCGATTCCGGTCAAGGGCATGTACCTTGGTTGCGGGCACATCCCCAGTAGAGGGTGTGCAGGAGGCAGCTGATCGATGTTTCTAACTCTCTATCCCTCTCTCTTCCTCTCTGTAAAAAATCAATAAAATATATATATATTTTTTTTAAAATGTCCAGGAGAATTTGCTGCATTGTGCCGGGACTGACCAGCAGACCGTGAGCGACGGACCAATGATGACTCTGACACACGTTTCTGTGAAAGAGAGGCTAAGGGGCAGCTGGCTATAGGAGCAAACAGCCCCGATTGAGTGCCTCCTTACGCTTTTACTGTAACAGTAGCTTAAACCAAAATTAACTTCTAGATACAGTCAGCAGGGTAAGCATCTGTGAGAAAGCACCTGCTTCTACAAGGTCGGGTTTGAAGACTGAACATAGAGATTCCGGTAAATCACCCGGGGGCTCGGACTTGTTTGGAAAAGTCAAGGCAGGGGCTGCCGCCTTCGGCAAGGTCCCCCTAAGGGGCCCCCGACCTTTCGGAGAATTCTCCTGACAGACTTTTCCAACCAAGTCCCATGCTTCCCCACAGCATTAGAATTCCAACTCATGTCCATGTTAGGGTCCCGGAGGGGGCTCGGTACCGAGCATCCTTCTTCCTGAGCAAGTTGGCAGTTCTGACCAGGAGCAGCCGGTGAGGCTCAGCCAGGCTTAGCACCCAGCCGCAGTCAGCCTTGGATGAGGGTCAGCTTGGCCATGAAGGTGCTTGTCCAGGCACAGCTTGTGGGCCTGGGGTGGGATGGCTTTCCCACGAGGAAGACGTGAGGAAGAAGCTGAATATGTATCTTGATCTCCCAATCCAGTCATTCACTCCCCCTTTGGAGCAGGGCGTGGAAAGGCCTAGAAAAAGGCAAAGTTGTGTCACACCACAGAGCACCCTTGAACCTGGAGGTGATGTCAAGAATGGGGCAGAAGCCCTCGCCAGTTTGGCACAGTAGATAGAGCATCGGCCTGGGGTCTGAAGGGTCCCGGGTTTAATTCCAGTCAAGGGCACATGCCCAGGTTGTGGGCTCCATCCCCAGTGTGGGGTGTGCAGGAGGCAGCTGACCATGATTCCCTTTCATCATTGATGTTTCTATTTCTCGCTCCCTCTCCCTTCCTCTCTGAAATCAATAAAAATATATTTTAAAAAATAAATAAGGAAAGAATGGGGCAGAAGAATTTCCTCCGTAGTACCCATATTCCTATCTGCTTTACCTTCAAATGTCTAGTGTTCATTGCCTGCCTTCCCCACTAAAACGTGAGCTCCGTGAGGGCAGGATCACTGCCTGTGTCTCTCCACTCTTCTCCGTCTCCAGGGCTCACACCCAAGTTGAAGCCACCATCATCTTCATGTAGGACCCTAGTCATTCTTAAATATATATCTATATATATAAAAGCCCAGCGACCAAACGGCAGAATGACCGGTCATTATGACAACGCACTGCGGTGGCCAACAGGCCCAATTGGGCCCCGATCAGCCCCGCCCAACCTCTCGTGGCCCCTCCCCCAGGCCAGTCCCGCCCCAAATCGCCCCCCCACCCCAATTGGGGGCGGGGCTGGCCAGCCAAACTGCCTGTGTCCCCTCCCTGCTTCGCCGACCCCACCTCCAATTGGCCCCCATCGGGGCATTTTGGCCAGACCCCACCTGTGCACGAATTCATGCACCGGGCCTCTAGTATATACCCTGAGTGGCCAGATTATTATGAGCTCTGAATGCATAATAAGCTGGCCACTCAGTGTATATCCTATATAATAAAAGGCTAATATGCAAATTGTCCCCTCGAACAGGAGTTCAACCAGCAGGCAGGCTGGCCAACCCCAATGTCCCCTCCCTCTGGCCAGGCTGGCCAGACCCCACCCATGCACGAATTCATGCACCGGGCCTCCCATATATATATATATGTATATATATATATATATATACACACACACACACACACACACACACATATACATACTAGCGTTCCCGTTGCAGGAAAAACCCTGCAATAGGGTTTCCTGCTGCACTCTACCCCGCCCCGCCTGCTCTCCTCCCTTGTCCCCCGCCCCGCCAGCCCACCCACTCTCCTTCCTTCTCCCCCGGCCCCGCCTCCGCTCCTCCCTTCTCCCCCGCCCGCCTTCTCCGCCAGCCCGCCTGCTTTTCTCCCTTCTCTGCCAGCCCACCCCGCTCTCCTTCCTTCTCCTCCGGCCCCACCTCCGCTCCTCCCTTGTCCCCCGCCCTGCCTTCTCCGCCAGCCCGCCTGCTTTTCTCCCTTTTCCGCCAGCCCGCCCACTCTCCTTCCTTCGCCCCCGGCCCCGCCTGCTCTCCTTCCTTCTCCCCCAGCCCCGCCTCCGCTCCTCCCCCCGGCTTGCTTGCTTCTCTGCAGCTTTGCTCCCTTCTGCAGCTCTTGGCTTCTTTCTACGCTGTCTTGATATGCAAATTAGCCGCCATCTTTGTTGGGGTAATTTGCATACTCATCCTGATTGGTTGGTGGGCGTGGCTTGGGCGTAGCGAAGGTGCGGTCAATTTGCATATTTGTCTATTATTAGGTAGGCTATGTATGTATATGTATACACACACACACACACACACACACTGAGTGGCCAGATTATTATGCGTTCAGAGATCATAATAATCTGGCCACTCAGTGTATGTATATATTATTGATTTCAGAGAGGAACAGAAAAGGAGAGAGAGATAGAAACATCAGTGATGAAGGAGACTCAATGATAGGCTCCTGCACGCCCCACACTGGGGATTGAGCCCACAACCTCATAAGAGCTTTGGTGCCTGGGAGCTGGCTTGGCCTTCACTGGACAGCCCGGAAGTCCGGGGCATCAGTCATTCCCGGGGCAGCTCTTAACTCCAGTGGGATGAGAGTTTTCCCAGGAGGGTTCCACACAGTCCCTCCGAGGGCCCCGTGACACGGAGCTCAGCTGCCCAAGGCTGTGACCTGCTCATTCGGGTTTTATGGGCCTTCCCCTCTCCCTGACCCTGCTCCCTCATTCCTGCCTCCTGGGAACCCTCCTGAATGAATGTCTTGCATCCTTGTCTCGGCTTCGGGCTCGGCTTTGGGGGACCAGAGGGTTTCGGCTCTCTGATTCCTCATGTGACCGGTGCATCTGCCACCTGGGCAGTGGGTCATCTTCTACTTCAAGTCGGAGACCCCAGGATCTCTTGGGGAAGGTCAGCCTTTTTTCCGCTGACCCACTGATGTGCATCCTTTGCTCTGAGTGCAAGTCTAATTGTATTGATGGACTAAGGCCCTCTGCTCAGCTCATTGATTAATGCCGTCAGCCAAGATCTCAGGAATGAAAGTCAATGAATTGACCGCCAAGCAGCCTGTGTAGATCAGCAGGTGCCAATAACGGACCCCTTGTGCTGGCAATGAGAGAACGCACATCCTCGCCGAAAACAGCATGTAGGTCCCGGCTTCTACAGCTCCTTATAGCCAGTGTGTGTAGATCCTTTGTAGTGACTGTGCTGTATCAGTTTGAGAACTTGCAGGCATTTTCATTGTAAGCTTTTAGGCTGTAAGTTACGTCTTTTTTTTTTAATATATTTTATTGATTTTTTACAGAGAGGAAGGGAGAGGGATAGAGAGTTAGAAACATCGATGAGAGAGAAACATCGATCAGCTGCCTCCTGCACACTCTCCACCAGGGATGTGCCTGCAACCAAGGTACATGCCCTTGACCGGAATCGAACCTGGGACCCTTCAGTCCACAGACCGATGCTCTATCCACTGAGCTAAACCGGTTAGGGCTGTAAGTTACTTCTTAAAATTGTCTTTATTTAGCGCTTACTAGGAAGCAGGCACGGAGCAAAGCACTTCACATAGATTATTTCCTCCAATCTTTGTAATAACTGTTTCACTCTCAGAAGTGGAAACAGATTTTAATAAGTTAATCCTGTGTCCAAGGTTTCACAGCTAATAACTGGCAGAGCTGGGTTTCGCCTGCCTTCTTGCAAATCCTCTGCTCCTTAGCATTTCTCTTTGCTCTTTAACCAGTCAAGTGTGAAAGTATAATACCTGATAGAGATTCTTGTGTTACACACACACACACACACACACACACGTACGTTTTAAAGCTAGCGAATGTTGGGACTGCACTTTTTAGTAGCTTTATTCGAGGGGAACTACAGGTATTTCTTTTAAAAGGTGAAGTATTGCCCGGCCGGCATTGCTCAGTGGTTGAGCATCGACCTATGAACCAGGAGGTCATGGTTTAATTCCTGGTCAGGGCACATGCCCGGGTTTTCGGTTTGATCCCCAGTGTGGGGCGTGCAGGAGGCAGCCGATCAATGATTCTCTCTCATCACTGATGTTTCTATCTCTCTCTCCCTTTCCCTTCCTCTCTGAAATCAATAAAAATAATACTTAAAAAAATAAAAGGTGAAATTTGTTCCTGAATTGAAGGAGACATTTTGATGATCCCATTAATTTTGACGAATAAATACACAGTTAATGGAAACAGCCAGAATTCTATTTTAAAATCTACTAACAATGTCAAATGCTTTTTCTTATATTTATTCCACCTCAGCTCCCTGAACTCACATTTCAAACCATTTGTCATTTATCTCAGAGCACTATGGAAAGAAGCATGAAAAGGTAGTTTTTTTAATATATATATATATATATATATATATATATATATGTGTGTGTGTGTGTGTGTGTGTGCATATATATGTATATATATATGTATATATGTATATATGTATATATATGTATATATATACATATATATGTGTGTATGTATATATGTATATATATATATGTATTTTTTTTAATTGATCTCAGAGAGGAAGGGAGAGGGACAGAGAGACAGAAACATCAATGATGAGAGAGAATCATCGATTGGCTGCCTCCTGCACGCCCGTCACTAGGGATCGAGTCCGCAACCCTGGCATGTGCCCTTCACTAGAATTGAACCCAGGACCCCTCAGTCCGCAGGCCGATGCTCTGTCCACTGAGCCAAACCAGCCAGGGCCGTGAAACGATTTTTGCTGTCTTGTGACTGTACATTCAGCCTTTCCCCCTTGTTATTCGGAATCAGAAATAGGGCCACAGCCTTCGGGCTTAGTTCTCTCAGAGGCGGGCTGCTGGCGTCCCTGGGCCTTGGCCAGAGGTGGATGTTAATGAGGTCTGCGCCCACTCCTTTCGCTGCCTGAGAAGCAAGCACAGAGCGAGGGCTGCTGTCCCGTGGAAAGGAGTCCTGCCTGGATGCTAATTACATCTGCCCCTGGAGAGAAGCGGGCTGTTGGGTGTTAGAGGAAACGGAATGATAGGTCACAGAAACAAGCCAGTTATCCCAACGCGGATTTCTAGAAGCTTTTTCTACGGGGGCGTAGGAGGCAGGTGCCGAGCGGCTGCAGGGACGGATGGTCCAGCTTTCCTGGCCGTTTGGGAGGAGGCGGGCAGGGCCTTTGTTCTGGGTACTCGTTACCCAAACCTGAGCCTGCCCCCAGAGCCGCTCCTCTATTTTTACTTCTCGTACAAATTCATCATTGACGCGGTTACTTAGTAAAAACCAAGTAATCATGAACGTGGTCTTCCTTGGCTCATGGGGAATTGCTTTTCCCTCCTCTGCTGGTCTTTCCGGTACTTCCTTCTGTCTCCCCCGCCTGCCCCACTTTCTCTACCAGCCAGACGGGATTAGATGCTTCCCGATCTTGGCTTTGACCCGGTTCTCTGCTCTCGAAAAATCTCTCTTGCGGATCTTATCCACCTCTCAGGCTTCAAAAAGGGGAAATTTTTTAGAAGAATGTGTGTGAAACAGAAAGAAGAAGGGACAGATGATGTTTTATCCATCGGACGAGCACGTAACCCTTTCTGTGCCAGAGACCCCTATGTCAGTCTGAGGAACCCCGTGGCCCCCTTCCTTGGAGAATGGTCTTTAAATTAAAAATACATAGAATTTCAAAGGAAACCAATCATATAGAAATAAAGCTATCAAGTATCTCAAAGAAACAGAATTGTGGCATATTCAGCAAAAACTTCTGAAATAACAAGATCTGATGACCGGACTCGAACCCAGGACCCTTTGGTCCGCAGGATGATGCTCTTCTTTTTTTTTTTTTTTAAACATATTTTATTAATTTTTTACAGAGAGGAAGAGAGAGGGATAGACAGTTAGAAACATCGATGATAGAGAATCATTGATCAGCTGCCTCTTGCACAACCCCTACTGGGGATGTGCCCGCAACCAAGGTACATGCCCTTGACCGGAATCGAACCTGGGACCCTTCAGTCTGCAGGCCGACGCTCTATCCACTGAGCCAAACCGGTCTCGGCAGATGCTCTTCTTAACTGAGCCTAACCGGCGGGGGCTACAAACATATTTTTTAAAAAGAAATATATTATCAGGGGAAGATGCTGGAGCAGGAAGCTCTGAATTCTTTTTTTTTCAAGGCTAGTTTGAAACTGGACATTAGGGACATATACCATGATTTCAGGAAGCACGATTACTAACTGGGAAAAACAGAGCCTAAACTCTCGGGACACAGCAGATTAACAGAGGGGAAATGCTCAGACGTCTTTGGTGGAAACTGGAAATTATGAGAAACATGTACATTCAGAAAGAGTAAAGAGGACTTTTCAGATGTCTCTGCATTTTGCGTGTGTAAAGATCTGTGGCTTCCCATTTGACTAGGTTTTGTTTGTTTTTTCGAAATCTTCCCCAAGAATCGCCCTGGTGGAAAACATCCCCGAAGGCCTTAACTATTCGGAAAATGCACCCTTTCACCTGTCGCTCTTCCAAGGCTGGATGAACCTACTCACCATGGCCCAGAAGTCTGTGGACATCGTGTCTTCGCACTGGGATCTCAACCACAGCCACCCCTCAGCGTGTCAGGTAAGCCGCATCCGCAGGGCGTGGGCGATGATTTTACTGAGGTGCACTCTACACTCCTTAGTACCCTGGCCTCCGCTTCTCAAGTGCAAGCTCATGTTTTTAGTCCACTGTCCCCCATAGTCCATGGACGTCACTGCACATGTGTGTGTATGTGCTGTTGTTCATCACATGTGGCTCGGCTCCTGCTCGAATGCCTGGCTTTCAAGGGCAAGATCATGTTTCATGTTTGCATACCAGAGGCTCTCTATACAGAGTTGTTGTATTGAGGAACTTCAGGGGCACCATTGACATCATGGTGCCTGTTGCTGGCACGCCCCAGAGTTCATCTTTGCACAACAGGCATGCTTACAGTTCTAATTCTGTAACTGCTTGCCAGGGCGTTTGGTTGGTTAATTGGTGTCATAATGTATTTCCAGGATGCAGGGACAACTTTTTAAAATAGTTCTCTTTAGGCCACCAAGTTTACCATTTCTAAAAAAGAAGGCACTGCCGAAACCGGTGTGGCTCAGTAGATAGAGCGTCGGCCTGCGGACTGAAAGGTCCCAGGTTCGATTCTGGTCAAGGGCATATACCTTGGTTGCGGGCACATCCCCAGTAGGGGGTGTGCAGGAGGCAGCTGATCGATGTTTCTCTCTCATCGATGTTTCTAACTGTCTATCCCTCTCTCTTCTTCTCTGTAAGAAAATCAATAAAAATATTTTTTAAAAAATAATAATAAAAATAAAAAAGAAGGCACTGCCCTAGCTGGTTTTGCTCAGTGAATGGAGCGTCGGCCTGCAGACTTAGGGGTCCCAGGTTCGATTCCAATCAAGGGCACATGCCCAGGTTGCAGGCTTGATCTCCAGTAGGGGGTGTGCAGGAGGCAGCCCATCAATGAGTCTCTCTCATCATTGATGTTTTTATCTCCCTCTCCCTTCCTCTCTGAAATCAATAAGGATATATTTTAAAAAATAAAAAATGAAATAAATAAAAAACAAATACTATGAAATAAGGAGGTACTGGCTGAAAGTCTATTTGATTTAAATTTTACCCAATTAGAAGGACTCGGGTGTTGATGCTTTTTAAAAGAGGACTTGGCGGATCCGTTGGGCAGGCAGGAGTGAGAATCACTGCCTTAAACCACTCCAGGCTAACAAACGTCGTTTGCTTTTTATAGATTTCAAGACAAGGGCCAGGTTGGTTCCCTCCCCCATCCAGTTTGTCAACCTGATTTTGCCTATTTCAGCTTAATCCCATCTTTTTCCTACTGTCCTCTCGGTGATGATGTGAAAGGGTGGCGACTTGGCTTTGAATATTACACATATGCCTGGACGCTAGGGCCGGCGTCCTATTAACTCTCGCAGCTTGATCGTCTGGTTCATGGCCAGGAAGAGAAAGGGTTGCTTGTGGATTTGAAACAGATTTCCCTTCTTCAGCCTTCTCATCTCCAGGCTAAATATTACTTCAGGAAAACTGGTGCAGTGTCAGCGTGGAAATTACATAACCTAATGGAAAAAGTGTCCCCCTTCTTTCAAAAAAAAATAAAAATATTTAGCCCTAGCCGGTTTGGCTCAGTGAATAGAGTGTGGGCCTGCGGACTGAAGGGTCCCGATTCCAGTCGGGGCACATGCCCTGGTTGTGGGCTCGATCCCCAGTGGGGGGTGTGCAGGAGGCAGCCAATCAATGGTTCTCTCTTATCATTGATGTTCCTATCTCCCTCCCTCCCCCTGCCTCTCTGAAACCAATAAAAATAAATTTTAAAAATAAATTAAGTTAAAAAATAGCATCTCTCCCCAAACTCAACACTCAGCAAATGCTTATCCATTAGCATTCTCCCGTCTGAAACCTGGCTGTGACATCCTTTTGAATGTGGCTTTATTGAACAAGTATTTATGAAGGTGCTGAGCTATTGCTGGGGACACAACACCCAATGAGCATGGTCCCCGCCCCTCTCTGCACAGTGTAGTGGGGGAAGCACAGAAAGCGATTGGAAGGAAGACAGTGGAGGGCGGGGCCTGCAGGCTGGGGGCGGGGCCTCTGGCTTGGCCTCTCCACTGAGCTCTCTGCTCCTGTGAACTCCTGTCCTCCCTCAGTGCTGTTCTTTCTGGCTCCATTGCTGCTGCCGCCCCACGCTTCCATCTCCCCATCTGTTGAGCAATCCTAATTATGCTCTTGCTCGCTTCCCAGTATATTTCCAAGGGAAATCATCATTCTGCTCTAAACTCATAAGCACTATGATTAGCAGGAGTTTAACCTCTTTAACTTTATTTTTTTTAAATCCAATCACATGGACATGAATAAATCATGAAGCCAGACCATCTTCCCAGTTATTTGGATTAAATAATGAGTTCTGTTTAAAGTTGTTTACTATCTGCTTGATTGGTTTCCCTCTGGATCTTCATCTCTGCATTTTCCATTTCCCTAAGGTCTATTTATGATTTTGAAACGTTCTTTTTAAAAAAGAATAGGTTGAGCCCTAGCCGGTTTGGCTCAGTGGATAGAGCATCGGCCTGTAGACTGAAGGGTCCGGGGTTCGATTCCGCTCAAGGGCATGTACCTCAGTTGCAGGCTCCCTCCCTGGCCCTGGAGGCAAGCAATCCGCGTGTCTCTCTCACAGCGTTGTTTCTCTCTATCTCTCCCCCTTCCTTCCACTCTCTCTAAAAATCATTGGGAACATATCCTGGTGAGGATTAACAAAAATAAAAAGAATAGGTTGGATTTGTTCTCTCATTATAACAGTACTAGAAGCCCGGTGCACGAAATTTGTGCACGGCGGGGGGTTGTCCCTCAGCCCAGCCTGTACCCTCTCCAATATGGGACTCCTGGAGGGATGTCCGACGGGCAGTCGGACATCCCTCTCACAATCCAGGACTGCTGGCTCCCAACTGCTTGCCTGCCTGCCTTCCTGATTGCCCCTAACCGCTTCTGCCTGCCAGCCTGATCACCCCCTAACCACTCTGCTGCCAGCCTGGTTGATGCTTAACTGCTCCCCTGCCAGCCTGTTTGCCCCCAACTTCCCTCCTCTGCCAGCCTGGTCACCCCTAACTGCCCTCTCCTGCAGGGTTGATCACTTCCAACTGTCCTCCCTTGCAAGCCTGGTCCCTCTCAACTGCCCTTCCTTGCAAGCCTGGTCCCTCACAACTGCCCTCCCTTGCAGGCCGGGTGCCTCCCAACTGCCCTCTCCTGCTGGCCATCTTGTGGTGGCCATCTTGTGTCCACATGGGGGCAGGATCTTTGACCACATGGGGGCAGCTATATTGTGTGTTGCAGTGATGATCAATCTGTATATTACTCTTTTATTAGATAGGCTAGAGGCCTGGTGCACGGGTGGGGGCCAGCTGGTTTGCCCTGAAGGGTGTCACAGATAAGTGTGGGGGTTCCCTTGGGGTGTGGGGCGGCCTGAGCGAGGGGCCTGTGGTGGTTTGCAGGCCGGCCATGCCCCCTGGCAACCCAAGGGGAGGCCTTGGTATCTGGAATTTATTTTCCTTCTACAATTGAAACTTTGTAGCCTGGAGCGGAGCCAAGCCTGGGGCTCCGGCAGCCATTTCTGTGGCAGTTAATTCACCTTCTACAATTGAAACTTTGTAGCCTTAAGCGGGTAGGCCCGGCCAGGGTGTGCGGAAAGCTTTGCTTCCCCTGTTGCCGCCGGCAACCCTGGCCTGCTCTCTCAAGCTCCATTCTGCTGCCATTTGTTTGAATTTGTTTACCTTCTATAATTGAAACTTTGTAGCTTGAGTGGAAGCTTAGGCCTGCAACAGCTATGGAAAGCTTGGCTTCCTCTGTTACCTGGGAAACCTTGCTCTCTGTGGCTGTAGCCATCTTGGATTGGGGTTAATTTGCATGCTCACCCTGATTGGCTGGTGGGCGTGGCTTATGTAGCGGAGTGATGGTTAATTTGCATATTACCATTTTATTAGAGAGGATTAGCTTCTTACTATAGAAAGTTTGGAAACTACAGAGAAATGGAAGAGAAACAAAATTATCCATCTGACCATCAACAGAAAATCCTATCTAATAAAAGAGGGAGTATGCTAATTGACCATCACACCCTCACAAAGCTGGCAGCGTCCACAGCCAATAAGGCGGGGATATGCTAATTGACTTTCACGCCTTCAAAGACGGTGGCACCCACAGCCACAAGATGGCATTGCTCAGTCACCTCAAGCCCGCCAGGGTGGCAGGTGCGCGGGTCCAGCCGCTCCGCACGCCTGCCTCCAGAGTCCCCCATTCCCCTCAGCCCCCCAGCTGCCCAGAGCCGCCCGAGGCTCAGGTAACCAGGGTCGGCCATGGCTTGTGCTGCCTGCAGTGGCAACAGCAGAGAGTTGTGATGGGTGCATTGCTTTCTTCTGATTGCTGGGTCGCCTCCTGCCCCTGGGGGCTCCCAGACTGTGAGAGGGGGCAGGCTGGGCTGAGGGAACCCCACCCTCCAGTGCATGAATTTTCATGCACCGAGCCTCTAGTGTTTTAATAGTTTGACATTTTATGCAGTAGTTCTTCCCCTGTAATGTGTCTCTTCTGTTCCAGACTCTTAGCAGGTACATCCAACACAACTCCGCAGCGTATTGCTCGTCACTTGCGTCTTCTCCCCTTCACCCTCCTTGATGGTGACTGGTATTACCTAGTGTTTGGTTAGAGTCCATCCTTGAATGTATTCCTCATAGGGGTTATGTAGGTAAACAGTCTCTAAATCTGTTAATACCCGCACATATTTCTTTCATTCACCCTCGTAAGCGAAATCCTTGCCTGGGCTTCAGTCTTCTCCTCCCATAATCTGAGGAGCTCGATCCCCAGTAGCCAATGTCACAGCTGGTTGGCTCCGTGTCACTCTGATCCAGTTTCCTTGATGGATAAGTGTTTTGTTTTTGGCCAGAAATTTGTAAGAATTCCATTTTCTCGTTGCTGTGGAGTCGTTTTACAGAATATGCTTAGAATATGTCTTTCCACATGCCTTGAGCCTCCATCTTTGATTATTTTTTCAACATGTAGGTCTTTCCTCAAGTTGGACCATTCTTCTTCTGTTATTTGCAAACTTAGTCTTTTTGCCTCTTTTTCTCTTCCAATGCACCTGTCCGTCACCTGTTCTATCTCTGCGATTTATCCATCACCCTAAACCCCTACCCCCCTTATGTTTTCCTGCGCGCTCCAGAGCTTTAGGGGTTCCATCCTGGGCTTCTCACTTTTCTAAGATTGATGGCAGAAATCACCGTTCTTCCTCCACAAACCTCCATTCCCTCTTCTCAGTCCCCAAGTCCTTTCTGTATAATCACCATCAACAGTCCACTCTTACTGAAGTAAGATACGACGTTGCCACTTGGGGGCCAGTAAGACCAAAGCCTTCTTGCCTGTCTGGCCCCCTGAAGGCATTTGAGTTTGTGGCTGAATAACAAAAATTGTGGGAAAAAATCAATCAAAGAAAACCAGTTCCCCTTTATGATCAGGAGAGGGGATCCCTAAAAACACACAAGGGAAAATAAACAGGATGGTGTTGTAGCCCCCTCACCTGAGATCAGACTATGGGCCCAGATTCTCCCTGATACGAAAACTTCCGATCACATTTTCATGCTTGTGAAACTGTTCCTTAAAAACCTTGTTTTACTTTGTTTTTATTTTAGTCATTCTTAGGCTGTGTCAGTAATTACAGATTGTGAGGCAGAGCATTGACTGAAGTCAATAAAACACGTTTTAAACAAGACGGGGAATTCAGGCAGATCTCTGAGGAGTAGGCCTGCCTGATTGTCCCCGTCGGAGTTAACACTTAAAGGTGCTTACCTACCACTAACTCCTTTAATTCTCACCAAAGCCTTTTAAAGTAAATATGAATATCCACATTTTTGCTGAGGGAAGAAACTGGAGCTCAGTGAGATTAAAGAGACAGTTTGTAAATTGGAAAACCAGCTGGAATCCAGGTCTCATTGGACCCAAACACAACTGTTTAATATTCTCTGCTGCCTGTCCATGTATAGATAATGTCAGAATCTCATCAAAAGTAAAACAAGGGCAGCCCTAGCCTGTTTGGCTCAGTGGATACAGCATCGGCCCACGGACCGAAAGGTCCCGGGTTCGATTCCAGTCAAGGGCACGTACCTTGATTGCACGCTTGTGCATGAGGCAACCAATCGATGTATTTCTCTCACATTGATGTTTCTATCTTTCCCTCTCTCTTCCATTCTCTCCAAAAATCAATGGAAAATATCCTCGGATGAAGACTTAAAAAAAAAAAAAAAGGTTCTAAATTTGCACTGTAGCATTGAAACTATTTATTGCAGTAATTGTTGGATTGCACAATACAGTACTCAGAAAATAAATTAAAAAAACACTGTAATCTGTGTTCCTGTTACTGCTCTACATAATACTCCTCTGGTAGAATTTTCAAGAATACCAATTGCTGAAGTGCTTTTCTTTCAAAATATGAATGAGTGGTTTTAATTTTGAATGCGTTATTTGTGCCTATTTAAAGTAGCATCCATTTGGTTTCCTGACTTTCTTTGTCTCTGATTATTTTTCCCAGGGTCAACGTCTTTTCGAAAAGTTGCTCCAACTGACTTCGCAAAATATCGAAATCAAGCTAGTGAGTGATGTGGCGGCTGATTCAAAGGTATTAGAAGCCTTGAAATTAAAGGGTAAGGCCAAGGTTGATACGCTACTCTACCACCGGTGTTCTGCTACCATACCTTTATTCTCATTTAATATATAATTCATTTATAATGAATACATTTCACTTCGTGGACTTCTTATTTCTCCTTTGAAAAATGGTCTGAGTAAAGCCTACAGATGAAAGAATTAATTATTCACTCCTGCTGGGACTTTTAATAGCGTTGTTGCATATTAGTTTATGCAAAAATAATCTAGTTGCCATTTGGTAATAATTAACTAGAAAGAAGAATCGGTCCCTCTCTGATCACTTCCATGATGTGATTAGAAAAAAAGAGCCACTTCTGATCAGAACAGACACTGGAGTTCCGTCTCTCTCTTGCTCCGCATCTGACAATTGTCCCCCTGCTTCTCAGAATTTAAAAGGGGTTAATCAGATGTTTGAGTCTGGGAAACTTCCTGATTCACTTTTTATTTTTGTTAATCTTCACTCAAGGATATTTTTTTTCCCACTGATTTTTAGAGAGAGTGGAAGGGAGCGGGAGAGACAGAGAGCAAGAGAAACGTTGATGTGAAAGAGACACATGATTGATTGCCTCCCACATGCACCCTGACCAGGGCAGGGGATGGAGCCTGCAACCCAGGTACGTGCCCTTGACCAGAATCGAACCCGCAACCCTTCAGTCTGCAGGCCAGCACTCTAACCATTGAGAAAAACTGGCTAGGGCCTGACTCACACTTCTTTATTTTTATTTTTATAATGAACCTTTTTTAAAAATATATTTTTATTGATATCAGAGACAACGGGAGAGGAAAAGAGAGACAGAAACATTAATGATGAGAGAGAATCATTGATTAGCTGCCTCCTGCACGCCCCACACAGGGTATTGAGCCAGCAACCCAAGCATATGCCCTGATCAGGAATCGAACTGTGACCTCCTGGTTCATAGGTCGACACTCAACCACTGAGCCTCGCCAGCCTGGCCTCACAGCTCATCTTGGTGCTGTTTAGACATGCTGGGAATTTTTGCGTGTCATCTACCCTACATATTATATTATATATTGTTCATATTATATTTATATTGCTATAGGCACTATCGCCATGCATACTATTTTTCTATGCATGGGAAAATAAAGAAAAGTGATGAGATATGGCTGAGCCTAAAAAGCTTCACTCTGATAATATCTTTGGAAAAGTAGAAAACACCTACGTTAGTGGATTGACAGATACAATCCACATGGATCAGAAATGCATTATTGCTTTTCCTGTTTAAGAAACATGAAATTGGTTCCCACTGTGGAAACTCTGTTATCTGACACATTTCTGGAAATGGGGTCCCTTTGGCTCCCTCTGGGTACCTGCATCTGCAGATAAGTTTTCTCCTGGAGCTTTTGGGCGTGTCCTTTGGGTTTGATTCACCGTGAGGACAGAATGCAGCTGAGTTAGGAAGAGAGGGAGGAGCAGAAGAGTTGCTTGGCTGCACTCTTCTGTCAACTCCACCAAAGTTAAAGCTAGGGAATATGCCCGGCCAGTGTGGGTCAGTGGTTGAGCATTGACCTATGAACCAGGAGGTCATGGTTCGATTCCCAGTCAGAGCACATGCCCGGATTATGGGCTCCATCCCAGTTAGGGGGCGTGCAGGAGGCAGCCAATCAGTGATTCTCTCTCATCATTGATGTTTGGATCTCCCTTCCTCTCTGAAATCAATAAAAATATATTTTAAAAAATAAAATAAGATAAAAACTAGGGAATACTAAAGCGCGTAACAGCCTTTGTGCAGTGCTGCTGAGTATATGGCTACTCTAGATAGGAAATAGCTCTTACTGAATTTATGGTAAAGGCACGGTTTACGTTTCTGTTGTGAACTATGAATTACAACTTCATTCAGTCATGGCTTCTCACACACAAAAAAGCAGGGTTTGAATTTCAGCTTATGTATATATTACTACACCTTAGGCTCTCTTGCTGTGTAATCGGCATTCTTATAAAAATAAGAAAACAAATGATGTTCCTTTATAAAGATGGAGCAGTAAACCGGACCTTAATTTCTCCGAGTTATATCCTAGGTACTGATCACAGACCTACCTGGCTTTTATTAAGATACATATGTGTAGCCCTAACCGGTTTGGCTCGGTGGATAGAGCGTCAGCCTGCGGACTGAAAGGCCCCAGGTTCGATTCCGGTCAAGGGCTTGTACCTTGGTTGCGGGCACATCCCCAGTAGGGGGTGTGCAGGAGGCAGCTGATCGGTGTTTCTCTCTCATCCATGTTTCTAACTCTCTATCCCTCTCCCTTCCTCTCTGTAAAAAACCAATAAAATATATATTTTTAAAAAAGATACATATGTGTATAACAGTACTATATACAGGGTGTCCCCAAAAAATGTATACACACTTTAACAGCTGATGAGAGAGAATCACGGATCGGCTGCCTCCTGCACGCCCCTCACTGGGGATGAAGCCCTGCCATCCGGGCATGTGTCCTGACCGGGAATGGAACCGCGGCCTCCTGGTTCATAGGTCGACACCCAACCACTGAGCCATCCTGGCCAGGCTGACCAAGGAATCCTTAAAACGTCTACCTAGAGCCCAGTTTTTCCGACTCACTTTTTTTTTTTAATATATTTTATTGATTTTTTACAGAGAGGAAGAGAGAGGGATAGAGAGTTAGAAACATCGATGAGAGAGAAACATCGATCAGCTGCCTCCTGCACACCCCCTACTGGGGATGTGCCCGCAACCAAGGTACATGCCCTTGACCGGAATCGAACCTGGGACCCTTGAGTCCGCAGGTCGACGCTCTATCCACTGAGCCAAACCGGTTTCGGCCCGACTCACTTTGTGTGTCTGCATCGTTGATGCCTGTGTTTTTCGCCTGTGATGGTGCTCTGTGACTTTAAGAAACAGATGCTCTCCTGTTGTCTTTTTTCCATTCTGCTTGTTTTTGAAACTTACCAGAAAAATCTCAGAAGATTCCGACGGGAAGCGAGCCCTCCCGCTCCTTCCTCGGAGGGCCCCCCGTGATTTGTTGACTTGAGTATTGAGAGGCGGCAGGAGACCTGTCATAACAGAGTCACCACGCGGACCATCAAGTGACACCTGTCACGCTGCCACCTGTGCGCAGCCATCAGACGACGCATCAGTGTCAGAGATGTGACGACGGGAACACTGGGTGCTTCAGGACCCAGGGCTGATGGAAATGAGGATTGCTTTAAAATTCAGCAGCAGAGGAGAAAATCCAACTTAGGAACCCTGAACTCTGATTACGTTCAATTCAATTAAACCCGGCCACGCCAAATGCCACTCTGAGGGAGGCTGATTCTAAACCAAACCCTAAAAGGAATGTATATTCCTAAATAAATCTGAGAGTAGGGGGCAGGCGTCAATTTGAAAATTAATACAAGCTGCCCCGATTTCCAACTTAAGACATTTTACAAGGTGACTGTTGAACTGCTTGCTCCAAATAAGTGTAACGTAATTTGAGATCTTTTTTTTGTGCTTGGTGAGGCCTTTTTACTTAGGTTTTACTGGCTTATAATGATTCCAAAGCCAAGCTCTACAGACAAGTAGGTGTGGTTTTCTGTGTTCGTTTAAGGCAACACTATCAAGTATTTTTAGTAATTTCCCCCGAGTAAGCTCTTACCTTCTTCTGGCTTTCATTGCCCCCCTTTGAGAGGTTGCCATTGTTGAGAAACCTGCATGTTGCATAAGGTCTTCTGTTGTCCCGGTGAAGGGCTGTCCTCCTGAATAGGTGTGTGGGGCCCCTCGGTCGGCAGAGCTCATCGGGCGGCCTGCTGTGGAGTCTGATGTGGAAATGGCCCAGACCAAGGTCAAGGCGCTCCTGCTGTCGCCTACCCTTGCTCTCCGTCCCATTCCACTGCCATCGCACCCCTTCTCAGAGTGGAAGCCGCTCTGGCTTGAGTGCCTGAGGCTGGTGCCTTCATTCTGATCTCAGGTATCAGATTCCTCGCAAGGAACTTTGTCCCCTACCTTTCTTTACGGAACACCAAGAACTTGGCAGCGAGGCAGGACTCTCTGTGGACACATTATCCTTTCATGATAATTAGCACAGCCCCACCGGCGTGGCTCAGTGGTTAAGTGTCAGCCTACGAACCAGGAGGTCACGGTTTGATTCCTGGCCAGGCCACATTCCCCGGGTTGCAGGCTCGATCCCCAGGAGGGGGTGTGCAAGAGGCAGCCAATCAATGATTCTCTATCATTGATATTTCTATCTCTCCCTCTTCCTTCCTCTCTGAAATGAATTAAAAATATATATATAGTTTTAAGTTTAATGAGAATTAGCATAGTAATTAGCATAGCATTTAGGAGCTTGGATTTTGGTCTCAGATAGACTTGTGCTAAGATTCTGGACTTGGTATTTGCTGTCTGATGCACTACTTTCTCTGAACCTCAATATGTCTTTCAGTAAAATGGGAATAATAATAGCCTGGAGGGCTCTGAGAATTAAATCAGATAATCAATCAAAAGCATGTGGTACAGGCACATAGCTCATAATAACCTGTTAAGAAATAACATATAGCTGCCGTCTCTTACTCAGGTGTGTTAGTTTGTTTTTATATACTAGAGGCCTGGTGCACAGATTCGTGCACTGGTGGGGTCCCTCTGCCTGGCCTGCGGGGATCGGGCCGAAACTGGCTCTCTGACATCCCTGGAGGAGTCCCAGATTGTGAGAGAGCAGTTCTCAGGTGACGCACCCCGGAATCGGGCTCCCTCCTCTCTGGTTCCAGGTGCATCACCTGAGAGCCACAGCTGCCAAGTCACCGCAGCTCGGCAGCTCCTGCATTGAGCGTCTGCCCCCTGGTGGTCATTGTGCATCATAGCTACTGGTCAGATGGTCGAATGGTTGGACGGTCACTTAGGCTTTTATATATGTAGATTTTTATTAATTTCAGAGAGGAAGGGAGAGGAAAAGAGAGATGGGAACATCAATGATGCCCTAACCAGTTTGGCTCAGTGGATAGAGCGTCGGCCTGCGGACTGAAGGGTCCCAGGTTCGATTCTGGTCAAGGGCATGTACCTTGGTTGCGGGCACATCCCCAGTAGGAGGTGTGCAAGAGGCAGTTGATCGATGTTTCTCTCTCATCGATGTTTCTAACTCTCTATCCTTCTCCCTTCCTCTCTGTAAAAAATCAATAAAATATTTTTTTTTAAAAAGAAAGAAACATCAATGATGAGAAAGAATGATTGATTGGCTGCCTCCTGCATACCCCCCCTCCCGGGGACCGAGCCCGCAACCCAGGCATGTGCCCTTGATTTGAATCGAACCCAGGACCCTTTAGTCCGCAGGACAATACTCTATCCACTGAGCCAAACCAGCGAGGGCTCTGCACCCATGTAAAGCCAACACGTGGCTGGGTGAATCTGTTCTCAGCTCAAGTACATGGGGGGTTTTTCCCATGTATGAACTCCTATCAGTGTCTCGTCCATGTCGTATATCCTACAACTTCATTGGATGCTGCTTTGCTTTGCCTCCTAAGTTGCCCCATTGTGTCTCTCCTGGTCCCATGATCAGGGACCACCTCTGCCGCATTTGAGGACTCCGGGGCAGCTTAAATTTCTGGTGGGGAAGCCACACCATCACATTAAACCCCGGGTTCGAGGAGTGCGTCCCCAAGTTTCCCATGCTGTCCTGAGCATTTTCTCTAGCCCGAGACATTCCGTGCCCAGCCATAGGCTGACACTCCGTATCAGCCAAAATAAGCGGATATTTCCGCGCAGACGGAGGACATCCCCATTCTCACTCAATTTGTTGTGCAACTTGGAAAATGGTCTAGAAAATTCGGGAGTTTTGAGAAACACAGGAGAGCTGCTGCCATATTTCCTTGGTCACATTAAGCCCCGGAAATGGAGGTACCAGCTGCTGCTCACAAGCATCCTGGCTTTAAGGAACTTAGATATTCGTTTGACAATCTAAGAAGTAGCTGGAAGGTGAAGGGACAGGCTAGCACAGTGTTTCAGATTACAAAGCAAAAAGCCCTATGGAATCCTTAACAGAGTAGTGTTAGTGTTAGGGGCAGAGATAGAGTATTGGGGACAAGCTACAATTATCCTGCATAATAAAAGGCTAATATGCAAATTGACCGAACGGCGGAACGAACGGTCGCTATGATGCGCACTGACCACCAGGGGGCAGATGCTCAACGCAGGAGCTGCCCCCTGGTAGTCAGTGCACTCCCACAGGGGAAGCACCACTCAGCCCAGCCAGAAGCAGGGCTCACAGCTGGCGAGCGCAGCGGTGGTGGCAGGAGCCTCTCCCACCTCCATGGCAGTCGGACATCTCCCAAGGACTCCCGGACTGTGGGAGGGCACAGGCTGGGCTGAGGGACCCACCCCCTGAGGGCACGAATTTCGTGCACTGGGCCTCTAGTAAGAAATATTAGTCATGTTCTGTTAACTGTGATGGTTCTGTTCTGATAGAGAAAGCACATTCTAATCTGGCTGGGAGTTGTACGCCCTGGGACATGGGAGCCAACATCTGAATGCAGTCCATCCTCCTGTCCCGAGAACTGCCTGTCCTCATGGAAAGGGTTCCAGCCCCCTGGCTGGAACAATCTAGTCCCAGAGGCACCCACCCTTATACCTTACCGACTGACCCATGCCTATAATTCCTTCTTTCCCACGTAATCTTTGCCTTTCTCCCCAATAGAGGCAGCTGGCTTATGGTGGGGGGCTGCAGAGCAGATGTTTGTGGGTGACCTGCTGCTCTCCCATGCTGCCGGCAGGATTGGCATAAACGCTCATGTAGGTTTCAACCCTGTCTCTGCTGAACTGGCTCCAGTAGTGACAGGCAGCCCGGACCACTTGGTTGTCCGGTTCCACTTGGATGTGCTAACTGGCTTTGTAGCCTCCGGCAGAGGAAGAAGCAAGCCGCAGGCGCACCTGACCTCGGATTCTGTGGGCAGCAGAGAGGCCGCCGTCTGCCGGAGGTCCAGAACGGACCAGAGCTGAGCCCGGAAGAGTTCCCAGAACTCCACGTCTCTCTCCCACCGTCCCACCGCACCCTGACCTGGACGGCGCTTGGTTGGTTAAATTGAATCGAATCCCCTGCCAATAGAGCTGCCAGGACTCAATAGGTACTTCCTGACTTGAATTTCCCAACGGGACTGGATTCGGGCTGTCCTAAACCCAGCGTAGACTCCTGTGATATGAGCATCTCTGCCTGAATGAATGCATGTCTCTGCCCTCTGGCTTAACTCTAAGGTCCTCCCAGTGTGTCCCCTCTGTCCCCATGGCTTCGATGAAGAGCCACCTCATCTTATCGGCACTTCAGGAGAAACGGGGGACACCATTCCTTTCTAGATCCCAGAAGGAAGGTGTCCACACTCCAGGTCCCTTTGGCTGGGCCCAGCGTGGTCACAGACTCTCCTTAAACCCCCTTTTCCCGCCCGAGCCCACTCCTGGCTCCAGCCCCATCTGTGCAGTCGCGTAGGTCCCAGCAGGCGCCCGGCATATGGTTCGGTGCCTGCCAACCCACCACATGGCTCAGCAAGCTGTCTGCTTGGCAGCCTCACACGCCTCCCTTCCTCATGCTTACTGTTTGGGGAGTCTGTTTAGTGACTGAGATAAAATTGCCTGAGAGCCATTTCTTTATTACGTGTATGTTGATTCCTTGCAAGGTGAACATTTTTTTAGAGGCTGAAGAGAGAGAGGGGTGAGGCACAGACACCCCAGTAATAAAAACCTGCCTATACCCACCAAGGGTAGATATACACTGAGTGGCCAGATTATTATGATCTCTGAACGCATAATAATCTGGCCACTCAGTATATATATTAAAGGCCCGGTGCATGAATTCGTACTTCGGTGGGGTCCAGCCAGCCTGGCCAGGGGGAGGGGAAGTGGGCAGTTGGCCAGCCTGCCTGCTGGTCAAACTCGTGATCGAGGGGACAATTTGCATATTAGCCTTTTATTATATAGGATATACCCTGAGTGGCCAGATTATTATGCGTTCAGAGATCATAATAATCTGGCCACTCAGTGTATATTCAACTGTCGACTTGCCAGAAAACCTACTGATTAGGGGTAATATAGGATTTACTAAAAGCCTCTTTATCAAAACATTCGCCACACAAAAAATAACGCTATTTTAGGTACATTTGCAATGCAATTGCAGTTCATATTAGTTGTAACTAATCATCAGGTGTTGTTCTATGCACTTTATCTGCATTCTCTTTTAACCTGCAGGCATCCCTGAGCGGTAGATGCTGTTATTCTTTCCATTTTCCAGATCAACTGAGACAGAGAAAGATGAAATCATGTGCCTGAGGTCCCATGGTTAGTGGGTAATAAAAGCTGTCTGCTGTGCTAATTCTTGGCAGAATGCCCCGTGCCTACGATTTTGATCAATATTATTGGATCTTTGTAAATTACACATTTCGCAGAGGACTTAGAAAATTGCAGAAACATCCATCCCCTACAGCTTAGCTCCATTGCCTTCTAAATTGAATGAAACCAAAAAAAATTAAATGAAGAAAATTGTAAGGAATTTGATTGTGCTGCCACTGTGCATAAAATGTAGCTATTTAATAAGATCTGTCTTGAAATCTGTCAGAGTTTGGTTGTTTGTTCTCAGCCACACATGCTGAAGAGTAAGGGCTGACACCACCCCGGGGTCCTGGGTAAAGATGTATTTCGTGATGAAAGAAGAGACTCGGATTTCAATTCTAGCTCCAAACCTTGAGCCAGTTGCTTTCTCAGTCATCCATCTATTCATTCTTTCTTTCTTTTAACAAATATTTATTGTGTTCTTACAATTGATGAGGCACTGATGGAAATAACTTGATCTAACTTGGATTTTTAAAATATTTGTTTGGTTGTTGTGTGGAGAATGGATTGGAGGGGAATTGAGGCAGGGAAACCAGATAGTGTGCTGTTGAATTACCCACCAGACAAGCGATGTTAAGGTAGAAAAAAATAAACATTTAAAATATATTTTAACCCAATCCGGTTTGGCTCAGTGAATAGAGCATCAGCCTTGGACTGAAGGGTCCCAGGTTCTATTCTGGTCAAGGGCATGAACCTCGGTTGCAGGCTCCCCCCTGGCCCAGGCCCTGGTCAGGGCACATGCAAGAGACAACCAATTGATGTGTTTCTCTCACATCGATGTTTCTCTCTGTCTTTCCCTCTCTCTTCCACTCTCTCAAAAATCAATGGAAAAATATCCTCGGGCAAGGATTTAAAAAAAACCACCACAAATAAAATACATTTTAGAAATAGAACTAGCAGACATTGATAATGTATTGGCTGTGTGGATGGGGTTAAGAAAAAGAAAGAAATCAAAATTACCCCCAGGGTTTAAGTCTGAGCAACTGATTGGAAGGTGCTATCATTTACTGAGACAGAAAGATAATAGGATTAATGGGCTTGGCATTTGGGGAAAATAAAGAGCTCTGTTGTGAGCCAAGTAAATTCTGTTTTTGTGCTTCTTAAAGATGCAAGCAGAGAGATTAATTCAGGTCTGACCTCTCCTCTGAGTCTAAAGCTCAAAGAAGGGTCAAGCCTACAGACATGATTTGTGGAATCATCAGTATGGAGGTAGCGTTTCTAGCCACGGAGCTGAACAAGATTCTCACAGGAGTGGGTATAGCTCTAGAATGGGGCCCAGGACCAAACCCAAGGGCTTTCTAACATTGAGAGGCTTCGTAGCAATAGAGAAACTGAGAGGAGGGACAGTGAGGTAGGAAAAAGGAGAGAAATTTTTTCTTTGCTAAAAAAATGAAGTTAGCTCTAGCTGGTTTGGCTCAGTGAATAGAGCATCGGCCTTCGGACTGAAGAGTCCCGGGTTCGATTCCAATCAAGGGCACATGCCCGGGTTGCAGGCTTGATCCCCAGTAGGGGGTGTGCAGGAGGCAGCAAATCAATGATTCTCTCTCATCATTGATGTTTCTATTTCTCTCTTCCTCTCCCTTCCTCTTTGAAATCAATAAAAATATTTTTTTAAAGAAATGAAGTTAGCTAAGAGTCGAGGAGAAGCCCGGCCAGTGTGGCTCAGTGGTTGAGCATTGCCCTATGGACCAGGAGGTCACGATTTGATTCCCGGTCAGGACACATGCCCGGGTTGCAGGCTCGATTCCCAGTAGGGGGCGTGCAGGAGGCAGCTAATCAATGATTCTCTCTCATCATTGATATTTCTATCTCTCTCTCTCTCTCCCTTCCTCTCTGAATCAATAAAAAATACATTTTTTTAAAAAGAGTAGAGGAGGAGCCATTGGATTTGGCAGCATACATATTCACTGATTAATTTAACAAGGGTATCGACAGCCAGATTGATAGGGAGTGAAAAATGAGTGGCGAGGTGAAGAATTAAAGACAAGTATGGAAAACTCATTGCAAAAAATTTTGCTATGAAGAGAAAGCAATTGGAGAAGTAGCTATAGTAGGAGTAGAAATCAAACTTAGTAGGGAAACTGAAAGGATTGTATCATTAGTGTTGATTGTGATCATCATTTTAAATTGAAATGGATCGCCATGATTGTGAGATTTTCTCTAGCAACCTTTGGCTGTTCTGGTGAAAGTGTAGGGAAGGAAAAAGATTGGATTCATCGGAGCTTAGGATTTTACTAGGAAAAAGTTGCAGAGAGATGACCATGAAGTATAAACTTGATAACGAGGGAAGTAACCGCAAGAGTTGTGTGGTGGACACTGAGGAAGTGGCAAGGTCAGCGAACTGGTCATTTCAATGATGTCGAAGTGGGACTCTAATGCAAGTGAGCTGGAAGGAGAGAAGGAAGAGGTCAGACATTGTGAGACTTGACATCATCCTTTTAAATGTGCACTTACTGGCCATAGCTAAGTCTAGGATACTATGGGAATGGGTTACTAAAGAGAAACGGAGGAAAAGACCCATGGAGGGATAAAGACCAGGTCGCTAAGGGGCTAGAGTGTTGAGTCATCCACATTGTTCGTATCAATGACAGTAATACATGGGTGGTGGTGGTGAGGAAAAGAGAGAAAGCAATTAGCTCAAGTCTTTAATGAATGATAAGAGAACCGGAAAGCTGAGGACGGAGAGCAGCAAGCAGTGGTCATGGGGAACACAGCCAAATGACATGAATTTTAATGCAGCCTGGGATTTTGAAAAATGAAGGAGGCATCGTTTGGAAGTGACAACAGAGACTAAAGAGAGCACGTACTCTACTTTCTAGCCCTGAGGCACGGGAAGTGGAAGTAAGAGATAAAACAGCCTCCCAGTAAGAGGATAGCAAATGAATTAATGGCCTCAGCATCCCGAGAAGGACTTTGATGGAATAACTTGTTTCAGACTAATCCTCCTGCAGAGAGAACACAGTCACACCAAAGAGAGCTATTTGAATGGATCCAGAGCAATTAAAGCACCAGGTCCTCGTGGGGCCTCGACCTGAGAGAAGGAAAACTCATTAGGATGAGCCCTGTGTTCACGACCAACCTTTCTTTTGAGGGATTTGTCAGTAACATGCCAGGGAATAGAGGTCAAATGGAAAGCAGACACCTGGACTTCTTGAGTAGCACTGGACTGAGGAGGCAAAAATTGGAATTTTATAATACAAAGTCCATCAGAAATTACCAGGCATGCCAAGGCATAGCAACAAATAACGGAGGGCCAAGAGCAAAGAGAAGACATCAGAAACAAATCTACAGAGACCCAGATATTGGAGAGGGACTTGGACATCACTATAATTAGTGTATTTAGGGAAAGAGATAACTGGGTAGAGAATTTCACCAGAGTACTAGAGTTTTGGGTGTGGGGGGGGGGGTGGGAGGGGGGGGCGGGTTTGTGTGTTTTTTTTTAAAGCAACTGGTAAACCCAGAACTGAGAAATACAAAAGCTGCAATTTAAAATTTCATAGTAAGGTTTATTGCAGATTAGACACGACAGAAGAGAGGATTAGTGAACTGTTAGTGTAACATATCCATAGAAGTATATCACAGAGAGAAAAAGATGGAAAACATGGAATAGAGCAAAAGGAACGTGGAACATGGTTAAGGAGTCTAACACAGGTATAGTTGGCACTCAAGGACTATAAGAAAGAGAGAATAGCCAAAACCAGTTTGGCTCAGTGGATAGAGCGTCGGCCTGCGGACTGAAGGGTCGCAGGTTCGATTCCGGTCAAGGGCATGTATCTTGGTTGCGGGCACATCCCCAGTGGGGGGGTGGGGGGGGGTACAGGAGGCAGCAGATCGATGTTCCTCTCTCATCGATGTTTCTAACTTTCTGTCCCTCTCCCTCTCTGTAAAAAAACAATAAAATATATTTTTTTTAAAAAAAGAGAGAGAGAATAGCATGCAGCAATATTTGAAGAGATACTGTTTATAACTTTTCAAAACTAACAGAAGACATCAAAGTATTTACAGACACCAAGAAAGATAAATACAAGAACATACCTAGCCATATTATAGAAAAACTAATGGGAACCAAAAAACAGAAAAACTTTTTAAACCATTGAAAGAAAACGGGCATATGACAGCCAAATGAAAAATAATGAAACTGGTAAGTATCTTTTCTTTCTTTCTTTTTTTAATCTTCACATGAGGGTATTTTTTCCATTGATTCTAGAGAGAGTAGGAAGGAGAAGGAGAGACAGGGAGAAACACCAATGAGAGAGAGATACATCGATTGGTTGCCTCCTGCAGGCCCCTGACCAGGGCCTGGCCCTGAACCTACAACGACGGTACGCGCCCTTGACTGGAATCGAACTTGGGACCTTTCAGTCAGCAGGCAGACGCTCTATCCACTGTGCCAAACAGCTAGGGCTGGTAAGTATCTTTTCGACAGAATTTATGGAAGCCAGAAAACAATGTAGCGACATCTGTAGAGTGCTGAAAGAAAAGAATGGTTAACCTAAAATTCTATACCCAGCAATCATGACCTTCAAAAATGAAGGCAAAATAGAGGTATTTTTATACAATCAGAAATTGAAAGAATTTATTCTTATGGAAGGCTCATTTTTAAAAGTAAGGTAAAGTTTTTAGTCAGAAGGAAAATTATTCTAGATGTAAGCAAAGTAAAAAAGGGAGGAATGAAAACCATTGAGAAGGACAAATATGTGGGCAATTACAAAACAACAGTAATAATGTCTTCTGGGAATTAAAATACATGTAGATAAAACAGCACAAAAAGTAGGAGGGAGACAGTGGAGTTAAAATGTGTAGGGACTTTACATTGCCCAGGACCTTGCAAAAATATCAATTTAAGGTGATCGCTAGTATATTAAGGAAACAGTTTATTATAATCACTAAAAGAGCAGGTTGGATAAATTGAAAACTAGTTGCAAGGCGATGTTTGACCTCCAAATATAATAGTAATTACATTAAATGTAAATTGTCTAAATTCTCCTACCAAAAGACAAAAGTTGTCATGCCCAGATTGCGGGCTCGATCCCCAGTAGGGTCTGTGCAGGAGGCAGCCAATCAGTGTTTCACTCACTCTCACATCAACGTTGTCTCTCTTTCTCTCCCTTCCTATCGCTCTAAAAATCAATTTTTAAAAATCTTTAAAAGAAACAAATAAAAAAAATTAAAAAAAATTAAATTAAATTAAATTAAAATTAAAAAAAAGAGAAACAAATAAATGTAAACTAATTTGAAGTTTTTCTTGCAATTTTCACACCATAGGAATAGAGTTTTTCATGGTGTGTTAAAAAGAAAGAAAAAGCCCTGGTTTGGCTCAGTGGATAGAGCATCGGCCTGCTGACTGAAGGGTCCCAGGTTCGATTCTGGTCAAGGGCATGTACCTTGGTTGCGGGCACATCCCCAGTAGGGAGTGTGCAAGAGGCAGCTGAATCGATGTTTCTAACTCTCTATCCCTCTCCTTTCCTCTCTCTAAAAAATCAATAAAATATGTATAAAAAAAAAAAAGAAAGAAAAATTTAACCCCAAGAAAGTAAAAGGGACAAAATATCAAACATAAGAGAAAAAAAATTAATAAAATGAAAAACAAAGTCCTCAGAGAGAAATTCAAAAAAGCCAAAAGTTGATTTTTGAAAAAAATTGAAAATTTCATAAATTACTGAGAAAAATGGTCAAGGAAAAAAGGAGGAGACAATACCAAGCAATATCAGGGATTTAAACAGATCATCATGCAGATATTCGAGACAGTAAAGAGATCCTAAGATGATGTTACAAACAACCATGTACCAATAAACGTGAAAACTTGGGTGAAATAGACAAATACCTTGAAAACTACCCAATAATCAGACATGGGAAGTAATGGGAAATGGAGTGTTCTCGTGAATGGTTGTAGGAATTACAGGTTGTAGGAATTATATGCAAAGCCATTAGCTCTGGTCTTGGAACATAGGATGGTCTTGATGAATGACTATGTTATTAGCATAATCGTAGATGGCAGAAACAAGGTCCCGGAATCCCCGTGAGGAAAGAATGAACCGTATAGACACACAGGCCCCTGGCAGCATTTTGTGAATATCAGGGGGAAATGGTATAAAAAACAGCTGTGTGGGATTTATAGGTGAAGCAGAGCCCCTGCACGGATTAGATGTGGGAGGAGGAGATGGCAGGGTTGGTGCCCAGTGGTGAGAAACAGGAATGTCATTGCCCGGCCAGTGTTGCTCAGTGGTTGAGCTTCGACCTATGAACCAGGAGATCACGGTTCGATTCCCGGTCAGGGCACACGACTGGGTTGTATGGCTCAATCCCCAGTGTGGGGCATGCAAGAGGCAGCCAATCAATGATTCTCCCTCATCATGAATGTTTCTATCTCTCTTTCCCTCTCCCTTCCTCTCTGAAATCAATAAAAATATATTTTAATAAAAACAAAGAAACAGAAATGTCACAGGCAGGGGCAGGCACCACATTCTCTACCCATTAAGAATGTTACACAGACATGAAAATATCTATATATATATATTAAAGGCTAATATGCAAATTGTCCACTCGGAAGTTCGACTGGGAGAGCGGGAGTTTGATCACTCGCTATGACGTGCGCTGACCACCAGGGGGCAGTGTGGAACATGGCGGGCAACCAGCGGTGGCAGCAGGGCACTGAGGGAACTAGAGAAGGAGGAGGCAGAGAGGCCAGGCCTAGGGACCCTACCCTGCACAAATTTCGTGCACCAGGCCTCTAGTATGAGAATAATATACTAGCAACAGTTTGGGAATGAACATAAAAGGAAGATGTGTACAACATTTATCTTGCAGTTCTAACCTGAAAACCTGTTCATTTGTTCCTACAATAGCCTTAGAAATTAATAATAGCTGCCTTCATTCATGGCTGTAAGACGTTGATTAATTCCTTTGATGTTTCAAAGCCAGCTTTTTCTTGAGTTTTAAATAACCATGCTGCCGAGTCCAGGAAGTTACCTGTGAGCGTCTCTGTAATTAGATTGAAAAAGACCATTTGTCAGTTGGAAATGACAATTGGTATAAGAAAAGAAAAGAAGAAAAAGAAAGAGAAAGAAAAGAAAAGAAAATTGTATTCCAGTATTTTGCTTGCGGTCCTTCATTTTTAGGTTTTGGGATTGACTAGAACTCCGGGAGTTTTCGAAGACCTTCTAACTACTGGAGACTCTTAAAAAAGATAATCAGGCAACTTCATTGGCCTGCTGTGAGACTGAGGTTCTGATACACACTTGGTATTCGATCTTATGTAAGAATTCTCGTGATAACCAGAGTAGTCATAAGGGATACAACACATTTCCCCGGCCACATACGTAAAGGGAAAATCTTCAAAGAATGGATCAGCTGCCTCTGGTAATTCTGATCGTTAGAAATCAAAGTTTTGTCTTAATAGATCTGCAGGAGGGCTCCGTCATAGGCAGGAATTCTGGGGCGTGTCCGTGAAGAGAGGGCACCGTGGGCAAGTTACCCCCAGGCCAGCCAGGTCTGAGGGACGGTGTGTGGCTGGCGCTGAGCGCCTGTCCCCATGCCCCTGCCTCCTGCCCTGTCGCCCAGCCCCTCTGCTACGAAAGTGTCACCATGAAAATGAGGCAGTAAATTGATAACCTGCCCATGACGCCTTTGTTCCCCTGCCAACGGCAGAAAGTGTTTGTACCCATTTTACAAGGTCCTGACTTTGATGTAAAATAGACACCAATGAGTGGCTCAGAGGTTGAGCGTTGACCTATGAACCAGGAGGTCACAGTTCCATTCCCGGTCAGGGCACATGCCCAGGTTTCCAGCTCGATCGTTGGTGTTTCCATCTCTCTCTCCCTCTCCCTTTCTCTCTGAAATCAGTAAAAATATATTTAAAGAAAAAACGATGGGGACCAGGAAGAATTGCTCGGTCCCCAGTAGCGGGGGGCGTGCTGGAGGCAGCCGGTCAATGATCCTCTCTCATCATGGATGTTTCTATCTCTCTCTCCCTCTCCCTTCCTCTCTGAAATCAATAAAAATATCTCTTTTAAAAATAAAATAGAAATCAACTCAGATGCCGACATGCTTAGGAAGGTGAACCCATGGGAACTTAGGGGAATTGGGGCAACCCTATCCTTGAAGACCAGATTGGCTGCAAAGAACATTAAAGAGAAAAACTCTGATTTCTCGGATGATTTGAGATATAAAGAAACCGATGACTATTGAATTTGGAATGGATAACAGCTTTGTGATTTTTTTTTTTCTCCAAGAGGAAGAATAAATGTTGAAACGTTTGGTTCTCAAAGCAACTGACGTGTTGGGCATTTTAAGTCGCGTTAGAAAGTCTATCAAACTGCCTACACATTCCTTTGTGATGACTGTTGTTTGGAAGGGAACCATAGTTTCGATTCCCGTAACCATACCTCCCGCATATAAAAGGTATTTTCCTCTAGCTTCCTTCCTTCCCGTGGCTGGGTCCTTCCGGATCTAATATGTTTGCTCAGAATTTGCTCTGGAAATTCCACTGATTTCCTGTGGCCAGTTATTCAGAAAAGGAAAGGTAGACAGAGGGGGTAAGTGAAGGTGCTTACAAACACATTCCCTCTGCATTCACTCAGTTATTTTACGTATATGAACCTCTAAAACATGCCTGGCACCGTGCTATTTGCTAGAAGTAAAGAAATGAATGAAAACCAGCCCCTCAAAGGTCTCCCCAGTGTGTGTGTGTGTGTGTGTGTGTGTGTGTGTGTGTGTGTGTGTGTGTTTTCCATTTCTTTCTCATTTCATTTCCTTGTATTCTTTTTTTAAATAGATTTTTATTCATTTCAGAGAAGGGAGAGGGAGAGAGAGATAGAAACATCAACAATGAGAGAGAATCATGGATCGGCTGCCTCCTACATGCCCCACACTGGGGATCGAGCCCGCAACCCAGGCATGGGCCCTGACTGGGAATTGAACTGTGACCTCCTGGTTCATAGGTCGATGCTCACCCCCTGAACTGAGCCAGCTGGGCTCCTGTATTCCTTTAGCTTTTGATTGGGGAGGCTTTTTAATAGGGATTTCATTCGCAGTCCTTCCTGAGAGACTCATTTGTGAGAGCAACGCCTCTACAATGTCAGAATAGGTCAGATTGTTGTGCAGTTCTGAGCAGGAGGGAGGGATCAGCCTCGAAGCTCAAGTAGGAACCTGGCGTCTCCGCTTCCTTATTAGCTGGGCGTCCAGGCCAGTCATTCACTTTCCCAAGACTCCATCCCTGGCCCTGGCTGGTTTGGCTCAGTGGATAGAGCGTCAGCCTGCCGACTGAAGGGTCCCAGGTTCAATTCCGGTCAAGGGCACATGCCTGGGTTGCAGGCTCAATCCCCAGAGGGGAATGTGCAGGAGGTGGCCGATCAATGGTTCTCTCTCATCATTGATGTTTCTATCTCTCTCTCCCTCTCTCTTCCTCTCTGAAATAAATAAAAATATATTTTTTTAAAGACTCCATCCCTGGCGCCCCGTTTAGCAGACTCTAGGATTCTGGCGGGTAGACGCCAAAGAGTGGGCAGGTTCTCTGTAACCTTTGTCATTCTTTGCAATAACGAGGAAGATGCTGTACAAATACCAGGAAGCCTGTAATTGATTATCTCAAAACCTTCCTGAGCGCCGTTCCCCGAATGACGTGAACGCAGAGCCACGCGGTCATGACAAGTGACTTTTACCCTTTGCTGTTCCCTTTCGCCTCCAAGCCACTGGGTTCCCAAAATGGTGCTGATGAACTTGACTGAACTGTGCAGGTCTTAGGGAAGCTCCCGGAATGGGCTGACTTGACCTTTGCGTCGCTCACACAGCCAGTGTGTTCAGGAGAAGCCCTGGTTGATGGGAAGGGTTCCTGTCGCAAGCCGCGTTCAGGGAAGATCTGAGCGCCTTTCCAGAAATCTGTAGTTATTGACGCTGATGCACTTCCCTGTTTAGACACACAAAAGCTGGCGATAAACTCTTTTTTTATCATACGCTTAGGGGCACATGCACATGTGGTAAAATATTTAAAAACAAGCCTGGCCGGCGTGGCTTGGTGGTTGAACATCGACCTATGAACCAGGAGGTCATGGTTCGATTCCCAGTCGGGGCACATGCCCGGGTTGTGGGCTTGACCCCCAGTGTGGGGCGTGCAGGAGGCAGCCAATCAATGATTCTCTCTCATCGTTGATGTTTCTCTCTTTTTCTCCCTCTCCCTTTCTCTCTGAAACAATAAAAAATATTTTTTTAAATAATAAAAAATAAAAACAAGACAATGGCAAACACAGAATTCAGGATTGTGGCTGCATCAGAGGGGAGTGGTAGGGTATGGGCTCAAGCATAAACTCACAAAAGCTTTAACGCAGGATTTCAAAGTCATGGGACCATCCGCCTGCGGGCAGGCTCGGTCTTTGCCGTGGGGACTGCTCTGCGTGTTAGCAGCAACCTTGAACTCTATCCGCTGGATGCTAATAGCACTCCTCTCGCCAGTTATGACCAATAAAAATGTCTCCAGATATAACTCATGACCCCCGGGGACAGGGGGACAAAATTGCCACTGATTGGGAAGCACTGCTTTAATAGATTGTTAAGCCCTGGCCAGGTTGCTCAGTGGTTAGAGCGCCAGCCTGCGGACCAAAGTGTCACCGGTCCAATTCCCGGTCAAGGGCATGTAGCTCAGTTGCAGGTCCCCAGCCCTGGTCAGGGTGAGTGTAGGAGGCAGTCAATCAATGTGTCTCTCATGTCACTGTTTCTCTCTCTTACCCTCTCTCTCTCCCTCCCTCCCCATCCCTTCCACTCTCTCCAAGAATCAATGGAAAAAATATCCTCAGGTGAGGATTTAAAAAAAAAAAAAAAGAATTATTAAGGTTCTGTTTTTTGGAAAGATGGAAAGTTCACAGATGTCTATACATATATGGTGCTTCCTACTTGTAGTTTACATATATCCTCTTGAATCTATAAATGTCCGGTCATAAAATTCATTAAAGCTGATGATAACGTGCTTTCCACAGGAGACTTTCTGGAAATAAAATTGCAGGTGGGATTTGTTTGATTTTCATGATGATAATCCACAGAGAACGTGGAACTTTATTTTTTTTTTTTTACTTTTAACCACAAGGTACTAGCGTACTCCCTCTTGTGTCATTATGATGAATATTTTGACAGGGTGCTTATTTTAAATCTTCAAAATTTGGGACATTTAATTGTGCAATTACTGCAACTTGCGAAAAATTGCATGAGTGATCAGGCTAGAGCTGAATATTTTTAGTCAAATATTAAATATATACAGGGTGTCCCCAAAAATATGTACACACTTTGAGTAATTATAAAGGCAGTATTGATTAAAATACATTTCATTTTCATTTAACAGCTATGGGGCTTAGTGGTTGAGCATCAACCTATGAACCAGTAGGTCAGGGTTCGATTCCCAGTCAGGTCATGTGCCCGGGTTGCGGGCTCAATCCCCAGTAGGGGGCGTGCAGGAGGCAGCTGATCAGTAATTCTCATTATTGATGTTTCTATTTCTCCCTCTCCCTTCCTCTCTGAAATTTAAAATATATATAAATACACACACACACACACACACACACACACACATATGTATATGTATATAGTGTGTACACATTTTTGGGGGGATATCTTCCTATCTAATAAAAGAATGATATGCAAATTGACCATCACTCCAACACACAAGATGACTGCCCCCATGTGGACACAAGATGGCCGGCAGGGGAGGGCAGTTGTGGGCGATCAGGCCAGCAGGGGAGGGCAGTTGGGAGGGACCCAGGCCAGCAGGGGAGGGCAGTTGGGGGCACCAGGCCAGCAGGGGAGAGCAGTTGGGGGGACCAGGCCTGCAGGGGAGGACAGTTAGGGGCGACCAGGCTGGCAGGGGAGGGCAGTTAGGGATGACCAGGCCAGCAGGGAAGGGCAGTTAGGGGCAATTGGGCTGGCAGGGGAGCAGTTAGGCATCAATCAGGCTGGCAGGGGAGTGGTTAGGGGGTGATCAGGCTGGCAGGCAGAAGCAGTTAGGGGCAATCAGGCAGGCAGGCAGGCGAGTGGTTGGGAGCCAGCAGTCCTGGATTGTGAGAGGGATCCCAGATTGGAGAGGGTGCAGGCTGGGCTGAGGGACACACACACACACACACACACACATACACACACACACACATATATATATATATATATATATATATATATATATATATATATATATATATATATATATACCCGTGCATGAATTTCATGCACCGGGCCTCAAGTGTATATATAAAGGTTGTGGGGATTCTAGAATTATGTGTGCATAAAATAAAGTACAAAATTATCTGATTAATACCTTAAAAATAACAGTAAAGAAATAGAATGCCCTCCAAAACCAGCTTAAATAACAAGTAATTTAGCCTGGCTGGCGTGGCTCAGTGGTTGAGCATCGACCTATAAACCAGGAGGTCACAGTTGGATTCCCGGTCAGGGCACATGCCTGGGTTGCAGGCTCGATCCCCAGGATGGGGCATGCAGGAGGCAGTTGATCGATGATTCTCTCTCCCTGATTTGGGGCCCATGTGCACCTCGAGGATCGGGGTGGTGGCTGACTGGTTGCTAAGTCAGGGTCTGGACACGGGGCTGACAGCATCTCCTTGCACTCCTAGGCGCCGAGGTGACCTACATGAACATGTCCGCCTACAACAAGGGCCGGCTGCAGTCCTCCTTCTGGATCGTGGACAAGCAGCACGTGTACATCGGCAGTGCTGGTCTGGACTGGCGGTCTCTGGGACAGGTAACCTTCCCCCGCGCGCACCCCCCGAGTTTTCTCAGCATCAAAACCGCCCCGTCCCTAAAGCACAGTCGCCTCTGCTGTGGTTGAGGGAAATCAATCTACAGCGTTCATTATTTTTTTTAAATATATTTCTATTGATTTCAGAAAGGAGTGGAGAGGGGGAGAGAGAGAGAGAAATGATGAGAATCATTGATTGGCTGCCTCCTGCACGCCCCCTACTGGGGATGGAGCCCGCAACCCAGGTATGTGCCCTGACTGGGAATCAAACCTGTGACCTCCTGGTCCATAGGTCGATGCTCAACCCCTGAGCCATGCCGGGCCGGGGTCATTGTGAATTTTAACTGTTTATGTGGAATGTTAGGCCTTACCTTGTCAGAATCATCTTACCAAAAACACAAAAACAAAAAAAAACTGCTTTAGGCTTTTGTAACTCAGATGCATTAGATTCTTCAGAGCAGGCCAGGGTGTGATTCCTGTTACCTAAACCTAAATTTCCAGGATCCGATTACGTAATCTACGAAATAGAGGAAAACATGTACATTGTGTAACATAGTATGTTTTAGAATAGGAATTTGTGCTATTCTTTTAATAAGTCTTAAGATGAAGATGTTATCTTTCTCTCTGCAAATAATCAACTTGAAACTTGAAAGTACACTTGACCGGTCTTGTTATTTTCATGTATTTATTTGTGTCCACATGATCCATAGTAGATTACATCACCTTCTTCCCATTGGTTAACCGGTGGCAGGAAGTGCTGGATCATTGGTGCACAGGAAGACTTATTTATCACCCGGGCACGGGCCCACACATGCTACATTTTAGCTCAGCTCTTTAATATGAAGGCGGAGGCAACCTTGGGTAGGCTGGACAAGGGCCGTCGGCTTGAATAAAATGTATGTTGGTGGGAAACCTTTAAGTGATTTCAAGCCATATGAGACATCCCCACAGGGACTTCTTTTGTAGAAATCTGCATCCTTCTGTTGGTTATTAATTTAATAGCAGGTTGAACTTCACTTGGGTGAGGGAATTGGGAAGAGGCGAGTGGAAGAAATTTTTGCGTCTTTTTTTCCCCCAAAAGACTAATATTTACGTGCTAGATGCTGTGTTAATAGCGTTTAGATGTACTTCATTTGTCATAGCGGCCTAAGGGTGGATGTTACTCCCATCTTCCCAATGAAGACAGTATTGGAAGATGAAAGCTAGAACAGATTCTATCGTTGCTCTCCTCGCCTGTAAAATAGTAAAATGCTCTCTAACCTGTTCTCCAGGTGGTTTGGTCTATAATTAATTCATGTGGGGTTTTTGATGTGGTCATGGGAGGAGGTCAGCACAGCATTGACCTGCTCCGCCATCTTGACTGGAACCTAGATGGTCCTTCAATCTTTAAAATATATCTTTATTGATTTCAGAGAGGAAGGGAGAGGGAGAGAGAGAGAGAAGCATCAGTGATGAAAGAGTATCATTGATTGGCTGCCTCCTGCATGCCCCCTGCTGGGGATTGAACCCGCAACCTGAATTCAACCTTGACCTCCTGGTTCATAGGCCAACACTCAACCACTGAGTCACACCGGCCGGGCTGGATCTTAGAATCTTTAGATTGATGGGTTAGTTGGCAGACCTGCGTCTTTCATTTTATTCCTGGCAATTTGAGACTCAAGTATGAATCAGCCCAAAGTTGCCATGTTGTCATCTTTTCTGCTGCTAAACCAAACTCAAAAACTAAAAGAAATCTTGTTTCTATTCTCGTAACAATCTTTCCTGTTTTTTGTTTTTTTTTTCTGGAAGAGACTCTGTTCTTTGATGGGGATGGAGAGGAGACATAGCTGGGGAAGGAGAAGGATTTATAACTCTTCTGACCCTAGCCAGCTTAGCTCAGTGGATAGAGCATTGGCCTGCAGACTGAAGGGTCGCAGATTCAATTCCAGTCAAGGGCATGTACCTCGGTTGCAGGCTCAATCCTGGTCAGGCGCATGCGGGAGACAACCAGTCTAGATGTCTCTTACATCAATGTTTCACTCTCTCTGTCTCTCCATCTCCCACTCTCTCTAAAAAATCAATGGAAAAATGTCCTCAGGTGAGGATTAACAAAAATAAATAAAATAAAATAATAAAACTCTTCTGCATGAACATTTCACATCCCATTAGCTCCCCTGCATCTGTATGTCAACTGCTAACCTACTGGAGACTCCTCTTCCATCAACACCCACCCCTGCTCCTCCTCCCCTCCAGGCTTATGCACAAACGCTGTCTCCCACCTTGTCCACCCCTTCCCTATAGTTCTTCATATTTGGGACAATGTTCTTGCACTTAATGATTCATCTTGAATTAGTTCCCCTTTCGGCTGTGCTGAAAAATCCCCCGACTCTGTGGGATTTTTCTCGCCCTGCCTTGGTGGGTGCGACATAAAGCGCTGCACAGCAGGAGCCCTGCATTGGAACAGATTTTAATCGGAGCGAAGTTGTGTGTCAAGCTAACCATGACATGAAGCACAATTACATTTTCCCAAGTGTCAAACTCAGCCTACATCATCAGCCTTATATTTTGTGAAGTTTTCTAGTGAAATCAGATTATTGCCTTTGATCTATGGAAAGTAGGAGAAATAATAAAACTAATAAAAAAAATATCAGCTTCAGTGTATGGAGGTCTATACTGGGCATTCTTCTAAGCAATTAAAGAGTATGAACTCGTTTAACATTTACAATAACCCTTTCTTGTAAGTACCATCAGCTCTTTATTTTACCAAGGCAGAAGCCGAGATACAAGTAAGTAACATACCCAAGGTCAGATGTCCCAGAAATGTCAAAGCTAGAATTCATACTCGGGCAATCTAGCTCTAAACCCCTCCCTCTTACTTCACTGCTAATAATTTTTTTTAATAAATTATTTTTGAAAAATCATTTTTCTTTCATGATGTTGCTTGCTGTGATACCAAGCTGTTAGATTTTCTTTCTCACATACTTTTCTTTAAGAAAAACTAATGCTAATCTGTAATACTTTCAACACTAAAGATTCATTTAAGAAAAGAAGAGAAAATCTAACACTGTTCGTTAAAAAAAACAACAACAAGCCGAAACTGGTTTGGCTCAGTGGATAGAGCGTCGGCCTGCGGACTGAAAGGTCCCAGGTTCGATTTCGGTCAAGGGCATGTACCTTGGTTGCGGGCACATTCCTGGTAGGGGGTGTGCAGGAGGCAACTGGTCGATGTTTCTCTCTCATCGATGTTTCTAGCTCTCTGTCCCTCTCCCTTCCTCTCTGTGGAAAATCAATAATGTGTGTGTGTGTGTGTGTGTGTGTGTGTGTGTGTGTGTGTGTGTGTGTGTATAAAGAAATATGTCCTAAACTTGGTGATGACGTCGGGGAAGGACTCACGGGGAGGTTGAGGGGGATTGTCTGATCGACCACCATTTCTGGAAATAGGTAGGCTTTCAGGAATATGTGATCCAGGAAATAACCCATGAAAAGTAACTCATGGCCCATCAGGTTTGATGAATGTTAAGAGGGATCCTCAGCCCTCTTAGAGGGCCACAAAGCTCCATAGCATGTGAAGAGCTGTAAGGAATCTGACAGATGAAACCTAGCCAGTTAGTTAGTTAGTTAGTTAGTTTGCTAATCCTCACCGGAGGATAATTTTCCATTGACTTTTAGAGAAAGTGAAAGGGAGGGGGAGAGACAGAGAGAGAGGAATATGGATGTGAGCGAGACACATCGATTGGTTGCCTTCCGCATACGTCCCAACCAGGGCCAGGGATCGAGCCTGAAACCAAGGTACGTGCCCTTGACCGAAATTGAACCCAGGACCCTTCAGTCCTCCGACCAACGCTCTATCCACTGAGCCACACCAGCCAGGGCAGTGAGGAAACGTATTTAAAATAAACCCAGTTTGTCAATCTTAGGGTGTACGGAGTCCTTTCCTCAGATAGTGACCATCACTCTCCCGCTGAAATAGCCTTTCATAAAGACACCCGGGAACACGCTAACTGATTCTTCTCCAAGGGAACCTCCAGTTCCGAGATGAAAAGCTTCAGTCATTCTAGGTACCCAGCCGTTCTGTCCCTGCCCAGGCTGCAGGAGAAGGTCTGGGCAGGTGGCTCGGTCGCGGTGGCCCATCCCAGGTGGCTGCGTGGTCCCACCGCCAGCCCAGCGCTGCAGGCAGTCACCGGAAGTAACTCCTCCTACCGAGCTGGAGTTCGTGCAACCCAAGAGCTGGCCTGTTTTGCTATTGATCGCTTAGGTCTTTTCAACCAAAACTGGACTAAGATTAAAATACACATTAACAGAGTTTAAGTGGCATATTTCTGTTTACTCAATCATTTAGAAAAGATTATTATTTAAAAATCTTCCCCCATTTCTGAATTGTCAGATTCTTGCGATCAGTAAACCTATTGAACCTTCAACACCAGACTAATAGTTCATTTAAGAGGGTGTGTTAAGAAAACTGTAGCCCTAGCCGGTTTGGCTCAGTGGATAGAGCGTCAGCCTGCAGGCTGAATGGTTCCAGGTTCGATTCCGGTCAAGGGCACATGCCCAGGTTGCGGGCTCGATCCCCAGTGGGGGCCGTGCAGGAGGCAGCCGACCAATGATTCTCTCTCATCATTGAGGCTTCTATTTCCTTCTTCCTCTTCCTTCCTCCCTCTGAAATCAATAAAAATATTTTTTTAAAAAAAAAAAGCTGGAAGGAAATGAAACAGGAGAAACATGGCAAAGCTGCCTCCCGGTGACTGGTTGCCTGTGAGGCGTGCCCAGGGGACGCAGTGGGCATTATTCGCGGCCTCTGGAGCTGGGCCCACTGGGAGAACAGACATGGGGACTGTCCGTGGAAGAGGCAGTTCTGGGGTCCGGGGGCAGTTGGAGCAGAGATTGGCTGCTACTGATGCTTTCTGTCTAAGAGCTTGAGCACCTGAGTAGTAAGGGTCCTTGGTTGGCCCTGAAGCTACTGATTTCATCACAGCTGCTGTTTCTGACCATGGCCACCATAACCGTTGTGTGGGATGTTAAGGAGAGTGGCACTCCCGCTGCCTCGACAAGCCCAGATTTCTTTCCAGCCTTCCTAGGGGTTGAAATCATAGCCGCACATTAGCCATCAGAAAGGGCGCTAAGCCTTGAGGAGTCATTGATTCCCTCTTCTTGCCTTTCTTTTTTTAAATATATTTCTATTGATTTCCGAGAGGAAAGGAGAGGGAGAGAGAGAGAGAAACATCAATGATGAGAGAGAATCATGGATCAGCTGCCTCCTGCTCGCCCCCGACTAGGGATCGAACCCAAAACCCGGGCATGTGCCCTGACCGGGGATCAAACCGTGACCTCCTGGTGCATAGGTTGAGGCTAAACCATGGAACCATACCAGCTGGGCTGTTTTGTTTTATTTTTATTTGTTAATAGATTGACTTCAGAGAGGGAGAGGGAGAGAGAAACATCAATAATGAGAGAGAATCATTGATCAGCTGCCTCCTGCTCGCCCCCTACTGGGGATCGAGCCTGAAACCCGGGCATGTGCTCTCGACCGGAATCAAACCCGGGACCCTTCAGTCCACAGGCCAATGCTCTATCCACTGAGCCAAACCAGCTAGGGCTTGTTTCATTTTTAATAGGAGGTAAAACTCTATGGGCAAAAGCTCATTAAATATATACATTCACATTTCATTTCCTTCAACAAACGTTTATTTAAAATGTTTCACTGGATTTCTTTGAGGGCTTAGACCTCAGAAATGCATTTATCTTAACAACTATATTTAAAGAGATTCGTGTAGGTGAGTTTTACTGCCCCATTTTTCTTACTTCATGCCTTTCATATTTTAATTGGGAAAAATTGGAATGTATTAACTTGATACAATGACTGGCGAGAATGCCCATAAATCATTCTTCATACTTCAAGTGTTCCAGCTCCAGCATCCATTATAATTAGCTGTCACTTCCGCCCTTTATTGTTGAAGTCACCAAAATGTAGCTGTCATATTTATCAAAACCTTTTCTGAAGTTCAGTTCCCACAGCAACTGTGAAGAAAATTAGTTCCGTTGCCTGGTGCCATTGTAACGTGGCCTTCTTAACCCCCACCCACAAACTGCCAACCGCCTCTGTGCTGTTTTAGCCCAAGCTGATTGTGCCCTATCTGGACCTTAAGAGCTGCCTGAAAACACCCTTTTGTTCCTGATTGCCCACACGGCGGGATGTTTGCTCTACGAGTGGTGGGTCTGAATTGCATTCTCAGAGTGCTGTGGGGGAAATTGTGCTTAATGGTAAAGCAAGATTAAAATAAACCAGCCCTGGCTGGTTTGGCTCAGTGGATAGAGCATCGGCCTGTGGACTGAAGGGCCCCGATTTCGATTCTGGTCAAGGGCACTTGCCCAGGTGGTGGGCTCGATCCCCAGGGTGGGGCGTGCAGGAGGCAGCCGATCAATGATCCTCTCTCATCATGGATGTTTCTATCTCTCCCTCTCCCTTCCTCTCTGAAATCAATAAAAAGTATTTTTTAAAAGATTAAGATAAGCCAAACACATAGGTACAAATAAGCACTTCCACATAAGCACTTTTCTGCTCCGTTTCTCTTTTAATCAGAAGAGTCTTCCTCAATGCTAATCCAAAATCTGCCTCCCAAACCTTCTGCCCATCAATCCGTGTTCTAGAACATTCTTTTCCTTTTAATCCTGATGGTATTTTTATTGATTTTGAGAGAGAGAGAGAGAGAGAGAGAGAGATGTGAGAAACATCGATCAGTTGCCTCCCATATGCACCTGACCAGGGATCGAACCCACAACCTGGGTATGTGCCCTGACCAGAAGTTGAACGTCCCTGGTGTACGGGACGATGCTCCAACCAACTGAGCCACCCGGCCAGGGCATCTAGAACAAACATTCTTATAGGCTTCAGCAAAAATATGACAGTATACACTTAAACACTTGTGAGCATTGAGCACCCATTCCATCAGGGAACAGAACTGGGAGGACCCTGAACTTCGTGGGGGGCCCTAGGTCTAGGATAGCAGGCAGGCAAAGGGTCTTTCCTCCCTCCCTCTCTCCCTCCCCTCCCTCTCCCTTTCTCCCGGTTCCCACTCCCTGCATCCACTTGGTTTCCAAGTGTTGAAGATTCAGTCCTCACAATCCCACAAGCTAGTCACCTTTCCACCTAAGTGACACTGGAGTGTGCCCTCGTAGACATCCTGGGACTAATTAGCCCACAGCAATGCCTTCCTGCTTCCTCCCTCTCCCCATTGTCACTAGTACTGCACCAAGGCAGTCATGCCCCTGGATGAATCAGCCCTCCAGCACTCAGGAACCTCTAGGGACTTGGCTCAGCCTGACTAAGTTCTCCCCGGCTCACGCCCCCCCATCGTCCTAACCGTAACTGCTCTGGCCCTAAGCGCCCACCAGGTAACATGGCTAACGATGCCTCAGGCAAGATTCATGTTCTCTTCTCCGTGTCTCTGCACATACTCTTCCCTCCACACGGAATGCTTTCCCGGCTCATGCTGCCTGGGGCCATTGCCATGCATGACACGCTCACAGATGTAGACCATGGGATATATGCAAGGGCTCGTTTATAATGGCTTAACGTAGAAAGAAAAGTCGCCTATGACTAACAGGACAGTGGCAAAATAAATCATGCTCCATGCGCTTAGTGAAATACCATAAAGGCATTACATAGTATGTCTTTGAGAAATAATTAATGAAAAATACAAGTTTCAAAATTCTTTATGCAGCCCAGCCGACGTGGCTCAGTGGTTGAGTGTTGACCTGTGAACCAGGAGGTCAGAGTTCAGTTCCCAGTCAGGGCACATGCCTGGGTTGTAGACTCCATCCCCAGTGTGTGGAGTGCAACAGGCAGCCAATCAATGACTCTCTCTTATCACTGATGTTACTTTCCCTCTCTCTCTACCTTTCCATTCCTCTCTGAAATCTTTTAAGCCTCCATTATAATAAGGGGATGATGTGCTTACACGTATGGTTGTTTTTCCCTCAAGTAAGATGTGGAAAGAGGATGGACTTTCGAGTTGGTAAAGCAGGAATTCAGATTGCCTCCGTGTCCATGACTAAACTGTGTAAGCTTTGAAAGCCTCAATTTCCTGTTCTGTCAAATGGTGATCACACTACTTCATGGTGGTTTTGCTAAGGTTGCATGACATTAAATGAGAAAATATAGAAAGGGCTAAGTAGTTTTTCAATGACTAATTCTCTCTCTCCTTCTGAACATTCATAAAACACCCTATCTTTCTCGTGTTGCCTATATTTTGCCTTCTGCTTTAGCTGCTGATTAGTTTTTCATTTCTCAGCTTTCCCCTTATGAAGGACAGTGGCCATACCTTATTTGTTTTTAATTCCTTACAGGAAATAGACTAGTACTTAGTCTATAACATCTAATCCCCTAGGATATTAAAAATCGAATTCATATTTTATTAAAAACTAGAGGCCCGATGCATGAAGATTCGTGCAAGAATGGGCCTTCCTTCCCCTGGCTGCAGGCACCGCCTTTGCTCCGGCCGGAGCCGCCTTTCTGCCTTCCCATGCTGCCCAGAGGCCCGGAGCAGCTGGGGCGGTGCGGAACGCGTGCATCCCACCCCCGGCCACTCAGCGCCTGTATATGCAAATTAACCTGCCATGTTTCTTGGGTTAATTTGCATACTCACTCCTGATTGGCTGGTGGGCGTCGCGAAGGTGCAGTCAATTTGCATCTTTCTCTTTTATTAGTGTAGCTACGGGAGGGTATCCATTACAAGGTAACTGCCAAGAAACTGATCGTATCGCTCCTTCCTCCACACTCTGGTTCCGATGTGGCTAACGCAGTGGAACTGTCGCCAGGCACGTGTTTATGAGGAATCACTGTGCGTTGTGCCGACAGATGCTGCTCCGCAGCGTCATCGAGAAGCCAGGGGAGTCTGGAGGCTTCTGGAAAACTGTCAGCACCCCAAGCTGTGAAGCATTTCCATTCTTTCCAAGAAGAAAAAAAAAAAGAGTAGAAGAATCTCAAGTTAAATTTAAAATGCCATCCTTTTAAAAAGTAAAAAGCAGAGAGCCTTTTTCTTGTCATTTTATTTCACTGATACAGCCAGTGTAGCTTATATTAGAAAATAAGAGAGACCCATTCAAGTTCTAATTAGAGGAGGTAAGAGGCGCGTAAGGGGCCCCTGAAAATGAGTCTCTGACAATAAGCAGCTTCCTTCCATAACATCTCTTTGCCCCAGGCCAGCCTGTGGGGCTGCCTTATCCTTGTTCTGTCTTATCTGAAAACTAGAGGCTCAATGCACGAAATTCGTGCAAGGGGCTCGGCCCTCGCAACCCCGGCTTCATCCGGAAGGTCGTCTGGAAGGTCGTTCGGCTGTCCAGTCTAATTAGCATATTACGCTTTTATTATTGTAGATAAAGCAGATTCTATGTATGGCCATCGAAAAGAGCTGCAAGTATCCTCCTGCCCTCTTACCCCCGACACTGAAATGATGAGAACCCGAGGGAGGGAGTCACAGTTTGTCTTATCAAGTTTAGAATTCTCCTAAATAATACGTGCAGCTGATTATCCCGTTTTAGGAGATTCCCAGCTGATGCGCTGATCATTGCTTTGGCCCCGCCTCCTCCTCCCTTTCCCTCTTTATTTATCTGACATTTTGTAGAAGCGCCCACCCTGCAGTAGGTCCATTGCACTTGGCGAACGAAGCCTTATTCTTTATGATAGCTGGGTGGGGCTTGGCTGCTCTGATTGGATGGGGCCAGTTCATTCATTTCAGGAACACACTGTGATGAATGGGTGCGTCCCCCAGTGGATTCCAAATAACATAAACGTAGGCAGCCAGCTGTCTCGGTGAATTACCATTGTTGCATGCAGTGTGGTCCTGGGTAAGTCAGTTACACTCCCCTGCTTAAGAAGCTTGCTACAAGTGAGAGAAGAAAAAGTCGGACTCAGGAGTGGGAGCCCTAGGGCTTGGTAAGGAAGTTCTTGCACCCACTTTAGGCTGTAACTTCTGAATCGTATCTGTTGATGATTTCCTTTCATCTCAAGAATCCATTTCTGCTATCCCATATGAAAAAGAGCAAAGTACTTGTTAATGTAAGAACATCCAAACCTATAAAAAAAATATATAGATCCCGGCTGGTATGGCTCAGTGGTTGAGTGCCGACCTATGAACCAGGAGGTCACCTTTCAATTCACAGTCAGGGCACATGCCCAGGTTGCAGACTCGGTCCCCAGTACAGGGTGTGCAGGAGGCAGCCGATCCATGATTCTCATCATTGATGTTTCCATCTCTCTCTCTCCCTCTACCTTCCTTTCTAAAATTAAAAATATATATATTTTAATTGTAGAAGAGTTTATTAGAATTTATGGGCGTCAAACTGAAGACCTGCCCGAAAGCATGACCTCAAGGAACTGAGAAAATGCCCCAGAGAATGTGGCTAACGAAGTGGAACTGTTTGGCAGTCCTTTTCAAGCATTTGGAATCAAAGTAGGGAATACAAGGAAGATTACATGAAATCCATTGGTGATAGATTAAAGAGGCTGGAGAAAGCAAGGTAGATGAATGCCAGTGATTGGATAAACAGTAAAATGGAGAGATGCATACTTCTTTTACATTTAATATTTACAATAAATAGGGACGGTATACAGGCAACAAGATCATGTGCTCCCTCGGGGTGGTTACGCCTCGGAGGGGTCTGGAAAAAAGGATTAGTCTGGTATTTCGAGGGTATGTTAACATAGATGCTCAAGAACAACAGAAAGGGCTCTCTCTTTTTTTAATATATATTTTTATTGATTTCAGAGAAAAAGGGAGAGAGAGAGAAGCATCACTGATGAGAGAGAATCATTGATCAGCTGTCTCCTGCACGCCCCCTACTGGGGATCGAACCCACAATCCGGCCTTGTGCTCTGGACTGGAATTGAACCCAGGACCCTTGAATCTGCAGGTTGACTGATGCTCTATCCATTGAGCCAAACCAGCTAGGGCGGACAGGGCTTCTTAAGGCAAAAAATGAACCTTTTACTAAGACAGTTATAGGGCTGGGGCGTGACTACCCACCGTGACCTGCCTGGTTAGGAATTTATGATCAGATCATCCTGTGAGGTTTCTCTCGGTCACCGAGCTTGTCAGACCTGTCACGGGGCCCCCTGAGCTTGTCAGACTTACCACAAAGCCCCTCTTTTGTTCACAAATGTAAATGCTTTCTGCCCTTTTGTACCCAGTCTCCCTTTTTTCTGACATTCTTGCTTTTGTTTTGACAGTGCAGTGGGAGTTGAGTCCCAACAGTGGAGGGTAAGCAGTTTCAAACTTCAAGTTTTAAAATCCTTTGGATTGTAACTTCTCAGAGTCAGAAGCTAACTTAGAGCTGCCTTTCCCAAACCATTCACTGAGGCCCCCTGCATTTAAATGTTCCAGGAGAATACAGAAAATCGATTGGCCTGGTCACAGCAGAGGTTACTATCTCAAAGTGGTGCATCATTTCAGCGTTCTTTGTGAAGCCAGGTTTTTGGTGGTTGCTCTGATAAAAAGCAAGTGCTGGGCAGGAAGTCTTTGTGGAACAGGAAATAAGGCTATGTCCAGTGTTAGTCCAAGTTTTGAGTGGTGCCAAACAGATGCCCACATCCCATTAATAATGATTGTGGCCCGGCAGGCATGGCCCAGTGGTTGAGCCTCAACCTATGAACCAGGAGGTCACAGTTTGATTCCTGGTCAGGGCACATACCCAGGTTGCAGGCTCGATCCCCAGTAGAGGGCGTGCAGGAGGCAGCCAATCAATGATTCTCTCTCATCATTGATGTTTCTATCTCTGTCTCTCTCTCCCCCCCCTCCCTTCCTGTCTGAAATCAATAAAAATATATTTATAAATACTACTACTACTACTAACAATAATATTAATTGTGGTTATTTGGGAGTAAAAAATCATTTTTAAAATTTGTGGGTACAGCTCTAGCTGTGGTTTGGCTCAGTGGATAGAATGTCAGCCTGCAGACTGAAGGGTCCCGGATCCGATTCTGGTCAAGGGTACATGCCTGGGTTTCGGGCTTGATCCCCAGTGCAGGGGCATGCAGGAGGCAACCAATCAATGATTCTCCCTCATCATTGATGTTTCTCTCTCTCTCTCTCCCTCTCCCTTCCTCTCTAAAATCAATAAAAATACATTTTTAAAAAATTTATGGGTACAGTTTTTTAAAACAACTACTAAGTTGTTAGCAAATCAGTGGAAATGAAGTCATTTGTATCTAACTATTTAATAAATCAGACTCTTGGGTGTTTCTTTTGGCCTAGGAGTTCTGTGCAACAACTATTGAGACATTAAGGGTCCTGTGATCTGAGAAAGTTTGGGGAACTCTGCCTTAAAGTTCCGCTAGTCCAACTAACCTCAATGTTTATTTGATGGCATTAAAAATATTTAATAAGGCCGGGGCGGTGTGGCTCAATGGTTGAGCATCAACCCATAAACCGAGAGGTCACCGGTTCGATTCTCGGTCAGGGCACATGCCTGAGTTGCAGGCTGGATCCCCAGTAGGGGGTGTGCAATAGGCAGCAAATCACTCATGTTTCTCTCTTATTGATGTTCCCATCTCTCCAGCTCCCTTCCTCTCTCTCTCTAAAAAATCAATAAAAACACATTTTAAAATACTTATTTTTAATATATTTTATTTATTTCAGAGAGGAAGGGAGAGGGAGAGAGAGATAGAAATGAAACATCAATGATGAGAGAGACTCATTGATCAGCTGCCTCCTGTACAACCCCTACTAGGGATCGAGCCCACAGCCCAGGCATGTGGTTTGACCAGGAATCGAACCATGATCTCCTGGTTCACAGGTCAATGCTCAACCACTGAGCCATGTCAGCAAGGCCCTATTTAAAAATATTTAATAAGGAATGGTATTTTAATAAAAAAGTTAAATTATAATAAAGCAAAAGACGCTATAGTTTATAACATACGATGAGATCTGTGACTTTTGGATAAAGTCAGTTTTAGTACTTATTTTCTAAAGTCAATTATCATTTTTGTTTCATTTTATAATAACACATTCTGCAACATGGCGACAGCTTGTAATTCTGCGGAGATTACATTGTGACTTGAGTGTTAATGCATTTGAAGCTGGCAGCATCTTATGAACATCCTGCTCTCTAAGCAGAGAGAATCATTGCAATGACATCTTGTCTTGCTGAAAAACCTATACTTGTAAACAACCTGGGCAATTCAGCATTATCTAGGAACGTATCTAGGAAGAAAAAGATGGTCCTAAAGCAGGTTCATGAAGAAGAATTCCCATTCTCCTAGGCTCATTTTTCTCCAGGACAGAGTGATGAGCCTCCTAGATAAAAGAAACAGCAAGTGGAGTGTTTCTTTTCAACTAAGATACCGGGTCGCACTGCATCAGGACCTGTGGAGTGGTGATGAATGGGTTGGAGCTGAGCTGAGTCGGGCATTGGAAGTTGGCACACGGGCTAGGCGAGGGCACCGGTAACATTTTACACAAAGGGAGAGCAGCCGGGGTTTATAATGAACATATATGTCGGGTCTATGATGTGGACGATCGCTATAGCATTTCAGTACATAGAGATTGGATAGCGATTCTACAAGCTGGGTAGACTTTAACTTGGAAAGCTGGTTCCAAGCATTGGTCAGCACCAAGGAGAGCTCCAGGATACATTTGTCCTCCATTCACCTGTTTCATCTAGTTGCAGACTGCTGACTAACACCTATTTCCAGATGTGAGCACGCCCGGCGGTGTGGCTCAGTGGTTAAGCATTGGCCTATGAACCAGAAGGTCACACTTCAATCGCCGTTCAGAGCACATGCCGGGGTTGTGGGCTCGATCCGCAGTGGGAGGCATGCAGGAGGCAGCCAATCAACGATTCTCTCTCATCGTTGATGTTTCTATTTCTCTCTCTCCCTCTCCCTTCCTCTCTGAAATCAATAAAAATCTATTTAAGAAAAAAAAAGATGTGAACACAAGTTCAGTGGTACAGGGCTAGTTAGTAGATCCTGTCTGGGTCCTCAGGGTCAGAGCCTGAATCCTCATTTGAACCAGACCTCCCCTGTTCGTCCCTGGCGTGTCTTCTGAAAAGCTTTGCAGACCCTCTGGCAGGCTGTGTGATCGCCCTCTAACTAAGCACTCCTTGGCTCAGTGACGACAAGGGACTAATGGAAAGCTGTCTGTTGGTCTTCCATTGGAGTCCTCTGTCGCCAGGCCTTGTTGCAGCTGGAATCTTGAGCCCAACAATGGGGCTGTGGCCTATTCTTGAAAGGTGGACCTTTATTCAGAGATTGCATGGAAAATTACGAAATTCTCAATAGTTCCCGGTCTGAAAAGGGGTAACTAAGTGGGTTAACCCGCTGTCATTTAAAACCATTGGGTTGGAATTGTTTCCTGTGTTTTGGGAGCTACTAATAGTTGGAACAAGAACGAGAGCCTTGCCCTCACCGGTTTGGCTCAGTGGATAGAGCGTCAGTCTGCGGACTGAAGGGTCCCAGGTTCAATTCCGGTCAAGGGCATGTACCTTGGTTGCAGGCACATCCCCAGTGGGGGGGGGGGGTGCAGGAGGCAGCTGATCGATGTTTCTCTCTCATCGATGTTTCTAACTCTCTATCCCTCTCCCTTCCTCTCTGTAAAAAATCAATAAAATATATATTTTTTTAAAAAAAGAGAAGAAAAGAAAGAGAGCCTCAGCCCAGCTGGTGTGGCTCAGTGGTTGAACGTCGACCCATGAACCAGGAGGTCACAGTTCAATTCCCAGTCAGGACACACACATGCCTGGGTTTCAGTCTCCATGCTCAGTAGGGGGCATGCAGAAGGCAGCCCATCAGTGATCCTCTCATCATTGATGTTTCTGTATCTTTCTCTCTCTCCCTTCTTCTCTGACATCAATAAAAATATATTTTTTTTTAACTCCCTTGTTTCTAAAAAAAAAAAAAAAAAAAAAAACAGAAAGAAAGAGAGCCTTAGTGTATGTTAGCGGAGTCTTTCCAGTATTAACCTTGTTTGTGAGGGAATTAAGGCTCCCCCAGCCATTGGGAGTGTAATGAAATTCTTTATTACTTACATTGTGAGCCTAAATTTTTTTTATTGATCAAGGTATTACATATGTGTCCTTATCCCCTCATTGCCTCTCCACCCCACTTCCATTCATGCCCTCACCCCCATGGTGTCTGTGGCCTTTGGTTAGGCTTATATACATGCATACAAGTCCTTTGGTTGATCTCTCCCCCTTAACCTCACCTCCCCTGCCTTCCCTCTGAGGTTTGAGCATCTGATCAATGCTTCTCTGTCTCTGGATCTGTTTTTGTTCATCAGTTTATGTTGTTCATTATAATCCATAAATGAGTGAGATCATGTGATATTTATCTTTCTCTGACTGACTTATTTCGCTTAGCATAATGCTCTCCAGCTCCATCCATGCTGGAGAGCATTATGCTAATGGTAGGACTTCCTTCCTTTTTACAGCAGCATAGTATTCCATTGTGTAGATGTACCACAGTTTTTTAATTCACTCATCTGCTGATGGGCACTTAGGCTGTTTCCAAATCTTAGCTATGGTAAATTGTGCTGCTGTGAACATAGGGGTGCATATATCCTTTCTGATTGGTGTGTCTAGTTTCTTGGGATATATTCCTAGAAGTGTGATTACTGGGTCAAATGGGAATTCCATTTTTAGTTTTTTGAGGCAACTCCATACTGTTCTCCACAGTGGCTGCACCAGTCTGTGGGCCTAAATTTATTAGAACATCTTTTCTTCCCTCTTTTCTTTGGCTTTATAATAAGTGGTAGAGGCCCAGAAGTTTATTCAGAAAAAACTTCATTAATTCAAAATGATTACAGATAAAAAGCATGAATGAGTGAAGTCTCATTTAAAGAAGTATTATTTCATTATTTAATAATCAAACCAGCTAGCAATGCAACTTTCAAGCAGATGTTAAGCAGCAGTTGTTGTTTTAGTGAGCAGATAACTTATTTTTTTAATATATTTTTATTGATTTCAGAGAGGGAGAGAGAGGAATAGAAACATCAGTGATTAGAGAATCATTGACTGGATGCCTCCTGCACGCCCCCTACTGGGGATCGAGCATGCAACCCTGGGCATGTGCCCTTGACCGGAATCAAACCTGGGACCCGTTGGTCCGCAGGCCGACGATCTATCCACTGAGTCACACCAGCTAAGTCCAGATAACTTATTTTTAATTAGCATGGTTCGCTCTGTGGTACTCAAAATAAGCTGGTACATTTAAACAGGTTAAAGATATACTCCTAAAAAACCTTTAAAATCCTCTTGTCTCATAAGTTGTGCAAAAGTATACTGTACTAAAATAAGTATACTGTCCTTGCAGTCCAATTATCATCTTAAACTTTTGTATTTAAGTTAATAAGGAACTATTGTATATATTCTACTTCTCGTATAAACTTGGACATAAGAAAAGCCCTAGCCCCACCTCCAAATACTATCAAATTGGGAATTAGCCTTCTGCATGCCCCCCACTGGGGATTGAGCCCGCAACCCGGGCATGTGCCCTGACTGGGAATTAAACTGTGACCTCCTGGTTCATAGGTCGACGGCACTCAACCACTGAGCCACGCCAGCCGGGCTCCCCCTTTTCTTTATTTACATTCGCATGGATTCCTTAATTCTTTTTTAATATATTTTTATTGATTTCAGAGAGAAAGGGAGAGGGAGATATAAAAGCATCCATGATGAGAGAGAATCATTGGTCAGCTGCCTCCTGCAGGCCCCACACTGGGGATTGAGCCCGCAACCCGGGCATGTGCCCTGACCAGGAATCGAACCGTGACCTCCTGGTTCATAGGTCAACGCTCGACCACTGAGCAACACTGGCCAGCTTCCTTAATTCTTTTCACACTCCTAAAATGTGTAGGACATTCACAATCATCTGATGAAGGCCAGTAGACAAAAGGATTAGGATGGACCGGTCAGAAAGCTACGAGGCCTCTGACAGCTATTTTTGGCAAGGATGATACGGATTATTGCTAACCTGTTTTTTGGGGGGGGTTTGCATGTATTGCTCTTTCTTCTTTCGTGTTCATAAATGGCCAACTCTGATGCCTGTCTTCATCTTACCAGGCCGGAGGGTAATTTTGCTGTGGTGCTAACATCTGCTCCCAGCAAATACTTCGAACCTGAAGATCACGCATGTGCTTTGTGACGCTGCTGCTTCTCTCTCATGTAGCAGAACCTCTTTTGGCAGGTTTATTATTTTAAGTGAGCCAGAGCAGAGCTCCTGGTCGCTCCTGAGTGCCGCAACCTTGACCCCGAAAGAGAAGCTAGAACGCAGTGCTGATTGGAAATATTCAAATGAGCATGCCGTACAATTCTTGGCTGGGGTCTCATCCCTGGGCAGTTCTCTAAGACATTGAAGTTGCCTGTAGGACTGAGAAAAAGAAGTGCCCACGCCTGAGAAATAAACACCCGCCGGGTTTCGGGGAGCTTAGGGCTATAGACAGTTTTCTCCGCATTTAGCTTCCTCAGTTACAAGGTGAGGATAACCTTATCAGGCTGCTTTCCCAGGTAATGGTGGCAGTCAGTGAGGACCAGCTTTGAAACTAATACATCGGTGCCCTGCCAGGGAAAATAGGTGATGGAGGGTGACAATGAAAAGCACTTCAGCAGGGACAGCACTCAGCCACGGCGTCCAGTTTATTCAGAGGAGAAAGACGGCTCCTGCTGCTGTTTGGGGATTTTATTTTATTTTTAATTATATTTCATTGATCTTTTACGGAGAGGAAGGGAGAGGGAGAGAGAGCTAGAAACATCAATGAGAGAGAAACATGGGTCAGCTGCCTCCTGCACACCCCACACTGGGGATGTGCCCGCAACCAAGGTACATGCCCTTGACCGGAATCGAACCTGGGACCCTTCAGTCCGCAGGCCGACGCTCTATCCACTGAGCCAAACCGGCCAGGGCAGTCTTGGGGAATTTTAATTGGAGATTCAATGTGGGGCAAGATTCAGAGGGGAGTTGAACTTCCAATTCCAATTGGTTAGTTGAATTACTGTTGCCCTTATCTTCATGACTGAATTCATTTTCTATATTTTTTTAAATTTGTGCTGAATAATTATTTCTTGCCTACCTGGTAGGCAAGAAACAGCCTTTGAGCCCGGCCGCTTCAGTGGCTGAGCGATGACCCATGAACCAGGAGGTCATGGTTCGATTCCCGGTCAGGGCACATGCCTGGGTTGCAGGCTCAATCCCCAGTGTGGGGCGTGCAGGAGGCAGCTAATCCATGATTCTCTCTCATCATTGATGTTTCTATCTCTCTCTCCCTCTCCCTTCCTCTCTGAAATCAATTTTTTAAAAATTTTTAAAAAGAGAGATGTGGTAAACAAGATGTACGAGGCTGCTGCTTTAGAGCAAACCTTTTTTTATAAGTAAAAAGACTGTACTCTAAAAAAATAAAAAAGTATAATATAGTAAATACAAAAGCCAGAAACAGTCCTTTATTATCATTACCAGGTATTAGTACCGCACAGAACTGTGTGTGCTACACTTTTGTATGACCGGCAGCATGTTAGGCTCATGTACACCGGCATCGCCGCCAACACGTGGTTTAGGCTCATGCTGGTGTGTACCGTCAGGTGCTGTGCAGGCTTCTAGCCTCGGAGCCATAGGCTGTACCCCGCAGCCTAGGTGTGCAGGAGGCTGGGCCTCCTAGGCTACGCACTCCATGACGTGCGCTGAACAACAAAACCGCCTCACAAAGCATTTCTCAGAACGTGTCCCCGTCCTTAAGCAGCACGTGAAGGAAGGAGAAAAACAGCACCCCTCATTCACCCTACAAATGAGCTTCCTGGGTGGATTCGTTTCATCAGTAAGGCTCCGCTGATTGGGCGAAGGAGACCAGGCCCCGAAATCAAGGGTGTTATTCTGTGACCTTGACTGTCACGTTCCCCTTGGGGTCCTCCGTTTCCTTCCTTTGGAAATGAGGTTGAACTAGCTGTTCTCGGGGTTCTCACGTTCTCCTCTCTTTTCAATGAGTCGCGTTCCCTCTGCCCAGCTTCATTCCCAAAGAAACTAAGACATCAAGAAGCTAAGTGGCCTGGACCCCTCTCTGTGGGGGTCAGGGAGGACTTCTCTGAGCTGTGGGCAGCCTTTGAGCTGAGGCTCAATTCTTTACTTCTATTCCCAGGAACAAACGCCTCACCTTGAGGGCAGAAACAAAATCACATTGGAGCTCCTAGTGATTAAACTCCCTGCAGTAACTCGGAATATAAATCAGCAGCTAACTGGATGCACATTTCGTTGCTCACAGTCGCAGGTTCTTTTGTCTACGTCAAGAACATTAAAGACACGCTTGTTCACGTTTTTATAGAATCATGGGAACAACAAACCGAACATTTGTAAATGATCACTTGAGCTGTGATTAGGCTAATTGGTATTAATCACTTAATGAGAGAACGTGCTGATGCCCCTGCTATCGTTGTGCTCGGAAACCCAGGCCACTAATAGAAATAGAAATTCCAGGGCGGCAGGAAAAGGACACACAGCAGGACTTGGCCCTCACGCACAGGGCGCTGTGGCTTATGGGTACTCCACTTTGTGAGTAGTTCTTCCTGAAATTGAAGCATTAAGCTGGTCTGTGTCGTAACCCCAGCTTCCCTGCTCTCTGGCTGTTGTGCACTTGGGCAGACCCCTTGATCTCTTTGTACCTCAGTGTCCTTCCCTGTGAAATGGGTTGTTGCGAGGTTTAAATGGATGCAGAGTGTAAAGCCTTTAGAAGAGTGCCTGGTGCGCAGTAAGTGCTGCAGATACAACGAATTAGAGCCCTGCTGTGGCTCTTTCTCCCTTCGCAGGGGGATGAGGGCATCTCCTGGACTGGGTCTCCCATCATGTCCAAGTGCAAGGGACAGAGTGGAACCATTGACGTAACTTGAGTTTTAATGAAGTCATTACCCTTTAAAAATATATATGTGTGTATATATATATATATATATATATATATATATATATATAATCTCTCATTAAGTGATTAATACCAATTAGCCTAATCACAGCTCAAGTGATCATTTACAAATATATATATATATGTATGTATGTATATATATAAACATATATATACACACACACATATGTATATGTGTGTATACACACACACACACACTAGAGGCCCAGTGCATGAATTCATGCACCAGTAGGGTCCTTTGTCCTGGCCTGTGGGATCAGGCTGAAACTGGCTCTCCAAAATCCCCCTAGGGGTCCTGGATTGTGAGAGGGCGCAGGCCAGGCCGAGGGACCCCACCGGTGCATGATCAGGGCCGGGAAGGGACACGGAAGGTTTGCAAGCTGGGAAGGGACCACGGGAGGGCTCCAGGGCATGTCCGGCCCATCTTGCTCAGTTCCAATCTGCCAGACCCCAGCAGCAAGCTAACCTACTGGTTGGAGCATCTGCCCCCTGATGGTCAGTGCACATCATAGCGAGCAGTTGAACGCCCTTAGCATATCATTAGCATATTATGCTTTGATTGGTTGACCGGACAACCAGACACTTAGCATATTAGGCTTTTATTATATAGGATATATATGTCTTTTTTTTTTTAATTTCAGAGAGGAAGGGAGAGGGAGAGAGAGAAACATCAATGATGAGAGAGAGTCATTGATCAGCTGCCTCCTGCATGCCCCACACTGGGGATCCAGCCTGGGCATGTGCCCTAACTGGGAATCAAACCATGACCTCCTGGTTCATAGGTCAACATCCAACCACTGAGCCATGCCAACCGGACTAAAGTCATTACCCTTAGAACAGCTTTTTGGCAGGGTTCTCCAGGAGTGTGAAGTCCTAAGCATCTCTCAGTTCCATGGGTCGATCGCTAGCACTCCACCCATTCTGTCAAAAAGACAATCAGTGTTTTCCTAAGAATAATTCTCTACCAAAGAATCATTGGCTGATAAATGTCCAGCTTTTTCAAGATTATTTTATTCAAACAGTTGGACCATTCAATCAACTCTCAACTGTGCGATGGAAGTCAGGGCAGCCCATCAGGATTCTAAGTGGGCATGTGGCTGGTGTGTGGCTGGTGTGTGGTTGGCATGTGACACACCAGGGGAAGGGCCGATGACTTTAAGAGTGATTTGGCATGCCCAGCCGATGTGGCTCAATGGTTGAGAGTTGAACCATGGTCCAAGAGGCCACTGGTTCAATTCCCGGTCAGGAGGCAGCCGATTGATGTTTCAATATTTCTCTCTCATTGATGTTTCTATCTCTCCCTCTCCCTTCCTCTCCCTCTGAAAATCAATTAAAAAAAAAAAACCACATTAAAGAGTGACTTGGCTAATCTATCAGCCAATCAATGTAGCTTTTTTTCCCTTTGAAAGTCTAGACATGGAAACTCTTCAGAATCCCCAAATCCATGTTCTTTTTCCCACGACCAGCGTTTTAAGAAGACTTGCTCACACACTTGCCCTAAATTCTTTGGCTCTGGCTGAAAAGCCTGCGAAATGAAAACCAGTTTCTTTTTCTCCATCTTCAGTCAATAGCAGCCTGAACCAAATACGAACAATTAGAAAGGGGCCTGAGTCATTCTCGGGTTGAGAGGAAGCCACTCAGAGGCACTGTAATTCTCAAAGCTGGCATCTAGTTGGCATTTTAAACATCAAATTTGTACAAAAGCATTTGAAGTGATAAATCTCCTGGCATTCCCATGGCCGGGTGCCTCCATTTTTTACTCCTAAGTGGGCTCCCCAGGGGGAGACTGCGTAGGGGCAACTGGCCACGAAGGTCTGGACCAGGCATCCTCAAACTACAGCCTGCAGGCCACATGCGGGTGTTTTTGCCGTTTTGTTTTTTTACTTCAAAATAAGATATGTGCAGTGTGCATAGGAATTTGTTCATAGTGGGGGGGTTTTTAACTATAGTCCGGCCCTCCAACAGTCTGAGGGACAGTGAACTGGCCCCCTGTTTAAAAGTTTGAGGACCCCTGGGACTCTGGACACTGCGTTCTGCAGGCTGAGTGATGGAAAGGAGGTCCAAGGAAGGTCAGTGTTCCTTCCACGAGGCCTCCCTTCACGTGGAGGCTTGTCATGAAGGCTCTGCGTGTCCAGATTTGAGACTGGTCTGCTGAACTTCAGCAGAAGTTCCTAGAAAGCTGCCATAACTGCCCAGCCGGCGGGGCTCAGTGGTTGAACATCATCCCATGAACCAGGAAGTCACAGTTTGATTCCCCGTCAAGGGCACATGCCCGGGTTGCAGGCTCGATCCCCAGTAGGGGGCATGCAGGAGGCAGTCGGTGAATGATTCTCTCTCATCATGGAAGTTTCTATCTCTCCCTCCCTCTCCCTTCCTCTCTGAAATCAATAAAAATATATAGTTTTTAAAAGCCAACCTTTATATTGCTGCGTAAGTTAAGGATTCACACCAAAAATTAGTGTAAAGGAAACAAACCTGAGAAGACCAGGTTAAAAGTGTGGTGAGTGCGGGGAAGTTCTCTGTAAGAGACCAAATGCAAAAGGGAAGCAGAAGTCTTCCTTAGACACTGACGAGGCCTTGCCATGCTAGCAGTCAGCAGCTGTGCGTCACTGCAGGTTTCCCAGGACCAAACCAGAGAGGGTCGGACCTGCATTACCACCATTTGTCCACCATCCAGAACTGAAATGTCATTGCTGTTATGTACACATAAGGAACTGTTTCACATAGAAATTGGGACTCAAAAGAACTGTTGGCCCAGAAAGAAATTCACTGTAGACTGATTCATTTGCCTCTCAGCATAACCATTATTGCTCGTCTCGTTTTCGGTTCCTATAAGTGTATTCCTAGTATCACATGAGCTCACCCATCTAGGGGAAATGATGAACAACACAGACTGATGAACAAGAACAGCCTCGATCAGACTGTCAGACCTCAGAGGGAAGGTAGGGGAGGGTGGGGATAAGGGAGATACATCAACCAAAGGACTTGTGTGCTTGCATATGAGCCTAACCAGTGATCACGGACAACAGCGGGGTGGGGGCATTCGTGGGGAGGGGTTTGGGATGGGAATGGGGGGGGGGTGAGGACAAATATGTGATACCTTAATCAATAAAGTAATTTAAAAAAAATAATAAAATAAAAAAGTCTTCCTTGCATTTTAAGTGTTTTTATGACGCTTCATTTCCATAGACCAGCCTGCCCATCTCTACATACTTCTGTGTAAAAGTGCAAGAAAAAAATCTCACTACTCCTTCATTCTTGTGCATTGTTTTTTCTCTGAAACGAACACATGGCCTTGATGCTTTTTTTTTTGTCTCAGATGAAAGAACTCGGTGTCATCTTCTACAACTGCAGCTGCCTGGTCCTGGATTTGCAGAGGATCTTCGCTTTATATAGCTCATTAAAGTTCAAGAGCAGAGTGCCCCAGACCTGGTCCAAGAGGCTCTACGGAGTCTACGACAATGAGAAGAAGCTGCAGCTGCAGTTGAACGAAACCAAATCTCAAGCGTTTGTGTCGGTGAGTTGTTGCCTCTGTCTCCTCCTCTACGCCCCCGACCCCCCATCCGGGCCCTTCGTTACGTTGGGATGCTCCAGGGTGGCCATATGTTGGGCAGCGATGGATTTGACAGGTCGGTTTCTGTTCCAGTCCTTGAGGAGTTCAAATCTGTCCACTCTTATGCTCTGTCATATGCTGTCCCTAATGAGGATAAATGTTAATAATCATTCCTAATTCCAGATACTTTGTATTATCTGATTGGACCCTTACAATCATCCCTTAAGGTAGACCTAGGATTGTGACTTTGTTACAAAGGAGGTTATATTGGCCCGGCCAGTGTGGCTCAGTGGTTGAGCGTCGACCTATGAACCAGGAGGTCAGGGTTTGATTCCCTGTCAGGGCATATGCCAGGGTTGCGGGCTCGTTCCCCACTAGGGGCGTGCAGGAGGCAGCTGATCCATAATTCTCTCTCATCATTGATGTTTCTCTCTCCCCCTCTCCCTTTCTGAAATCGATAAAAATCTATTTTTTTAAAATGAGGATATTGAAGCTTATCTGCTATAACACAGGTGCCAGGAGAGCCACCAGCACCCAGGTTTTCTATACCAGACCCTGTCTGTGATGCCCTGATCAATGATGATCAGAGTTGTTTTTAGCAATAGAACCCTCTGATGAAACAAATCTGAGGGAGCCCCAGTGTGTAAAACAGACAGAAGCCAAGCTGTTGTACTTGATCGAGGCTGGAAGGCAAGACCACCACCCCACACACCTTCACCCAACTCCCCTGCCATCCCCCCACCCCCTCGCCATCCCACTGTCCCCACAGTGTTACTGGCAACGGGCAGTGTAAGTATCTGGGCCTATAGCCTGTCATCAAACTCTAAAGTACTTAGGAATCAGCTAGGAAACCTGTTTGTTTTTTTTAAAATATGTGTTTTTATTGATTTGAGTGAGAGAGAAGAAGGGAGGGGGGGCAGGCGGGGAGAGAGAGAGAGAGAGAGAGAGAGAGAGAGAGAGAGAGAGAGAAAATTTTAAATTGATTTTTTTTTAGAGAAAAAGAGAGAAGAAACATCGATTGGTTGCCTGCCATATGTGCCCAAACTGGAGCTTGAACCCCCAACCTAGGTTATGTGCCCAGACAAGGAATCGAACCTGCAGCCTTTTGGTGTATAGAACGACGCTCCAAACAACCGAGCCACCTGGCCAGGGCAAAACACCGTACACTTTTAAGATGGAAACCACTTTGAACAACAAGAGAAAAATACCTCAAGAGTAATTTGCCTCTCTTTCATTTTGCTTAAGTCTCCTAGAATATCTTTTTTTCCCTGTCTCTCCTGATGAACTTGGGCATCTTGGTAACTCTCCCTGTGTTTCCATAGAATTATTGATGACCCTTTCTCAACAACCAGTACTCCTCTTCCTGACTCGATGGAAGATTCGAGGGGAAAACCAAGCTTTTTAGATGGTCTTAAACGTATTTATAGCCATGTCACCGCTCAGATGAAATGGATTCTGGGATAAATTGCTTGTTACATGTATGTGATGTTATATGGTAAAGCCTGAGGAATTGAACAGTTATGTGTGACAGGGAGGTACACCAGGGTCACATAAGTTTAGAGCTGGAGAATTCCTCCCAAAATCAGAGGAATCATGTGTATTGAAAACAAGAATTCCCTCCCAGCCCAGCTGACGTGGCTCAGTGGTTGAGCGTCAACCTATGAACCAAGAGGTCACGGTTAGATTCCCGGACAGGCCACATGCCTGGGTTGTGGGCTCGATCCCCAGTGTGGGATGTGCAGGAGGCAGCCAATCAATGATTCTCTTTTTCTCCCTCTCCCTTTATATATATTTTTAAATTCCCTCCCAAAGGAGACTTAAAGGACAGACTTGAGACCAATCCCACCACACTTTGCTGTCTACATGCCCCAACTTTGATAGGATGGAAAATATATTTGTCTTATCTCCTAAAGAACTGGAAAGTCGTGTTATTGCTCGTCTCACATTCGGTTCTTATAAGTATATTTCTAGTAACACATGATCTCACTCATCTAGGGGAAATGATGAACAACATAGACTGATGAACAAGAACAGACCCAGAAACAAGGAGGCATCGGACTGTTGGGCCTCAGAGGGAGGGTAGGGGAAGGTGGGGGTAGGGGGGAGAGATCAACCAAAGGACTTGTGTGCCTGCATACGAGCCTAACCAATGGTTAAGGACAACAGGGGGGTGGGGGCATCCGTGGAGAGGGGTGTGGGATGGGAATGAAGGGATGAGGACAAATATGTGACACCTTAATCAATAAAGAAATTAAAAAATTAAAATTTAAATTTAAAAAAATAAAGAACTGGAAAGTCAGTTTGCAAAAAAAAAAAAAAGAGAGAAATCCCCAGTTGACGAAAGTTAATGCTCTAAAAGTTTGGTTTTTGTGCTTTCACAGAATTCCCCCAAACTCTTTTGCCCTAAAAACAGAAGCTTTGACATCGATGCCATCTACAGCGTGATAGACGACGCCAAGCAGTACGTGTACATCGCCGTCATGGACTACCTGCCCATCTCCAGCACAAGCACCAAAAGGTCAGTGAGTGCATGACCTTGACTTAGAACCTGGTCTCGGGGACCAGGCACCGAGCTGGGGACCACTGGGGAAGCCCGCCTGCACACTGGGATGCTCTCACGTCATGTCAGGTCACTCATCGTTCCAATCAGCTGGGCGAGCCCGGCCGGTGTGGCTCAGTGGTTGGTCGTCGACCTGTGAACCAGAAGGTCATGTCACGGTTTGATTCCTGGTCTGGGGCACATGCCTGGGCTACAGGCTCGATCCCCAGTAGGGGGCGTGCAGGAGGCAGCTAAGCGACGATTCTCTCTCATCATTGATGTTTCTATCTCTCCCTCTCCCTTCTTCTCTGAAATCAATAAAAACATATTAGAAATAAGAAAAGAAGTTGGTTCTTGGAGCATAGGTAGAGTTGGAGGTGCAGTGAAGGTGACATGGGGTGGTGTGTCAGGGTGTCCATGCCTTCTGCCCTCACAGCCTGAGGCCTGGTGCTGGGAGACCTGGTTGTAGGCAGGGGCAGGTCTCCATAAAGCATCCTCTATCGGTGCCCTAACCCAGGAGGCTTGCTTTTTTTTTTTTTTTTTTCTCAAGGTATCCTACAGTTACATAATACACTGAGTGGCCATATTATTATGATCTCTGAACGTATAATAATCTGGCCACTCAGTGTATATCCTATATAATAAAAGGCTAATATGCAAATTGTCCCCTCGACCAGGAGTTCAACCAGCAGGCAGGCCAGCCAACCGCCCATGTCCCCTCCTTCTGGCCAAGCTGGCCGGACCCCCACCCATGCACGAATTCATGCACCGGGCCTCTAATACACACACACACACACACACACACACACACACACACACACACACACACACAAAATGAGTGGCCAGATTATTATGCGTTCAGAGATCATAATAATCTGGCCACTCAGTGTATATCACAGAACAAAGTGTAATGGTCAGATTAACATCAGTGTTCTCTGAAGCCTAATAAATCTATTTTCCAAAACTAACTTGCTTGCTTGATTTTGATCCACATCGATATTATTTCCACAGGACGTACTGGCCAGACTTGGATGGGAAAATAAGAGAAGCGTTAGTTTTGCGAAGCGTTAAAGTTCGACTCCTGATCAGCTTCTGGAAGGAAACAGATCCCCTTACATTTAACTTTATTTCGTCTCTTAAAGCTATCTGCACTGAAATCGCCAACTGCAGTTTGAAAGTTGTAAGTATTCTGTTGACTTCGCTCTTAAAGAAGAAGAGTCTCTTCCCTTTCCACATCCACCCGTGAAAGCTGTAAGCACACCCATTCCCACGAACTCCCAGTAAGAACAGGAATACCAATCCTCGAGAGAGAAAAACACTTTAAAAGGTAGGGTAGGGCCCGGCCAGCATGACTCCGTGGTTGAGCATTGACCTATGAACCAGGAGGTCATGGTTCGATTCCCGGTCACGGCACATGCCCTGGTTATGGGCTCCATCCCAATCGGGGGCATGGAGGAGGCAGCCGAGCAATGATTCTCTCATCATCGATGTTTCTCTCTCTCCCTCTCTAAAATCAATAAAAATATATTTAAAAAGGCAAAAAACACAAGGAGAAAGAGATTGGAGGACTAGGTGGGAGGCATTTGTGGGTTAAGAGGTGAACATGCCTTTAGACTTCATTCTGCTACCCAGAGACCACTCACCCAGCCACACCTGAGCGCAAGGTGGCCTGTGAGTGTGGTCAGAGGCAGCTGTGTCACCAAGGAGACGAAGGAACAGGGTCGTGAATCATCACAGTCTGAAACCCGGGGCTCCCATTACCCATTTTCCTCTCTTCCCACATAGAGCCCCCCAGCCCCTCATGTTCCCTGCACAGCTCCAAGTTTAGGCCTCCCAGGGATGTGCCCTTCTCGACAGCAGCCTGGATGTGACGCCTCATTGCTCGGTGACATAGAAACTAAAAACTACAACCACCCTAGCTGGTGTGGCTCAGTGGATAGAGCGTCGGCCTGTGGACGGAAGGGTCCTGGGTTCGATTCCAGTCAAGGGCACGTGCCTGTGTTGCGGGCTTGATCCCCAGTAGGGGGTGTGCAGGAGGCAGCCGATCAATGATTCTCTCTCATCATTGATGTTTCTATCTCTCTCTCCCTCTCCTTTTCTCTCTGAAATCAATAAAAATATATTTAAAAAAAAAAAAAACAGCAACTCCCCCAAACCCCACACCCAGGTTAACATTACCCCCTTCTCACAGGACAAGGACAATAAAAACTCCCACTCAGAAAGGGAAGGTGGCCCTGACCGGTTTGGCTCAGTGGATAGAGCATCAGCCTGCGAACTGAAGGGTCCCAGGTTCGATTCCGGTCAAGGGCATGTACCTTGGCTGCGAGCACATCCCCAGTAGGAGGTGTGCAGGAAGCAGCTAATGTTTCTCTCTCATCGATGTTTCTAACTCTCTACCCCTCTCTCTTCCTCTCTGTAAAAAAATCAATAAAATATGTAAAAAAGAAAAAAGAGAAAGAAAAAAGAAAGGGAATGTGGGGCCGAAACCAGTTTGGCTCAGTGGATAGAGCATCAGCCTGCTGAATGAAGGGTTCCAGGTTCAATTCCGGTCAAGGGCATGTACCTGGGTTGCGAGCACATCCCCAGTGGGGGGGCGTGCAGGAGGCAGCTGATCGATGTTTCTCTCTCATCGATGTTTCCAACTCTCTATCCCTCTTCCTTCCTCTCTGTAAAAAATCAATAAAGTATGTAAAAAAAGGAAAGGTAGGTGGGGAAACTCACAGCAGTCACTGCTCCGAGGCAATTGGAAATGGTGCTGGGCAGCTGGTGTGAAGCCCTTGTACTCCTGCTCCTTTGAATCAGGAGCCCAAGGTGGTTTGGTGTGGTTTGTTTGTTTTTTAATATGTTTTTATTGATTGTAGAGAGAAAAATAGAAACATCTCTGAGAGAGAATCATTGATGGGCTGCCTCCTGCACGCCCCCTACTGGGATTGAGGCCCCAACTCCAGGCGTGTGCCCTGACCGGGAACCGAACCGTGACCTCCTGGTTCGTAGGTCGACGCCCAACCACTGAGCCACACCAGCCGGGCAGCAGTCACAATTTCAGCCTCATCCAAGCACCGACAGTGTCACGAGATCCCTGAGGCACAAGCCCACCGCCTCCTGCTGTCAGAACCTCCCCTGCCCTGGCACCTGGCGACCTGGAAGGCGGTTTTGAGGGTCACATCGTTGAAATTCAGGATTTCTGACTTGAAGTTGTGATTTTTTTCCCCCCCATTTATTTGCCCATTAAAAGAGCCTTAGACCTAGGCGTGTACATGCAAAGCATTGGCTCCTTCGGCAAAAATCTCTTTTGACCTTTGCAAAGCCCCAGTTTGATCAGCTAGTCGTGGCCCTGGTCTGATGTATGCAGCCAGTAAGAATATTCATGGAGTTCCTGGGCTCAATGAATGGCTTTGACAGAAGCACCCTGGGGCCGACTTCCGCTGCCAGTGCACCCTGGAGAGTCAGACAGCGACAGCGAGAACTAAGCCACCTTCTGGCCCTCGCCCTATTGAAAGAAAGAACTTTGTGTTCATTTCGTAGCTTAAAAGTGTTACCGTATTTTCTGGCGTATAAGACGACTTTTTAACCCAGGAAAATCTTCTCAAAAGTCGGGGGTCGTCTTATACGCCGGGTGTCATCTTATAGGGCGGGTATATCCCAAACTCTCTATATTTTAACTGGAAAAGTTGGGGGTCGTCTTCTACGCCCAGTCGTCTTATACGCCAGAAAATACGGTAATTACAGTTGAGCTTGCTAATTTTCTCTCTTGCTGCCTAGCTTCATCTAAAGGAGGTGACAAGACTGTGCTTTTAATAACGCAATGTGAGGTCTGTTGTTGATACTGGGATCATAAACCCTTGTGTACTCTTGACCGAGACCAAAAATGTTGCCCTAGCCGGTTTGACTCAGTGGACAGAATGCCAGCCTTCGGACTGAAGGGTCCCGGGTTCGATTCCGGTCAAAGGCACGTGTCCGGGTTGCAGTCTCAATCCTCAGTAGGGGGCGTGCAGGAGGCAGCCGATCAATGATTCTCTCTCATCATTGATGTTTCTCTCTCTCTCTCTCTCTCCCTCTCCCTTCCTTGCTGAAATCAATAAAAATAGATTTTTTTAAAAAAAAAAAAAAGACCAAACGTGTTCTCTGTTCGCCTGCTCTATTTATTTCTTCGTTTGTGTCTTACAGAAGTTTTTTGACCTGGAAAGAGGGAACGCTTGTGCAGCAAAAGAACAAAAGAACCTCACCTTCCCTAAACTGAATCGCAACAAGTACATGGTGACGGACGGAGCAGCTTACATCGGTAGGTGCCCGGGCTGCGCGTGAGGCTCCTCGGGGAGACTGGGGTCCGTGGTGGCCCAGCTGTGCCCTACCCCACGGGGGGCACCAGGGAAGTTGGGATGGGGCCCTGGAGGTCAGGAAACAGAACAATGAGGGTAAAGAGCTCCTCAGCCTCGCACTCCCTATGAGATGTGTTTTTTCTTTTCTTTTCTTTTTTTATATATTTTATTGATTTTTTACAGAGAGGAAGGGAGAGGGATAGAGAATTAGAAACATCGATGAGAGAGAAACATCGATCAGCTGCCTCCTGCACACCCCCTACTGGGGATGTGCCTGCAACCAAGGTACATGCCCTTGACCGGAATCGAACCCGGGACCCTTGAGTCCGCAGGCCGACGCTCTATCCACGGAGCCAAACCGGTGTCGGCGAGATGTGTTTTTTTCAGAAATGATTTGCAGGAGTTCTTTGGTCCCTTTGCCTCATTTTGTGGGTGAGGTGGTGGCTGGCTCTCACCGGTGAGTGCTGGCACCATGCCCCCTCCCTACACACAGGACCCCAGCCAGCCTGTCGTGAGTGACCGAGACAGGCATCGTGGGAGTTCAGTGCCAACACGCCGCCGGGGCGACAGTCCCACCCCTGCCGTTGTTAAGACAGATGTCCAACAACAGAGAGGCCTGGCCTTATCATCTAAATCTCATCCCTTCCCTGTGCTGCCTCTAACCTCAGACCATGTGCTTAAGCCCTCAGTCTTCTCATCTGTAAAATGGGCCCAACAAGAGCTTCCTCCTTCACTGGGGGAAGGTGAAATGGGATCTGATATGCACATCACCTGGCCCGTGGGTCATCCCGAGTCATGTTAGCTCTGTTTACTAAGGCCGTGAGGTTCCAGATGCAGCCATCCCACGTCCTGATGGAATTACTCACTAGCGGGTCAAGTGTATTCTACTTTCCCACCGTGTGTATCCGGCCAGGGCAGCCCCTTCCGCTGGAACCATCACCGGCAGAATAGGAGCAGCGTCCACACATCCCGGAACAGCAGCAGGGTCCTTACGTTGCCCGGATGTGGTGGATTTCACCCTGTGCAGGCGTTAAAGCAGAGAGGAAAGGCATGTGGGTAGAATGAAGCCATTCGGAAACTGTTTTCCAAATTCAGTGAGTGCGTCAAACATGCGCCCTTTTCCCTTTGTAAAGCACTCTCTCTTATTTTATTCTCTCAGCCACGCGGTCAAGAGCGAGGGCGGTTTTTATTACCCGGAGTTTAGAAATGAGGAGACGTGGGCCATAAGATATGAAACAGCTTAAACATGTGATGTCAGGGGTAAGGAGCTGGGGATGGAATCCAAGGTACCCAGGCCCCGCCCCCTCTGCAGCTCTTCGGAAGACACTGCAACACGCACACGCGCACACACACACACACACACACACACACACACACACAATACTCACAGGCACAGACAACAGTATGGTGATTACCAGAGTGGGTAGGGGAGGTAGAAGAGGGTAAAGGGGGATTAAATGATGATGGAAGGAGACTTGACTTGGGGTACTGAACACACAGTACAATATACAGATGATGTGTTATGGAATTGTAAAAAGATAAAAAAATTAAAAAAAAAAAAGAAGACATTGTCATCAGCCACTGGACAGCGACTGCCTCCTGGCTCAGCGGGAAGCTGTTCTGCTGTTTTCCACTTTGGCCAGCTGTGTCACATTAGAGCCGAGTATTGGAACGTATTTAAATGTGTATCACTTGGGTTCTTCTAGAATGTGATAATATTATTCCATCTCAGTGTCCCAAGATGTGGTCATTTGGATTTTCTCATATTCATCAACTTACGCAGAGTAGAATGAACTCTGCTTCTTTTTCCTTTTTTTATTATATTTTTATTGATTTTAGAAAAAGAGGAAGGAAGCGGGAAAGAGAGAGAAACATCAATGATGAGAGAGAATCATTGATTGGCTGCCTCTTGCACGCCTCCTATTGGGTATCAAGCGCACAACCCGGGCATGTGCCCTGACTGGCGATCAAACTGTTGACCGGGTTCATAGGTCAATGCTCAACCACAGAGCCCCCCCCCCCCCCGCCCCACCCCCCGTCCGGCAAATCTGCTTCTTTTTAAGCAACTAACGAAAACAAACTCAAAATCGCTTCATCGGAAATGAGAACGTTTGGCTCCAGTATTGGGAACCACGGGGATGGTCAGGTCCAGGCACCGTGGGATTTTGGGGCTCAAATCTGGGCATGTTACCTGCAGGGTTTCCTAAAAGTAAGGTGTTGCGTGGATGTGCGGCAGTGACTGGTGCCTCACCCAGATGTTCTTGCGATGAATTAAATGAGTGTTTTGGAGTCAGACAAACCGGTTTTGAGTTTAACACTGACCCAAGCCGAAACACGGTGGGAAGCCATGCATCCTCTCTGTCGCTTCCTCGTTTGTAAAATGGGTAACTGTACCCCCTCCTGCCCTCGGGTGGTGGAATGAGGAGTAATTGAGGTAATATATAAAGGCTCTTATCTGTGTAGATCCTAAGTAAAGATTCATTCCTGGCTGTCTCCCTTCTTCCCTCCTGATGCATACCATATTTTAAAATAGACTATTTTTTTTCAGAGAAGTTTTATGTTCCAACACAACTGAGCATAAAGTACAGAGACTTCCTATATACCCCCCCGTCCCCCCACACACAGCCTCCCCCAGCATCCCCCACGAGAGTGGTGCATGTGTTACCGTTGATAAACCAACGTTGACATCATCATCACCCAAAGCCCATAGATTATTTTAGGGTTCACAGTTGGTTTAGGACATCCTGTGGGTTTGGACAAATGTATGATGACGTCATTATGTGATGTAGATGATGTCATCCATCATTATAGTATCGCACGGTATTTTCACTAACAATCCTCTCTGTTCCACCTACTCATCCCTTCCTCCCTCCCCTCCTTCTCCCAACTCCTGGCAACCACAGATATTTTTAGCATCTCCATAGTTTTGTCTTTTCCAAAATACCATAGAGTTGTAGCCAACTCTATGATATTTTCAGATTGGCTGCTTTCGCTCAGTAATGTGGACTTAACCCTTTGCACTCGCTTGCTTTTTTCTCGATTCCTTTATTCTAATGCTAACCGTGTCGAGTCACCCTCGACGTCCGAGTGCAAAAGGTTAAGTTGCCTTCATGTTGTTTAATGGCTTGAGATCTCATTTCTTTTTAGTGCCGAATACTATTCCGTTGTCTGGATGCACCATAGTTTACCCACTCACCTGCTGAAGGGGCATCTTGTTTGCGTTGGTGTTTGGGCAGTTATGACTCACCTGCTCTAAACACGCGTGTGCAGGTTTCATACCAAGGAGCATGGTTGCGGAATCCTGCGTTCAGAGGGCGTTTAGCTTTGTAAAGACACGGCCACACTGTCTTCCGAAGCGGCTGCACCGTTTTGCCTCCCCACCAGCAATGAATGAGAATTTTCTGTTGCTCCACATCCTCGCCTGCGTTTGGTAGTGTCCGTGTCTGGATTTGGGCCTTTCCAAGGGGTGTGTCGTGGCATCGCGTTGTTGTCTTCATTTGCATTTCCCTGGTGACATGTGAGGTGGCGCATCTCTTCGTAGACTTGATTGACATCTGTCCATCTTCTTTGCTGAGGTGTCTGTTAAGGTCTTTGGCCCATTGTCTCATTGGGTTATTCATTTTCTTATTGTTCCGTTTTAAGAGTTACTTGTAACTTTGGACAACGATCCGTTATCAGACATGTATTATTTGCAGGTATTTACTTCCAACCTGTGGCTTATCATTTTCTCTTCTTTTTAAAAAAAATATATTTTATTGATTTTTTTACAGAGAGGAAAGGAGAGGGATAGAGAGTTAGAAACATTGATGAGAGAGAAATATCAATCAGCTGCCTCCTGCACACCCCCTCCTGGGGATGTGCCCGCAACCAAGGTACATGCCTTTGACTGGAATCGAACCTGGGACCCTTGAGTCTGCAGGCCGACACTCTATCCACTGAGTCAAACCAGTTAGGGCTCATTTTCTCTTCTTGACAGTGTCTTTCACAGAACCAGTTAATTTTAATTAAGCTCAGTTCATCAATTATTTCTTTCATGGATCGTGCCTTTAGTATTGTATATAAAATCTTCACCCAACCCCAAGTCATCTAGATTTTCTCCTAGGAGTCTTAGAGTTTTACATTTTACATTTTGGTCCATGATCCACTTGTGAAGGGTGGAAGGTCTGTGTCTAGAGTCTTTTTTTTTTTTTTAATATGTTCTTATTGGTTTTTGAGAGAGAGAGAAGAAGGGAGAGGAATCGAGAGATAGAACATTGATCAGCTGCCTCCTACATGCCCCCCAGTGGGGATTGAGCCCACAACCGGGGCATGTGCCCTGACCGGGAATCGAACCTGTGACCTCTTGGTTCATGGGTCGATGCTCAACCACTGAGCCACACCGGCCGGGCTGGATTCATTTTTGCATCTACCTGCCCTGTTGTCCCAGCACCATTCATTTCAAAGACTGTCTTTACTCCACTGTATTGTCTTTGCTTTTTTGTCAAGATCAGTTGACTCTATGTGTGTGGGTCTCGGTTCTGGGCTTTGTTATTGTAATGCGTTTTTAATTGCGTTTATTTTACCCAGAGCATTTTAGCAAAACATGAATTCCCTAGAGCAAAGCATAGTTCCAGCATAAAACTATTTCAAGGGCTTCAAGAGGAAAATTCATTGATAATTTAAATAATCATCAGCATGTTCTGGAAAGCTCTTAAGTCATCACCCAGACACCCACTGGGAATTCTGAATTAAGAAAAATCCACACTAGACCCTGCCTAGAATTACAGCTCTATTAATTTTCACAAGACTTACAGAAGCATCTCCAAACAGTATCATCTCTAATTTTTAAGTCTCCAGAGTATGTATGAGTCAAGCTTGGCAAACTCGTCTGGAGGATGGTTTGGATGATTCGAGGACTGCCCAGGGGTGGTGGTTGATTGAAGGCATGGGAAAGGCTCACGAGGCCCATATACCTTCCCAGTGAGATGGTTGGCGCCATCGCCATGGCGATCCTGCGGCTGGCACCACAGTTCTGGCCTCTGGGGCCTACACCTGCATCTGGAAGCTGATTGGCCGTCTCTAAAGAGCTGGGCGAACCCATCCCAACTGAGAGGAAGACTGAAGCTTATGATTTTGAAGTTCAGCCAAGCCAGTAGGAAGATAAGAAACCCGTGACCACACTAGTGTAGGAATGCCTCCGTGGGCCTGTGAGAATAGCCTACAGCTATATTCCTAAGAAGAACTAATTAAAGCTTCTGAGAATCAATAGAGATTCTATTGTATTGAAGGGAAAGGCTAAATCTCACAGAATAAGGCTTGAAAATCTCATCCCTCCCCTGTGCTACCTCTAAGCACATTTCTTTCTTTTTTTTAAATTTTTAAAAATATATTCTGACTGATTTCAGTTCGCAGGCCGATGCTCTATCCACTGAGCCGAACCAGCTAGGGCCAAAGCACATTTCTAGGTGTGTTTCTTTAAGAGGGTGTGGTCTGCAGGTGGTTAGAGCAGAGATCCCAGGGTGTGCCCTGATACGCCAACCCTGGGGGCTGGTGTTGAAGTCCAGGGTGACATGCAGTGTTAGCGCCAGGCACGCCTTAGGATCAGAGGTGACGTGGAATGGAAGTTAAATGTGGGCCATGGAGTCAGACCTGGCTTTGAACCACACCCCTAAGGGATGGGGACAAAAATATGATTAGGATCACCCAGCTGGCCTGGCTTAGTGGTTGGAGTGTCAACCCATGAACCAGGAGGTTGAAGTTCGATTCCCAGTCAGGGCACGTGCCTCGGTTGGGGGCTCAATCCCTAGTGTGGGGCGTGCAGGAGGCAGCCGAACAATGATTCTCTCTCATCACTGATGTTTCTCTCTCTCTCCCTCTCTTCGTCTCTCCCTCTCTCCCTTCCTCCCTTCCTCACTCTGACATCAATAAAAATAAATAAATAAAAGTTGACCACATGTGAGTGACTTAGATGTGATTAGCCCATAATGGGACCCATCCCAGCCTTACCATCTGTTATGGGTTGAATCATGTCCTCCCAAAATTCATAGATTGAGTCCTAACCCCAGGACCTCAGAACAAGACCTTATTTGGAGATGGGGTCTAGATAGAGGTAATCAAGCTATAATGAGATCATTGGGGGGAGGTAGCTAATCCAAGTTGACTGGTGTCCTTATAAAAAGGGGACATTTGGCCATAGCCGGTTTGGCTCAGTGGATAGAGCACCGGCCTGCGGACTGAATGAAGGGTCCTGGGTTCGATTCCAGTCAAGGGCACATGCCCAGGTTGCAGGCTCCATTCTCAGTAGGGGGCATGCAGGAGGCAGCCAATCGATGATTCTCTCTCATCATTGATGTTTCTATCTCTCCCCTCTCCCTTCCTCTCTGAAATCAATAAAAATATATTTAAAAAATAAAAATAAAAAGGGGGACATTTGGGCGCAGGCGTGCCCGGGGGAAAGACCATGTGAGGAGGCAGCATCCACAAGCCCAGCAGAGAGGCCTGGCATGAGCTTCCCTCACAGCCCTCGAAGGAACCAACCCAGCCCACTCCTTGACCTTGGACTTTGGACCTCCAGACTGTGAGACAATACTTTTCTGTTGTTGGAGCCACCCAGCCCGTGGTGCTTCATTACAGCTGCCTTCGCAAGTGAATACACTTGCCAACCCGCATGCTCATATTGGGAGCCCGCTGCCCAGCAGCTGCCCCCATTTCTGGGCTGAGGAGCCGGAACCGGAAATGGGGGAATGAGTCGAGCCCAAGAGAGGAGTGTTTTGCCTGTTGGGACAGGAACTGGTCCTCCTCCTCTGGCCTCGGCTTTTCCTTGGATGTGAAGCTTCGGAGCATTATAATCAGCATCCCTCATCTGTCCGTAGGGAGGTAGTAATTGTTCGCCAGAGTTTTTAAGTGGATCCCTGCACATTTTAAACGTTGCTGTATTTAGCGTGTCTTGTGAATGTCAATAAGAAATAACATTGACAAAAACGAGCAGCAGATCCCTTGTTGTGAGTTTCAAGTTGAGCAAAGCTGAAGAGAATGCGGAAATCACACGCGAATATTGATCCGCCGTGTGTAAGCCTTCTCGGAACTGTTTATCTCGGAGCTGTCAACACAGTTTCGTCGCCCTGTCGCCATGCCCGGGTGTTTATTTCGTTTTATATATTTTTAAAAATATATATGTATTTTTTTTATTGATTAAATAGAGGAAGGGAGAGGGGAGAAAAAGAGAAACATCCGTGATAAGAGAGAATCATTAATCGGCTGCCTCCTACATGCCCCCCACTGGGGATCGAGCCCGCAACCCAGGCATGTGCCCTTGACTGGAATTGAACCCAGGAATCTTCAGTTCCCCAGGCCGATGCTTTATCCACTGAGCCACACCAGCGAGGGCCATTATATGTTTAATAGACTCTGCTGTGCACGGCACTGTATGGGGAATATCCCCAGTGGATCTTCACCATTTCTTTACTTTGTTCGTTTGCAGGAAACTTTGACTGGGTAGGGAATGACTTCACCCAGAACGCGGGCACGGGCCTTGTTATCAACCAAGCAGATGTGAGGAATAACACGAGCATCATTAAGCAACTGAAAGATGTGTTTGAGAGGGACTGGTACTCACCCTACGCCAGGAGCTTACAGCCAACCAAACAGCCGAACTGCTCCAGCCCGTCCAGTCTCAGCCCTCCCTCCAGCAAAACTGCCACATACAACACGAGTGGGACGGACCCTGCGAGTGTATAACATGAACGGACACACTGATGGACCACTTGTGTTTCATATCCTATATAATAAAAGGCTGATATGCAAATTGCCCCCTCGACCGAGAGTTCCACGGGGAGTTTGACCAGAGGGCGGGGCTGGCCGGCCAACTGCCTGCAGCCCCTCCCCCGGTTGACCCTCCTACCCCAATCGGGGGCAGGGCCGGCCCACCAACCACTCACGGCCCCTCCCGCCGGCTGGCGGAGCCTGATTGGCCCCGATCAGGGCGAGCCGGCCGGACCCCACCTGTGCACGAATTCGTGCACTGGGCCTCTAGTTTATATATAAAGGACTGGAGGAGAGAAGAACCATTTAATATGTCTTTTTTAGGGGAAAAGCACACTTATTAAAAAATAATCTTTGAATGCCGTGTCATATCTAACCACATCTTAGGGGCGTGTACACCCCCTTTAAGACTTTTGTACTTGTTACTTCTGACGGAGAATGTCATTCCGGCTTGGGAGTTCGTTTTCACGTTTGCATACCAATTTTAAGATCTCTGCTGGCCCACGTGGTCAGTTCTTAGAAAGCTTCGCATGAGGTAAGCTCTTTGCTATTCTGCGAACCACTGGCTTAGAGGAGAGGGAAGATTTCACCTTGGACAGGAGGTCAAGCCAAGAATTCATCCTTGTCAAGCATCTCCAAGACCTGTCCAGTCATCGAGGCGTGAACTTCCCATGCCAGCCTTCAGTAACTCTTGGAAAATACTTTTCTTGCCTCCGTGTTCATTTTCTTCTAATACCATAGATTTTTTTGTATGTCATTTTCTCTTCTCATAAAAGGTTCTCATGATCTAGTGTGGCCTATAGTCACCTCAACACTAGTTCCAAGTAGGATATCTTCTGAAAATGTATGAATTCCTCAGAATGAGTACAAAATGGACATAGCAGTCTCTTTTTTTTTAATATTTTTTTTTATTTCAAAGAGGAAGGAAGAGGGAGAGAGAGATAGAAACATCAATGATCGGCTGCTTTCTGCACACCCCACACTGGGGATAGAGCCCACAACCCGGGCATGTGCCCTGACGGGGAATCCAACCGTGACCTCCTGGTTCATAGGTCTACGCTCAACCACTGAGCCACGCCAGCTGGGCAGAAATAGCAATCTTTAATTTTCAGCTTTCAACTGCATTTTTCTCTACCAAGTAGATATTTTAAAACCCTAGCCAGCAATCTGTATCCTTTCTCTCAAGCTCAGAAAAATTATGTAGCCCCCTGCTAATAGCCAGCAAACGATTCAGTCTGTATTACGGAGGCTAACGTCGTTTTTCACATTTTTGTTTAGTCTGTGGTATTAGAAAGGAGCGATCTCTGTGGGCCAGTGGATTTGAATTTCTTTAGAATCTTTATGCTGTTAAGAGTATGCCAGCAAACATTTATAGAGCTATTTAATATACCTTCTGCTATTTAATATACCTTCTGCTATTTAATATACCTTCTGCTATTTAATATACCAAATGCTTTTCAGAGAAATGCAATTTAAATACTGTGCTTAACATATTTTACTAAGAAACAAGAATATTGGATTATTGTTCTATAATGTCATTGTGTGTTGTTTTCTATCTATCCGATGCATAACCCTATATTAACAGAGACTGTTGCTGCACTAGAGAGTCATGGCCTCCCCACAGCCCAGAGCAGGCGGCCTCGGGACGCCCAGTCTTTTTTTTTTTTTTTTTAATATATTTTATTGATTTTTTACAGAGAGGAAGGGAGAGGGAAAGAGAGTCAGAAACGTCGATAAGAGAGAAACATCAATCAGCCGCCTCCTGCACACCCCCCATCGGGGATGTGCCCGCAACCAAGGTACATGCCCTTGACCGGAATCGAACCTGGGACCCTTCAGTCCTCAGGCCGACGCTCTATCCACTGAGCCAACTGGTCAGGGCAAGGGACGCCCAGTCTTAATGTCGCTCCTGACTCTGTCCTTGGCCTGGGGTTTCTATTGGTCATGCAGGTACAGTAAACACTCACCTACCTCACCAAGATGTTGTTATGGTAGGAAATATTTATAACTGGTTTGGGAATCAAAAGAGCCTCTATAAATGCTAAGCTTTATGATGTGGAATCATTTTCTTGAAATCATCTTGGTGGGATCCTGAGAGAATCCAGGCCAGGTTCTCCCAGAGAGCCTGCAAGGGAAAACCAATTCACAGCTTCCGGTTGCAAATGTGGGGGGGGGGGGAGACACGGCCACGCGGAACCGCTGCCGGACATGGGGACAGTCACCGTCATGTCGGGTCACTTTGGCATCAGTAACATCAGTGTAACACCCGACATTGTGCGAAGGATTGTCCTTTAGGACTGGCACGGACGTGTTTTCAGAGCAAAGGAATGCCATCTTAGTTACGTTTTTCTATTAGAGATTTATTTCTATTAATTTTCTATTATTTCTATTAAATTTCTATTAGAGATTTATTTCTAATGTGCCATAAGAGTGATGGGGAAACCCATGAATCTTATCCATTGGGTTTGCTTGGTGTAGAATGGCTATTGATGGGCAGCTAGCAGCCAGATAACTTCCTTTCTTGTTGTTTCCAAATATCGCTTTACTGGATATTTAACAGATAGTGGAGAGAGCCGTATTTTTTTTAATATATTTTTATTGATTTCAGAGAGGAAAGGAGAGGGAGAGAGAAATAGAAACACCAATGATGAGAGAGAATCATTGGTCAGCTGCTTCCTGCACACCCCTTATTGGGGATCAAGCCTGCAACCTGGGCATGTGCCCCTGACCTAATCAAACCCGGGACCCTTCAGTCCACAGGCCAATGCTCTATCCACTGAGCCAAACAAGCTAGGATGAGAGCTGTATTTTTTTTTTAAGGGTAGCATGTTTTTATGAATGACTGGGGTATCCTTACTGAAATTCTTCATCAAAAATGACCAGCCCATAAGACTAAATATTTACCAATATCAATTCTTGTTTGAGTGGAGTCATTCAGCCAGGCACCCAGTAAAGTAAAGGTGGTTTGGGTGATTTTTTTTTTTTTTTTTAAAGAAAGGAAGCAAAGAGGAGGCGTGGAGACAAACATACCACACTCCATCCCAGACAAAGCAAGCCCCCTGGGCTAATTGTGAAAAGTACACAGGAAGGGAGGAGAGAGGGCTGCTTCCTTCTTAGTTCTCAAGCTGTCTCTTGAGTATTTGTCACAGCTATGGGACAAGCATCGGCTTGAGGTAAGGGGCCCCCTTCGCTGTCACTATCTTTGTTTTTTTGTTTTGTTTCAAATACATTTTTATTGATTTCAGAGAGGAGGGAGAGGGAGAGAGAGATAGAAACATCAATGATGAGAGAGAATCATTGATCGGCTGCCTCCTGCTCGCCCCCTACTGGGGACTGAGCCCGCAACCCACGCGTGTGCCCTGACCGGGAATCGAACCAGGACCTCCTGGTCCATAGATCAATGTTCAGCCACTGAGCCACGCCCGCTGGACTGTCACTGTCTTTGCATAGGATAGAAGAAGAGAATTATGTCCTTTATGAATTGACCATGATTGCCATTTCCCTCTGAGCCCCAACAGAAAGGGAGCCCCAGGAACGGTGCCCTGGGATTTTTGGCCACGCACCAGCAGTATCAGAGCCCTCCTTGGCCCAGCAGCCCCCCGACCCCCATTCAAGGTGGTCCAGGCAGCAGCGACCAGGCCACTGACCAGGAGGCCACGCCGGCCTGTGGCAGGCAGGAAAACAGCTGGGTCCGTGTCTCCTAAGAGGACAGTCGATTCTGCAGAAATTCCTTTTTCATTTGGATGCTTTGTCTCCCCCTCGAGACGTGGTCTTCCTCATTTATTTACTTTTTTTAACATTTTTATTGATTTCCTAGAGGAAGGGAGAGGAAGAGAGGGATAGAAACATCAATGGTGAGAGAGAATCATTCATCAGCTGCCTCCTGCACGCCCCCTATTGGGGACTGAGCCCGCAACCCGGGCACATGCCCTTGACCCGAATCCAACCCGGGACCTTTCAGTCTGCAGGCCGATGCTCTATCCGTTGAACCAAACTGGCTAGGGCTTCATCTCATTTAGACTGTGTCTGTGCTTAATAGACTACCGATCTCCGATCTCTGTTCCCCCGAACAAACATTCCAGGAATTAGCTCCCAGGGGGTGGGGGGAGGAAAGCAAACACAATCTGAGAGCATGCTTTAGATTCCTGTGCCACCTCCATTAACCTAGGGCCTTATTCATCCTCCAGCCTGGGTTGGAAACAGTGGCTCGCTACCTGAGAACACTTCTGCTCACTGTGGACCTACTGATGGGCCTTCGGATGAAAACTTGCCTGTGAGTGTCCACAGACTTCATGCAGCCTGCTCTCCTCCCAAGCCCCCCAATCGGATCACCCCCAAATCCAATCACTGATACACATTCAGATACCCATACTGTTGGTTGGTCCCCATTGCACCTCCACAGGCCACTAGCCTATCAACTGATCACATCACAGCTTACCAAACCACAGGAGAGGACATGGAACATTCTGGATGAGATCCAGGCTCTGAAAACAGCGCATGTTGAGCACCTGAAAATGATAGAAGCGAGGCACACTGAACATGTCCCCACATCTTGAAAGGACCTTCTAGAGAGATGTTTCAGGGACTTCCGAAGTCTCATTGAACATGGAATGAAAACTAGTGTCTTTTAAAAAGTCAAAGCAGGCCCTCGCCGGTTTGACTCAGTGGATAGAGCATCGGCCTGCAGACTGAAGGGTCCTGGGTTTGATTTCAGTCAAGGGCACATGCCTGGGTTGCGGGCTTGATCCCCAGTGTGGGGCGTGCAGGAGGCAGCCGATCAGTGGTTCTCATCATTGATGTTTCTATCTCTCTCTCCCTCTCCCTTCTCTGAAATTAGAAAAAATATATATATAAAAAATAAAAAGTCAAAGCAGACTCTGTGAAGGAAGTGACAGGGCTGTGGACACACTTTGCCTCCATGTCGCTCTGGGCCCCACCTTTCCCATCAGGGCTGCCCTCGTGTTCGTCTGACTCCTGACGAGGTTCTTCGTGCGATCCCATTTTTGTGGTCTGATTTCACTTTGGGTTGATCTCACCCTGTGAAAAGTGTGTTCTGTTACTGCAGTTAAAGTGCCTCGCAGCACCTGGGGCTGACAGGGGCTCATGTCCCACCAGGCTGTGGTTATTCTCAAGTGACTTCAGTTCATTCTGTTTTCTCTTTGTTTTTAAGAACTTTTATGGAACTAAGTTCTAAGGGAAAAAATTAAAAGACTATAAGAATAATCTTTTTAAAAATATATATTTTATTGATTTTTTACAGAGAGGAAAGGAGAGGGATAGAGAGTCAGAAACATCGATGAGAGAGAAACAATCGATCAGCTGCCTCCTGCACACTCCCTACTGGGTATGTGCCCGCAACCAAGGTACATGCCCTTGACTGGAATCGAACCTGGGACCCTTGAGTCCGCAGACCAACGCTCTATCCACTGAGCCAAATCAGTTAGGGCAGAATAATCTTTTTATAATATAAATTTTTACTGATTTAAGAGAGGAAAGGAGATGGGGAGAGAGAGAGAAACATCAATGATGACAGGGAATCATTAATCATCGATCGGCTGCCTCTTGCATCACCCCCACGTTCCCTGACCAGGAATGGAACCGTGACCTTCTGGTTAATAGGTCAACACTCAACGAACGAGCCACACCAGCTGGGCTATAAGAATTTCTTGATAAGATCAGACCCAGGGTCCGGCTGTCTCATGAATTTTATCCCAGAATCTGCCTTTTTATCACACGTGTGACCACTTATGTGAGTTTCTTTGTCCCAAATGCATTCCATTATTATTAACATTTAAGGAATGTAAAGAGCTGTTTCACTAGCAGCAGAGAAGTTATCTTCTCTAATGAAAAGTACTTTGGTTATTCAAACTCAGTCCCTTATAAACAGTGCTGTATAGTGTGGACAAATGTTCAATTCTTCGGTTTTCTGTACTTATTCTCAATGAGCTGGTAGACTTTATTATAAATCTTTTTTAAAATAATTTGTATTTGAGGATAGCTGTTATACAATCTTATATTGGTTATATTAGTTTCAGGTGTACAATATAGTGACAACATATTTATACCCTACAATGTGATCACCCCACTTATTCTAATAATCATCTGTCACCAGATAAACATGACAATATTATTGACTAAGTTCTCCGTCCCCTTTCCAACCATCCCCCACCTCCTCCCTTCTGGTAACCACCCCTTTGGTCTCTGTTTCTTTGAGTCTGATTTTGTTTTGTTTGGTTGGTTGATTTGGTTTTTAGATTCCACATATAAGTGAAACCATACGGTACTTGTCTTTCTCTGCCTGACATTTGATTTAGCATAATACCCTCTAGATCCATCCATGCTGTCACAAATGGCAACATGTCATTCTTTTTTATTGCCGCGTTACATTCCATTGTATACATATATCTCCTCCTCTTTATCCATTTATCTATCAGTGGACTCCTACGTTGCTTCCAGACCTTGGATATTGTAAATAATACTGCCATGAACATAGGGATGCATATATCTTTTCAAATTAGTGTTCTCATTTTCTTTGAATAGATAACCCGGAAGTGGAATGGCTGGGCCATCTGGTATACCTATTTGTAGCTTTTTGAGGACAATCCATACTGTTTTTCCATAGTGGCTGCATCAGTGCGCAGTCCCTCCAACAGTGACCAAGGGATATTATAAGCCCCTTTGAAGGAGAAATTCATATAATGCCCATTTGGCCTAAGGTAGATTGGATAAATTAATTCACATTTAGCATTTTTCCATTTGCTGGGATTTCACATCTGCTTTTCTATGTTGGTAACCAAAGAGCTATTTATTATTTTTATCTTATTGGTTTAAATTGGTGGAAGCTCTCGAATATCCCTGAAGTCAAGCCCAGTTCATAGCCTGCCTTTCCCATTTGAGGGAATTTCCATCTTTAGCTGAATTATGAAGATACTGCTTTTTATGGCGACTACAGAGACATTCTTCAGAAGTTTCTTAAAATTGCAAAAACTGAATTTTCTTATTTTTGACCCATTAGCAGTCTTGTACTTACAGAGTTCTAAAAAAGGTCACTGATGGCTTATGCACCCTTTGGCCATTTGATGAAAAGAAATATGAGGTTGAATAGGCCATAATGCATTTTCTTTTGTTACGTTTAACTACTAAACTTCTAATTCTTTTACAAAGGATATCATGAAATTTTTTGGTTTTTTTTTAATTTCTTTATTTATTAAGGTGTCACATATTTGTCCTCATACCCCCATTCCCATCCCCCACCCCTCCCCATGGATGCCCCCACCCCCCTGTTGTCCTTAACCATTGGTTAGGCTTGTATGCATGCACACAAGTCCTTTGGTTGATCTCTCCCCCCTACCCCCACCCTCCCCTACCCTCTCTCTGAGGCCCAACAGTCCGATCGATGCCTCCTTGTTTCTGGGTCTGTTCTTGTTCATCAGTCTGTGTTGTTCATCATTTCCCCTAGATGAGTGAGATCATGTGTTACTAGAAATATACTTATAAGAACCGAATGTGAGACGAGCAATAATAGTTATGCTGACAGGCAAATGAATCAGTCTATAGTAAGTTTCTTTCTGGACCAACAGTTCTTTTGAGACCCAATTTCAATGTCCACCTTTTTATGTTTTTTTAATGTAAATAGGATAAAGGTGTACCTGGACACACATCTATATCATTAACCTTAAGACACCTAAATAAATTGGGGTGAGAAAGGGCTGAATTTGGGGACATCGTTAACATTCCCCAACCTTTCCTACAACCACGTGCTCAATTTGTTCAGATAAGAATTTTCTTTTCCATTCTGTAAGATGAGGCATTTATTTCCCCACTTCAGCTTGATTTCAGAAACAAACCAGTCTCTCCTGAGTATCCAAGCTGTACCCCAAGTCATGAGCAAGGTCAACACAGCTGCCAATGGGCTGTGTTCCCACCATCGGGTATATTTGCCCGGGGAGGCATCTTTGTAACAATATTCCTGTCTCCATAAAGAAAAAAAGTTTGTTTCCAATATGCCTTGGCTTTGAGTAAATAGATGATGGGTGGGTTGGTTGGTTGGTTGGTTGGTTGGTTGGTTGGTTGGTTTTTAGTGAAGAAAAACCATTGTGGAGACCAGGCTGTGCATTCGGCCCAGGGACAGGAAAGGCGTTTGTGGGTACCATTACAGCTGCCTCCTCTACTTCCCCACCACTCTCTCTTCTTCCCAGGCTTACCTCCATCTTCAAAAACACCTGGTTTCCGTTCACTAAACCCAGATTAAATCATGGGTTCAAAGGATAACCACCGAAACCAACTCCTCCACGTGCACAAATTTCCTTCCCATTTGGCCAATCAGAAGTCGGGGGTCTCCTCAAGGCAGACATGTTTCAGCGCTTAGCACGGTGCCTCTCATAAGACCCACACAGAATGCAATTCCGCTGATTTGCTAAAGGAAATTAGATTGAGGCAAAGTCTGATCTCTGAAAGAATGTGCGTGCTATGTGCATATACCATGGGTGACCTTTTTATAAAGAGGAGAAATCTGAAGAGGCATGCTTTCTAAAAAGATAGAGGATGATAGATAGATAGAAACATCAATATGAGAGACATCAATGCATCGATATGAGAGACAACCCGGGCATGTGCCCTGACCGGGAATCGAACCGGCAACCTTTCGGTGCATGGGACAATACTCAACCAACTGAGCCACACCAGCTGGAGCTCAATCACATACTTTTTAAAGCCGTCCTTTGAGAATTTAGCTAAGACTAATAAAACCAACTTTTGGAACCTGCAATAGTCAATAATAATTTAATTTGATCAGAATTTTCTGAATCCTGTAATTTATTGGCTTTTTTTTTTTCAGTTGGGCTAACAGAGATGAGAGAAGAATCCAGTTAAATGATGGTAGGGTAAAAATGATTTATGATTCATTGTTATGCCATATAAGAGAAAAATTAGTGAGCAAAAACTTTTCCTTTCAAAACCATTCCTTTTAGCTCCAGACATGTTGAAAAATTGTTAATTCTCTTATGAACTTGATTGTCTTCTGTAGGTGGGAAATTCTACGGAATGGTTGAGACACTTTGAGCTCAGAAGACACAAACACGAACACCCCTGGTTTCTAATTTGGGGTGTCCCCACATAGGTAGACAACAGATCTTGGGAGTATGACCTCAAGTACCAGGACCAAAAACACTGAAATTATATGTGACTTTTCTTTTTTCTTTTTTTTTTAATACATTTTTATTGATTTCAGAGAGGAAGGGACACGGAAAGAGAGATAGAAACAACGATGAGAGAGAATCACTGATCGGCTGCCTCCTGCATGCCCCACACTGGGGATCGAGCCCGCACCCTGGGCATGTGCCCTGACTGGGAAACGAACCTGGGACCCTTCAGTCTGCAGGCATCTGACGCTCTATCCACTGAGCCAAACTGGCTAGGGTTGTGACTTTTCTATATGAATGGGGGAAGATCATCTTTGGAGACAATTCAGAAAAGACGTTCCAACAATATTGATGTGAATCAAAGCTTAATCTATCATTTCACTTACTTAAGAGTGGAGATTATCTCCTTCCTTAGGAAGTACGTGTTACTAAAGGCAATATCTCCCCCTTCCCCCTCCCCCCCCCCCACCTACCACCACCACAATGTAAGGAGAGGAAGGCAGCACGTAGTTTCATGAGGTTATGAGGTTACCGTATTGGTGAGACTGAAAATTTCACATGTTTTCTGCCGGGAGCCAGTTCCAGTATATCATAATTACAAGAATTTCATCAAAAGGTTGATGAAGCTTGGGGGCTCAACAAGGGCTGAGCCACATATGTAATCATCTGTTCGAACGGCTAAAAAGCATCTCATGTTATTGCCTCCTGTTGGCCAAACTCCTGAACAGCTGTAGGCTATTCCCCAATCTGACAAAGCTTCTGTAAACCCTGCCCTTTGAAACCCTTCCCTTTAAAGTGTATTATCTCCACCTTGCCTTTGGACAAATTATGTTAATAAAAAGCATGAGGTCCTGAGACAAGGAGAGTCTTTAGCTCCTTTAGCTGAAGCTCCTCTGACCCCCAATGCCTTTCAAAACTATCTTTTGTCTTTGGACTCCTGCTTGATCTATGCACAGCCTTTCTCCAGATTGCTGAACCCTTCGTAATGCTGGGACAAGAACCCCGGCAGTTTTCCATATTTCATGGTGGATCTATAGATTTCCCGGAGTCCAGGACAGACCGTGCCCACAGCTGAAGCCTGAGTAGAATCCCATTTTCTGTCACGTGAACTCTCCACACTGGCCACAGTTCATTGGACCAAGGTTCATACATGATCCTAAGAAACCCATTTAGCCTGGCCCAGTGCAGCTCAGTGGTTGAGCATTGACCTATGAACCAGGAGGTCATGGTTCAATTCCCTATCATGCCTGGAGTTGGGGACTGGATCCCCTGTAGGGGGTGTATAGGAGGCAGCCGATCAATGATTCTCTATCATTGATGTTTCTCTCTCTCCTTTTCTCTCTGAAATCAATTATATATTTATATACTGGAGGCCCGGTGCATGAAATTTGTGCACGGGTAGGGTCCCTAGGCCTGGCTGGCAATCAGGGTTGATCTGTGGGGCAACCGGCAGGGTGATCGAGAGGCCCCCCACTGGCACTCGCCTTGTCTGGCCTGGGGCCTGTGGGCTGGAGGCAGCTCCTGCATTGCGCATCTGCCCCCTGGTGGTCAGTGTGCATCATAGCAACCGGTCATTCCGCAGTTCGGTTGATTTGCATATTAGGCTTTTATTATATAGGAGGATATATATGAAAGAACAATTTATGTGCCAGGGGGTGGCCTGGGAAAGGAGACATACCCAGCACTGGTATTCTTGTTGGATGGCACCTGACCCAACACACCAGAGCCCTCCCTTAGGGAGTCTGAATAGGAAATGGAGAGTGAAGGAGTGCCGCTAAGAGCAGCCAAAATGGAGAGAGGAGCTCAGTGACCCTAATGGTGCTGACTTGGAGCAGTAATGGCAGCAGTTAGACAAGTAGAGTTCTTGTTTGTTTTTTTAATTTATCTTTATTGAAAGTATCACAGATATCCCATTGACCCCTTCTAGCCCGAACACCCCTTCCCTGCCCCCCCCCCGCCCCCGGGCCCAGGCCTTCACCACCCTGTTGTCTATGTCCATGGGTTATGCATATATGCATACAAAGGTCTTTGGCTGATCTCTTCCCACCCCACCCCCAAATTCCCTACCTCCCTCCCCCCACCCCACCCCCACTTCCCACTATCCCTCTGACATTCGACAGTCTATAGTAGAGTTCTTGTTGATTCACCGTTTCTGCTCCTAGGCTACTGGAGTAAGCTTTACTGATTCCTGAACAACAAGACTGGACTTTGTAGTTACTGGGTTGCTTTCTAATCTTCCTTACTTTCGTATGTATCAGCACAAATAAACTCACAGTAATTGAGATAACCTGACTGCACGTCATTCTTGGCAATCCCCAGGGATGTGACTAACACACTCATGAGAGTTAAAGCTATCCTCATTTCTAAGTTGCTTGGAAGAAAATGAGAAAGTCAAAGAAGCACTGTAGTAAACCATCTTTTAATTAGACATGGACTCACATTGGAAATCTTCCTGGTAAATTACCTGGATCCACTCTATAGTAAGTGTTAACAACAAATCAATTTTAACCAAATATCCTAGACTCATAGAGATAAATTAGAAGCATCGAAAATAGAAATCAAAAAGCCATTCAGGCCCAGCCTGTGTGACTCAGTGGTTGAGGGTCGAGCTTTGAACCAGGAGGTCACAGTTCGATTCCCGGTCAGGGCACATACCCTGGTTGCAGCAGGCTCGATCCCCAGTAGGGGGCGTGCAGGAGTCGGCCGATCAATGCTTCTCTCTCATCATTGATGTTTCTATCTCACCCTCTCCCTTCCTCTCTGAAATCAATAAAAAGTTATTTTTAAAAAAAAAGCCATTTAGGAGATGACTGACAGATATAGATTGTTAGAGCTGGAAAAATATTAAAACTCTTGAAGTCCAAACCCATCATTTTTCTTATCTGAGAAAAATGAGGCATAGAATGCACACTGAGTTAAGTAGAAGCAGATGTGTTATAAATTTAGAAATTGTTTGTAAAAAAATATTCTGATGATTGACTTAATAAATGCAAACGTTGCTAATAATATGCTAAATATTGGGGGCAAATGGTTAGTTTACAGGGATTTGTAAAAGATGAAGTAAAAAATACCCCTAAGATGTCTGACCAGGGAAGATGGGTCTTTAGGCTATAACAGGGGGGGTTGGAGGAGGCAGGGGTGGGGAAAGGCACCTTTAGCCGGGCAGCAAATCCTACTGAGTGTAGGTAGGGTTAGGAATATCAGAAGAAGATCTATAATTACATGTTTGGTTTCATAGACTATCCTCATTCAAAAATCAAAAGAATGAAGCCCTAGCCTGTTTGACTCAGTGGATAGCCTGCGACTGAAGGGACCTGGGTTCAGTTCTGGTCAAGGGCACACGCCCAGGTTGTGGGCTCTATCCCTGGTGTGGGGCATGCAGAAGGCAGCCGATCAATGATTCTCTCTCATCATTGATGTTTCCATCTCTCTCTTCCTCTCCCTTCCTCTCTAAAATCAATAAAATTATATATATATTTTTTAAATCAGAACTCTTGAATTCAGTGCTAAGGAGTAAGGACTTCTTAAGCATCAGGGTAGGGAAGTTTGATGCCAGAAGCCAATTCCAGCATGTCAGCAGGGCTGAATCATCTGGAGTGGCTGAGGGCATTTCCCCAAACCTGAAAAGGATGCATAAATGATTGCTTGCTGCCAGACAGCTGAGGACATTTCAATCTACATGTTAGTGCCTCCTCCTGGCCAAACAACTGAACAGCCGGAGGAAGTTCCTCCAATCTGACAATGGATTCTGTATACGAAACCTTGCCTTTGATGTGTATCTACTTTGCCTTAGGACAATTTGTGTTAATAAAAAGCAAGGGGTCCAGAGAGACAGAAGAACTTAGTTCCTTTAGCCAAGCTCCTCTGGCTCCCCAATATGACTTCCAAAATTATATTTCATCTCTGGACTCTTGATTAATTTACACACAGCACCTTCTCCAGATTCCTGAACCCTTTTAGATGCTGGATTAAGACCACCGGCAGTTTGAACTCATTTTTATGGCACAGGAATGTGGCCAGGATCAAATTCTAAATTATTTTCCCTCCATATGACTAGTGGGGCTTGTCATTGGCAAGAGAATTGCTTGCACTCTTATAAACTGTTTTTCCAAGACATTATCTCCCAGATAACCGGCTTGCGATAAGTCTGGAAAGCGTGCTTGCAGGAGGCTGTTTCTCCGGGGAAAAGGTATTGATTCCCTAGCTCAGCGTTCAAGGTCGCTCTCCCGATGGCTCTCATCACCCATGGCGGACAACTCACATCCAACTTGCAATATGGCGTCCCTCGGAAGTGGGGTCAGGAAACGATTTCTTCTCACGCATCCTGTCACTTGGTTTATTGTGACCAGTAGGTATGATACCTTGTCCCCACCACAACCATAACGGACTCAAAAACAACAGCCTCCCAGCTGTAGGGTGGAGGAAGCACCCAGGATGCTCTTGCCCCTCCTTGCTTGACATTCTCCATCGCCGGCCACTGGAATTCGTGTTAGCTGTTCTGCTGGGCGATTTGTATCTCCTCTGCTGCTCTCTCCTCGTGAGAAACAGCTGTTTACTCATCACAGAGCGACCGGAAGACAAACGGGGGAAGAAGGCCTGGTTGTCAGACATGACAGATTCCTACATGAAACGCCCTTTCCCGGCTGTCACCTATGCCAGTCTGGGGTCTGCTACACAGCACACACGTAGGAAAAGGCGCATCTGCTTTGTTATCATTTCCCCAGAGGGCTGAGTCTCCCAAGGGTGCTGATATCCAGTGTTAGGAAAAGAAGCTGGAAAATATCATTGCACCACATTTTACATCTTGCAAAAGTATTTCCACATGTTATATTTGAATTGCCCTCACAGAAGTCTGTGATGCATAGTTAAAGGCAGAGGTTATTATAAGCATTATCATGACGTGTTTGTAGATGAAGTCCAGTCATCTCAGAGAGGTTAATTAAGAAAAAAATGGAGCCCTGACCAGGTAGCTCAGTTAGTTAGAGTATCATCCTGATAGCCAAGGTTATGGGTTCAATCCCAGGTCAGGGCACATACAAGAATCAATCAATGAATGCATAAGTAAGTGAACAACATATCGATGTTTCTCTCTCTCTCCTCTCTCTCTCTCTCTCTCTCTCTCTCTCTCTCTCTCTCTCTCTCTCTCTCTCTTTCTCTCTCTCTCTCTCTCTCTCTCTCTCTCTCTCTCTCTCTCTCTCCCTGAAAATTAATTTTAAAGTTTTAAATCTTCATTTCTAAAAAAGAATGGGAGGACTTTTTGTAGCACTGTTTGCTTTTGAGTAAATCGTATTGAAGATATTCATTTGTGAAACAACTGAAGAATGACCTCATAATTTATTTCTCTACAAACTCATACTGTAATATTAGAGAACAAACAATTGATGAGGCCTTGCCTGGTCACTAACGAAGATGGATAAGAGGGAGACCAATGCCTTAGGGCTGGCAGACACGTCTCAATGCATGTGGCTCCTGCACTCACAGTCTGCTCTGTGGATGGAAAGGAGGCAGTAGTCCTGGGATGGGTCCCGGGAGTGAGTCAGCAAAGGACACTGTTAGTGAAATGCGGATCCTGAAGTCCCCAGAATTGACCAATGCTATCTGAAAATCTATTATTTTTAAAAATATATTTGTATTGATTTCAGAGAGGAAGGGAGAGGGAGAGAGAGAAACACCAATAAAGAGAGAGAATCATTGATCGGCTGCCTCCTGCACGCCCCCCATTGGGGATGGAGCCCACAACCCCAGCATATGCCCTGACCGAGAATTGAATGTGACCTCCTGGTTCATAGGTCCATACTCAACCACTGAGCCATGCCAGCAGGGCTGAAAACTCATTATTTAGGAAATGGGAACTGAGAAAAAGGACCTGCTACCCACTCCCCCCATAATTACTCCTAAAAATTTAAAACAGAACCTGTGGGGTTGGTGAGCTTTTTGTGAATTTTAGGAGGGATATTTAGAAAACCCAAAATATCAAACCAAGCAGCTCATGGAGCCACGCATTAGTCCACTGTGGGTAAAAAGTCAGACATCACACTATATAAAGAAAAGTAGTTATAAAGAAAATATTCCCACCCAACCAGCGTGGCTCAGGGGTTGAGCATCCATCGACCTATGAACCAGGAGGTCATGGTTTGATTCCCAGTCAGTTTTACCCGAGTTGTGGGCTCAATCCCTAGTGTGGGGCGTGCAGGAGGAGCCTATCAATGATTCTCTCTCTTCATTGATGTTTCTCTCTCCTCCCTCCCCTTCCTCTCTGAAATCCATCAAAATATATTTGAAAAAAGAAGAAAGAAAAGATTCCCGTCAGATCATCAGAATTAAGCCACAGGATGGGGTAGACTTGTCATTGTGGGATGAACACACTGAAACACAGGCATGGATATGAGAGTGTTATCGTAAAAAAACCATTGAAACCTGTAAAGAATTTTTGTGAGTTTATTTGAGCCAAACTGAGCCAAACATATGCAGGGAAGCAGAACCTCAACAAATTGAGATGATGCTCCAGAGAATGGCGGGTTACATTTGTATTTATACATTGCCATCAAAGGAGGGACATAGGTGGGTTACATGAAATCCATTGGTGATAGATCAAGGAGGTGGGATAAAGCAAAGTGGGGCAGGGGGGGGGAACCCCTGGGATTGGATAAAAAGTAAAATGATGGACACATACTTAGGTGGGTACAGGAACAATTAACATGATAATGAAGGGATTTGTGGTATCTGTCCTGGCGCCCAGCACATTTGATTGTGCCCCAAGGGGTCCAGAAAAGGGGAAGTTACAAGTTACCCAGACATTGCAAGGGTATGTTATCATAGATGCAAAAAGACAGAGAGGCTCAGTTAAGGAAAAGGTTGACCTTGTCAGTGAAGATACCGGCCTAGGATATAACTACCCACCATAACTGCTTTCAGTTAAAGTTTCATTTCAGACCATCCTTTGTGGTTACTGTAGGTCTCTGAGTTTGCAAGACCGCCATGCAGGCCTCCCCCGAGCTGTCAGGTCAGCATGTGGCCCCTTCCGTCCACAAGAGGAGTATCTCCCATCCACTTTGTGACGTGCGTTACTAGTCTGGTCTCCTCCATTGATGTGATCAATCCTGCAAGTCCTCAGGCCACAGAATGCAGTAATGAGCTGGTGAGTAACCGCCCTTGCAGCTAAGAATGACAGTGTGGGCTTTGATCTCTTCATTCCCAGGGTCAGGGGCTGTGCTGGCTGGGAAAGTCTGGGCCGAGAGCAAGGGTCTGGGCACACGCTGTGGACCAAAAGCCCGCTCGGTGGTAGCCCTGTTAGCTCGCACCCGGGTAAGTGCTTTCAGTCGGCTGAAGTGAAAGGCACCCTGGGATTGCTGCTACTGGGCTCCGAAAGCTGGGGCTGAGCCAGTCCACAGCATCTATAACAGTAACTTGGAGAAATGGGCACAGCCGGAAAGGTCAGCTCCTGGTTCGTTGAGAGTGTGGGGGTGTTCTGAGGCGTGGTGGGTGACTCATAGTCATCACACACCTCCTAGGGCAGTGTGATGGCCATTACTCATTGCTCTGGGTGCCAGAGCCCTGTGCTCGGAGCTGTTCTTAATGTCTTATCTTTGTCACAATTAACTCTTTAATTCCTGCATGCTCCCAACTACTCCTTTGGAGACTTCTTTATAGATAGATGATATAGAGATTGAGATAGAGATAGAGATAGAGATAGAGATAGAGATAGAGATGATAGAGATAGAGAGATAGGATAGATAGATGATAGATGTAGGGGTGAGTTTTTTTCAGAGATGAAGGGAGAGGGAGAGAGAGATAGAAACATCAATGATGAGAGAGAATCATAGCATTGATCGGCTGCCTCCTGCACACCCCCCACTGGGGATGGAGCCCACAATCCAGACATGTGCCCTGACCTGGAATCCAAACGTGACTTCCTGTCAATGCTCAATGACTGGGCCACCCCAGCCAGGCTGGATTAATCTTTTTTAAGAAAATGCTGTCACAACCACCGTGTGTCCCCCACTGGCCAGCCTTGTACTCGGCATTGATTTGAACAGAAGGCTAGAAGGTGCAGGTGGAATGCTGAGCAAACACGAAATCGGCCGCCTCCTGAACCCAGGCAAGGCAGGCTTAGTGCCCTTATTCAGAAACAACAAAAATATATAAAACATGGACTGCAACACGTGGTCTAAGAGCTTAAAATTGAGTGTTTACCTTGGTTGGCTGTGGCAAGCAGAATAATGGCCCCCAAGATGTTCCCATCCTAAGCCCCCCAAACTGAGCCTATGTTATGTTATATGGCAAGGGAGAACAGAGGGCTGAGCCAGAATTAAGGAAGCTACTGGCAGCCATAGAATAAGAAGATGATCCTGGATTTTCTGGGTGGGTCCAGTGTAATCACAAGGGCCTTCAAAGGGGGAAAGGTCAGGAGAATCCAGGGAGCAAAGGTGCGAGGTCTGAGTGATGTGATTGCTGGTCTTGAAGACGGAAGGGGCCACAAGCCAAAGAATGCAGGAGGCCTCTAGAGTCTAGGCGCTGGAAAAGTTTAGAAAATAGATTCTCTCCGAGCGCCTACGAAACGAATGCAGCCCTGCCCACACCTTGATTTGAGCCCAGGGAGACCCATTTCTGACTTTGACCTCCAGAACTGTAATAGAATGAATGTGTGTTGCTTTAAGCCACTAATGGGGGGTAATTTGTTACAGCAGCCATAGGAAACTAATACAGTGGGAGGTCATGCAAATGTTCCCTCAGGCAGTGCATCTTGAACTGAGATCTGAAGGGATCTTAGAGACCACCTGGGGAGACAGGTAGAGGGAGGCCTCCACACAGACCTGGCAGGTGAGATGAGAGCAGCAAGAGGGGGCATGTCAGAGGAGGGGGTGAGCTCAGCAGGTGCCCCAGTACACAGGCCAGCCAGGCAGGGTTCAGCATATTGGTCCTTCTAAAAGTAACGGGGCCCGGCCATCGTGGCTCAGTGGTTGAGTGTTGACCTATGAACCAGGGGGTTAGGGCACATGCCCGGGTTGTGGGCTCGATCCCCAGTGTGGGGCATGCAGGAGGCAGCTGATCGATGATTCTCTCCCATCATTCATGTTTCTCTCTACCTCTCCCTTCATCTCTGAAATCAATAAAAATATATATTTAAAATTTTAAAATAAACCCACTGAAGGACTTAACCCTGACATTGGCATCATCAGACTCACTTAACACATTGCAGACCAGTAGTTTTATTACTAGCTTTACCCAGTGGCCAGATTAAGTTTCTATTGAACGAGTACAAAAAAACGTTTCACATAAATGTTAAAGGCACGCTTAAAATTTAAGTACCCATTGCATTTTGAAGTTATGTATTACATGTTCTTACAAGCTAATACCTTTTTAAAGTATGAGACTGTAAAATACTGTGTAATACGAAGCGAGAATTCTCGTGATCCGACCGCAATGTGTTTGATAGATAGTCCCCTGCTCCACTCCACCTACGTTATCTCACACAGTATTCAGGAGTGTGCATTAATATTAACCAGACACGATAATGAAGGCAACTAGGCTGGGAAGACGTTACATGATAATAAATCCCAAAGTCAATGGCAAATTGTGCATTATCCCTACACATCCTCTCCTCCCGTATAAAGTGAGAAATGAAAAGCTGAAACTTACACCAAGAAACGTCCGGTCCAGACTTGGCTTGAAATGGTTGAGGTTGAAGACTACAGTAACATGAGATTTGCTTTCAGACTGAAATGTAAATGCAATTTGGAATCAGGGTTAGGAATTTTTCTGTTGACTGTTAAGTGTAGTGTGACATCTAGTGGCCAAGGTCACCAATTTCCGGTTCTTCCTGGCGTGACGTAGACACACCCGCGATAAAACATGCACGGAAGCCAGAAATCATGGAGCACCTACTGTGTGTAAACATGAAGCTAAGGGCTGAGGGTGTTCAGAGATGGAAATATGCTGCCTCTGTTCTTCTTGGAGCTCACAGACTCAGTTAAGGATTGGGGGAGAGAGGGGGGAGGCCTAGCTGTTTTTCTCAGTGGATAGAGCATCGGCCTGCGGACCAAAGGGTCCCGGGTTCAAGTCCGGTCAAGGGCACCTACCTTGGTTGCAGGCTCCTCCCTTTCCTTAATGTCATCATTGATTGGCTGCCTCCTGCACATCCCACACTGGGGATGGAGCCCAAAACCCAGGCATGTCCCCTGACCGGGAATCGAACCGTGACCTCCTGGTTCATAGGTCCACACCCAACCACTGAGCCACACCGGCCGGCTGTTTCAGTTTTCCAGCACATCCCCGCCCCGGTCCTGGGTTCCAGCAGCGTGGCGTCCTGGGAAGAGCCGGGGCTCCGTCACCAGGCAGACCTGGGTTCCAAAGCAGGGTCTTCGCTGTGGCCGGGGGCTTATTCCATCTGGTCAGTGTCCTCTCCCGAAAAAGCTACGGCTTGTGCTTCAGAACATGGAGACCTTCTGAGCAGGTTATCGTCAGAACATCAGCGCACTGGCAGCTGCAACGTTTTCAACTCCCGTTTTGTACGAGTTCCCACACAGGGAGGAAACGTCCAAGACAGCAAGAGCTATGCCTGAATCCCTTTCTCTGTCCCTCTAGTCCCAAACCCCGTCTCCGTTGGCATTGAAGGCAGGCCTGACAAGTGCCACCAGGTGGCGCCAACACCCTTCATCACATGGAAATGGCCAAGCACTAAGCATAAATACACCCACCATTTCCAAAGAGAATATCTGAAACTTCTGGCAGGCTGACTCTAGCCCAAGGGGAGACCAGACATAGATGTTGGGGAAACTGGATAAAACATGGAAGGTGCCCCCTTGACAGGAATTCTCACGGCCCACAGAAAAGAACTGCCGAGACCTTCCGGGCAACAAAACATCACAAAGGAAGCATCCTTCTCCCAACTCCTGGTGCTGCCATGGCAACAGGAGCCCTCCTCAGGGCACAAGTGGCCCCGGTGGATTCTGGGAGCAGGGTTAGGGAGTGAGGACCACAGACCAGGGTGTGGGAAAGAAGTCAGGAAAGGGGTAAAAGTAGAGAATTTCTAATAACAAGTCCCAGATGCTCATGTTATTTTATCTTTATACTAGAGGCCCGGTGCACAAAATTTGTGCACGAGGTGGGGGGGGGGGTCCCTTAGCCCAGCCTGCACCCTCTCCAATCTGGGACCCCTCGAGGGATGTCCAACTGCCTGTTTAGGCCCGATTCGGGCCTAAACAGGCAGTTGGACATCCCTCTCACAATCCAGGACTGCTGGCTCCCAACTGCTCGCCTGCCTGCCTTCCTGATTGCCCCTAACTGCTTCTGCCTGCCAGCCTGATCACCCCCTAACCACTCCCCTGCCAGCCTGATTGATGCCTAACTGCTCCCCTGACAGCCTGTTTGCCCCTAACTGCCTTCCTGTGCAGGCCTGGTCACCCCTAACTGCCCTCCCCTGCAGGCCTGGTCACCCCTAACTGCCCTCCCTTGCAGGCCATCTTGTGGCGGCCATCTTATGTCCACATGGGCGCAGCCATCTTTGACCACATGGGGGCAGCCATCTTGTGTGTTGGAGTGATGGTCAATTTGCATATTACTCTTTTATTACATAGGATGCTGCTCTTTACTGTATATTTTGCTTTTTTTAAATACATTTTATTAATTTTTTTTTACAGAGAGGAAGGGAGAGGGATAGAAAGCTAGAAACATTGATGAGAGAGAAACATCGACCAGCTGCCTCCTGCACACCCCCTACCAGGGATGTGCCCACAACCAAGGTACATGCCCTTGACCAGAATCGAACCTGGGACCCTTGAGTCCGCAGGCCGACACTCTATCCACTGAGCCAAACCGGTTTTGGCTATTTTGCTTTTTAACAAAAGATAAATACTAGTTCAGAAAGCTCAGCCACCGCCATGCCATGCTTCTCACACACTAAGCTATGGTATTAGAACGGCTTTCAGTTACTGAAAAATATTAACGCTTGGCTATCAACAGCGTCGACTCCTGGGTAAACGGGAAACAGAAATCTGAATGAGGGTGGGCTCAGTGAGCCAGAATCTCCCACAAATTGATTCAGCTTCTAAAGTAACTCGACATTAAGGGAAGGGTGCCCTGCCCTTGGCTGGTTACGATCAGTGGATAGAGAGTCAGCCTTCGGACTGAATGGTGAGGATTAAAAAACAAACAAACCAGCCCTAACCGGTTTGGCTCAGTGGATAGAGCATCGACCTTCGGACTCAAGGGTCCCAGGTTGGATTCCGGTCAAGGGCATGTACCTTGGATTCGGGCACATCCCCAGTAGGGAGTGTGCAGAAGGCAGCTGATCAATGTTTCTCTCTCATCGATGTTTCTAACTCTCTATCCCTTTCCCTTCCTCTCTGTAAAAAAATCAATAAATTTTTTTTTTAAAGGAAGAAAAAGAAAATGTGATTTTCAGATGGAGACCTAAAGGAATAGCCAGGTGAGGAGTAGTGAGAAGGTGTGGTTCCCGCATAGGAGGGCGGGAGTGGGAGTGGGTGGAAAAGACAATAGAGTTGCACCTCCCTCTGTTCTTCAGGACTAATTCCAATAAAATGGGGTTTGTGACTAGACCTGGAAAACCCTGAGCTGAGCCTCCTGGGGGTCCAGCTTGTTTGGAGCCAAAGGCAACTTTAGCCCGGGGCTCAGGACAAACGTGTGCGCCTCCCTGATCCACCTCTGAGAACTCAATCAGGAGCCTTCCTCAGAGACATCAGAGATGACCTCTCTTGACCTACCTACGCGGCAGGGCCAGCTTCTGTTTACTGAACGTCCGGTCTCCTGATGGTCCTGCAATGACCCGTGGCAGCCCCCGGGTGCATTTCCTCACCCCCGGCTCAGAGTGCCTTGCACCCCCATTTTCCCTTTCCGTCTCTGAGCCCCGCTGGCATGTGGGGTCTCTGACTTTGTCCTGTCCTCGGGGTGCCCATACACACATACGTATGTGAATTTGGTCCTTGTCTCTTGTTCATCGGTCTCCTGTCGATTTGGCTATTAGATCCGCCGAAAGCACCTGCGAGGGTGGAGGCAAGTTTATTCCTCCGAGAAATCCTAATATTGGACATTTAGTGACAGCAATGAGCCAGGCATTGTGCTCAGCTCTTGGCATGAAAGGTTTTTGTGTGTGTTTTTTAAAATATATTTTTATTGATCTCAGAGAGGAAGGGAGAGGGAGAGAGAGATAGAAGCATCAAAGATGAGAGAGAATGTTAGATGGGCTACCTCTTACACGCCCGACACTGGGGATGGAGTCCAAAACACGGGAATGTGCCCTTGACCAGGGATTGAACTGTGGCCTCCTAGTTCCTGGGTTCATGCTCAGCCCCTGAGCCACACCGGCCAGACATTATGTGTTTCATGGAGCCTCCTCCTATGTGCCCGAAGCCCTGTGTATAGTGTGTTTTCGCCAATGGTGCGCCTCCATGTGACTTTTCATTCATTGTAAGCTGTGTGGTTGGGTCCTAGCTCAAGCCACATCCCTCAGACCCTCAGAATTTCTGTCCTCATCTGCCTTCTTCCACCGATACTCGTAATTGGCCCAACAAAATCAACCTCCCTGCCCCCTACTGGCCCTACAGAGACATAGGTAAATCCCAGCTGGGCATGTCTGGCAGAAGTCCCAGCAAAGAAAGCAAATGTCTTGGGCTGCAAAGATCAGATTGATGTCTTTGGGAATTTTTAAAAATCCCAGTGCCATGTTCAGCATCTTCTAGGGACATGATTAATCTAACTGCACGGCATAGAAATGGACTCCAGGCAGTGGAGTATGGGGTGACCATTTCCCCCTGGGTATATAGCCTGTGTTTGGGGTGCAACTGACAGCTGCCGCACCCCGCCAAACATTGTGGATTTCTCTCTTTTTTAAAAAAATATTTGTATTGATTTCAGAGAAGAAGGGAAAGGAAGAGAGATAGAAACGTCAATGATGAGAGAGAATCACTGATCGGCCACCTCCTTCACGCCTCTTTCTGGGGATGGAGCCCATGACCCAGGCATGTGTGACCAGAATCGAACCTGGGACCCTTCAGTCCGCAGGCCGACGCTCTATCCACTTAGCCAAACAGGCTAGGGATCTTTATTTTTTAAATACTTTTTTAAAAAATCTTTAGTGTTTGTTTGGTTTTTAATGAGTCACTTTTGTTATTGTTGTTAATCCTCACCCAAGGACACTTTTCCATTAATTGTCAGAGAATGAAAGGACCCTGGACCCTTCAGTCCTCTGGCTGACACTCCATCCACTGAGCCACACCAGCGAGGGCCACAAACAGTGTGGACTTCAAAACGGCTTCACCGAACGCAGGGGTCAGCACACAGTTTCTCCAAAGGGCCAGACAGCAAATACGTCAGGTCTCAGTCTCTGTCACAGCTCACAGCAGCCAGAGGCAATAGGTGAGTAAATGGGCGTGGCTGTGTTCAGTCAAACCTCTCTGTGGACACCAGAATTGGAATTTAAAATAATTTTTCACATATCTTGAGAGAGCATGCATTTTTGTACCCCACCCCCAAACCATTGGAAAGGTTAAAACCATTTTAGCGTGTGAGCTGTACAGACCAGGAGGCAGCTGGATGTGGCCCTGGGCACAGTGTGCTGGGCCTGGGCCGGACCAGCGGCTCTGCTGGGGAAATCCTTGATGGGTTTATTAAATAAAATAACCAGGCCTCACCCTCAGCGTTTCTTTTTCTTTCCTTTTTTTTTTTTTAATTGATTGGAGAGAGAGAGAATTTGTTGTTCTATTTATTCATGCATTCATTGGCTGATTCTTTTCTTAATTTTTAATTTTATTTTATTATTATTTTTTTAATATATTTTATTGATTTTTTACAGAGAGGAAGAGAGAGGGATAGAGAGTTAGAAGCATCGATGAGAGAGAAACATCGATCAGCTGCCTCTTGCACGCCCCCTACTGGGGACGTGCCCGCAACCAAGGTACATGCCCTTGACCGGAATCGAACCTTGGACCTTTCAGTCCGCAGGCCGATGCTCTATCCATTGAGCCAAACCGGTTTCGGCTTTAATTTTATTTTTATTTATTTATTTATTTATTTGTAATCCTCACCTAAGGATATTTTTCCATGGATTTTTAGAGAGTGGAAGAGAGAAGAAAAGACAGAGAGAAATATTGATGTCAGAGAAACACACGGATTGGTTGCCTCCTGCACAAGCCCTGACCAGGGCTGGGGAGGAGCCTGCAACCAAGGTACGAGCCCTTGACCAGAATCCGAACCCAGGACCCTTCGGTCCCCAGGCCAACGCTCTATCCACTGAGCCAAACCGGGCAGGGCGATCCTCAGGGTTTCTGATTGAGAACCTTTAGGGAGGGGCCTGCAGGTCCCGAACAGGCTCCCAGGGGACCTGCAGATCTGGGGACCACACCTTTGGAGAACCGGAGGCCTGGGATTCTAGAATGGCCACTGCCCGGCAGTCATGGTGCCTAACAGCTGGCAAGTGGCATCTACATTCGTAGTCAGCTAAGACGGTGGTCCAGAAAGGCCTGGCATGGCTTCCCTCAGAGATGCCAGGGCCAGAGGGCAGCCAGGTCAGGGAGAGGGCCTGCAACCGAGATACGGGCCCTTGACGGGAATTGAACCTGAGACCCTTCATACATGGCCAATCGTCTATCCACAGAGTCAAACGGGCTAGGGCCATTGGTTGATTTTTTAAAAATAGTATTTGTTGATTTCAGAGAAAGGGAGAAGGAGAGAGAGAGATAGGAACATTAATGATGAGAATCACTTTTCATCCATCTCCTGCACTTCCCCTACCGGAGATCAAGTCCTAAACCTGGGCATATGCCCTGATCCGGAATCCAACCGTGACCTCCTGGTTCATAGGTCAGTGCTCAACCACTGAACCACACCAGCCACACCAGCCAGGACACTTTCTCATTAAAAAATTGAAGACCTGCCCTAGCCGGTTTTGCTCAGTGGATAGAGCATCGGCCTGCTGACTAAAGGGTCCCAGGTTCGATTCTGGTCAAGGGCACATGCCTGGGTTTCGGGCTCAATCCCCAGAAGAGGGCATGCAGGAGGCAGCCGATCCATGATTCTCTCTTATCATTGATGTTTCTATCTCTCCCTCTCTCTTTCTGAAATCAATTGAATATATATGTGTGTATATATATATAAAGTAAATATATAATATAAATATATATATATATATATATATATATATATATATATATATATATGATCTCTACCTTTCTGTTTACAACTCCCTCTCCTCTTATCCCCACCCTGTTCTTTCCCCTCTACAAAGCTTTATCCCATCACCTTGTCATTTAATCTTTGCTGAGCCATTTTGAATTTTTTGTCCAGCTGGGAAGGAGGAAGGTACTTGAGGATAGGGTTATGCTGAGGAAGATGCATTGGCCTTGATTTGCTGTAGGCAATACTCTCATTCCTCTTAATGTCTTTATCATTTATTATTAAAGTTATAATCCTGTTATACTTTCAGTTTTACAATTGATATATTTTTCAAGCAAAAAAAAATTCCCTCTCCCTCCTAGAAAAAAAAATCAAGTTATTTTTTCCTTTAATTTATTTTGTTATTTTCTATCACCATTTATGCCCCCCATGTCCTCTTACATATCCACCTCCCCCACATCCAATCACCACACTGTGGTGCATGTCCATGAATTCTCTTATTTTGCTCAATCCCTCCACCCCTCTCACCCGACCCCATCAGAGCTGTCTGCCTGTTCTCTATGGGTCTGGTTCTATGGTTTGTTCTGTCTCTTAGCATAATGTTCGAATGCAGTTAATTGTGACGATACCTTAAGGCGACCCAGTCCAGACTCCACTTAAAATTTGTAAGCATGAGCTTGAGGGCCTTTGTCCACCGCTCCTCCCTGTTCAGGTGGGTTCTGATGGAGTGGAATTCACGGGATCCTGGGTCCTCCATCAGGCCCTGCGCCACGTGGATCCTGTAGGGCATAAAGAGACTCGGCTCGCCCTTCTTGGCCTCCTCATTGAACTGCTGCATGCAGTCCAGGAAGGCCGCCATGGCCTGGTCAAACTTGCTGTCCACGAGGGAGCTCTTCCCGCCGGTGCAGAACAAGGGCAGGTCCACGGGGTCCTCGGTCAGTGACTGCAGGTAGGAGTGGTCTCCGCGGGGGATGAGCTGGTACCTCTGAAACCGCAGACCCACTGTGTGAGCCAGGCCCACGAGCAGCAAGGCCGCCTGCCCCCAGGCTGAGTTGATCTCCCCCCAGCTCACAGGGACAGTGGGGGTGCAGCCCAGCCTGAAGCTGTTGATGATGGCAATGGGGCCGTCGCAGCCGATCTCAAACACGGCCTTGAAGGCGTTGGTTTTCTTCAGCCAGGCCAGCTGGGTCTGGGCGTACCTCAGCCGGTGCTCCACGCTCCACAGCTCGTCCTGCAGTTCCAGCTGTTGCCACTGCAGTTCACCGAGGTCCCCGTGGCACTGCCTTTCCTGCTGCTCCAGCGTCTCCGTCTCTGCCCGGGCTGCCTGCAGGGCCACCGCCGCCCTGTCTCGGTTCTCCTCCACCTCCTCCAGCTCCCGCACCAGCCTCGCTTCCTCCAGCTCCAGGACCTTCAGCTCCCGCTGCAGTGTCTCCCTCGCGTCCTCGCCTAACCCATCCCTGGTCTCCAAGCAGCGTTGGTAGGTCTGACTGTCAGACTCCGAGATGCTGAGCTGGCTGTCCAGCTGCTCCAGGAGACCGTCGGTACAGTCCTCGCACAGGGGGTGGTCCAGCCCTTCACCGGATAGGACGTCATAGAGGCCCGTCATGGCCCTCTGGATGCTGCTGAGGGTCCTCCCAGAGGCCAGCTTCCCGAGCAGGGTGAAGCTGTTGGGACCGTCCCCGGACAGCTCGCCATCACCAGGGATGGCCCAGCTGGAGGCACTGCCCTGCAGCTCCTCAAGGTCCGTCTCCACGCTGGAGGCAGAGCCTCCCTCCGGAGTGTCTCCGGGGTCCCTCTGAGCTGAGGGGAAGTTCGAAGCTGCAGGTTCTTGGCTGAGGTCAAGGCCCGAGGTCTCCGAGGACGGAGTCAGCTTCAGGGGCCGGCGGCAGAAATGGCAGATGAAGCGGATGGAGGCCATGGTGGAGGTCTTGACTTTCACCTTGACTCCCAACTTTCCCCTGGCTCCCGTGTTCCTCCTCCATTTATACTTGGTCAGGGCCTTCAGGGAGGGGAGTTTTAAAATGCATATCTCATCTCTCACCTTCCCGCCTCAAACCTGACCCTCCTTAGAGACCAGCCGGGGAGTCCTTCTCCAAGGATTAAAGCCAAGCATCTCCCTCTCCTGAACATGTTTAAGGCTTATCTGAAGAGTAATCTTTCTACACTTGATCTTAGCCGAAGGGCCCAGAGCTGAGTTTAGTTTTAGTTCCGAAAACTAAAATCTGGTCATGGTGCTTCCCTCCTGAAAACATTTAATGCCCTTATCTGACCTTAAGATAAGGCCTTCCCATCTTAACCCGATTCTGCCCACGTTTCAGGTTCTTCTCTCCTATTTCTTGTTTTTAACTTTTAAATTCCCTGGACACCTTCCACCTGATGGAATGGGACACTGAGGCTGGAGGTGGGTGCGTGTGGCAAGGATCATGGTGTACAGCGGGTGTGGCCTGGGTTAGGGGTCCGGGGTGGGGGTGGGGGGCCTCACGGGCAGGGCGGGCACGGAGACCATGAGCTTCTCAGCCTGGAAGCTGGCAATGCCCTTCTGCTAGCACACAGCCTCATTGATGGACACGGGGTACACAGTGGGCTCCCCTCCCATAGCACATCCTCAGCGCTGAACCTCTGGAAGGCGGATGTACCGGGCCCCAGCGGCTGGGAGCCTCGGTCCCTGGTTGAAGAGCTGGGTGGAGTCCGGAGCTGTGGCCACCAAGGCCCTCAACCTGGTGGGAAGGTCAGGGGCCAAGGCGGGGGGGCCCAGCTCCGGGACTGGGACCGGGAGGGAACAGGCAGGTGTTCCAGACACTTGGACGCTCCAGACCCCAGGTCCCTGACCCCGCCCATCATCTCTCCATGTTTCTCGACACCCTCACCCATGGGCTCCCCTGTGTTCCTGAAAACCAATTGCATTTCTCTCTCTCTTTTTTTTAAATTGATTTTTAGAGAGGAAGGGAGAGGGAGAAACATGAATGTGAGAGCAAAACATTGACTTCTGTCAATCACCCAGTGAAGCACACTAATCAGAGCCTTTATTTTTTTTTTCTAATACTGTATATTTTTGATTTCAGAGAAGAAGGGAGAGGAAGAGAGAGAGAAACATCAACGATGAGAGAGAATCATTGATCAGCTGCCTCCTGCATGCCCCCCACTGGGGATTGAGCCTGCAAACCAGGCATATGCCCTTGACTGGAATCGAACCCGGGACCCTTCAGTCCACAGGACTACGCTCTATCCACTGAGCTAAACCAGCTAGGGCTCACCAGAGCTTTTAACCTGCAGTTATTGACCGGGTGGAGCAGAGCAGAACATAAACACAGCAGGCCCAGCCGTTGTGGCTCCGTGGCTGAGCGTCGACCTAGGAACCAGAAGGTCACGGTTCCATTCCTGGTCAGGGCACATGCCCGGGTTGTGGGCTCCATCCAGAGTGTGGGGCGTGCAGGGGGCAGCTGATCAATGAATCTCTCATCAGTGATGTTTCTTTCTCTCCCTCTCCCTTCCTCTCTGAAATCAATAAAATATATTTTGAAAAAAACAAACAGAGACCTCAATTCCTCAACCACAGTCAGGGTGGGAAGCCATAGGCCTGTCAGTCCCAGTGTCCAGCAGAAGGCAGCGTGTCAGGCACCCGGTCCTGGAGGGGCAGGTGCTGTCCTGCGGGCTCACCGGGCTGTGGCCTGGGGCTAAGTCTAGGTGCATCGCTGGATCCCATGTCAGGGACATTGTTCTAGCAGGAAACTATTAAAAATATATTTTTTTATTGACTTCAGAGAGGAAGGGAGAGGGAGAGGAAGATGGAAACAGCAATGATGAGAGAGAATCATTGACCGGCTGCCTCCTGCACGCCCCACACTGGGGATCCAGCCTGCAACCGGGCATGTGCCCAGACTGGGAATCTAACTGTGACGTCCTGGTTCCTAGGTCAACGCTTATTTTCTTGTTAAAAAATTGAAGACCTGAACCTTGCCCCTTACCACCCCCTCTCCTCTTATCCCCACCCTGTTCTTTCCCTCTACAAAGCTTTATCCCATCACCTTACCATTGAGTCTTTGCTGCCATTCTGAATTTGTCCGGGTGGGGAAGGAAGAAGGAGGAAAGTACAGAGGACAGGGTTGTGCTGGGGAAGACGCAATGGCCTGGCTTTGCTGTGGGCAATTCTCTCATTCCTCTTCAATTAATTGCCGTGTCATTTATTTCCAAAGTTGTAAACTTGCTATATATTTTCAGTTTTACAATTGATCTGATAAGATACTTTAAAGCAAAAAAAAAAAAAAAATCCCTCTCATAGAAAAAAAACCCCACCAAAGTTGTTTTATTCCTTTATTTTGTTATTTTCCATCACCATTTATTCCCCCATACCCTCTTACAGCTCCCCCTCCCCTGCATGCAATCACCCACACTGTGGTGCATGTCCATGAATTCCCTTTATTTTGCTCAATCCCTCCACCCCTCTCACCCAACCCCATCAGAGCTGTCTGCCTGTTCTCTATGGGTCTGGTTCTATGGTTTGTTCTGTCTCTTAGCATAATGTTCAAATGCAGTTAATTGTGACGATACCTTAAGGAGACCCAGTCCAGACTCCACTTAAAATTTGTAAGCATGAGCTTGAGGGCCTCTGTCCACCCCTCCTCCATGTGCAGGTGGGTTCTGATGGAGTGGAATTCACGGGATCCTGGGTCCTCCATCAGGCCCTGCGCCACGTGGATCCTGTAGGGCATAAAGAGACTCGGCTCGCCCTTCTCGGCCTCCTCATTGAACTGCTGCATGCAGTCCAGGAAGGCCGCCATGGCCTGGTCAAACTTGCTGTCCACGAGGGAGCTCTTCCCGCCCGTGCAGAACAAGGGCAGGTCCACAGGGTCCTCGGTCAGCGACTGCAGGTAGGAGTGGTCTCCGCGGGGGATGAGCTGGTACCTCTGAAACTGCAGACCCACTGTGTGAGCCAGGCCCACGAGCAGCAAGGCCGCCTGCCCCCAGGCTGAGTTGATCTCCCCCCAGCTCACAGGGACAGTGGGGGTGCAGCCCAGCCTGAAGCTGTTGATGATGGCAATGGGGCCGTCGCAGCCGATCTCAAACGCGGCCTTGAAGGCGTTGGTTCTCTTCAGCCAGGCCAGCTGGGTCTGGGCGAACTGCAGCCGATCCTCCACGCTCCACAGCTCGTCCTGCAGTCCCAGCTGATGCTACAGCTCCAGCGTCTCTCTCTCTGCCCGGGCTGCCTGCAGGGCCACCGCTGTCCTGTCTCGGTTCTTCTCCACCTCCTCCAGCTCCTGCTGCCGCAGTCTCCCCCGCGTCCTCACCTAATCCATCCCTGGTCTCCAAACTGCCAGACCCTGAGATCCTGGCTGGGTGTCCTCCAGCTGCCGCAGGAGACAGAAAGCACAGGCCTGCACACGCGTTTGTCCTGCTCTTCATCGGATAGGATGTAACACCGGCCCCATCATGGCCCTCTCGACGGTCTGGCCGGAGACACTGCCCTGCAGCTCTTCACCGACCGTCTCCATCCTGGAGGCAGAGCCTTCCTCCGGAGTGGCTCCCGGCCCCCCCTGAGCTGAGGGCAAGTTCAAAGCTGCAGGCTCTGGGCTGAGGTCGATCGACAGCAGGAACCGGTGGCAGAATTGGCAGGTCAAGGAGCCGGTGGAGATCATGGAGTACATGGTGGAAGGCTGGGCTTGCAATGCTGATTCTGTTCGCTCTGGCTCCCGCGTTACTTCTCCATTTATACTCCGTGAGGGCCCTTAGGGGAGGGAGTTTTAAAATGCATATCTTAGGCCTCACTCTCCTGTATCCGCCAGGACCCTCCTTAGGTATTTGCATACCTCCCTGAGCTGTTTGAGTCAAGTGAGTCTTTCTTCCAGGAAAATATAATCATCTTCCCCTTTTTTAATATATATTTTATTGATTTTTTACAGAGAGGGATAGTTAGAAACATCGATGAGAGAGAAACATCGATCAGCTGCCTCCTGCACACCCCCCACTGGGGATGTGCCCACAACCAAGGTACATGCCCTTGGCCGGAATGAACCTGGGACCCTTCAGTCCGCAGGCCAATGCTCCATCCACTGAGCCACACCGGCTTCAGCTCCCTTCCTTTTTTTAAAAAAACATTTTTAAGGCAAATCTTAAGGTAATCTTTCTACACCTGATTTTAGCCAAAGGGCGCAGAAGAGATGAGCATATTCTTCCTAAAACTAAAATCTGATCATGGTACTTCCCTCCTTAAAACATTGAATCCTTATTGTACCTTAAGATAAGATCTTAATATCTTAACCTGATACTAAGGCCTCTGCCCATGTTTCCCACTTCTTTCCCCATTTCTTCTTCTTCTTTTAAACATATTTTTATTGACTTCAGAAAGGAAGGGAGAGGAGGAGACAGAAACATCAGTGATGAGAGAGAATCATTGATCGGCTGCGTCCTGCACAGTCCCCACTGGGGATCAAGCCTGCAACCCCGGCATGTGCCCTGACGGGGAATCTCACAGTGACCTCCTGGTTCCTAGGTGGACACTCAACCACTGAGCCACACCGGCTGGGCCACACTTTATTTTTTTGGTGAATCCTCACCTACGGATAGTTTTCTATTTCTTTTTAGAGTGGAAGGGAGAGGGAAAGAAAGAAACATTGATGTGGTAGAGACATTGATTGGTTGCCTCCGACAGGGCCCCAACCAGCGTTAGGGATCTGCCCTTAAGCGGAAACAAACCGGGGACCCTTCAGTAGAGGGGCCCACGCTCTATCCACTGAGCCAAACCGGCCAGGGCCGGAAACAGATTTTCTACTGGCCACCCTTCCCCCCCCCCCCTGGAAAAGTTTTATTGTTTCCATATGGTCTAATGCAGAGGACAGGGCTCCAGGTGGTTAAAAGAATGGGAACCTGTCGCTCAGTGGGTGGAAAGTCAGCCTTCGGACTGAAGGGTCCTGGGTTCGATTCCAATCAGGGCACATTCCTGGGTTGCAGGCTCCATCCCCAGTGTGGGGGTTGCAGGAGGCAACTGATCAATGATTCTCTACAATCACTGATGTTCCTCTCTCTCCCTCTCTCCTCCTCTGAAATAATTACAAATATATTTAAAAAAAAAAAAAAAAGATTAGCTAGTAGTTCAGGGAGAGGCGCCAATAAAGCCAGACTCTAGGGGGTGCAGAGGGGCCCCCAAAGGCCTCTGGGCCCCACAGGCTCCCGGTTGTGCCTGAGGGTGAGCCTGGGGGGAGGAACTGGCCCGGCCCAGCCTGGGGGCCCTGCGGAGGGGGCAGGTGGGGCCCATCTTCCCGATGAGCCTCCCCTCCTCGCCCGGAGGCGGCTCCGCAGGAAGTCCCGGGGCGGGTCTGCGGGCAGAACCGGGGCTGCGGCTCCCCAGGGCCTGGGTCAGCCCCTCTCCAGGCCCCGCGGCCTCCAGGGCGCCCTGAGGGTCCCCCTCCTGCCGGGGAGGCCCCTGTCCTGGGAGGAGGCGGCCAGGCGCCGGGTTCGGTCTCTGAGATGCTCAGCGCCCTGGGCTGCTCCCCCAGCTCGCGGAGGAGGCCCCGCCCTCAGAGCCCCCCCTTCCCCCGGGGGTGCCAACAGGAGCCCCCGAGAGAGGTGGGTGTGGGCGCAGAGGGGTGGCCCGGCGGGCGGCGGGGCCTCCACCGGGTGGAATAATGGGGTGACTGGGAGCTCGTGGCGGGGCGGCAGGGGGAGTTGGGGTGGAAGAAAGCGGGGTGCCTGCTGGTGTGGGAGGCGGGTGTGCAGGGGGAGACTGGGGGAGACGCGGAGGGGGTCGGGGCTGGGGAAGGGGCGTCCCTGGGTCTGTCCCTGAAACCCCTGAAGCCGGGACGCCCAGCACACTGGCCCCACCGGCCGCCCTTTGCTGCGGGTTCAACCCGAGTCTCCCCCTGGGTGAGCGGGTCAGTGATGCCTGTTAATCTCACTGAGCTTCCCTGCAGGCTCTTGTTTTCTCTTTAATTTTTTTTATTGATTAAGGTGTTACATATGTGTCCATATCCCCCCACCCCCTTGGACCCTCACCCCACTCCCATACATGCCCTCACCCCCCAGTGTCTTGCATCCATTGGTTATGGTCATATGCATGCATGCAAGTCCTTTGGTTGATCTCTTACCCCAAACCCCTTGCTCCCCAACAGTCCCAGCCTTCCCGCTGTAATTTGACAGTCTGTTCGATGCTTCTCTGCCTCTGCATCTATCTTTGTTCATCGGGTTATAATGTTCTTTATTTTCCTTAAATGAGTGAGATCATGTGATATTTATCTTTCTCTGCCTGGCTTATTTCCCTTAACATAATGCTCTCCAGGTCCATCCATGCTGTTGCAAATGATAAGAATTCCTTCTTTTTCATCGCAGCGTAGTATTCCATTGTGTAGATGTACCATAATTTTCTAATCCACTCATCTGCTGATTGGCACTTAGGCTGTTTTCAAATCTTAGCTATTGTAAATTGTGCTGCTATGAACATAGGGGTGCATATATCCTTTCTGATTGGTGTTTCTAGTTTCTTGGGATATAGTCCTAGAAGTGGGATCACTGGGTCAAATGGGGGTTCCATTTTCGCCTGCAGACTCCTACCGGGTCCTGTCTGAGGGCTCAGTCACTGGGAGGTGGGAAGACAGGGAGTAGGTTAAGGTGAAGGGAGGTTGACAACTAGTCAAGAGTCCCTCTAGCCCCGTGACCTCGCTGTACCCCCAGATTGATAAACACGGGGATCCTCCTCTACAAGGTGACAGCAGAGCCCCTCCCCCCTCGCAGGCAATCAGTGTCCCAGGATCTGTCTAGTGCGCCTGAGAGTCAGCTCCCCTGGTCACTGGGTGATGGGTCAGCTGCTAAACGTCATGGGTGTTTGCTAGGATTTAGCAGTGAGGATGGCACAGCGCCTTGCAGGGGTACGCGGTACCCCTGAGATACAGCTCTGGGGTCTGTGGGCAGGGTGCTGGGTTTCCTCACCCTGATGCCCCCAGAGGGCTTGGGGAGCAACAGAATAAAAGCTTTCTTTTCTCTTTCCTTTCCTTTCCTTTCCTTTCCTTCTTTCTTTCCATGTTTTTATTGATTTCGGGGAGGAAGGGAGAGGGAGAGAGAGAGAAGCATTAGTGATGGGAGAGAAGAATTGATCAGCTGCCTCTTGCATGCTCCCCATGGGGGATGAAGCCCACAACCCCAGCATGTGCCCTGACGGTGACTCTAACAGTGACCTTCTGGTTCATAGGTTGACACAACTACTGACAACAGAAGCTCGGCCACACTTTAGTTTTTTGGTGAATCCTCACTCAATATTTTTCCATTTATTTTTAGAGCGGAAAGGAGAGGGGAAGACAGAAACATGGATGTGATGGAGACACCTTGATTGGTCGCCTCCTGTTTGCGCCCCAACCAGCGCCAGGGATCCAGCAACTGAGGTTTGTGCCCTTGATCCAATCGACCCTGGAACCCTTTAGTGCATGGGCCCACCCTCTATCCACTGAACCACACCGGCCAGGGCCGGAAACAGATTTTCTGCTGGCCACCCTTTTTCCCCTGGAAAAAGTTTTATTGTTTCCATTTGGTCTAATGCGCGGGAGAGGGCTCCAGGTGATTGAAAGAATGGGAACCCGTGGCCGGTTAGACTCTGTGGGTGGAAAGTCAGCCTGTGGACTGAAGGGTCCTGGGTTCGATTTCCAGTTGGGGCACATGCCTGGGGTGTGGACTTGATCCCCAGTTTGGGGCGTGCAGGAGGCAGCCAATAGATGATTCTGTCTCATCACTGATGTTTCTATCTCTCTCTCTCCCTCTCCCTTCCTCTCTGAAAACAATACAAATATATTTTTTAAAAATAAAAAAGGAATAGCTAGTAGTTTCGGGGAGAGGCTCCGGCAAAGCCAGACTCTAGGGGGTGCAGAGGGGCCCCCAAAGGTCTCTGGGCTCCACAGGCTCCCGGTTGTGCCTGAGGGGGGCCTGGGGGGAGGAACTGGCCCGGCCCAGCCTGGGGGCCCTGCGGAGGGGGCAGGTGGGGCCCATCTTCCCGATGAGCCTCCCCTCCTCGCCCGGAGGCGGCTCCGCAGGAAGTCCCGGGGCGGGTCTGCGGGCAGAACCGGGGCTGCGGCTCCCCAGGGCCTGGGTCAGCCCCTCTCCAGGCCCCGCGGCCTCCAGGGCGCCCTGAGGGTCCCCCTCCTGCCGGGGAGGCCCCTGTCCTGGGAGGAGGCGGCCAGGCGCCGGGTTCGGTCTCTGAGATGCTCAGCGCCCTGGGCTGCTCCCCCAGCTCGCGGAGGAGGCGCCGCCCTCAGAGCCCCCCCCCCCCCGGGGGGTGCCAACAGGAGCCCCGAGAGAGGTGGGTGTGGGCGCAGAGGGGTGGCCTGGCGGGCGGCAGGGCCTCCACCGGGTGGAATAATGGGGTGACTGGGGGCTGTGGCGGGGCGGCAGGGGGAGTTGGGGTGGAAGAAAGCGGGGTGCCTGCTGGTGTGGGAGGCGGGTGTGCAGGGGGAGACTGGGGAGACCCGGAGGGGGTCGGGGCTGGGGAAGGGGCGTCCCTGGGTCTGTCCCTGAAACCCCTGAAGCCGGACCGCCCAGCGCACTGGCCCCACCGGCCGCCCTTTGCTGCGGGTTCAACCCCAGTCTCCCCCCGGGTGAGCGGGTCAGTGATGCCTGTTAATCTCACTGAGCTTGCCTGCAGGCTCTTTTTTCCCAAATTTTTTTATTGATAAAGGTATTACATATGTGTCCATACCCCCCCCCATTGGCCCCTCACCCCAATCCCATACATGCCCTCACCCCCCAGTGTCTGTGTCCATTGGTTGTGCTTATATGCATGCATACATCATTGTTCATCAGGTTATAATGTTCTTTATTATCCATCAATGAGTGAGATCATGTGATATTTATCTTTCTCTGCCTGGCTTATTTCACTTAGCATAATGCTCTCTTGGGATATATTCCTAGAAGTGCGATTATTGGGTCAAATGGGAGTTCCATTTTCGCCTGCAGACTCCTTCCAGGTCCTGTCTGAGCGCTCAGTCACTAGGACGTGGGAAGACAGGGAGTAGGTTAAGGTGACAACTAGTCAAGAGTCCCTCTAGCCCGTGACCTCGCTGATACCCCCAGATTGATAAACACTGGGATCCTCCTCTACAAGGTGACCGCAGAGCCCCTACCCCCTCGCAGGCAATCAGTGTGCCCAGGATCTGTCTAGTGGGCCAGAGAGTCAGCTCCCCTGGTCACTGGGTGATGGTTCAGCTGCTGAAAGTCACCAGTGTTTGCTAGGATTTAGCAATAAGGATGGCACAGCGCTTTGCAGGGGTACGCGGTACCCCTGAGATACAGCTCTGGGGTCTGTGGGCAGGGTGCTGCGTTTCCTCACCTGGACACCCCCAGAGGGCTTGTGGAGCAGCAGCATAAGGAGCTGCTTTCTTTCCCATATTTTTATTGATTTCAGAGAGGAAGGCAGAGGGAGAGAGGGAGAGAAACATCAATGTTGAAACAGCATCATTGATTGACTGCCTCCTGCAGGTACCTCCCAGGTTTGGAGCCCACAACCGGGGGATATGCCCTCCCTGGCTGGGAATTAAACCCTGACCTCTTGGTCCATAGGTCGATGCCCAACCACTGAACCACACTGGCCGGGCAGGAGCTGCTTTCAATGTTACCATCAGCTCCGAGTCCTGATTCATGGCTGGGAGGAGACCAGCAAAGTAAGCTCTACTGACGGCTGAGCCTCATGTTAATCCCCTCCACTAATTGCTCGCCATGCCTGCCTTTGTCTGTGAACCAGCCCAGAGGACACCAAGGGGACACAGCTGTGCAGGGAGTGGGGCTTGTTTGACTCCAGTTACCTGGCAATTGAGCGGTGCCTCCAGGACCAGCCAGCAGCCAGCTGGGAGCCCTCCTGTGATGAAGGAGTGGGTGGAACTGGGGTGTTGCTCTCAGTTGGAAATGAATCCCTTCTTTCTGGGGAGTTCCCCTCTAGTTCTTCTTTTTTTCCCCCCACTTCTATTTATTTATTTTATTGCTTTAAGAATTACAGAGAGTAGTACATATGTCTCCTTTTTCTCCCCATTGACCTTCTCCTGGTCTTCCCTACGCCCCGGTGTCTCGTGTCCATTGATGTCCTTATATGCATGCATACAAGTCCTATGGGGGGGCTCGTGGCGGTGCGGCAGGAGGGAGTTGGGGTGGAAGAAAGCGGGGTGCTGGCTGGTGTGGGAGGCGGGTGTGCAGGGGGAGACTGGGGAGACCCGGAGGGGGTCGGGGCTGGGGAAGGGGCGTCCCTGGGTCTGTCCAAGAAACCCCTGAGCCCGGGACCGCCCAGCGCACTGGCCCCCCCGGCCGCCCTTTACTGCGGGTTCAACCCGAGTCTCCCCTGGGTGAGCGGGTCAGTGATGCCTGTTAATCTCACTGAGCTTCCCTGCAGGCGCTTTTTTCCAATTTTTTTTTATTGATTAAGGTATTACACATGTGTCCATATCCCCCATTGCCTCCCCCACCCCACTCCCATACATGCCCTCACACCCCCACCTTCCCTCCCCCCCCCCCCCGGCCCACCACAGTGTTTTGCATCCTTTGGTTTTGCTTATATTCTGCATACAAGTCCTTTGGTTGATCTCTTATCTCCCCCAACCCTCCCCAGCCTTCCCGCTGTAATTTGACAGTCTGTTCAATGCTGCTCTGCTTCTCTACCTATCTTTCTTCATCAGGTTATAATGTTCTTTATTTTCCATCAATGAGTGAGATCATGTGATATTTGTCTTTCTCTGACTAGCTTATTTCACTTAGCATAATGCTCTCCAGGTCCATCCATGCTGCTGCAAATGGTAAGAATTCCTTCTTTTTTACTGCAGCGTAGTATTCCATTGTGTAGATGTACCACAGTTTTCTAATCCACTCATCTGCTGATGGGCACTTAGGCTGTTTCCAAATCTCAGCTGTTGTAAATTGTGCTGCTGTGAACATAGGGGTGCATATGTCCTTTCTGATTGGTCTTTCTAGTTTCTTGGGATATATTCCTAGAAGTGGGATCACTGGGTCAAATGGGAGTTCCATTTTCCCCTGCAGACTCCCACCGGGTCCTGTCTGAGCGCTCAGTCACTGGGAGGTGGGAAGACAGGGAGTAGGTTAAGGTGAAGGGGGGACAACTAGTCAAGAGTCCCTCTAGCCCGTGACCTCGCTGATACCCCCAGATTGATAAACACGGGGATCCTCCTCTACAAAGTGACAGCAGAGCCCCTCCCCCCTCCCAGGCAATCAGTGTCCCAGGATCTGTCTAGTGCGCCCGAGAGTCAGCTCCCCTGGTCACTGGGTGATGGGTCAGCTGCTAAACGTCATTGGTGTTTGCTAGGATTTAGCAATGAGGATGGCACAGCGCCTTACAGGGGTACGCGGTACCCCTGAGATACAGCTCTGGGGTCTGTGGGCAGGGTGCTGGGTTTCCTCACCTGGACACCCCCAGAGGGCTTGGGGAGCAGCAGAATAAGGAGCTTGTTCTTTCCTTCCTTCCTTCCTTCCTTCCTTCCTTCCTTCCTTCCTTCCTTCCTTCCTTCCTTTCCTTCCTTCTTTCTTTCTTCCTTTCGTAATATATTTTTATTGATTTCAAAGAGGAAGGGAGAGGTAGAAACATCAATGTTGAAACAGAATCATTGATTGACTGCCTCCTGCAAGTCCCATCCTGGGGTTTGAGCCCAACCCGGGGATATGCCCTGGCTGGGAATTGAACCCTGACCTCTTGGTCCATAGGTCGATGCCCAACCACGGAGCCACACCGGCCGGGCAGGAGCTGCTTTCAGTGTTGCCATCAGCTCCGAGTCCTGATTCATCGCTGGGAGGAGACCAGCAAAGTAAGCTCTACTGACGGCTGAGCCTCATGGTAATCCCCTCCACTAATTCCTCGCCATGCCTGCCTTTGTCTGTGAACCAGCCCAGAGGAAAGCTGTCTGGAGCTCCAAGGGGACACAGCTGTGCGGGGAGTGGGGCTTGTTTGACTCTGGTTACCTGGCAATTGAGCGGTGCCTCCAGGACCAGCCAGCAGCCAGCTGGGGGCCCTCCTGTGAGGAAGGAGTGGGTGGAACTGGGTGTTGCTCTCAGTTGGCAATGAATCCCTTCTTCTTTCTGGGGAGTTCCCCTCTAGTTCTTTTTTCTCCCACTTTTATTTATTTATTTGTTTGTTTATTTATTTATTTATTTTATTGCTTAAAGAATTACAGAGAGTAGTACATATGTCTCCTTTTTCTCTCCATTGACCTTCTCCTGGTCTTCCCTACGCCCCGGTGTCTCGTGTCCATTGTTGTGCTTATATGTATGCATACAAGTCCTTTGGTTGATCTCTTTCTCCCCTCCCCAACACTCCCCAGCCTTCCCGCTGTAATTTGACAGTCTGTTCAATGCTGCTCTGCCTCTGTATCTATCTTTGTTCATCAGGTTATAATGTTCTTTATTTTCCATCAATGAGTGAGATCATGTGGTATTTTTCTTTCATTGCCTGGCTTATTTCACTTAGCATAATGCTCTCCAGGTCCATCCATGCAGCTGCCAATGGTAAGAATTCCTTTTTTACTGCATCGTATTATTCCATGGTGTAGATGTACCACAGTTTTCTAATCCACTCATCTGCTGATGGGCACTTAGGCTGTTTCCAAATCTCAGCTGCTGTAAATTGTGCTTCTGTGAACATAGGGGTGCATATGTCCTTTCTGATTGGTCTTTCTAGTTTCTTGGGATATAGTCCTAGAAGTGGGATTACTGGGTCAAATGGGAGTTCCATTTTCCCCTGCAGACTCCTACCGGGTCCTGTCTGAGCGCTCAGTCACTGGGAGGTGGGAAGACAGGGAGTAGGTTAAGGTGGTGAAGGGAGGTTGACAACTAGTCAAGAGTCCCTCTAGCCCCGTGACCTGGTTGATATCCCCCCAGATTGATAAACACGGGGATCCTCCTCTACAGGGTGACAGCAGAGCCACTACCCCCTCACAGGCAATCAGTGTCCCCAGGATCTGTCTAGACTAGTGGTCGGCAAACTCATTAGTCCACAGAGCGAAATATCAACAGTACAACGATTGAAATTTCTTTTGAGAGCCAAATTTTTTAAACTTAAATTCTTCTAACGCCACTTCTTCAAAATACACTCGCCCAGGCCGTGGTATTTTGTGGAAGAGCCACACTCAATGGGCCAAAGAGCCGCATGTGGCTCTCGAGCCCAGGTTTGCAGACCATGGGTCTAGTGCGCCAGAGAGTCAATTCCACTGGTCACTGTGTGATGGGTCAGCTGCTAAAAGTCATGGGTGTTTGCTAGGAATTAGCAATAAGGATGGCACAGCGCCTTTCAAGGGTATGCGATACACCTGAGACAGTGGTCGGCAAACTGCGGCTCGAGAGCCACACGCGGCTTTTTGGCCCCTTGAGTGTGGCTCTTCCACAAAATACCACGGCCTTGGCGAGTGTATTTTGAAGAAGTGGCGTTAGAAGAATTTAAGTTTAAAAAACTTGGCTCTCAAAAGAAATTTCAATCATTGTACTGTTGATATTTCGCTCTGTTGACTAATGAGTTTGCGAACCACTGCCCTGAGATACCAGCTCTGGGGTCTGTGGGCAGGATGCTGCCTTTCCTCACCCTGACACCCCAGAGGGCTTGGGGAGCAGCAAAATAAGGAGCACCTTCCTTCCTTCCTTCCTTCCTTCCTTCCTTCCTTCCTTCCTTCCTTCCTTCCTTCCTTCCTTCCTTTAAAAAGGCACAAGCCCACAATCCCAGCATGTGCCTTTTTTAAAACATTTCTTTATTGATTAATGCATTACATATGTGTCCTTACTCTCCCCGCCCCCTACTCATGTCCTCACCCCCCTGTTGTCTGGGTCCAGTGGTTAGGCTTCTATGCATGCACACAAGTCCTTTGGCTGATCTCTCCCCTCAGCCTGTGCCTTGACCGTGAATCTAGCAGTAACCTGATTCATAGGTTGCCACAACCACTGAGCCACATGGGCTGGGCAACACCTTAGTTTTTTGATTAATCCTCACTGGATAGTTTTGCATTTATTTTTAGAGAGCGGAAGGAGAGGGAAAGAGAGAGAAACATCCATGTGATAGAGACACATTGATTGGTCGCCTCCTGTATGCTCCCCAACCAGCACCAGGGATCCAGCAACTGAGGTTTGTACCCTTGATGGAATCAACCCTGGGACCCTTCAGTGTATGGGCCCACACTCTATCCACTGAGCCACACCGGCCAGGGCCGGAAACAAACTTTCTGCTGGCCACCCATTTTCCCCTGGAAAAAGTTTTATTGTTTCCATTTGGTCTAATGCGCGGGAGAGGGCTCCAGGTGATTAAAAGAATGGGAACCCGTGGCCGGTTTGGCTCAGTGGGTGGAACATCAGCCTGTGGACTGAAGGGTTCTGGGTTTGATTCCCAGTCAGGGCACGTGCCTGCATTGAGGGCTCCATCCCCAGTGTGGGGTGTGCAGGAGGCAGCCCATCAATGATTCTGTCTCATCACTGATGTTTCTATCTCTCCCTCTCTCTTCCTCTCTGAAATAATTACAAATATATTTTTTAAAAAATAAAAAAGGAATAGCTAGTAGTTTCAGGGAGAGGCTCCTGCAAAGCCAGACTCTAGGGGGTGCAGGGGGGTCCCCAAAGGCCTCTGGGCTCCACAGGCTCCCGGTTGTGCCTGAGGGGGGCCTGGGGGGAGGAACTGGCCCGGCCCAGCCTGGGGGCCTGCGGAGGGGGCAGGTGGGGCCCATCTTCCCGATGAGCCTCCCCTCCTCGCCCGGAGGCGGCCCCGCAGGAAGTCCCGGGGCAGGTCTGTGGGCAGAACCGGGGCTGCGGCTCCCCAGGGCCTGGGTCAGCCCCTCTCCGGGCCCCGCGGCCTCCAGGGCGCCCTGAGGGTCCCCCTCCTGCCAGGGAGGCCCCTGTCCTGGGAGGAGGCGGCCAGGCGCCGGGTTCGGTCTCTGAGATGCTCAGCGCCCTGGGCTGCTCCCCCAGCTCGCGGAGGAGGCGCCCCGACCTCAGAGCCCCCCCCCGGGGGTGCCAACAGGAGCCCCGAGAGAGGTGGGTGTGGGGCGCCGAGGGGTGGCCCGGCGGGCGGCGGGGCCTCCACCGGGTGGAATAATGGGGTGACTGGGAGCTCGTGGCGGGGCGGCAGGGGGAGTTGGGGTGGAAGAAAGCGGGGTGCTGGCTGGTGTGGGAGGCGGGTGTGCAGGGGGAGACTGGGGGAGACCCGGAGGGGGTCGGGGCTGGGGAAGGGGCGTCCCTGGGTCTGTCCCTGAAACCCCTGAAGCCGGGACGCCCAGCACACTGGCCCCCCCGGCCGCCCTTTGCTGCGGGTTCAACCCGAGTCTCCCCTGGGTGAGCGGGTCAGTGATGCCTGTTAATCTCACTGAGTTTCCCTGCAGGCTCTTTTTTTCCCCAAATTTTTTTATTGATTAAGGTGTTACATATGTGTCCATATCCCCCATTGCCTCCCCTACCCCACTCCCATACATGCCCTCACCCCCCAGTGTCTGTGTCCATTGGTTGTGCTTATATGCATGCATACATCATTGTTCATCAGGTTATAATGTTCTTTATTATCCATCAATGAGTGAGATCATGTGATATTTATCTTTCTCTGCCTGGCTTATTTCACTTAGCATAATGCTCTCTTGGGATATAGTCCTAGAAGTGGAATCACTGGGTCAAATGGGAGTTCCATTTTCGCCTGCAGACTCCTACCGGGTCCTGTCTGAGCGCTCAGTCACTAGGACTTGGGAAGACAGGGAGTAGGTTAAGGTGAAGGGGGGACAACTAGTCAAGAGTCCCTCTAGCCCGTGACCTCGCTGATACCCCCAGATTGATAAATACTGGGATCCTCCTCTACAAGGTGACAGCAGAGCCACTACCCCCTCCCAGGCAATCAGTGTCCCAGGATCTGTCTAGTGCGCCGAGAGTCAGCTCCACTGGTCACTGGGTGATGGGTCAGCTGCTAAAAGTCACCGGTGTTGGCTAGAATTTAGCAATGAGGATGGCACAGCGCCTTGCAGGGGTACGCGGTACCCCTGAGATACAGCTCTGGGGTCTGTGGGCAGGGTGCCTCGTTTCCTCACCTGGACACCCCCTGAGGGCTTGGGGAGCCGCAGCATAAGGAGCTGCTTTCTTTCCCATATTTTTATTGATTTCAGAGAGGAAGGGAGAGGGAGAGAGGGAGAGAAACATCAATGTTGAAACAGCAGCATTGATTGACTGCCTCCTGCAGGTACCTCCCAGGTTTGGAGCCCACAACCGGGGGATATGCCCTCCCTGGCTGGGAATTGAACCCTGACCTCTTGGTTCATAGGTCGATGCCCAACCACTGAGCCACACCGGCCGGGCAGGAGCTGCTTTCAATGTTACCATCAGCTCCGAGTCCTGATTCATGGCTGGGAGGAGACCAGCAAAGTAAGCTCTCCTCATGGCTTAGCCTCATGTTAATCCCCTCCACTAATTGCTCGCCATGCCTGCCTTTGTCTGTGAACCAGCCCAGAGGAAAGCTGTCTGGAGCACCAAGGGGACACAGCTGTGCGGGGAGTGGGGCTTGTTTGACTCCGGTTACCTGGCAATTGAGCGGTGCCTCCAGGACCAGCCAGCAGCCAGCTGGGGGCCCTCCTGTGAGGGAGGAGTGGGTGGAACTGGGTGTTGCTCTCAGTTGGCAATGAATCCCTTCTTTCTGGGGAGTTCCCCTCTAGTTCTTTTCTCCCTCCCCCCCCCCACTTTTATTTATTTATTTTTAAATTTTATTTTATTGCTCAAAGAATTACAGAGAGTAGTACATATGTTTCCTTTTTCTCCCCATTGACCTTCCCCTTGTCTCCCCTACCCCCCAGTATCTTGTGTCCATTGGTTATGCTTACATGCATGCATACAAGGGGACACAGCTGTGCGGGGAGTGGGGCTTGTTTGACTCCGGTTATCTTACCGGGATTGATTGATCTCTTACCTCCCCCCAACCCTCCCCAGCCTTCCCACTGTAATTTACCAGTCTGTTCAATGCTTCTCTGCCTCTGTATCTATCTTTGTTCATCAGGTTATAATGTTCTTTATTATCCATAAATGAGTGAGATCATGTGGTATTTTTCTTTCATTGACTGGCTTATTTCACTTAGCATAATGCTCTTCAGTTCTATCCATGCTGTTGCAAATGGTAAGAATTCCTTCTTTTTTACAGCAGCGCGTAGTAGTCCATTGTGTAGATGTATCACAGTTTTCTAATCTATTCACCTGCTGATGGGCATTTAGGCTGTTTCCAAATCTTAGCTATGATAAATTGTGCTGCTATGAACATAGGGGGGCATATATCTGAAAGATCAGACAGAGGCCGAAAACCAGGACTGCAGGGTTTATTAGAGGAGAAGGACCTGCTCAGCTGTCTCGCAAGGGAGAACAGCAACATGTGCAAAGGTGAACACGCCTTTCGAGGGGAGGAATGGGAAGGAATGGGGGCTTAGTGTACTCAGCACGCGCTGATTGGTGGCTTAATGTATGGTCCATATAAGGTGCCTGGTTAGGTACTCAGGTGTGTCCAGGCCGCAGGTGCAGGTTACGTTATACTCTGCCCACCAGTTGGGGGAAGGGAGGATCCATCATTCCAGGCTTTTGGTAATAGTAAAAAATTGAGAGTCGGGGTAAGGTCAGGGGGCATAGCTACTTCCTGCTGAGAGGGGACGTCGTCAGGGGCATCTACCCGGGGTCTTAAGGATTCTGGTGACATACGTGTCCCTAGGTTCTGAATTCAAGGCCAGGTAGATCTCTCCCACCTTCTGGTTGGCGAACCCCTGCACTCTGTTCTGCAAAAAACTATTGAAATAGCGCATGAGACAGGGGCCAAAGAGCAAAATTAAAAGAATAAATACCAGTGGGCCTAATAGTGGGAGGAGCCATGGGGTAAGTGAGCCAAAGATGGCATTCCCCCCCTTCTAGCTGGTTACGTCGTCTTTGGTCAATCCTGCCCCGGAGGGATTTAATGTGGTCTTTGACAGTTCCGGATTCATTGACAAAGTAGCAGCATTCTTCCCCAAGAAAGACACAGGTACCCCCTTTTTCTGCTGTCAAGAGATCTAAAGGGCGCCGGTTCTGTAGGGCTAGCGCTGCTAAGGAGTCTACCCGCCTTTGAAGGGATTCCAGGGAATTGCTAATGATGGAGATATCTTCTGAAAATTCCGCAGACAGTTTGTGGTAGAAATGAACAGAGGAGGAAATGCGTCCTACTCCTTTCCCTACTGCAGCGAGGACTCCCGTGCCCCCTAAGAGGGGTACAGGGCCGCCCTTTTGTGGCGAGGCCTGGGAAGACCAAGAGAGGATTCGAGTTCTCCCTCTGTTCTGATAGAAAGATTGGGGGTTAGGAAGACGTAAAGGCAGAGCGTGTGTGAGGTCCTGGGGGACACAGGTGGAGGCTGTAGTCCCAGAGGAAAAAATACCCGGTGGGGGGCAGGCTAAGGGAGGGGGTAAATTTGTATATTGTGCACAGTAGTAAGGTGCAGGGGTAGTTGAGGTAGCGGTTTGAGAGGTATTTGTTAAACAGGTAGTGTTTTCCGTGCTGGACGAGGGGTGCAGCAGCATGATTTCCCCAAGAGACTGGTTGGTGAAGTCTCGAGAGCGATCCTGTTGAGTCACTTGGGAGGTGAAAGCTGGGCCTGAGGCTGCCACAGTGTCACTTGTCTGGTTTTGCTGCTTTTCTGGGCCTGGAGCTGAAAGACAACTGAGACCCAGATGTTATTTTTAGGGGGGAAAAGAGTAGGGGTCTCAGTTGCCTCACTAGTGATACGAAAGGGGAGAATAGGTTACCCTGGGGGTGAGGTTCTTGTTTTCCCAGTTTTCCTCCTTGCTGGGCATCTACATGTTTCTTGTAGGTCCTGAGACAGGGTTTCAAAACAGGTAGAGCAGTGGTTAAGCTCCCTGTGGCAGTTCCAACCCCTGTTATGATGCCAAGGGTTATGAGGAGAGGGATGATCTGGACTCCCCTTTTGTGTCAGATATGATGGCAGTGGTCGGCAAACTCCTCTTTTGTGTCAGATATGACGGCAGTGGTCAGCAAACCGCGGCTTGCGAGCCACATGCGGCTCGCGAGCCGCGGTTTGCCGCTCTGTTGACTAATGAGTTTGCCGACCACTGGGATAGGGGCTTAATCACAAGGAACAACAACAGCCTGTAATTATGGGAATCGAGAGTCTAGGTCAGTGGTCGGCAAACTCATTAGTCAACAGAGCGGCAAACCGCGGCTCGCGCGCCGCATGTGGCTCGCCAGCCACAGTTTGCCGACCACTGGGTTACGGGGACAGGTAAAGACTGGTTATTGGGGGCTGCATCTACATTGGGTGAGAGGTAGATGAGAGTACAGGTTCCTGTCCAGCTGATGGGGAGACAGATGTATGTGTGTTCCCCACAGAGGAAGAAAAATCCCTGATCACGGAGACAAGCTGATAGGTGTCAGGAGAAGAGGTGGACTAATTGGTATGAGATTCCCTTTCCCAGTTCCATGCTCCGAGCTGAGAGGGTCGTCGCCATGGCGCTACCAATAAGGGGTGACAGATGAGTGACTGAGATTGCGTTGCAGTGAGAGTGGGAGGGAACGTTAGAATGGGCTGTTCTCTAAGGGAAAAGAGAACGGGAAGGAAAGGAGCAGTGGAAGATGAGGCTGGAGAAAAGGCAGGGGGAGGAGGGAGCAGGCCCTGAAAGCTTGTTCTCAGGCCTCTACCCGCTTGGGTTTAAAACTGCCACATTTTTCCTAGAGATAAAGATCTCAGTTTCTGATAATAGCCGGACTGTTAAGTAAGCCTGTGCCAGTCCAGGAAGTTGTTCCTTTGGGAAGGGTGGAGTGGCGGAGGGGTGGGGTGAGAAGGCCCTGCGGTGAGAGCAGTCTTCAGAGCATTAAAGGGGTGAGAGCGTTGGCCTTGGGATCTAAAGGCTCCGTGAGGGGGTCCCTTCGCCATGTCATGTCATAGAGGAACTTGGCAAGAAGACTAGAGTGAACCTGGAAGCGAGAGTACCCAGTGAGCCTGAGAAAGGAGAAAATTTCTTGTTCAGAGGAAGGGACCGTCTTAGAGGAGATAAGGAGATAAGGCGTTTACAGTCCAAGGAATGGCTCGGCCTTTTGGGGTGAGAGAGTGAAACTGAGGTGGGTGACTGTGGTTTGGGACAACTGGGCTTTATGAGGGGATGCATAGTAGGCCTGGCCGGGCATCGAGGTAGAATGAGAAAAGAGTGAATGGGGGAATTTAGTAAGATGCAGTGTAGACGTGAGGTGGCTAATGGCTGTGAGACTGATCTGTCAACCCCCATAATAGAGACTGAGGAGGGGACAAGGGTCCCAGCGAATTCGGAGAGGGCAGAATAAGTGGCCCCAGTGTCGATTAAAAGGAGATCAGCTTACCTGCCACCACAGTCGTTCCCCGAGGCTCTGTCCTGGTGATGTAAGTCTGTGGGGCCCTGTCGGGGCCTGGGCAGCTTCTTTGGTGGCCAGTCCCAGGAGGTCTGGGAGCTCCAAACCGGATCCAGAGGGCGGCCATGCTGGACTGGCTGAGGCCAGACCCGGAGGGGCCAGACGACAGTCTGATTTCCAGTGGCTTCCCTTCCGCACCTGGGGCAGGGCCCAGGCGGGGGTCTCGGGTTTGAGCAGGACTTGGCTCAGTTCCTTCCTTGTTGCATTTGAAGCATGGGCCCGGAGGAGGCTTAGCCCCTGACTTACCTGCAGTTGGAGGACCGGCACTCCGTTTGGGGTTCGTGAGAGCAGTGGCTAGGAGCTGGAAGGCCTCCTACTGGGCCTCAGCCTTGGCCTGATTCTCGCCTTTGGTTTTGGATTTGGTTCTCCTTGTCTCTATTAAAGACCTTAAAGGTCAGGTTAACGAGGTCCTTTTGAGGGGTTTGTGGACCTGCATCTATTTTTTGAAGTTTGCGGCGTATGTCGGGCAGTAAAGGTGGTCAGGTCAGTGGGAAAAGAAACCTGAGATGCCTCTCAATCTGTGAGGCTGGACGTAGAGAACGGGACGTGGATTCAGAATATGCCCTAGTTCCTGCCGCCTCCCTCAGGGGTAGAGTGGACGTGGGAATAGAAGGGGCTGTTGAGGAAGGCAGTCTTTGGGCCTGAGAATGAGTGTTAGATGGGAAAGGCTGTTTTGGAGCTCACGTTCTAAGGATTTGGGCTCAGGGGCTGGGGAGAAGGCAGCTTCTGGTTAAGAGGGTGTGAAGAGAAAGAGCGGAGGTGTTTTTCAATTTGAGAAAGGTCAGCGAGTGAGAAAGGAATGGGATGAAAGGTCAGAGAGTGAGAAAGGAATGGGATGAAAGGTCAGAGAGTGAGAAAGGAATGCCAGCCACCTGTGAATTGGGAGCAGAGATTCAATGGTGGAGAGCACAGGAAGGCGGGAGGTTAGAGTTCGCAGAGGGTAGAGCGTGGGGAGCGCATTCTGCGGCAGGGTTGTAAGGGGGACGGGGGTGGGCAAGGTGGAGAGGAATGATCTGGGTCGAAAGAGTCAGAAGACAGAGAAAGGGGTTTGAGGGGGTGAAGAGGACTTTGCGAGGAGGATCTGATGAGTGGAACATGAGGAGTAAAGCAAGGGGCGAGGTGGTGGTGGGGGGGGGAACGGGGGAAGAGAAAGCCTGTTTGTAGGAATCTCTGAGGCCTCCCTGTCCGGTGGCAAAATTATCTCGGTCTTGGAGGATATTGGAATTGAAAGTGCCGTTTAGAGACATTATTGTGGCCAGGTAGAGCTTCTTTGGTTTGATGTAGCCAGAGAGGCCAACGGTTGAGAGATTGGCGAGGAGACACCCTAAGGGTGTGTTTCGAGGGGGTTTGGACTGAGAGGTCCCCGTGACCGGAGGGAAGGGCCACTGGGAAGTTGGGGAGGAAAGAAGGAGGGTCCTCCTTTTTCCTCAGCCAACCTGTAGAGAGAGAGAGACGAGAAAAGGTTCCGAAGTCGTCACCCGAGACCTTTCCCGTGGAGTAGAGCAGAGTTTCCCGGCCAGGCGCCTGGGCTTTTGTAGGATGTAGGATGTGTAGCCAAGTAGATGGGAAACTCTGAGGCCCTTCCAGGTCAAGGGAACGATGTGGGGTGGGGGGTGGGGGTGGTGTTGGGAAAGTTCCTGAAGCCTACCGGTGAGAAGGAAGCGACGAGATCTCCACATGTCCTGGCACGGCAGGGTTTGAGAGGTGCCCGGAGCGGGCCAATCCACTCAGAACCATGCCACCGAGCAGAGCCAGAGCAGGAGTCAGAAGCTTGGGGCTAGGTTCGAGGATCGTCCACGCTCCCGTGCACCTCTCCCAGACTTTGGCACCAAATGAAAGATCAGACAGAGGGCAAAAACCAGGACTACAGGCTTTATTAGAGGAGAAGGACCCTGCCGGGCTGTCTCGCAAGGGGAGAGAGCACACGTGCAGAGGTGAACACGCCTTTTGAGGGGAGGAATGGGAAGGGATGGGGCTTAGGGTACTCAGCACACGCTGATTGGTGGCTTCATATAAGGCACATGATTAGGCACTTAGGTACTTAGGAATCAAGGGTTTAAGGTATTTGGCAGGTGCTGATTGGCGGTTTAATGTATAGTCCTTATAAGGTGCCTGGTTAGGTGCTCAGGAATGTTCAGGCCGCAAGTGCAGGTCATACTCCGCCCACCAGTTGGGGGAAGGGAGAATCCATCAGTATTACATATGTGTCCTTATTTCCCCTCCAATACCCCCCACCCCCGCTGCTGAGAGTTTATAAAAAACTAAAGGCCCAGTGCACGAAATTTGTGCACGGGGGGGGGGGTGTTCCTCAGCCCAGCCTGCACCCTCTCCAATCTGGGACCCCTCGAGGGATGTCCGACTGCCCATTTAGGCCCGATCCTGATAGTCCCAATGTAGCCAGAAAGACCAAGGGTCGAGAGATTGGCAAGGAGACAATTTTAGGCCTGATCCTTGTAGGATCGGGCCTAAACGGGCAGCTGGACATCCCTCTCACAATCCAGGACTGCTGGCTCCCAACTGCTTGCCTGCCTGCCTTCCTGATTGCCCCTAACCGCTTCTGCCTGCCAGCCTGATCACCCCCTAACCACTCCCATGCCAGCCTGATTGATGTCTAACTGCTCCCCTGCCAGCTGGTTTGCCCCCAACTTCCCTCCTCTGCTGGCCTGGTCACCCCTTAACTGCCCTCCCCTGCAGGCCTGGTTCCCCCTGCAACTGCCCTTCCCTGCAGGCCTGGTCACCCCCAACTTCCTTCCTCTGCCAGCCTGGTCACCCCTAACTGCCCTCCCCTGCTGGCCTGATCACCTACAACTTCCCTCCCTTGCCGACCTGGTCCCTCCCAACTGCCCTCCCCTGCTGGCCATCTTGTGGTGGCCATCTTGTGTCCACATGGGGTCAGGATCTTTGACCACATAGGGGCAGCCATCTTGTGTGTTGGAGTGATGGTGAATTTGCATAGTACTTATTAGATAGGATAGAGGCCTCCTGGTGCACAGGTGGGGGCCAGCTGGTTTGCCCTGAAGGGTATCCTGGAACAGGGTGGGGTTTCCCAGGGGTGTGGGGCGGCTTGGGCGAGAGGCCTGTGGTGTTTTGCAGGCCGGCCACGCCCCTCCAGTGACCCAAGGGGAGGCCCTGGGATCTGGGATTTATGTATCTTCTACAATTGAAACTTTGTAGCCTTGAGCGGCGGCCTGGGCTGGCCAGGGTGTGCAGGAAACCTGGCTTCCTCCATTGCCGGGGAAACCCAAGCCTCCCGCTCGCTCCGTGGCTGTAGCCATCTTGGTTGGGCTAATTTGCATACTCACTCCTGATTGGATGGTGGGCGTGGCTTATGGGTGTAGCAAAGGTACAGTCAATTTGAATATTACTCTCTTATTAGGATGGTCGTTGGATTTTGTCGAATGCTTTTTCTGCATCTATTGATATAATTTTTGTCTTTCAATTTGCTTATGTGATGGATCACATTGATTCACGAATATTGTACCAGCCTTGCATCCCTGGAACAAATCCCACTTGGTCATGGTGTATGCTCTTTAATATATCGCTGGATCCGATTTTCTAATATTTTGGGGAGGATGTTAGCATCTATGTTCATCAGGGATATTGGCCTGTAATTCTCTTCCTTTTTAGTGTCTTTATCTGGTTTTGGAATTAGGATAATGCTGGCCTCATAAAGAGCTTGGAAGTGTTCCTTCCTCTTGGATTTTTGGGAATAATTTGAGGAGGATAGGTGTCAATTCTTCTTTGAATGTTGGTAAAACTCCCCTGTGAAGCTGTCCAGACCAGGGCTTTTGTTTGCTGGGAGTTTTATTTATTTATTATTATTACTGCTTCTATTTCCTCAGTTGTTATTGCCCTATTCAGGTTTATTGATTTTTCCTGATTCAGTTTTGGGAGACTGTATTTTTCTAGGAATTTGTCTCTTTCATCCACATTATCCAGCTTGCTGGCGTATGGTTGTTCAAAGTATTTTCTTACAAGCCTTTGTATTTCTGTAGTGTCAGTGGTTACTTCTCTGCTTTCATTTCTGATTTTATGTATTTGGGTCCTCTCCCTTTGTTTCTTGATGAGTCTAACAGTTCATCAATCTTGTTTACCATTTCAAAGAACCAGTTTTTGGTTTCATTGATATTTTGTATTGTGTGTGTGTGTGTGTGTGTGTGTGTGTGTGTGTGTGTGTGTGTCATTTATTTCTGCTCTAATCTTTATTATTTCCCTCCCTCTACTTACTCTGGGCTTTTTTGTTGTTCTCTTTCAAATTCTTTTTTAAAATATTGATTTCAGAGAGGAAGGGAGAGGGAGAGATAATGAGAATCATTGATCAGCTGCCTTCTGCACGCCCCCTTCTGGGGATTGAGCCCACAACCTAGGCATGTGCCCCTGACGGGAATCAAACCTGAGACCCTTCAGTCTGCAAGCCCATGCTCTATCCACTGAGCCAAACCAGCTAGAGCTCTATCTACTAATTCTTTAAGTTGTAGGGTTAAATAGTTTTTTATTCATTTTTCTTGGCTTCATCTTTCTTTTTTTTTTTTTTGAAGTATCTATTTATTATTATTTTTTTATTGAGGTATTATATGTGTACATATCTTACCATTGCCCCCCCCCACATCCATACATGCCCTCACCCCCCAGAGTTTTGCGTCCATTGGTTATGCTTATATGCATGCATACAAGTCCTTCGTTTGATTTCTTATCTCCCCCACCTCTCCCTAACCTTCCCCCTGTAATTTGACAGTCTGTTTGATGCTTTACTGTCTCTGTAGCTATCTTTTTGTTCATCAGTTTATAGTGTTCTTTATTATCCACAAATGAATGAGATCATGTGGTATTTTTCTTTCATTGACTGGCTTATTTCACTTAGCATAATGTTCTCCAATTCCATCCAGGTTGCTGCAAAAGATGAGAATTCCTTCTTTTTATGGCAGCATAGTATTCCATTGTGTAGATGTACCACAGTTTTCTGATCCAGTCATCTGCTGACGGGCACCTAGGCTGTTTCCAAATCTTAGCTATTGTAAATTGTGCTGCTATGAACACAGGGGTGCATATATCCTTTCTGATTGGTGTTTCTAGTTTCTTCGGATATATTCCCAGGAGTGGGATTACTGGGTCAAATGGGAGTTCCATTTTCAGTTTTTTTGAGGAAACTCCATACTGTTCTCCACAGTGGCTGCACCAGTCTGCATTCCCACCAGCAGTGCACGAGGGTTCCTTTTTCTCCGCATCCTCGCCAACACTTGTCGTTTGTTGATTTGTTGATGATAGCCATTCTGACAGGTGTGAGATGGTACCGCATTGTTGTTTTGATTTGCATCTCTCGGATAATAAGTGACTTTGAGCATGTTTTCATGTGTCTCTTGGCCTTCCTTCTGTCTTCTTTTGAAAATATTCTGTTTAGGTCCGTTGCCCATTTTTTTATTGGATCATTTATCTTCCTTTTATTAAGTTGCATAAGCTGCCTGTAGATGTTGGAGATTAAACCTTTATCAGTGCTAGCATTTGCAAATATGTTCTCCCATAGAGCGGGCTTTCTTGTTGTTTTGTTGATGGTTTCTTTTGCTGTAAAAAAGATTTTATTTTGATGTAGTCCCATTTGTTAATTTTCTCTTTAGCTTCCATTGCCCTAGGGACAGTGTCAGTGAAGAAGTTCTTTCGGCATATGTCTGAGATTTTGTTGCCTGTGGATTCCTCTAGTATTTTTATGGTTTCCCGTCTTATGTTTAAGTCCTGTATCCATTTTGAGTTTATTTTTGTGTATGGTGTAAGTTGGTGATCAAGCTTCATTTTTTTGCATGTATCTGTCCAATTTTCCCAACATCATTTATTGAAGAGACTGTCTTGACTCCATTGTATGTTCATGCCTCCTTTGTCAAATATTAATTGAGCATAGTGGTTTGGGTCGATCTCTGGATTCTCTATTCTGTTCCATTGATCTATATGTCTGTTCTTGTGCCAGTACCAGGCTGTTTTGAGAACAGTGGCTTTGTAATACAGCTTGAGGTCTGGTATTGAGATCCCTCCTACTTTATTCTTCTTTCTCAGGATTGCTGTGGCTATTCGGGGTCTTTTTTTATTCCAGATGAATTTTTGGAGAGTTCTTTCTAGGTCTGTGAAATATGCTGTTGGTATTTTGATGGGGAGTGCATTGAATCTGTAGATTGCTTCGGGTCGTATGGACATTTTAATGATGTTGATTCTACCAATCCATGAACATGGTATGTTCTTCCATCTGTTTACGTCTTCCTCTATCTCTTTTTTCAGTGTCCTGTAGTTTTCCTCGTATAGGTCTTTTACCTCCTTAGTTAAGTTTATTCCTAGGTATCTTAATTTTTTTGGTGTGATGGTAAATGGGATTGCTTTTTTAGTCTCTCTTTCTGTAAGTTCACTATTGGTGTATAGAAATGCCATAGATTTCTTGGCGTTAATTTTGTATCCTGCTACATTGCCGAATTCATTTATTAAGTCTATTAGTTTTTTGATGGAATCTTTTGGGTTTTTTATGTACAATATCATGTCATCTGCAAATAAGGACAGCTTCACTTCTTCTTTTCCAATTTGGATGCCTCTTATTTCTTCTTCTTGTCTAATTGCAATAGCTAATACTTCCAGTACTATGTCAAACAGGAGTGGTAAGAGTGGGCATCCCAGTCTTGTTCCTGTTCTTAGAGGAAATGGTTTTAGTTTTTGCCCATTGAGTATGATGTTTGCTGTGGGTTTATCATATATAGCTTTTATTATGTTGAGGTATGATCCTTCTATTCCCACCTTGTTGAGAGTTTTTATCAAGAAAGGGTGTTGGATTTTGTCAAATGCTTTTTCTGCATCAATTGATATGACTATGTGATTTTTATCTCTCAGTTTGTTTATGTGATGTATCACGTTTATTGATTTGCGGATATTGTACCATCCTTGCATTCCTGGGATAAATCCTACTTGGTCATGGTGTATGATCTTTCTGATGTACTGCTGGAGCCGATTTGCTAGAATTTTGTTGAGGATTTTGGCATCTATGTTCATGAGGGATATTGGTCTGTAATTCTCTTTCATTGTGTTGTCTTTATCTGGTTTTGGTATTAGGGTGATGCTGGCTTCATAGAAGGAGCCTGGAAGTGTACCTTCCTCTTGAATTTTTTGGAATAGTCTGAGGAGGATAGGTTTTAGTTCTTCCTTGAATGTTTGGTAAAACTCTCCTGTGAATTGGCTTCATCTTTCTACCAACAGACCGACATTGGCCCCATGGTATCAGAACTATGCAAATTATATCCTCATTTGCATCTATAGTGACCAATCATAATCACACAATATGAAAATCTCATTTACATGAAACAGACCAAAATGGGAAATAGGAGCAGAAAAATTCTATTTATTTGTTTATTTATGTATCTATTTAGTCATTCATTTATTCATTATACATCATTCATTCATCCATTCCCTTATTCATCATCCATTCATTTATGATGATAAATTCGTTCACTTGTTCATTCTTTATTTAGGCCTGGTTTGTTTTTTTCTTTTTCATTTTTTTAAGGTATTATATGTGTACATATCTTACCATTGCCCCCCCCCCCCACCCCACTCCCATACATGCCCTCACCCCCCAGCGTTTTGCGTCCAATGGTTAGGCTTATATGCATGCATACAAATCCAGTTGATCTCTTATCTCCCCCACCTCTCCGTAACCTTCCTGCTGTAATTTGACAGTCTGTCTGATGGTTTACTGTCTCTGTATCTATCTTTTGAATGGTTTTTGATAACAAAGCAAGTTGAGGCTGTTGGTAATGGGTAAACTCGTCCAACCCATCGGCAGTCGCAGCTAGGAGTGGCTAAGTTCGTGTGGTGGGTGGGAAGGAAAATAGTTTCAGAACATGGTTAACTAACAGTGGATAATCCGAAGACTGAGCTCTGACCCTCGTCTGCTCTCCCCTGTGAGCAAATGCGTGTCTACATGGGAGATGGTGGCGCTGAAGGTGGTGCTGTTGCTCTGGGCTCTTGTGTCCAGAAACTGTCTCTGATCTCCTTTCTCCTGCCACCTGGCTCTCAGGTTAATAAGTTGAGGAGTCCCCAAGAGGGAGGACTCTGAGGTTTGGGAGATGTTGAGAGCAGGACTTTTCATCTGCTTTGTTCATTGTTCTTTGTGTGGAGCCCAGAACAGCGCCTGGTAGAGTGTGTTCTATGTCAATGTTTAAATGCATCTAGTAGAGATTCAAAATTCCTGGATGGAGAGTGGAGAGTGCACGAAAATGAGAGGTGCACCATGTGGAAACAAGGGGGAACGCGTGTCAAACTCACTTTTGGAGGAAGCCACTGATGGCCCAGCATCTTCAAACTACAGCCCGCGGGCCACATGAGTGTTTTTGCAGTTTTGTTTTTTTACTTTAGTCCGGCCCTCCAACGGTCTGAGGGACAGTGAACTGGCCCCTGTTTAAAAAGTTTGAGGTCCCCTGCAGTCTGAGGATCCAAGCCTGACAGGCTTTTCTTTCATTCCCACCGGATTCACCTAACCCTCGGCAGGTCGGAGCCCAGCAGGTTCCGGGGAGCTCATCAAATATCAAAACTGCTCTAGAGAAACTGCATCGAGGGAAGCTCCAGGTTGTTTCAGGCACCGCCCACTCGGCAGTTTTTAGTTTCATGTCCCTTTATGGCGTGCAGCTGGCAGTGACCGCTGTCACCCTCTCAGCTTCTCAGTTCAGTCGGCTGCATTCGCTTTACCTGCCTCTGTGCTGAGTGCGCCCCCCCCCCCCCCCCCCGCCGTGGTCGCAGCAGGTGCACGGAGTACTGCCCAACCAAAAGCCCCTCCCCGCCCAGAGGGGGGATACTCAGAGGCAAATGCTGTCTTTGGGCTTCTTTTTTACTTAATGATTTGAGAGGGAGAAACATTGATTTGTTGTTCCACTTATCTATGTGTTATCTGTGGCTTTTTTAAAAAAGTATTTTTGATTTCAGAATTGTGAAAATGATATAATCTAGGTTTTTTTTCTTACCTGTCACTTGCTGTTTTTATCAAATATATATACTTTTCTTTAAAGTAACTTTGCTGTCTTACTGTTGGCTGTTTAGGATCAATCATCTTAGGTACAAGAGTCCCCTTTAAAGTTATAAATCTTGTTACATTAGAAATTTTCTGAAATTTAGTGTTTTCTTCAGAGCCTCCTATTCTCTGTATACTAGACTTTCTGTCTGTAACTTCAACATTTGTCACTTCCTCATCTTAAGGAACTAGTCTTAATCTACTTGTGGCCTTTCTGATAGATTTCCATGATCTGTAAAGATGTTATTCTGCCAGAGATGCTTTTTAAAAATATTAACTTCTAAGAGATTAATCTAAAAACTATTCTGTGATTTTTGAAGTACAATTTTTTAAGCTGAGAAACATGGTTTACAGGAGCTTTAACACCCCCCCTCCCCCCGCCGAAGTGCTCAGGAACAGGGTGTTCTGCTGAGCCTTCTCGGTCAACTGTCCCTTCTACTTGAACCCGTCTGTTGCCCCTCTCCTGCTCAGTTTTGCTCAGCTTCCAGCAGTGCTCCCGTGGGCACCTGTCCTAGAAGGAAGTCCTGGCAAGCCGGTGCGTTGCTCCATTTGGACCAGGTGGCTTCCGTCTCCCCCAGTGCCACGGGCCTCGCACTCCCGCCACTGAAGGGCAGAGCCTGTCTCACATGCTCCGTCAGCCTGGCTGCTGTGCCTGTCGGAGGCCACTCCAGAGCTCTGCTCAGGCCCCCCAGGCGGCTGTCCCCTGCCTCTGCTCCTGAGATGCCGGCGCCCTCCTGTGGCCTTGGGACTGAGATCAGTTACCCGAGTTTGCTGTCATGCTCACAGGTTTTGACTTGCTCTCTAGGGGGGGGGGGGGGGGGGGGGTTTGAAGACTGAGAAACTACTGCGCTGTTGCCATTTCCTCTTCTCCCGCCTGAACGTTAAATGCTCCCAGGCAGTCCCGTTTCAGCCTCACTTCGGCCCCCACTGTTTGAGCTCATCTGAAATTACCTTGGTGGCTCCTGCCCCTGGAGGAGTGACAGTATAACCGACTTGCCACGAACGCGTTGCCTGTCTCTTCTGTTAACCTTGGTGAGTCTATAGTATGTTTTATTCCTTTTGTCCTTTAGGTGGTATTTTTTAAAAATATATTTTATTGATTTTTTACAGAAAGAAACATCGATCAGCTGCCTCCTGCACACCCCCTACTGGGGATGTGCCCGCAACCAAGGTACATGCCCTTGACCGGAATTGAACCTGGGACCTTTCAGTCTGCAGGCCGACGCTCTATCCACTGAGCCAAACCGGTTCCAGCATTTAAGTATTTTAAATGGGTAAGATACACATTTGCAGACATTTGATTCACATTCTTAATCATTCTATAGCAGGAAACATTCACAGAAAACTCAGATTTGCTTCTGTTCTTTGGATTTTTCTTTTCAGATTGGGTTTTACTTTTGGTTTTTGTTTCTTTTAAAAAAATTGTATGCTGTTTCTTACAATGTTATGTTCATTTCTCCATTCTGACCTCTTTTAGCCAATAGTCCTCTATTAAGTCTCATTTAAAAATTAAAATAGTCTGGGTCCCTATCCTTTAGCTTCTATAGCTTAGGTAATTTCTATAATTTCTTTAGCCCAGCTGGTGTGGTTCAGTGGTTGAGCACTGACCTATGAACTAGGACAGTGGTCGGCAAACTCATTAGTCAACAGAGCCAAATATCAACAGTGGAACGATTGAAATTTCTTTTTGAGAGCCGAAAACCGACTTCTGCGCATGGGCCACGAAGTTTCAATCGCACTGTACGTGCATGCCCACACATGGTATTTTGTGGAAGAGCCACACTCAAGGGGCCAGCACTGTACGTGCATGCCCACACATGGTATTTTGTGGAAGAGCCACACTCAAGGGGCCAAAGAGCCGCATGTGGCTCGCGAGCCGCGGTTTGCCAACCACTGAGCTAGGTCACAGTTTGATTCCTGGTCAGGGCACATGCCTGGGTTGCAGGGTCCATGCCCAGTGTGGGGTGTGCAGGAGGCAACTCATCAACAATTCTCTCTCATCATTGATGCTTCTATCCCTCCCTCCCTCTCTCTAAGGTCAATACAAATATATTTTAAAAAAATTCCTTTACATCATGCCAGATCTTCACTTGCACAGCTGGTTCTTTCCAGGTATCTGTCTATTTCTCTGTGGAGCGTGTATATTAGAGACCAGCGGGCGCCAACCTTTTGGACCCCACGGACCACAGGTAGACTCTGTAGTGGTAGTATCTCACATCACACCTAGGACACTAATTTTAAATACATGTTAAGGAGTTTCTAGCCTGTAGTTCAAAAAAGACATTTAAAAACTAGCTATTTTGAAGTTTAACAATATTAATGATGTAGTTCCTTCCACTGTCAAATGTGTATCCCAACCAAACGCTTCAGGGGTAGTCAAGCCCGTCCCGCTGTGCAACGACCTGCATGCCTTCTAACTGCCCCCCCTCCCAGTAACTTTATTTCCCATCCAACCCCGAAAGACAGGCACATGGAAAACTGTAGAGCTTGGAGAGATACAGTGATTTCCTCTAGGATAAAATAATTTACAGAAATGCGGTTTTCCATTTGCCATCCTTATGCTAACAATGTAACAGAAATCCTTAAATTTTTATAAATTCTAGCGGACCTGCCCAAATAACATTAAAACTTCCAAAACTGTTAAAAATAATTTCCCCATTTAGCTTCTTATGCAAATATAAAAAGCGGAACAAAGGAAGCAATCAGAGTTCATATACAAAATGTACTCTTATTAAAAAAACGTGGCGGAACTCTAAGGACAAATCTCAGACCGGTAACCGCCTCCCCGCCGAGAGGACTTCACGGACGGAAAGGCTCCGGGCGGCCCCCGCTGCCGCTCAGTGGAATATCGCTCTCTGCGCACGCGCACATTCCGGCTTGTGAAAGATGTCCTCTTCCGTTTCTGGAGTGAGTTGGATGTTATCCTTGACTGGAGACAGGGGCTCTGGCTTCTTACAAGAAGGGAGCTTCTCAGAATCTCTGCAAAACAGAAAAGAAGGCCATGAATTTGGTGCCTTTAAAGGGCAGAGATTCCCAGAGAATGCTCTCCCTGGATAGAATAACGGCAGTAGAGAGGACACGACCCCTTAGTGTGGCTATGCCCATCCAAGTTCTCCGAGGACCTCCAATAGCACCTGCTTCAATGTCCGTAGGCGTGGCTCCCTAGTGAAGACACACGAGCTAAGGCAGAATGATTCCAATAGAGAAACGAGTTCTTTTCTACTTGACAACCTCTTCAAGTCTTGCTAAGAACCAATGTAAGTAAGGCATGAACAAATGTTTTAGCCCTAACTCTTACCCATTTTTTTGTGTTCTCCACCTCCAGGCACATCTCAGAAATGATCAATTCGCAACAAGTGTAAGATGCTCTCAAAGAGCAACACAGGTCAGTGGAATGCGTGACACCGGGCGCGGGAAGTTCACTGTCAGGGTTTCATGCTCGACCTCACAATAACTACAGCTTGTTGACTTTATGTGATGTCAAAAAAGATTTACAGTGAAATAAAAAGGCTACTAAAATACAAATTTTCAAACAGAAAACACACACACACAAAACAACAAAAAAAACCCTGGTGGGGCCAGGTTTTCTTCATATACTTCAAAACAACATGCCACAACAGATCACACACAGGACAGGTACAAGAATCCAGCTAATTCTATTCAACTAGGCCAGTGGTCGGCAAGCTCATTAGTCAACAGAGCCAAATATCAACAGTACAACGACTGTAATTTCTTTTGAGAGCCAAATTTTTTAAACTTAAACTTCTTCTAACGCCACTTCTTCAAAATAGACTCGCCCAGGCCGTGGTATTTTGTGGAAGAGCCACACTCAAGGGGCCAAAAAGCCGCATATGGCTCACGAGCCGCAGTTTGCCAACCACGGAACTAGGCAATAAAGACTTGCAAACATGTATTCTCACTTTTTTTTTGTAGAACAACTATGCTATTGATTCTAAATACTTAATAAGTTTATAGTTATCTTTAAAGTGTCTATTTTAATTTCTAAAAGGTTAAATGTTGACAGATGTAAATCTAAGTACTTAATTTAATTTGGGGCCCTCAACTTTTAAAAGTATAAAGGGTTTCTGAAGACAGGTGTTTGAGAACTCATGCGATATGGTTTAATCCTAGACTTGACACGATGTAAATAGTAACAACACTGCCCAGCACTTACTTACCAAGTGTTCCCATCCACACCATTTCATCTGGTGACAGCATCTCTATTAGGTAAGGCTTAATCCTATGGCACCCAGGTAATCTTTGTTTTTCATTTATTTTTAGCACATTTGCTTTAAGAACAAGAAAATGAATGAAGAGAGAACCAAGATGGCTGCATAGGTAAATGCCTGTCCTCGCAGCCTCCTACAACCACATCAAAATGACAACTACAATACAGAACCGTCATGCAGAGCCGCCTGAACGCTGCCTGAACAGAAGCCCTGCAACTAGAGAAACGAAGAAAGCGCACTGAGACTGGTAGGAGGGCGGAACAGGCTGGCCCAAGAGCCACGTGTGCCGTTGTGTGTTTTTAATTGGGAGGCAGACGTCTCTACAGAGGCTGCCAGTGAGGAGCAATGGGTCCCAGCCTAGGGTTCCAGAGCTGGGAAGAGAAGTCCATACAACTACAGGCTGTAAAAACCAGGGGGATGTGGCTAAGTGACAAGGAGACTGCTGGGATCCCAGCCGTTCCCCTTAAAGGGCTCATGCGCACACTTACAGGGTCCTACTTCTCCCAAGCTCCAGCGCTGGGGAACCAGGCTCACATGGGGAGGAACTGGATTGTCTGGCATCGTGGCAGGAACTCGGGGGCGGCTTTCTCCCAGACAGGGGTGTTCCCAGTGGCCACTGTTCCTGTGCTGGGACCTCCCGTCACAGGGTGACTGGCAGCCATATCTGAGTCTCAATCAGCACACTGTTTGCTCTGCCTTGGGGATACCCTGAGACCCCAACCCATCCAATATGCAGTCTCACCCAAGCTGTTTGTAGCTGCTTTTCCAAATGCATGGCCTGTCCTGGCTCAGCCTTCAGACTTTGCTAAAATCTTGCAAACAAGCAGCAGCTGGTGTCCTAACAAAAGGCCCAAGACCCACCCTGGCTGGTTTGGCTCACTGGATAGAGGGTCGGCCTGGGGACTGAAGGGTCCCAGGTTTGATTCTGGTCAAGGACATGTACATTGGTTGCGGGCACATCCCCACTGGGGAGTGTGCAGGAGGCAGCTGATCGATGCTTCTAGCTCTCTGTAAAAATCAATAAAATATATATATTTTTAAAAAGGCCCCAGCACCAGCCAGCCTTGTTTCACAGCTGGGCCTTGCATCTCTAAGCCCAATACAAACAGCAAACAGCAGATCTCTCTGTAGTCCCTGCTGGGTGGCCCAGGCAGTGGCCGACTTTGCACCTCCCTGGAGGCCCTAGAGCCAGTGGACAGCTTCAGACCGTAGTAGATTACACATGCACATGCGCCACACTCAGAGCAGTGAGCACCAAAGCCCCACTGGAGCAAGTCCTGCCGCATAGGCGTGTTTCCTGCCCAGCAGCTCTCCACTGTAGCTGGTCCTCACAGCCTGGCGGTCAGCTCCTCCCAGTGACACCAACAGCCATCAAGGCTCAACTACAAGACTGTGCACACACGGGGCGCACCTAGAGTGCCCCCAGCTCAGGTGACTGGGGAGGCTGAGCCATAGGACCTCTACACAAGGTCACTCTCCCGATTCTAGGAGACATAGCAACAAACACGGGGAAGAGCCAAAATCCGGGGGAGGAAGCAGGAAGAAAAAGATATCTATTTTTCATATATTTTAACAATCTAATCTACAAGTATAACTCATTTTCTGAGAGTATTACAGATGCCCCCCCGGAGTTGACCCCAGGCCAGGCTGTGAGGACCAGCTGCAGCTGCAGTGGAGAGCTGCTGTGCATGAAACACGCCTCAGCACACAAGTGTTTTCTTTCCTATTTGAACCACCAAAATGAATAAGAAACCTAATGAGCAAAATAAACTGGTGAATAAAATATAATCAAAGGCATAGAAGCATGGAGGGGACTGATGAATCTCAGAGGGAAGGGGGAGTGGGTAGGAAGAGATAACCAAAGATCTTACCTTTAAACACGGACAGTAGGGTGATAAAGGCCTGGGGTGGGGCAGGAACTGGGTGGAGGGGGGCAATTGGGGAAAAAAGGGGGACATCTGTAATACTCTCAATAAAGATTTAAAAAGAAAATAAGTGAGTTATAAATCAATGTCACTGTGTAGTTAATCTTGTAATCTAACAGAAGTATTGTAGATATATACAGGGTCAACTCATTTAAAACCATGTTTGCCACATACATTAGAAATCTGGCCAATTCATCTTTTACAAATTATTTTTTAAGAGAGTGGGAGAGGGAGAGATAGAGACACATTAATTGGTTGCCTCCCGCATGCACTGACCAGGGCCCAGGCTGGGGAGGAGCCTGCAACCAAGGCATGTGCCCCTGACCAGAACTGAACCCGGGACCCTTCAGTCCACAGGCTGATGCTCTATCCGCTGAGCCACACCGGCTAGAGCTCCTCCCATTTTAGATGTGATAATTTAAGGAAATAAAGTGCATTAAACCCAGAAGCACCATTACCTTCCCAAACCCCATGTCTTTTTATTTTTTTTAATATATTTTAATTTTAGAGAGGGAGAGAGAGATAGAAACATCAATGATGAGAGAGAATCATTGGTTGGCTGCCTCCTGCATGCCCGCTACTGGGGATCAAGCCCGCAACCCAGGCATGTGCCCTTGGCCGGAATCGAACCTGGGACCCTTCAGTCTGCAGGCTGACACTCTATCCATTGAGCCAAACCAGCTAGGGCCCAAACCCCATGTCTTAACCTTGTTCTCATTACAATCCTGAGAGAGAAGGAAAGAAAGCTGAGACACTCAGGCCAGGACAAGTCGTGTGATTTGCTTAACAAGAGAGAGACCCCCCCAGAGCCGACTGAGAACTGAGGTTTTTATCAGTTTGCCATCTTCTCACTAAAAGAAGGCACAGAAATTGCAGTTAAATATAGTTATAGAGAGTCAGCTAAAGGAAATAGGTAAGAGAAAAAGAAATTGACTCATATGGGAACAGAAAGACTTGGGAGAAGGATTGAAATTACAGGGGAAAAAATTATCCTATTTTAAAGAAACAAGACAACTCACTTTTTAAATCCAAAGTTTTTCCAGAGCTCATTGATCTTGATCTGCATTCCCGGCTTGTTCTCGGCGTTGTGATGTTTCCTCTTCTGGACTCTTGCTGGCCTCCTGCTCAGTCCACTGACTCTGGCAGGCACTAGAGGTTTGATCCTGGTTGTGGAGAGACTGTCCAGAGAACTAGATTTATACAGCCCAGGGACCTGAAGAATAAATGCCTGTTTTAATACTCCTTTGTTAAAGCAACCACCTTTAGTTAATTTCAAGCTATCCTTTATACTCCAGAACAGAAAAATAACATAGGCAATCTGTAAAAATGTGCCATTTGTAAATATGTACTACAGAAATTGTCGTTTTAACCATTAATACACGTAGCACCTGGCACTTAAACTCAAGAATTAAGTGAGCCTCTGCCTTACCCCTTCATTGCCTCTAGGCCAGTGGTCGGCAAACCGCGGCTCACCACTGCTCTAGGCAATTGCTGTCTGAATCCATTTACAGTCATTTCCCCCCCTTATTTGTGGGGATCTGTTTCAAGACCCCCAGTGGCCCTGACCGGTGTGGCTCAGTGGATAGAGCATCGACCTGCGGACTGAAAGGTCCCAGGTTCAATCTGGTCAAGGGCATGTACCTTGGTTGCGGGCACATCCCCAGTAGGGGGTGTGCAGGAGGCAGCTGATCGATGTTTCTCTCCCATCGATGTTTCTGACTCTCTCCCTCTCTCCCTTCCTCTCTGTAAAAAAATCAATAATTAAAAAAAAAAAAAGACCCCCAGTGGATGCCTGCAACTGTGGACAGTACCCAACTATAAATGCTATGCTGTTTCCTACACACACACACACACACACACACACACACACACACACACCCATGATAAAGCTCAACACCTTTCCCACGTACACTAAGCCCTGACACAGCCTGCAGCTATAACGTGTGCAGTTTGAGGAGTGACAGCAAAACACGCACAAATTCACAACAGAACATTCGTTTTTATCATGGATCTGAGCAACCTCAGCACACAAGTGTTTTCTTCCTATCTGAACCGAGAACATTCACCGCTTCACTTCACAGCTTCTCTCTTAGCGATCTGAATGGCGGTATAGCAATTCAGTAGCAGCGTCACTACTGCCGCGCTTTGGGGACATTATTAAGTAAAATAAGGGCGACTTGAACCCAATCACTGAATAACAGGCAGCTGGTCTCCTAACAGAGATGGCTACTAAGCACCTAAAGGGTGGGTAGTGTTACAGCGTGCATATACTGGACAAAGAGAGAATTAACATTCCAGGCGGGATGGAGACATGAAATAGAACATGGCATGCAACTTAAAATTTATGAATTATACATTTCTGTAATTTTCCATTTAATATTTTCAGACTATAGTTGATCATGAGTAACCAAAACAGCAGAAAGCAAAATCGTGGATAAGGGGACTACTGTACACACACACACACACACACACACACGGCAGCATAATACACACTATTGCGTACTTTGTTTTTCTCACTTAATATATCTTGATTTTACTTAATAATGTATCTTGGAGATTTTCCCGCTTCACACATAAAACTTACTTTTGTTTTGAATAGGATGCCTGGTCCTCCACTGTATAAATGTGCCATAATTTACTTAAGCAGATCTCTATTGACAGGTTATTTACACCAAAGGGTTGATTTTTATTGGATGAAATACGAGGCCACTGAAGTGTTGGTGTTTTTCAGGATAGCAACAGTGAGACATATAGAACAAGTGAGGAGGAGAGAGCTGATGAAGCCGGCGGACGGCGGACGGCATATAAAGAAGGAAAAGACTCACAGAGGAGAGGGGAAATCCCGGGGGAGGGGTGACGGAGAGATCAAGACGCAGGACAAAGAAACGTCACCACTTGTGAAGGACAAAGTTTGGTTGTTTACTTCATCCCCTGCCGCAGACGGAATGAGCTGGCATTATAAAGAAAAAGGACAACTCTAAGATTTTGAAACTAAACGAGAAAAATAATATGATTTTATTCTGAGATGCACTGCTTAGTGATAAGATGATGAAAACTGGACTGAGAGGGAAGGTGCATTGGAGCTTTCACTGAACCAGGAGTGACAGTTAAAACCCCAACAAAGAGAATCTCTGACAGCAAGAATAACAACAAAAGATGATGGTTTAATGTCTGGACATAACTCCTTCGGGAAAGTACTGTCTACATTTCTAGTCCTATCAGTGACTGCAAATAATTTTGGTATTTATTTCCAGATTTTTTACTATAATTATATAAACATACACGTGCGCATGAATATTTTTAAGTATTATAAAGCAAACAAAAACACCATGTTAATAACATACTTTTTCCTTTTCAAAGGCAGGATATGATTGAAAAGACTCTCTTATTCAATGATGTTAAAAAGTCTTATATTTGCTTAGTGTGAGATGGAAACCTTTCAGATGGATATGAAGACTGTTGAAATATTTAAAGTTTTTATGCTTTAAAAAGTAAATATGGCCCTAACTGGTTTGGCTCAGTGGATAGAGCGTCAGCCTGCAGACTGAAGAGTCCCAGGTTCGATTCCGGTCAAGGGCATGTACCTTGGTTGTGGGCACATACCCAGTAGGGGGTGTGCAAGAGGCAGCTGATCAATGTTTCTCTCTCATTGGTACTTCTAACTCTCTATTCCTCTCCCTTCCTCTCTGTAAAAAATCAGTAAAATATATTTTAAAAATATAAAAAATATGTTCACTACAGAAAAACATGGAAACAAAGAAATCCACCTTACTCCTACCAGCTAAGACCTAAAACCAAGAATGTATTTAATAATTTGTCTTTTATCTCCAATTTTCACCACTACGACCAATACACAAGTAAATGTTCTTGTAAAACTCTATTTCCTTAGGTTCAAGTTCTAGAATGCACTTACCATTGCTTTCCAGAAATGGCAGGGCAATTCAGTCTCTCCTAAATATCTGAGTATACATCTCACTAGACTTTCACAAAAATGACGCCTTCCTCAGAGCGTACCTGCGCTGTGACAAGGCAGGTGACTGCAGTCATTACAGACAAATGCTAAATGAGCACATGGAAAAAAGACCTTTCTGCCGCAAGGAAGCAGCAGGTCTTACAACTGAAACGCCTACAATCAAGCACAAACGGGATCCCAGAAGGTTTGTTTGAAAGTAGACATTTTTGTGCAAATAAAAATATAGGCATTTACATTTTTAATTGTGCTTATGTGTCTCATTTTCTGGTAACAATCATGCGCTGCTTGTGACATGAAATAAATAAATAAATAAATGTTTTACCTTGTTTCTCAGAAGCGTGTCTTTTTTTGAAAAATGAGATACATGTAGCTTGGGTTTCTGATTACCTTGATTACCAAGTGACTTAAAATTGCAATCAGATTCCTAGATCCCCCAGATCAAAAAATAAAATAAAATTAGATTTTTACTATGGAATTTATATATGACAACTAACCAAAATTCAACAAAACATAAAACAAAATGAGAAAATCAGCATAAATATAATGTTTTGGGGGTTTTTCCCCCCAGAAAAGAAAGTATAAGAAACTCAAGGTAGAGTAAAAGAAAATGGACCTAATGTGGAAAGAATGAGGTTTGCCAGTTTCACCTCAAGATGCAGTAAAGAAACGAGCAAGGTGCGTGAGCTGGAGAGAACACATTTGAAACGGAAGGCGTTTCTGCATCGTTTCAGAAGCCGGCCCAAATACTAAAGTTCAGATAACACAAGCCTGGCTAAGTTTCCTAGATTACCAGCCACAACACGCTGAACCAGGGTCGTTCTACATCTGTTAACTGTGTAACGTGTTCAACATTAAAGAGACAAAAGCCATCTACTTTCAAGAAGTAGGGTCATACTATCTGGAATGCACAGCTAGCTTTAGCGGTGACGCTAAGGCCTACACACTGCTCCCAATCCCGTCACGTAAGACTTTCCTACAGACAGAAAAATCTGGATCCCCACTAATTGTCAAATAAAAAGGACAATGAGGCCCTGACCAGTTTGGCTCAGTGGATAGAGCGCCGGCCTGCGGACTGAAGGGTCCCGGGTTCGATTCCGGTCAAGGGCATGTACCTGGGTTGCGAGTTCATCCCCAGTGGGGGGTGTGCAGGAGGCAGCTGATCAATGTTTCTCTCTTACCAATGTTTCTATCTCCCTCCCTTCCTCTCTGTAAGAAATCAGATATATTTTTTTTCAAAAATTAAAAAAAGGACAATGAGGGGAAATTTAGAAGACTTTACATTTCTGCATTTTTCATGAGGGTTTCCTTTTAATATTTATCTTGGGATTCTACATAGTATTATTATATACTTAAAAAAACAAAGTGACAAATACTGCATTAATATGGACTGTAACTTACAGAAACTCTAATATTCTCTACTCAGCGCTAACAGGAGTGCGGCACTGGGCTAAACAATTTCTTAAAGATCACGAGTAAGATCCCAAGATTACTTCACCTCCGACAGGGCCACGGGGCTCACACCCGCAGACCAGCTGGCTGCTGACCTCAGGGAACCACACGGAGTCTCCCTCCCATATCCGAACGAGGCCCCGGGGCACTGTGGCTCTGAAACAGTTTCTGAATCAAACACTGATTACACAGCTCTCATCAACAACTCATTTATCCTAACAGGAATTTACTGCATCTGAAGCAGATGTTAAAGAATCATTTCCAGCCAAAACCAGTTTGGCTCAGTGGATAGAGCGTCGGCCTGCGGACTGAAGGGTCCCAGGTTCGATTCCGGTCAAGGGCATGTACCTTGGTTGCGGACACATCCCCAGTAGCGGGTGTGCAGGAGGCAGCTGATCGATGTTTCTCTCTCATCGATGTTTCTAACTCTCTATCTCTCTCCCTCTCTGTAAAAAATCAATAAAATATATATATTAAAAAAAAAAAGAAGAAGAATCATTTCCAGGTCAGCTGGGCTTTTGGCGGCGGGAAGAGGATTCACGTTGCTGTAATGAATCAGTACAACCAAAGGTTAGCCCAGAAGACCCAAGGGCGGCCTGGCCCACAGGCTGTGAGCTGGAATAAGGCTTCTTAGTAAAACATGGCTAAAGCTTACAAAGTCAGTTACACAGACATCCACTGGAAAAAGGGCAAAAAATGTCCCCAAGGAGCTCAGCAGACTTAAAAGTATCCTCACAAATAGATGGTGTTTTTAAAAAATATATTTGTATTGATTTCAGAGAGGGAGAGATAGAAACATCAATGATGAGAGAGAAGCATTGATTGGCTGCTTCCTACTAGGGACTGAGCCCACAACCTGGCACGTGTCCTGACCGGGAATCTAACTGTGACCTCCCAGACGACACTCATCCTCTAAGCAACACCAGCCGGCAGTAGATGGTGTTTTTATGGATGACGTTCAAGAGTTAGCAACTGTAGCTGTACTCCCATGGTGCCAAGAAAAAAATGCAGCGTGAACTGAAAAATGAAAAAGATGACATTGAAATGGAGGCGCAAGTTCAAGGAAACAGTCGTCCAGACCAGTCTGGAGGAACCAAAGGGAGAAGGAAGCCATAAAACAGCCCAGCATCTGGGGCGGCACACCCTCCCACGTAAACCACAGGCAAAACAACTTGTCCCCACATTTTACCTTAGTTCTTTTCTTTGAGTCCAATACATTTCCTTTAGGAACTTAAGGTAAATACAAGCTATACTGATGGGTTAGATGCTGTCCAAAATTCAGGATTATCACACATCGAAATTCTGTCAAATACCACCGAGTCTACAATTGTTCTCACAACGTGGTAATTATAGTCAGTAGATATAAAATGAAGTATCTTATATTGCTATGCTATTTTCGGTATCTCAAATGGAGATTTTGAAGTATGATGACATAACTCAGATTTGAAAAAAGCTATATGATATGTCATTTTAAAATATGTCACTGGGTCTTATGAATACTTATTTAGGGTTTTGATTTTAAGTCAAATTAAAAGGTATTTTATAAATTAAAAAATGGCTAGAATGCTTTTATTAATTTAAAACAAAATAACATAAAATCACTTGTTTGTGTTTTGTTTTAAAGGAGAAGTTTAGCAAGAATAAGAGCAGGGGGAGATAAGAGATCAACCAAAGGACTTGTATGCATGCATAGAAGAATAACCAACGGATGCAAAACATTGGGGGATGAGGGCATGTATGGGAGTGGGATAGTGGGAGGCAATGGTAAGATATGTACACATATAATATGTTAATAAAAAAAATTAAAAAAAAAAAACACCCGAAAAACAACAAATAAAATAAATATGCCAAAAAAAAAAAAAAAAAAAAGAATAAGAGTAAATGAAAAGATATTTCTGAAGTACTAACACTTAAGGTGGACACCATCACATTAATAGGGCCATCTCCTTAGAAGATTTAAAATGTTCTCTGAATTCAGGAGTATATTAAGGAATAAGTATTAAATTTATAACAACTTTTCATTTCATAGCTTATCATTCTGCTTAGGTCTTAACTACTCCACAACTTGAGGCATTTATCAGTGGAACACACAGTGATTAAAAAAATGTACTATTTAGATTAAATGGGTACGAGTTTAAAATAGGAAAGACATGGAGAAGTTCTTCAGGTGAATGAAATGTAAATTGTCTACACAGTAATATCTAGAATGAAAATTAAGACAGCCCATTATTCCCATCATGTAGGCAAACTCTTCTCAACTGTGGGATAATCACCCTATTTTGCTTTATATATAAATTTGAAAACAAAGGTTTCGTGGGACTTACCTCTGGGCTGAAACCCTTACTGGAAGGCCGAGGAAGTTTTGATGCACTTAAGCTGTGTGGGGAGAATTCCGCACTCCCCTGAGACTGTGAGCACCAACTCAGTTCACGTACAGGATGCGCTTCATCACCCGACTCATCACTCTTGGCCTGAGACACATCGGACACCTTACTCTCAGGCAGAGAGCTGGGGGAGTCCCCCTTTCTCCGGAACTGATGCAATGCTGCACTCGGAGAGGGGCTCGGAGTTCTGGAAAAATCTCCAAGGCTTCCAGACCAGCTAAAACAACTTCTCAGTGTCCCCAAAGGGGGTGGTGAGATGGTCTTTGTGAATCCGATGGTCTTAAAAGACTGAGACTCTTCACCAGCAACCACAGCTCCACCATCTGGAGTCCGATCACTTGGATTGTGTGCTACATTCCTCTCAACCAGCTTCTTGCCCTCCAGACAATCTGATTGATTCAGGTCAACCAGCTTCTTGCCCTCCAGACAATCTGATTGATTTAGGTCAACCAGCTTCTTGCTCTCTAGACAGTCTGATTCATTGAGATCAACCAGCTTCTTGCTCTCTAGACAATCTGATTCATTGAGATCAACCAGCTTCTCGCTCTCTAGACAATCTGATTCATTGAGATCAACCAGCTTCTCGCTCTCTAGACAATCTGATTCATTGAGATCAACCAGCTTCTTGCTCTCTAGACAATCTGATTCATTGAGATCAACCAGCTTCTTGCTCTCTAGACAATCTGATTCATTTAGATCAACCAGCTTCTTGCCCTCCAGACAATCTGATTGATTTAGTTCAACCAGCATCTTGCTCTCTAGACAATTTGATTCATTTAGATCAACCACTTTATCATCTAGACAATCTGATTCATTGAGATCAACCACTTTCTTATCATCTAGACAGTCTGATTCATTGAGATTGGTCTTTTTATCTGTGACCGAAGTTTCATCTAGAGGTTGGGGGCTTGCCTTCTTTGATACAAAGTCCATAGAATCCAGAGAATTGCAAAAAAACCTAACAGAAAAAAACAACAGAAAGAATGCATAAGTATTTTAGTTTCCTCGAAAGGTGATAAGATTCAGAATATGGCTCAGTTTCTTTTTGAAATAAAATCTCATAAATAAATAATTTTATGCACGCCTCTATCACTGCACTTACCACATGGGCTGAAAGGATTTTGTTTATGGACCTATTTTTCCAACTATACTACAAGCTTCTCAAGAATAAAATCTACGTCTCTCACTTTTGTAACCCAACACCTAGTATCGTATCAAGTTCTCAATTAATATTAGAGCCTTATATTCATCAGTATTTAAATATACTTCTAGTAATACTTTGCAAAATGTACTTAGTTTTTAAAGAAACTAAGAAAGTAGAAACAAAGAAGTTTGTTCCTCAAAAACCAGAATTTTTCTAATACAAAAAGCAGCAGAAGTTCAAGGGAAAAGCTGTGCATTCAGGTCTGAATTCAGGCCATAAAAACTGTCATTGTTAAGTCAGGTTCTCCACCTTCTCCAACTAGACTCGATGTTCACCTGAGAGCATTAAAGCACACGTCAATGCAGTAGAGAACACCATAGACAAACAGCATCCTAGAGATGGAGCCGTACCTGCTTCTGGTCCCAGGAACCACAACAGCACCACTTTCCTGATTTTTTCTCTGCAAAAATGCTGCAAATTTATTTCTTGTCGTAGGTGGCGTGCTTAGGGTATTTTTAATGGTAGTGCCATCCACCAGGGCAGGCAGCGGCATTTTGGAAGAGTCCGATGATGTCCTACCTTCACAGCCATCTCCCTTGGTCTTCTTTGCAAATGAGAGAGAATACTGACTCAGCAGATCATCCTCTGACAGCCCCTCTAAATAAAAACAGAGTGACCGTGAATACATGTTTGTCCGCATGCAGTTCAAGATTCGGCTTTAGCTTCACAGTCCATGTCCCTTTGTCCTAAAGGATAGTCTTTTTTTAAAAAAAAAAAAACAACAACTATGCACCAGAGAAGAAAATCCAAGGATAACTTAAATTTTTTTTTTCTAGGCTGTGTTTTACAATTTCACAAGTTAGAATGCTTTAATGTCAATTATTTGTACAATTTTATGTGAAATTACCCAAACCAAAATTTCAGGACACAATTTTGTAAAGCTATCTACTCATTATACTAAGGACTTAATTTTGAATGTAAAAAACAAATCAAAAAACTGTTTTAAGGGAATTTACATGTAAATATGTAATTAATCTAATGTTTAATTTAAAAAATGTCCCAGTAAAATCAGCAGCTACTTATACACACCATCTATGTGATTGTCAGGAGTCAGAAGTCATTTGCTAAGGGGCCCTAATTTGCTGCATGGCAAACGTATCCTGTGGTTTTAGATCAAAGACAAAGCAATACCAAGGCTGCAGCCCGATAGGCTGAGACACAGCGATAGCAGTAAGGAGTCTTAAGTTCAATGAAATCTCAGTGGCTGAGACACAGCAATAGCAGTAAGGAGTCTTAAGTTCAATGAAATCTCAGTGGCTGAGACACAGCGATAGCAGTAAGGAGTCTTAAGTTCAATGAAATCTCAGTGGCTGAGACACAGCGATAGCAGTAAGGAGTCTTAAATAAGTTCAATGAAATCACAGTCTGAACAGCTTCCACTCTCATAGGATTTAATGCCCATTACTCAAAAAAGTGTCAGTAAAATAGTTGAGGGCCCCAAAATACCAGAGACAAGATGATACCTCCATTTTTAAAGGTACAGATTGTTAAAAAGCTGTAGATCAGTAAGTTTGACTGTGACTCCTGGCATGAGCCTAAATCTATTTATTATGAAGGGAATTATGAGCCCTTACAGAAAACAAATATTGTAGGAGCCCCAACAAGGCTTCCTCAAGAAGCCACGCCAGACTAACCTCGTTTTCTTTTTGGAATAAGCTTTAGACGAGCTACTCAGGGCAATTCCATAGACTTAGCATATCCCGAGGAAGACACTCAGTGTCGCTCCCATTATCCTAGTAGACAGCAGCCAGAATCTACTGTGTATTAGTTACGCGGGGTATTGGGGTTAGCAGCAGGCTGGTCAGCCCTGAAAGACTGCTGTGATTATTAGTCTGAAAGGAGGGTGTCTATAGTGCTTTAGATTTCTGCACTTTCTCTGATGCAGGTGAACATTACATAAGCCAGTGGTTCTCAACCTTCCTAATGCCGCGACCCTTTAATACAGTTCCTCGTGTTGTGGTGACCCCCAACCATAACATTATTTTCGTTGCTACTTCATAACTGTAATGTTGCTACTGTTAATGAATCGTAATGTAAATATCTGTGTTTTCTGATGGTCTTAGGCGACCCACAGGTTGAGAACCGCTGCTGTAGAACCTAAGAGGAACTGTATTAAAGGGTCACGGCATTAGAAAGGTTGAGAACCACTGATTATAAGCAAACACATTTTAACCAAAACTTGAAGACACAGGAAGCCATACTTCTCAAATTTCTAGCTGACAAAAATAATACCTATATATTAGAAGATAATACAGAGATTCAAAAATTAAAAGAACATAATAAAAAGATTAGTGGGCAGAACAATGGATTAAAATGAATTCAGAACACCTCAGTAAGAATAACTTCACCTGCAGTTAAGTGTAAACGTGTAACTGTACCTGGTTTAACAGGAACTGGTGGATTTTGATGATAAACTCAGTAAATGCCAGCACCATGACAAGAATGCAAATAAAAGCTAACACTATCTTCGTTTGCAAAAACAAAATCCCCGTCTCTGGATGAAGGACTGAAACGCTGCCCCACTCGAAACCTCCCCTGTGCTGTGGTAAGGGACCACATGCTGACAATCACTCCCTGCGAGTTACACATGATGCTCACCGGGCAATAGATGCGGAACGTTCAGTTTGGGCAGAAATTCAGGAGGGTCACAGCAGCTGCCTCTAACTACATGAAGGGCTGTCACATGAAAGAGGGATTCGACTTATCCAATTTTGTTTTGGGTTGTTTTTCTTTGTGTCCGTGTGTAGGCCCAGGGGACAGGATCCATTGATAAGATACAGTTTAACAGAGCAGACTTAGTCTGACACAGAGCTTACTAACAATGAGCCGCTACACAAAAAGGATCGTCTATGTTGCGGGCGGCAGAAGGACAGGAAGGAACGAACACGTGTAGTGTACTTGCTTACGTACCAGGTGCTTTTATACGTTATCTTACATAACATACTAGTACATAAAGGTTTGTGGAATAGTCAATTTCACTCCCATAATAGAAGAGGAAACAAAGGTTGAGAGACATTATCATGAAAAATATTTAGGTTCATAAGGAATTAGGACATTTTGACCAAACATGTATAATCTATACCTAAATTTAAAAATTAGCCATTGCTGGTTTGGCTCAATGGATATAGAGTGTCGGCCTGAAGACTGAAGGATCCTGGGTTCGATTCCAGTCAAGGGCACATGCCCGGGTTGCAGGCTTGATCCCCAGTAGGGGGAGTGCAGGAGGCAGCCGATCAATGATTCTCTCTCATCATTGATGTTTCTCTCTCTTTCTGCCTCTCCCTTCCTCTGAAATCAATAAAAATATATTTTAAAAAATAATAAAAAGTAAAAGCATGAACTATAAGTTTGCAAAGGTGTTTGTTTTTGTTGCTAGTCTTTATTCATTCGGGGAATAAAGGGAAAGAATAGATTCTAGTTATTCTTTTTTTAAAAAATATATATTTTATTGATTTTTCACAGAGTGGAAGGGAGAGGGATAGAGAGTTAGAAACATTGATGAGAGAGAAACATCAATCAGCTGCCTCCCGCAACCAAGGTACATGCCCTTGACCAGAATCGAACCTGGGTCCCTTCAGTCTGCAGGCCGACGCTCCATCCACTGAGCCAAACTGGTTAGGGCTATAGTTATTCTTTCTACTTCTTAACGTTCTATGGTAAAAGACAAAAAACAAACTTTTTCCAATACCTAGTTTTCCATTCTCAGCACTTCTGTTCAACACTGTACTGGGGGTTCCAGCAGGCAAGAAAAAGAAATAGAAGGCATCCAGACTGGGAAAGGAGAAGCAAGACTGTCTCTCCTTATAGGTAATATGATTGTTTCTATGGAAAATCCTAGAGTCTATCAAAGTGAATTCAGCAAGGTTGCAAATTACAAAAACCACATTATCTTTAGCATAACAAATCTGAAAGATAGGGATCAATTTTATAATGAATATACAAACCCTGGGTAGCGAAAACTATAAAGCACTGCTAAAAATTAAATAAATGGATCAGAAAATTCAATATTCAGATGTCAATTCTCCCCCAAATTGATCTATAGATTAAACTAATTCCCAATCGACATCACAACAAGCTTCTTAAAAAACAAGTCTTAGCTGGTTTGGCTCAGTGGATAAAGCATCAGCCTGCGGGTTCAATTCCAGTCAAGGGCACATGCCAGGGTTGTGAGCTCGATCCCCAGTAGGGGGCTTGCAGGAGGCAGCCAATCGATGATCCTTTCTCATCATTGATGTTTCCATCTCTCTCTCCTTTTCCCTTCCTCTGAGATCAATATAAAAACAAAAACAGCCCTAACCGGTTTGGCTCAGTGGATAGAGTGTTGGCCTTCGGACTGAAAGGTCCCAGGTTCGATTCCGTTCAAGGGCATGTACCTTGGTTGCGGGCACATCCCCAGTAGGAGGTGTGCAGGAGGCAGCTGATCGATGTTTCTCTCTCATCGATGTTTCTAACTCTCTATCCCTCTCTCTTCCTCTCTGTAAAAAATCAATAAAATATATTAAAAAACAAAAATACAACAACAAACTGACAGTTGATTCTAAGATTTAAATGAAAATATGCACAACACAGAGTTAGCCAAAACAACCTTTCAAAAGAAGAACTAAGGGACTGTACTACTTGACTTTGAAATTGACTGTAAAGTTACAGTGATCAAGACAGTGTGTCCCGAATGAAGATAGGGAGTGAGACCAATGCTTCATAACACTTCAGAGAGACACACACACACACCCCAACTGATTGCCACCAAATGTGCCCAAGAATTCAATAGGAAAGGGTCATCTTTTTAACAAATGGCCCTGGGACGACTGAACTGGCAAAAACGTAATCTTGATCCTTACCTCATATCACATAAGAAAATCAATTAAAAATGGATCATAGGCCTAAATATGAGTTAAAACTATAAAACTTCTAAAAGAAACAGGAGAAATCTTAGTGACCTTGGGTTTAACAAAAATAGATTTCTTAAACATGACCAATGCTAACTAGCATTTCACAAAGACGAAATACATACCACTTCTTGGCCGTTTCACAATGGACAGCTTCCTTGGGAGATTCAGCGCTCTAGTGCTAATCACTTGTTCCATGCCCACAGTGCTTGGATTCTCCTTCAATCTCGTAGCACCTGGAACAGCGTCCAGCTCAAGTCTAGGGCAGTAATTCCTATGCCAAATGCTATTAACACTAGATGGTTTTTGAGATATTTTGTCATCCCAACTACGACTTCTTGACTGGGCAGGCTAAAATAGTAAAAGCAAAAAGGTTACTTGAAGAACATAGTAAATTATTTCCCTCTGCATCAACACAAATTATCAGCAAATAATTATCCTTAAAAAGAGCAGCTTTTTAATGAATTATCTGTCCTCTAATGACATTCCCTACACTTTCTGTTACGTGTACCTTGTATTCTTAGGTTTGTTCCTCTTCTAACGAGAGACAAGTGACCTTATTAGCTCATCCTAAGAAAAAATAGCCCTAGCTGGTTTGGCTGAGTGGATAGAGCTTCGGCCTGTGGACTGAGGGTCCCAGGTTCAATTCTGGTCAAGGGCACATGCCCGGGTCAGGCTCAATCCCCAGTAGGGGGTGTGCAGGAGGCAGCTGATTGATGATTCTCTCTCATTATTGATGTTTCTATCTATCTCCCTCTCCTTTCCTCTCTGAAATCAATAAAAAATATATTTAAAAAAAGAAAAGGCCCTAACCGGTTTGGCTCAGTGGAGAGAGCATCGGCCTGTGGACTGAAAGGTTCCAGGTTCGATTCCGGTCAAGGGCATGTACCTTGGTTGCAGGCACATCCCCAGTAGGAGATGTGCAGGAGGCAGCTGATCAATATTTCTAACTCTCTATTCCTCTCCCTTCCTCTCTGTAAAAAAATCAATAAAATATATTTTTTTTAAAAAAAGAGAAAAGAAAAAAATAAACTTCCTAAGATGAATGGTACAAGATATAAAGGCTGCAATGGAAGAAATGTGGACAAAAGCACTCTTAAAATTTGACATTAATTAGTTTAATAACCACCTGGCAATTAAGCCTTTAAATAATCACATACTCTTTACAAACCACCTGAAAGTTAAAACCATAAAATTATGTATTCGAAGTAATCAGCTATCCCACCTCTAGAAATCGGTTGGGCCAGCCAAACCAAAACGATCTCATTTCCAAAACTCTCAGTTTCTATGACACCCATACTTAGAACCGTCTTTCATGGACGATATGAAGGATCAGCTCCTGTGGTCTACACTGAGACTCACATAACACTGTCTCTGAGAAAGGGCTTCCTGCAGTCAGTGCTGGTGTATTTCCCACGGTTACTTGTTGAGTGAATGAACGTCAGTTACAGGATCTCTCATCCTCAGACCTGAACACTTGGAAACAAGCTGGCTTGCTTGCACTGCTAAGTCCTTTTGCTTCTTTGTCTTGCTGGTTCAGAAGTGTCTTCTTTCTCATAGTTTCCAGTCCAATCCAGACCTTTTTACCATTGCTCATTCTCATTAATTAATCAGTCCTTTACTAAGTATTTATTAAGCACATAAAACATGGTTAGGCTAGCTAATGGTCTGGAGTACAAAGAAAACAAAATAAATCCTTCCTTGTAAGGACTTCTCAATGAAAGCTCATAAAACCCTGCCTTTATGAAGATCACATTATTTTGGGAAGAATCAGAAAATAAACCAGAAATAAATTACATACAGTAAGTACTAAAAAGAAAAGAAAAAAAAAGAGAAATGTTACTAGGGAAAGTTGATGAAGATGAAGAGTTTTTGACTGTGGATAGATTTCAGGTTACAGGAAGTCATTTAAGTAGAGATTATGTGCTAGTACACAGACTGGAGATTGGGTTAGAATAAAGATGAATGAAAAGAGAATAGAGTCTGAATGAAAATATGAACAGAGAAGAGAGGATGGCGGGAGAGTGGACCAAGAGGGACAGAATTGGGGAAAAGTAGAAGAAAACAGGGAAGGGCTACAGAACACAGCGAGGGTGTTCATTAAACACTGGCTAAATTGTGCATCAGTGGGAACCAAGTTGTACTTGCAAGGGGAGTGTTTCTAGATTTGGGTCTTCAACATGACAAAGGGTGAACAGGGTGAGAGGAGAAAAAAGGCATCGAGTCCTTGGTATATTCAAACGGAATGTTCAAGTCTAAAGGTTTTTAATGTAAGGAAATTACCCGCTATACCTATGTTCTAAGAGACACAATTTCTTTAGCACCACGCTGCTTCTGATCTATACTCTGCACAGTGCCTGGATATAAAAACGCTTAAAAGGTGTTCACTACATGAAGCTCTGCCTTCAGTCACAGTTCTGAGACGTAACTGAATGTGCGTTTAGAAAGAAGCCATTAGGTTACCGTGGCAGCGTCTGGACTGTAGTCATCAATCTGTTCAAAAGTATTTATATCTTTATTTCCAAGTGCTATCTGAAGAGCTATCGAGTCATCAATATACCTAGGTTGGTAAGATTAAGGAAAAATGTTTTTATTAACAATGGAACAAAACCCACGTATTAAGAAGAAAAGTGGGCCTGGCCAGCGTGGCCTAGTGGTTGAGCGTCGAGCTATGAACCAGGTCAGGGCACATGCCCGGGTTGTGGGGCTGAGTCCCAGTGGGGGGTGTGCAGGAGGCAGCCAATCTATGATTCTCTCTCCCTTCCTCTCTGAAATCAATAAAAATATAAATTAAAAGAAATAAATAAAAGTGTATTCCATTGTCATAGAAAATCCTCAGGTTTATAACGTCAATGGATGCTACTTCCACACTCAGCATTACCGACACCACAAGCACATTTACTCATCTCTGCTTGTCACTGCAGGAGCTGGCTGTTTCCTGAAGCAAAGCCCAAGGCTTCGCTTACTCCCTCTCAGGAAGATGGAGAGGAGTCCTGGCCGCCAGCTGAGTGGCTGAGGCTCGGCACTGCCCCGGTGAGTGGCCAGTGGCTGTGGGATGGGCACCCTCATCGGGAGTCCGCGCACACCCACCATGCCGCTCCTGATACATCCAACTGCTTGTCACAAGTGTTTCTCTTAAGTGTCTCCATTGTTGTTGTTTTTTAAAGATCTATTTGGCTTCATTGGAGGATTCACAGATCAGCCAGCATTCCTAATGCTGTAGAAAGGAGTTTTAAGTGTCACCTTCAGAATATGTTCCTATCAAGTTAAACTAAGTAATTAACAAGCTACAGCGAATGAGCCTCAGATTTATAAACAAGAAGTTGCTCTAAATTTTCACTAGCATGCTAATTAAAATGAACAAAACACAGATTTCATTACAGAAAAGCAAGCAAGAAAGAGTTTGCAAGCTTTTTACTGAATGTCTCGCTAGAAATGCCACCATGGACACATGGAGGGACTGAAAAACGCTACCATGTGGTTCAGAAAGGATACTGCCCAGCATAGCTCAGCGCCGCAGGGTCAATGTCGTCTCCGTAGTCATTCAGAGGGACGAGCTTCCTTCTGATGGGATCAAACACTAGCTGGTAAAGGAAGGTGTTGTTGGCCCGAATAAACCCTTTGATGTAGTCTTCCGGTACTGTTATATTCATCTTGAGGTAATGCCCAATTTTCTTGATAACCTAACAATGGATGCAAAAATATTTATGGGTTATCTGCAAGTAAAGAATACAGAATGTATTAGCTCCAAGACCAATCTGCTTACATGAGAGGAGGATGAGGAGAAATAGAAAAACCAATAGTTTTTATCTACATTAAAAACCTCTCCCAAAACAAAAAACAAAAAAAAAACCTCTCCCAGCAAACACAACCATGTCAGATCACTTAAAATGCTGAGTTTCTATAACAGTATTTCCTTTGCATTTTCTATTATTAATCCAAGTAATGAGAAATTCAGTTACACCTCAAGTTTGCATTCCTAAGTACATATTCTTCACACTCAAAGTCCCTTTTATTCAGAAGCCAAAAAACCAAAACATACACAACTCAAGAATTAAAAACCCCCAAGCATTCTTAGATCATATTTTTAAAGAGAAATTGGCATTCTAAATCCTACTAACAGTTTGGATGATTAAAGACTGAAGTGGTTTTAAATATTTTCTATCAAATCACAGATGGAGAAGGGAAGACCCAGAGAACTGAAGGGATCCCGGAGTCACAGGAGGAGCGGGGCCTGACCCTGCATTCCCCGCTCTCCCACCGTCTCCCACCACAGACATCATGCTGCTGCACCAGCCCGAGCCCTGAGGACGCGCACTGACCCTTGGAAACAAAGGGGACTCTGCTTTGCAACCCTAGGGCTTTGGAGAACTACCCAGCGGGGAGGAAACAAGCTCTTTAATGTACACTGCTTTTTTCAAGGTCAAGACAGCAGAGGAATCACAGAGCAGAGATGTGATGTGAGGAATCACAGGCAGATTTCCCAGAGGCTCCGTGAGAGCACATCAGATTGCAGGAGGAAGAGATGAGAACCCGCTGCCTCCCATTAAGCCACATCAGAGAGATTTACATAAATGTGCAATTCTGCTCATAATTTTCACTTGTTTTAGAAGACATGGCTATTTTTCATAAAAATGTACTAGGCTATGTTAATATGTAATGAATTTATATAAATTTTAAGTGAATTAATAAATAATTTCAACTTTTGTTTTAATTTCTGATTTGGTAAGTATCAATAGCTATAACCTATATAAACAAAACTACCACCACAAAAAGCTTTTGAGAGTATAAAGGGGCCCAAGCTGGTTTGGCTCAGTGGATATAGTGTCGGCCTGGGGACTGAAGGGTCCCAGGTTCGATTCTGGTCAAGGGCACAAGCCCAGGTTGTGGGCTCGATCCCCAGTAGGGGGCGTGCAGGAGGCAGCCAATCAATGGTTCTCTCTCATCATTGATGTTTCTGTCTCTTTCTCCCTCTCCCTCCTTTCCTCTCAAATAAAATTTTTAAAAGGAGAGTATAAAGGGATCCTGAGACCAAAAGACTGAGAACCACTACTATTGAGTAATAGGACAGAGATAAAAAGATGGTACGTCTTAACATTATTCCTACCCTAGAATACTTTAAATAGCCCTTAAGTCTCTTTATATTACTCCTCATTTTAAAAACCACTACTAGTTTGTCAATTGCTGAAAATATGGTTCATTATGGTTGCCAAAAGCAAATTTCTAGTGTGGTAGTCATTTTATTTCAATGACACATTATTGGCTATTAACATATTTAAAATCCATATTCATAGTGTTTTATCTATTATTTAAGAAATGCTTCAAAAGTCGAATATGACAATTGGTAAGTCACTCTTACCTTTACAATATCTGGGTTATTGGCTAGCCTCAGCACTTTGCAGGCCTTTGCTAATCCAATCCCACGCAGTGATGAGAGATAGTCACAGCCGGAAAGAATGCACATATACCGAAACTTCTCCTCCGTGAACACATCCCCAAGCTGTCTGCACATGCCCAGCCGGGCCTGGTCAATTTCTAGTCCATTTCCAAACTGGTCCATTTTTAAAATCACCTTTTAAGAGGAAAGGAAATTGTTAATACCTATAAGGGCCATTTTTATTTTTTATTATAGAATTCACTGCAATATTTCTAAGAAATCTTTCTTGTTCTTCATCATAGCAACGAGAGAGAGAGATAGGTCGGCCAGTTACCTGCTGTCACATCTGTAAACAAATCAAGGTGAAGCACGGGCTACACTGACGCAAGGAATACCCTTTCTACACCTTTACTTCCTACTGACGTCACAGGTTGCCATGGTGATCAAATAGCAATTCATCCAGGAAGCACTTCCCCCTTACCTGCCACTGTTACTTTTTAAAAAGTAAACCGTTTTCTTATTTTTAAAGTAATACATGTTCATTATAGAAAGCTTGGAAAACAGAAATTCAGGAGGAATGAAATAGAAGTTGCCCTAAATCTCTCATCTATCGCTGTTACCCAGCATTATACTTTTGACGTAGATCTTTCTAGTCATCTATGTATAGATGAATAACAAAATGAGATCATCCTATATTTCTGTATTTTAACTTTCCTACTTAATATATCATAAAAATTTCCATTTAACAGTTTATACCCAATCCCATTATTAAAAAATGTACCTAATCTAATAGAAAAATATGAAGCAAATAATTATTAATAAAAAATAAGACTAAGTCTATATTCTACTAAAGAATTTGTACAAAACAACAAAATGCTCTAGCCGTAAGTTTACTCTGAAAAAGCACCCAGATTATACAAATGTCAAGCAGCAAAACCCATCTTTTCATTTTAAATAACTATTAACACTGTAAGTAGATATTAATTTCAGGTATTAAGTAAAATATTACTGGAGAGGAAAAACCGTAATTCCTTGGTTTACACTATTTTAGCACCTTTTTACAGCCGAAAGCGAGGAGATCCGAGTCCTCCGTGATGATAGCCTGCACAATACCAGCTTTGTTCAGATAGGCCAGCTGCGCATCTGCTTCGTATGGCGCCACGAGACAGTCGACACCCTGAGCCCGAGCCGCCTGGGGGAGAGGAGCAGTTAATGTGCAGAACAGCGTCTGGAAAGAACTAAACAACTCCCTGTTTCAAATCCATTCCATCACCAGCTTCAACGTGCACGTGCTAATACTATTTTCAAAAATCATATCCTTGCCCTAGCCAGTTTGGCTCAGTGGATAGAGCGTAGGCCTGTGGACTGAAGGGTCCCAGGTTCGATTCCGGTCAAGGGCACATGCCCGGGTTGCAAGCTCAACCCCCAGTAGGGGGAGTGCAGGAAGCATCCGATCAGTGATTCTCTCTCATCTTTGATGTGTCTGTCTCCCTCTTCCTCTCCCTCTGAAATCAATAAAAATATCTATAATAATAAAAGCGTAATATGCTAATTAGACCAGACGTCCTTTTGGACGTCCTTCCGGATGAAGCCAGGGCTGCAAGGGAGGCCTGGGTCCCGGGTGCCTGCCAGCAGCCGCAGGGAAGCCCTGGGTGCCGGAGGGAAGCTGGTGCTGGCAGCCAGGGGAAGGAAGGCCTACTCTTTCACGAATTTTGTGCATTGGGCCTCTAGTATATATATATAAATCATATCCTTTCAAGTATGCTCTTTCTACTTTTAGTCCTAGTATATAATGAACTGATCAGATAGCCACTAAGTCTTTTTTTTAAATCAACTTATAAATTTGGAGAAAAGAAACACTGCTTTACATGGGGAGGGGGCCAGTAACTGTAAGTCACAAAAGACAAGTTTCCATCTTAAGAATGGCTATGCAGACTGAAGGGTCTGGGTTCGATTCCCGTCAAAGGCACATGCCTAGGTTTGCGGGCTCGATCCCCAGTAGGGGGCATGCAGGAAGCAGCTGATAAATGATTCTCTCTCATCACTGATGTTTCTCTCTCTCCCTCTTTCTTCCTTTCCGAAATCAATAAAAATATATATTTTTAAAAAGACTATGCTCCAAAAGTATCTGGCATGTTTAGATCTCTAAATATATTTTCCCCATGAAAATAACAGGCTCTCTTGTCAGAGAGTCTACCTGACATTGATGAACTATAGAATCTAATCACTATATTTATCTTCCCAGTTGTTTTTCGAGCAGTTTGAACACAGGCCTGAAAAGGGGGCAGGGAGGGCTGGGGTTGTGGGCAGGTGGACACTAATAGTTGGTGAGAAAGCAGAGCAGATGAAGCAGCCTGAAGTCTACAGAGTTCCCGAGTCAGCGAGGCTGGTTCAGGATCTCGGCCAGGCGGCCAGGAGCGAAGGGTCAGTAAGTGTTGAAGACTCGATGCCAGTGGGGGTGGGACTGAGGCCCCAGCAATGCGCCCCTCCACCTCCGGGACATGCTGATGGAGTTCATCTGGGGTCTTATTTGAAAGGGGAGAGCTCAGCTTATTCCTCGGGCTTTCTCCCCTGGAAATGCTGGATTCTACCTAAGCAAACGGTTCCCTTCTTGCTGACAACAGCCCTCTCCAGGAGGTCAGGCCTACAATAATTCCCTCCCTTCACCTCCTTGCTCTCCCAGCAATAAACAACTGACAACCAGCTTCCATGAACGTCGCCATTTGTTAGTTAGGCATCATTTCTTTCTTTAAATCCTCACCCGAGGATATTTTCCCATTGATTTTTTAGGGAGAGCCGAAGAGAGGGAAAGACAGAAACATTGGTGTGGGAGAAACACACTGAGTGGCTGCCTCCTGCACGAGTCCCAACCAGGGCCCGGGCTGGGGAGGAGCCTGCAACCTAGGTATGTGCCCTTGAAAGGAATCAAACCCGGGATCCTTCGGTCCGCAGGCTCTATCCACTGAGCCAAACCGGCGAGGGCGGCATTATTTCTTGTTTGGCTTACTTTTTTTTTTTTTTTTTTAATATATCTTATTGATTTTTTATACAGAGGAAGGGAGGATAGAGAGCTAGAAACATCGATGAGAGAGAAACATTGATCAGCTGCCTCCTGCACACCCTGCACTGGGGATGTGCCCACAACCAAGGTACATGCCCTTGACTGGAATCGAACCTGGGACCCTTCAGTCCGCAGGCCGACTTCTATCCACTGAGCCAAACCGGTCAGAGCTTGTTTGGCTTACTTTAATGACTTTGTGGGCCATCGCATGTGTGATGTTGACGCAGCGGGTGAAACAGTCTCTGGCCTCTGAGACCTTCCCCTCGCGAAGAAGCTGCTTTCCCTTAAGGAGGTTGGCTTGTCGTCGTCTGCAAGGAACAAGAAAATTCAGAGCTGGATCAAGAAACTATGATAAAACTCGAATGCAAGAAATTTCCCTCGAATAAAAAAAAGTCTGGCTCATTTGAAAGTGCACACCTGGTCCTTGAGAATATTAACCCACAGGCCCTGGGCTGCTAAGCAAAAGCACAAGTGCTTTCTAGTGCACACACACAGGTCAGCTCAGCGGGCTCAGCACAGCAAAGCTTTGTCAGAAGAAAATGAACTAAGACACTTAAGAAAACGTGAATCAAGGCTTTTCCACCATTAAAACCACTTCCACGTGTAAAGGATGGAACTTTATCAACATACAAGGAACTTGAGGAACGCTGTTTCTGTGAGCTTTTCTGTGAAATCTATTAGAGAACAAATTTCAGAAAAAAAACAAAACATGGGAGACACTGATATAAGGACTAGTGATAACCACATAGTAAATTGTAGGAATCAAAACTAAGGAAGGGTCAAACCAAGAGAGCCATAGCTGCCGCTCTGACAAGGAGCAGCACTACATTGGAGAGAGAGTACCCGGGAAAGAAAATAAACTTCAACTGTTTTCAATAATCACATCGGCAGTGGAAGTGTTGGTACTGTTGAGTATAACAGTGGGAGAAAATAAATGATTACTGTTGTCCCCAGTTATCCCCCGTTTTGCTTTCCAGAGTTTGTTACCCAGAGTCAAGTGAAGACTGAAAATATTAAATGGAAAATTCCAGAAATAAGCAAAATTGGTAAGTTTTAAATTGTGTGCCGTTCTCAGAAGCAGGGTGAAATCTTGTGCCATCCGGCTCTATCCAGCCTGGGATGTAAATCATCCCTTTGCCCAGTGCATCTACTTCACTTCATCTCATCCCATAGGCATTGTATCTACATCATCACGAGAAGGGTGGGCCTGGCCGGTGTGGCTCAGAGGACAGAGCATCGGCCTGCGGCCTGAGGGGTCCCGCGTTCGATTCCCAGTCAGGACACATGCCTGGGTTGCTGGCTTAGTCCCCAGTGGGGAGCGTGCAGGAGGCAGCTGATCCATGATTTTCTCTCTCAACATTGATGTTTCTATCTCTCTCTCCCTCTCCCTCATCTCTGAAATCAATATATATTAAAAAAAAAAAAAAGAATAAGGGTGAGTAGAATATAAGATATTTCGAGGGAGTAGAGACAGATCACATTTACATAACTTTTATTATAGGTTATTATGCTTGTTGTATTTTATTAACAGTTATTGTTGTTAATCACTTCCTGTGCCTAACTTACAAATTAAACTTTGTCAGATGTCTGTGTAACAGGGCTTGGTTCTATTGCGGTTTCAGGCATCCACTGGGGGTCTTGGCATATGTACCCACTGAATAAGGGGGGACGACTGTAATTAGAAGACGCTCTAACTTTATCATCCCCTGTACCCTTAAAACAAGGTTTCTCAGTCTGGAAGGAAGGAGATACTGATGAAGTACAGAAGTTAAGTAAAAACACAGCCGCCTCTCTCCGGGCCCCTGCGTGGGGCTTGCGTCAGGTGGGAATTGGAAGGGTTATTTATTGACATCACCTGAAAATAAATTGAATTTGAATTGGAAGTTATCAGTCTGAACTAATGAGGTTTTTTTCATCAAGTAAATGCACACATACATGCTCAGGGTTGTGGGCTCGATCCCCAGTAGTGGGTGTGCAGGAGGCAACCTATTGATGCTTCGCTCTCACTCAATGTTTCTCTCTCTCAAAATCAGTAAAAAAATTTTAAAAAATGGATAGATGGTAGGAGGCTTGACTTGGGGTGGTGAATACACAACACAATATACAGATGATATATTATAGAACTGTACCCCCTGAAACTCCAAATAATTGTATTAACCAATGTCACCCCAATAAATTTCATTTTAAAAAATGGACACAACTAATAATGAAGAAATTCACTATCACGGTGAAATTTTAACATTCTTTTCTCAGTAACTGATGGATTAAGAAGACACACATAAAAAACAAAAGAACCAGTAAAGATATGGAAGACTGGAATCCTACAATCAATAAGCTTGATTTACTGGACAGAAAAGCCTTCCACTCAATAATTAGAGAATGCACATTCCTTTCTAGCACACAGAAAACTTAAGGAAATTTGTTCATGTACTAGACCAGTGGTCGGCAAACCGTGGCTCACGAGCCACATGCGGCTCTTTGGCCCCTTGAGTGTGGCTCTTCCACAAAATACCACGGCCTGGGCGAGTCTATTTTGAAGAAGTGGCGTTAGAAGAATTTAAGTTTAAAAAACTTGGCTCTCAAAAGAAATTTCAGTCGTTGTACTGTTGATATTTGGCTCTGTTGACTAATGAGTTTGCCGACCACTGCACTAGACTATAAAAGAGCCTCAATAAATTAAATATTTCACAAAACACTAGTATTGGGTCTGGGGATGGATGATGCTGCCACGGAGCATAGCTGGGGCGGCCTGGGCTGCCCTGTCTCCATGAAACCGAGTCTACAGGTGAAGAGGCTTGCCTAAGGTCACCTGGGAGGAAGCCCAGAAGACTGGGGTGCCTCTTCCCACTGCCCGAGGCGGAGATTCCCATGGAGCTGGGCGGGCCAAGCCTTCCAGCTTCCTGGAGACTCACAGGCTAATCTGCATTCTTAGGGGCCAGCACTCTGCACAGGTACCACCCGGACCCCGGACCGGGAAGGCCGGAGAGGGTTCGGGAAGAACCATGGGGGGGGAGGGCTCCTAAGCAGGTGCTGAGGGCACCAGACACCCTAAGTCCTCCCTGCGCGGCGGGGGCACCTCCGAGGCCCCGTACCCCGCCGCCCCCTCAATCTGAGCTGCAGCCCCCAGAAGCTGCTGCATGAGCGGCAGCCCCAACTGCGTGCGGGCGGACAGGCAGACGCTCCTGCAGCACTGCCAGGCCGGCGGGAGCGGGCCCTGGCCCCTGCAGGAGCGCGTGGCAGACGAGAACCTCAGGCCTTCCCTGGGATGGAGATCCAGCTCCGCACGAGGAGCAGAGGCTGAGCGGGCCTGGCCCACACGCTCACCCCTCGGGGCGCCCCGAACGCCTGCCCAGCAGCACGCGGCCGCCTCTCCCCGGGCCCCTGCGTGGGGCTTGCGTCAGGTGGGAATCGGAAGGGTTATTTATTGACATCACCTGAAAAGAAATAAGCTCTCTGTGCTGCTGAGAAAAAAAAAAAAAAAACAAACAAACTAGGATTAGCCTGGCCAAAGTGGCTCAGTGGATGAGCGTTGATCTATGAACCAGGAGGTCACAGTCTGATTCCCAGTCAGGGCACGTGCCCAGGTTGCAGATCCCGTGTTGGGGCGTGCAGGAGGCAGGCGATGGATGATTCTCTCTCATCATTGGTGTTTCTCCCTCCCTCCCTCTCTGAAATCAATAAAAGTATATTAAAAAAACCAAACAACTAGTATTCTACAAACCATAGCATCAGACCTCAATACAATCAAGTCAGAGATGAAATAGAGGCTCAACTTACTCTCTTCTGGACTTCTCCACTTCCTTTTTAGAAGGCAAAGTACATCCATCAAATACAAGAATAGGCTTGATCCCATGAGACAGTAACATATTTACAAATTTCATGCAAAATCCTACATACCTACAAAAATAAAAGGCACTTAAGTGTTTTGCATCTTGTAAGTAATACTTTTTAAAACCTGATAAAATGAATTAGGGCCGAAACCGGTTTGGCTCAGTGGATAGAGCGTCGGCCTGCGGACTCAAGGGTCCCAGGTTCGATTCCGGTCAAGGGCATGTACCTTGGTTGCGGGCACATCCCCAGTGGGGGGTGTGCAGGAGGCAGCTGATCGATGTTTCTCTCTCATCGATGTTTCTAACTCTCTATCCCTCTCTCTTCCTCTCTGTAAAAATCAATAAAATATATTAAAAAAAAAAATGAATTAGGAAAAGAGGTTTGTATTTTTTTAAAGAAAATGTTTTCATAGGAAATGAACATTAATTTACATCGCCCATCATTTCACTAGAAAAGGGGATCTTTTAACTCAAAATGGAAATAAAGGCATAATCTTAAAAAGCAGTCATTTAAATCAACTATATTCATCTTAATGAAAGGCTCACTACGTTGTCCTTTTTCTTTTGACTGTAAACTACTGACAACGAACCTTCGTTGGTCTTAAGAAGCAACGAAAAACCTGTATTCTTCAAGTACAGTTGCAACTGCTTAAATGTAATGGTGGAAAAGAAACTGCTTTAAAACACGATCACAGCTGAAACCGGTTTGGCTCAGTGGATAGAGCATCGGCCTGCGGACTCAAGGGTCCCCAGGTTCGATTCCGGTCGAGGGCATGTACCTTGGTTGCGGGCACATCCCCAGTAGGGGGTGTGCAAGAGGCAGCTGATCCTCTCATCGATGTTTCTAACTCTCTATCCCTCTCTCTTCCTCTCTGTAAAAAATCAATAAAAAATATTAAATAAAAAACAAACAAAAAAAACAAACACGATCACAGCGCAGGAGTGGCAGGTGTGCTAGGCTCCTCCAGATCCCACACACACACTGTCACAAGCTGCTTGTTTGGGGTCCTAAGAGCCCCAAACATTCACCATGCAATAATGACTTCCCCCTTCCTTCTGAGAAACAAACAGGATTAACACATTTCACCTGTTGTCTAGGGTGCTTAAGTACTAGTAAGATCTGTGAGCCTTGCCTGGAGATAAGTTATATATTGCAAAAAAGAAAACAAATAATTAGTGCCCAGATCCCTGCGGAAAACCTGTCCAAAAATTGTGCTCGTTTTTCTAATGTTTCTATTTAAAAAATAAAGAGGCCATCAGTCCTGCCTCAAAGGAGGTCGCGGAGTTTATCACTGGACGTAAACATGGCCCACCAGTGCTGGGATTTTCAGAACACGGTTTACTTCAGACAAAAGGTAACAGGAGACGATTTGGGGGTTTTGTCCATCAGTGTGCTGATGGTCTGGCTTAATCCAAATAAAAAGTAGGAATAAAGGCATAATCTTAAAAAGCAATCATTTAAATCAAATATATTCATCTTAATGAAAGGCTCACTGCGTTGTCCTTTTTCTTTTGACTGTAAACTGCTGACAACGGACCTTCGTTGGTCTTAAGAAGCAATGAAAAACCTGTATTCTTCAAGTACAGTTGCAACTGCTTAAATGTAATGGTGGAGAAGAAACTGCTTTAAAACAGTTTATCCTTCCTTTCTATCCCAGAAGGAAGTCATTCCCAATTTGGCAATGTTCTAAAACACACTTCTGGATAAACCTGGCACTGAATGAAAAATAAGGCATTTTCTTTCTTTTTTTTTTTTAAAGAAAATGTTTTCATAGGAAATGAACATTAATTTACATCTCCCATCATTTCATTAAAAAGGGGGCTCTTATAACTCAAAATGGAAAATAAGGCATTATACGTCTCACTCTTGGACAACAAGCTAACATGAGATCCAGACTTACTTATCGGTAGGTTCCCCTTTGGCTAGTTTCTCAGCACAAGCAATAGCACCTTTGTGAAGCCAGCAATACGTATCCACGGCTACCACCTGCCCCTTATACTTCCTCACGTGGACGGGCTCCGAAGCGTCTTTGATAAACTGCAGTAATCCTTGTATCCCCATCGCGCCAAGTTAGCTACATGATGCGAAAGGAGAAGGGGAAAACAGCAACATTTAAAAGCAAATATACATTTACCCAAAAGTTCAAGGAAAAAAAAAAAAAAGGAGTCTGGAAACTAATAAGGACCTGTTACTATTCAGATACTTGAGAATCATTGTTTTCAAATATTTTAACGGGGCTCCTCCCTGTCAAACAATTTCCTTCCATAGTCTGGAATTTTCTTTCCAAAGTGCTTTCCCACTTGGAATCATGATGTGTGCTCCAAGCCCTTCACACAGTACCAGACACATGGAGGTGTTCAAGAGGTATGAGTCTCTCCTCTCTAAAAAATGCATTGCTGCCCGGCCGGCGTGGCTCAGTGGTTGAGCGTGGACCTATGAACCAGGTGGTCACGGTTCGATTCCTGGGGTTGCAGGCTCGATCTTTAGTGGGGAGAGGGTGTGCAGGAGGCAGCCAATCAATGATTCTTTCTCATCATTGATGCTTTGCTCTCTCTCTCTCCCTCTCCCAAATCAATAAAAATATATTTTTAAAAAACAACAACAAGGAGTTGTGGAGGCAGCCACAGTTCCAGGATCTGTCCTTGACCCCTTGATTAGAGTTAAGTGTCCACCTCCACCTGTCCATTTGGTGAGCAGCTGAAGCAGTTGATTAATGATTCTCTCTCATCATTGATGTTTCTCTCTCTCCCTCGCCCTTCCTCTCAGAAACCAATACAAACATTTAAGAAAAAAGAAAAAAAAGGCATTGCTAAAACCTGTAAAATTGTTCCTGCTATGGCATCACATTCCCTCTACGCAGGCATTATACCCTAAGAGGCAACGTGCAAATGAGCATAGGAGTGGAAACTCCAAACGCTTGTAGGAAGGTAGGCATTTCAACTGAGAAGTGTAACAAATGCGTCAGGACAAACGCTTTAACTTCCCACCCCTTCCACCCACCCAGGCTGCAACCCCGGAGCCCTTTCTATACAGAAACCGCGGAACCGCCCCGGTTCCTTCCAGAAACAGCCACCCTCCCAGCTCCCCACGATGATTGGAGGCAGCTATGGGCACTGAGCAGGTGCCTGGCGTTTCATAACGTGAATCTCTCCCAGCAAACACTGCGTTCGGGAGGAAGGGTGGACAGCGGGCACAGGACCAGAAGGCAGCCTTACCCTGCAGACCCTGTACTGAAGCTCTGATGCGCTTAGTCCAGCCAGCCCCCAAATTCCAGCAGCTCCCAGATGCTCAGTTGTAATCAGGGCAGGTCATCTGGATGCTGGTGGTCCTCAAGCCACAGTTCCAGAATCACAATCAATCTTCCTCTCCGATGAGGTCCTCACAAAGAGCTTCCTTGCAGCCGGAGGGAAGCTGGCACCGTAGACATTTCGCGAACCGTAGTTTCTTCTAAACTAAGTAAATACCCTCGAATGCAGATTTCCTCCTGAGCCCGGGGGCAGGGGCTGCGCGCCATAGGCCACCAGTCACCTCACGGGGACCCGCTGGGGCGCCCGGGGTAACAGCAGCACCAGCGCCTCTTGGCTCCTAGGTCGCCCAGAGGTGTTCGGGCGTGGCCCGCACGCCCATTCCAGAAGACACGTTTTCCTTGGCCTGCGAAAAGGAAAAAAATGTACTTGTCAACATTTAACCAATGGACACAGACACCAGGGGGGTGAGGGTAAGAGTGGGGGGGGGTACAGGGGGGCAATGGAGGAATAAGGACACATGTAATACCTTATCAATGGGAGATCTCATGCGAAAACGGGTCTGCGAGCTTTTGCAGAAAGACTGGGGGGACTGGGGTCCGACCACCGGTGCCGGGCCGCCAAGGGAATGGCCTGCAGGCCACGCGGACGGTCCCTCGGTTCACGAACTGCAGCCCCCGCCAAGCCAAGCACGTTCCCCCGGGACCCAACACCCTCTCGGGCCACGAACCGCATCAGACAGCGACCCCCCGCGCTCCCCGGGGCCTAGCTGCAGGGTCGGGGAACCACGCAGACCCCGAACCCCGAGCCCGGAACGTGGGGACGCGCAGCCCACCCCGCCGCGGGGACCAGCGGGAACCCACCCAAAGCCTCTGCACAGCCCGCTCCGTTCACTTCTCGGGCGGCCGGGTAAGGGCTCCGACACCCGGCCCCGGCGCCGCTGACTCCCGTGGGTCCCGGCACTAGAGGGGGGGGCGCCGCGAAACACACAGCGCCGGGACGCCGCCTCGCTGCACGGCCGAACCTTTCAATTTGCGCGGGAGGGCCCGCGGCCCGCCCAGCGGAAGTGACGTCCCGCATCTCCGCGACGCCGGAAAGAGCGTCCTTCCCGGAAGCGACCGTGGTCCGCGGCCCCGCGACTCCCGGGGCCGCTGCCCGCCGGAAGCCCGTGAAGCCTGTTGAAGGGCGGGAAGAGCTGAGCTGATTGGCCAACATGGAATGGCGCCAGGGAGTGGAGAATTTTTTTCCTCTCTCTCTCGCGGGGGCTGCTGGGAGTTGTAGTTCTCTCCCGACTGCAGCCTAGTTCGGAGCTGCTGAAGTTCAAAGCGCCTCCGCGTGCGTGTCTTTGTGGTTTTTAAAGCCTAAAAAAGGGCTCCAGGGAAACAGGAGGTGCAGCTTGAGTTCTAATAGACTTTAGGAACAATTTAACTAAGAAGGGACAAAGGTTCTCTCCTTACTAGCCAGGCTATTCTAAGCACTCTTCATTCTCAACTAGGCTGCAACCTTGGACTACATAGATCTGAAAACCCACAAACATAGTTTTGTTTCTTTAAATATATTTTTTTATTGATTGCAGAAAGGAAGGGAAAGGGGGAAACATCATTGAGGAGAGAGAATCATTGATCAGCTGCCTCCTGCACGCTCCACAATGGGGATGGAGCTTTGGATACGAAGAAGTGAACAATTTCTTGTATGTTTTTGCCTTATTTGCATTTATTTTGTACAGTCACTCTTTAAGTCTTTTGCCCATTTTTTTCTCCTAAGTTTTGAAAGTTTCCCTTCCTCTGTGTGTGTTTTTGTGGTTTTTTTTTTATGTTGGACCTCAGCTGTAGAGCGTTGAGTTAATGATACTCCTCATGGACATGATCAGCATTGCTCCCTTTTATCCTGAGTCGTAATCCCACTTTTTCTGCCTCCCTCCTCCCCACACACACACGTAGGCAAGCTTCCTGTGTGTTCAGTGAATATCCTTTCATCTTTGTGAGTTGTTGTAAAATGCATATTATTGTAAGCATGTATTTTAAATTTACATAAATCAAATAATATTGCATATTACATTTAATGCTGCCTCTGAACATAACTTAAAAAAATCCACCTCGCCCTAGCTGGTCTGCTCAGTGGATAGAGCATCAGCCTGCGGATTGAAGGGTCCTGGGTTCGATTCTGATCAAGGGCACATGCCCAGGTTGCAGGCTTGATCCCCAGTAGGGGACCTGCAGGAGGCAGCCAACCAATGATTCTCATCGTTGATGTTTCTAACTCTCTCTCCCTCTCCATTCCTCTCTGACATCAATAAAAATATATTTTAAAAAATCCACTTCTGTTGTTCTCTATGTACCTAGGACTTTACTTCTAACTGCTGCACAGTACTCCCTGAAGGTGCTCCCACCACGTTTTCCCCAGGTGCTTCTCCAGTGAGGGTCCCCCTGATGCCTCCAGAGTTCCTCCCCCCTGTGCCACTGTAAACAACGCTACCCCATTCAAGCCTATGAAAAATTTTTTGGAACACACACACACACACACACACACACACACGAGTGGAATTGCTGGGTCATACCTTAATTTAAAAAAAAAACATTTTTTATTAATTTCAGAGATGAAGGGAGAGGGAGAGAGAGACATCAATGATGAGAATCACTGATTGGCTGCCTCCTGCACGCCCCCTACTGGGGATCGATCCCTGACTGGGAATCTAACCGTGACCTCCTGGTTCATAGGTCAAAGATCAACCACTGAGCCACGCCAACCGGGCAGGGTCCTACCTAATTTGACTAACCTGCCAATTGCTCTTCAGAGAGGAATTCCAGTATAAACTCCTACCGGCAGTGGAGAAGAGTTCCTACACGTCCCGGTCACTCTAACATGTAACAGTGATAAGTTAGTATTGTTTCCATTTGCCTTTTTCTGATTGCTAACGACTGCGAGTACTGCTTTGTAGGTTTCCTTTTGTATATATAACCTAATCATAACTTCCACCTATTTTTTTGTTTCCTGTTTTTTTTTCTTGTATGTTTTCAAATCTCTTGTACACTTTGCTCTATTTTTATGCCGTTTGTGAGAAGTGTTTTCTCTAGTTTATTTACTTTTACTTTTGCTTATGATGTTTTATACATTTTTAAATTTTACATTTATTAGGTAGCCAATTATCCTAATATTATTATCTGATTTCATTGAAAACAATTATGATATTTGGCAAAATAAATGGTGTCTTTCTTTGTTTTCTTCTGCATTAGTAATCTCTCTGCTTTCCCCAAATAGATTATTCCCAGAATGTCAGCCAGTTGTTCAAAAACTGTGTCGTCTCTTTTGAATCACTAGAGGGCAACACTTGCTTGAAAGAAACTCCTGTCCCTTCCTATAACTCATGCCCTTTTCTCTCTGAAAAAGAGGAAACTGGCTGAAATGAGCCTTAACAAATTAAATAACTGGAAATTACATAGAGGAGTTTGGACAGAATGAAAAACTACTTTTTAAATATAACAAGTTATATAATAAGGACTCGAGGTGTTTTTTTTTTAAGTGAAAAAAATGAAAGAAAAAGACAAACCAGGTAAATTTATTTTATTTGACTGTTTTAGTTTTACAATAAAAACAGTGATGGTCCCCCCAATCAATCGGTGGAGACCACAGCCCTGAAAGGACACACCTGGAAAGCTGCAGAATGTTCTATTGAGACCTCTCCCTGGGCCCCCCTACACTCTCCCCCTTAAAGCCCTCAGGAGGGAGGACCCAGTGCCTCTCCCTCCCAGGAGCCAGTTCCCTTCCCTTTCCCGTCCCCTCCCTGCCCTGGTCACTTTACCATTAGCTTCCTCTCTCCCAAGCTCCAAGGGCTCTTCCTTTACCTCTATGACCTGTTTCCTAAGCCCATTTCTTCTAGGAATCTCGCTCTGTAATTTACCCAATAAATGTTCTTACAAAAAAAGGTTGACTGGAACATTTTTCCTTTTAATAACCATTGTTTTGTATGCCACAGCATGACACAAAAGTAACTTATCTCCTTTTAGTTTTTATTTCTATTGTTGAGAGTATTACAGATGTCCCCCCCACTGCCCTCCTCCACCCGGATCCCACCCCGCCCTAGGCCTTCCCCGCCTCATAGTCTGCAATGCTGAGATGCAAATAAATTCTTTGGTTAATCTTTCCAGCTTCCTCCTATGCCCTCCTCCTTGAGATTCCTCAGTCTATTCTATGGTTCCATGCCCCTGGTTCTATGTTATTCATCAGTTTATTTTGTTCATTCCATTTGCTGTTCATTTATGTTGATGTTTAGATTTGATTGTTGATAGATATGTATTTATTGCCATTTTATTGTTTGTATTTCTGATCTTTTTTGTCTCTTAACGTGTACTGTTGGATAATAATTCTGGCTACGAGTTAGGTTGAACAATGGGGAAGGTGGAAAGCTAATAACTAGGGCCATATTATTTAACTTATGCTATTGATTTTCTTTGTTTCCTTTGTCATTTTGCCGACAGCACACAAGAAACACTGTCAGTTTCTTAAGGGCATTTCAATGGGTGAAAGAAGCTGGCCGCCTGGCTGCTGGCGGCTTGCTTGGCATTCAGAGCTGAGGCCGCCTGAGCTCCACGAGTGAGCGAGTGAGCGAGCTTCACCAGGAGTCAGCTGGTCTGAGGATACAGAGAGGGTGAGAGTGTCTGCTGGGCCCTGGCTTTCATCCTGAAATAAAGCCCGGCCTCTGGTTCAGACCTCACCATTTCCGTGCAGCTCGGCCACGGCAGCCAGCTCTCGTTTTTCTCTTATTTGGGGATGACTGGGAAGAAGAAAGGCGACAGGTTGATCTGTGGGACTAAATTCCTCTTCAGACTTTTCCTCCGCTGTGTCTGTGAAATAAAGGACATGCCAGTTAATAACTAGCCTTGCAAGACAAACATAATTTCCTAGAGTCAAGTCGCACCACTGATTTTTAAAAAAAATCTATTTTTATTGATTTCAGAGGGGAAAGGAGAGTGAGAGAGAGAGAAACATCAATGATGAGAGAATCATTGATCGAATGCCTCCTGCACACCCCCTACTGGGGCAGCCATGTGCCCTGACCGGTAATTGAACTGTGACCTCCTGGTTCATAGGTCATTGCTCAACTATCGAGCTACGTGGCCTGGCTGCACCACTAATTTTTGCAGAAATTTTCATCCTAGAAAGAAAGTCTATTTATTTACTTAACTATCCTGGGTGCCTCCAGGGTAAAATGTTTAAAAACAGCAGGGGTGCTACCGAAGGGTGAAGGGCATGGGTGGAAGAGCAGATGCTTTAGAAAGACTTGACTGGGCAGTTATTCATTCTGTCACTCAACTGCCCAAACTGTAAAGGATTGGTTAAAACGGAACAGAGCAGAGAAGCTTGCTAAGGTTGAGATACAGCATAGAGACACTGTTTAATAATCCAGTGACTTACAGGAAAATAAAATCAAGTGATGATCCCACAAATGAGAAAGGAAAGTTCGTTTTGGTTGGAATTGGATATGTTTGGAAGTTATACATACATATAAAATGTTGAACTCATTTAGTTTAAAAAATCACATCAAGAAGTGTCTGATATTATCAATTATGTTCAGCCAATATTTAAAGCAAACATCAACTTGATTGTATGGTCTATAATGGGGAGGAAGAGAGAGAGAAGATAGAGGGAAGAGAAGATGTAGAGAGTTCCAAGGTAAAGAAAAAGACAGAGTCCCAAGGTCAAAATTTAACTACCTACAGCCTGGGCTTGGATACTCATGGGTCACATGACTGCTCCTTCTTACCCCTAAGACTTTGTTCCCCAGATCAATCTGCTAAACATCTGAGGCAACTTCCTACACTTCACTGATCTTTCTTTCTTTAGTTTTCTACGTATTTAATACCAGGTGAGGCAAAGCAATGCAAATATGGGGCATAAAATATACCAATTATAAAACTCTAAACACTTTTATCTGTTAGTTTTGGGTTATTTATACCACTGTGTTTTATCCATTACTTAACAAATTAAAAGGAACTGATATAGCCCTAGCCAGTTTGGCTCAGTGGATAGAGCGTGGGCCTGCAGACAGAAGAGACTCAGGTTGTATTCTGGTCAAGTGCACATGCCCAGGTTGCATGCTCGATCCCCAGTAGGGGGCATGCTGAAGGCAGCCAATCAATGATTCTCTCTCATCATTGATGCTTCTATCTCTCTCTCCCTCTCCCTTCCTCTCTGAAATCAATAAAAATATATTTTAAAAATATATGTATTTTTTAACCTTTGTTAAAAAAAATAAAAGTAAATAATTTTTATAACAAAAACTCACCTATTGCCAAAAATTCTTACTCAAATAATTGGTAGAATTGTTGATAACAAGAATCATTCATATGTTCTTCATTAAGGGCACAAGCTAACAAAATTATGGTCAAGTTTTCTATATTAAACTAGAGGCCCAGTGCACGGATTTGTGCACTGGTGGGGTCCTTCAGCCTGGCCTGCAACCTCTCGCAATCTGTGACCCCTCGGGGGATGTTGGAAAGCCAGTTTCGGCCTGATCCCTGCAGTCCAGGCCAAGGGATCCCACCAGTGCATGAATCCATGCACAGGGCTTCTAGTATGCATATAAGATCTTTGGTTAATTTCTTCCCTCTGAGATTCATCAGTCTGTTCCATGTTTCCCTGCCTGTGGTTTCCACTCCTGCATTGAGTGTCTGCCCCAGGGTGGTCAGTGCTCGTCATAGCTACCAGCCAGTCGGCCAGTAGCTTAGGCTTTTATATATATAGATAAAGCAGCTTTTTGTTGTTTAGTTGTGTTTGTTACCTGTTGTTCATTTAGGTGCAGGCGATACCAATCTAAGCAGAAATGGGATGAACCATGGAATTCCAAGTGCTAACTTACTTTTTCATGTTGAACATGACCTGCCTTCTTCTTTCCTGGAAAGCCGTCAGAAGACTCCTTTATGACCTCTGAGCCAATGAGTGGAAGGAATTTCAGACTAGTGGGGCTTGGTACCTGCGAGCCACAAATAAAGAGTAAGACATACTCAAGTGATTACTTCCATAATGTGAATTCAGGGGTGGGGGATAGGGAGTGAGAAGTTCCAACTGCTTTAAAATATACTCCCTGTCACAGTTGCCCACTATTAATTCTTTTTTTTTAATTAATCCTCACCCGAGGGTATTTTCCCATTGATTTTTAGAGAGAGTAGAAAGGGGGGGGGGGGAGAGAGAGAGAGAGAGAGAGAGAGAGAGAGAGAGAGAGAGAGAGAGAACATTGATGTGAGAGAGACACATTGATTGGTTGCCTTCCACATGTGTCCTGACCAGGGTCAGGGATCAAGCCTGCAATGGAGGTACATGCTCTTGACTGAAATAAAACTCAGGACCCTTCAGTCCGAGGGCTGATGCTCTATCCACTGAGACAAACCGGCGAGGGCCCCACTATTAATTCTTAATAGTTCACCCTCAGCATCAACCTGCAGCTTAAGAGTTTGATACTCATCACCATGAAGGCGTTTTGGGCAAGGAGGGGTAACATTTTAAGAAATAGTAAGTTAGAATTAAGTTGAAATATTTTATCTTCAGGTTATGACTCTTGGCTAATGAATTGGTTCTTTAATTTGACAGAGGTGATCTGGAATGGAGACTGAAGGATGAGGGGGGATTTGGAGGGAAACAAGGGGCGGGTGAATTCTGGGCAGGGGCAGCACAGGCAAAGTCACCGAGGAGGAAGGAATGCTGATGCGTAAGGAGCAGCAAGTAGTCTGGTTCAGCTGGAGGACAGGGGTCAGGGGAGAAGGTGGTGGAAATGAGGGCACACACGTCAGGCAGGGCCAGAGCGTGAAAGGTGCGTATGCCAGGCTGAAAGGTAATGAAGAGCTAGGATCAAGTTCAAAGAGTTCCCTGTGGTGTTGTTCCACGGGGAAGGCAGAGGCAAGTGGTCAAGGCTGCTGACGCACAGACCGAAGGCCTCTCGGGGTCGGACCCAGCCTGGTAATGGGACATCAGTCAGCCGGTGATGTGGATTTCCTCCAGCCTGGCTCGGGAGCCCAGGGTCGGGAATGAGATGTGAGATTCCCTATCGTCCCGTCACCACTCCAGTCCTGGGAACAGTCAACTCACCCTGTATATGGGCAGAGACCCAAAAACAATCCCCGCCTCCCTGTTTTCAGTAAAGAAGCCTTCCAAGGCATGTTTTCGAATCTGCAAAACAGAGGAGCGGATGTTTAACGAAAAGGGCACGTTCCGTAAGCGGCAACATTCCCGGGTTCAAATTCTGACTCCGCCACTTCTTAGCTGCAGGACCTTAGGCAAGTTTTTGCCGTTTTCCTAAAAATTTACTTTTTATTGATTTCAGAGAGGAAGGGAGAGGGAGAGAGAGAGAGAAACATCAGTGATGAGAGAATCATTGATTGGCTGCCTCCTGCATGCCCCCTACTGGGGATCAAGCCCGCAACTTGGGCATGTGCCCTGACCAGGAATCACACCATGACCTCCTGGTTCACAGATTGATGCTCAACCACTGAGTCACACTGGCCGGGCCCAGGTCTGACTTCTGACTTACAGAACAGTCAAGTGATTAATGTGTGTTGTTTAGACCATTTAGTTTGTAGTAATCTGTCATAGCAGCAATAGCAAATTGATACACTGTACCTATGTCAATTCAGGAAAACTACAGTATTCTTGTTGGATGTTTAAGAATTACCTTGGGAGAAGAAAGAGACTTGAAAAACTTAAAATCATGCTCCACTTTAAAGGGCTTGGAAGGTGTCCGTTTGAAAAGCAAAGCCATGGAGCTCAATTTCTGCCATCTGCACATGAGGAAATAAGAAAAGCTGTTACCCACCTGCCCACACCTTTTCCCTCTGGGTCCCACACCCTCCTGCTCCCTGGCACCAGCTCTAACGATGCCACCTCTGTATGTAAGTCTTATTCCCTTTGGCTTCCCAGATTTCTCTCCAGGCAAACGGAAGAGGTTTCTACTAGACCTGAGCACTCCGTGCTGTTAAATTCATTACATAGCCACTGGGAAAAATACTGCATAGTAGGGATGAGGAAACCTTGGGTACCAAACTGATGCTTGATATTTGGGTGACTCCGGGAAGCTTCTATTTAGTTAAAACTTACTTTTGCATATGTTTAAAAAGCCATAACTAAGCATTGAAACATCCTATATAATAAAAGGCTAATATGCAAATAGACCGAACGGTGGAATGACCGGTCGCTATGATGCGCACTGACCACCAGGGTACAGACACTCAACACAGGAGCTGCCCCCTGGTGGTCAGTGAGCTCCCACAGGGGGAGCACCGCTCAGCCAGAAGCCGGGCTCATGGCTGGCGAGCGCAGTGGCGGTGGTGGGAGCCTCTCCAGCCTCTGCGGCAGTGCTAAGGACTCCTCGGCAGACATCCCCTGACGGGTCCTGGACTGTGAGAGGGTCCTGGACTGTGAGAGGGCACAGGCTGGGCTGAGGGACCCTCCGCCAGTGCATGAATGTCATGCACCGGGCCTCTAGTTTAAAAAATAATATCCCCCAGGCATCTTAGACTTCAACCTGTCCAAAACCAAACTCAGTATCTTTTTTCCCAGTTTTATTTTGTGTTGGTTTCAGACGTACAGCTTAGTGGTTAGACAATCATATATACTATCTTTTTCTCCAGACCGGCTTTTCCTCTTGTATATTCTGTCAAAGTGATGTCAGTAAAGTTGAAAATGTTTAAAATATATTTTATTGATTTTTTACAGAGAGGAAGGGAGAGGGAGAGAGAGCTAGAAACATCGATGAGAGAGAAACATCGATCAGCTGTTTCCTGCACGCCCCCCACTGGGGACGTGCCCGCAACCAAGGTACATGCCCTTGACCGGAATCGAACCTGGGACCCTTCAGTCCGCAGGCTGACGCTCTATCCACTGAGCCACACCGGTCAGGGCTGAAAATCTTTATGTTGGCCCATAACAAAAGCTCTTTTTGCTTTAGTCTTTATATAGCCCATGTGGTTGAGCTTCGACCTATGAATCAGAAGGTCCTACGATTCCTGGTCAGGCCACATGCCTGGGTTGTGGGCTCTGTCCCCAGTGTGGGGCCTGCAGGAGGTGGCCGATCAACCCCCATCTTTGATGATTCTATCTCTCTCTCTCACTCTCCCTTCCTCTCTGAAATCTATAGACTTTTCTTGCTTTATCTTCTACCATGTCTTCTCTACTTGCTCCCTGCACTTGAATGGCTAGATATAATAGTGTGTTATCATTTTGTGCCTTTGCTTAGGCCATTGCCTCTTTGGTCTTTTTTATTTGGATAAATCCTCTTTGTCCCTCTGTGATTATCTTAGGAACTGATATTCTTAGCAGTTCTATTATACTGAATTATAAATCTTTGTGCACTCTCCCACTGGATTGCGAAATTATTGAAAAGTTTTGAGTTTTTCACCTTTGAATTTTTCATGTCCAGCACAGTGTTACGGTATCATAATAGTTTAATAATAATAATAACTATTATTATTATTATTTCTAAATTAGCAATAATCACGCCTTGGATAAACCTCATTGGCTATGATACTGCCACTACACAAAGCTGATAATAGCTTAATTCCTGTCTGCTCTCTAAAGGAAACACAATGGCCTTACCTTTGCCGGTCAAATACCAGAGGATAGTCATATTTTTGTTTATTTTCTGTGAACTTGCTCTCTTCTTTTATTTCTATGGGGTACTCACTAACATCACAAGGCAAAATGAAATCGGTTGTCTGTGCTAGGTCAAAGGGCCTTCGCTGTCCAAAATACCCACAGTAATGGCCATTGAGGGCATGCCAGAGCCTAAGGAAAGGCAAAAGATAGGGAGAAAAAAGTTACTGGAATTCAGTGGAAGTTATTTTGTTGATGACAAGGTTTTCATTATGGATTTTAAACTTGAGTCCAAAACCCTTCTCATGAAATATATGGATCTGATCATAACATAAACATTTTTGTTAGCTAGAGTTCTAATCTACAACAACTTCAGAAAATGTCAATTTGAATTTGTACTTATGATATCCATTCATTGAAACCAGAAAATAAGGAACAGGTTTTTCTCCAAGTAACACTGCTCGATTAAGCTAATCAGAGCTCATACTGACTTTGTTCTTCTTTCTCAGGATTGTTTTGGCTAATTGGGGTCTTTTATGGTATCATACTAGATATTTAGGATGTTTTGTCCTAAAAATGCCTTTGGTATTTTGATAGGGATTGCCTCAAATCTGTACATTGCTTTAGGCAATACGGACATTTTAATAATGTGAATTGTTCCAATCCATGAACACGAATGTCTTTCCATTTCTTTGTGTCTTCAATTTCAACAATGTCTTATAGTTTTCAGTGTATAGGCCTTCCCACTCCTTTGTAAGTTTATTTCTAGGCATTTTATTCTTTTCATTGTGATCGTAAGTGGGATTGCCTTTTTTTTATTTTTTCTTTCAGATAGTGCATTGTTAGTATTTAGAAATACAACAACTTTTGTGTATTGATTTTGTATCCTACAACTTCATTATATTCACTTATCATTTATTTCTAACAGTTTTTTTTTGTGTGTGTGTTTTTGCTGGAGTCTTTAGTCTATTCTCCATATAACTAATATGTGATATGCAAACACTGACTGTTTTACTTCATTTAGTTAATGTGGGGTTTCACATGGATTAATTTCCTCATGTTGAACCATCCTTGCATCCCTGGGACGGGTCCCCCTTGACTGTGGTGTAAGATCCTTACAATGTATTGCTGTATTTGATTTGCTCATTTTTTTGAAATTTTTACATCTATATTCACCAGCGATATCAGCCTGTCATTTTATTTGCTGATGCTATCCTTACCTGGTTTTGGTGCCGGGGTCATATTGGCCTTGCACAATGAGTTAAGAAGCCTGCACCTTCTGGAAGAGTTTTAAAGGGGTAGGTATTAAATCTACTTGGAATGTCTGGTAGAATTTACCGGGGAAGCCATCTGGTCCTAGTGTTTTGTTTTTTGGGAGGTTTTGATTACTGTTTTAATTTCTTCACTGTCAGTCTATTCAGGTTTCCTAATTCTTCATGATTTAATCGAAGAAAGTTTTATTATTCTAAACTTTTGTCCACTTCTAGGTTGTCTGATTTGGTGGCATATAGCCATTCGTAATGCTCTTTTATAATCCTTTGGGTTTCTGTGGTAACAGCTGTAAAATCTTTTATTTATTTTTAAACTCGCTAATATACTTTGGAGCCTCCCTACCTCTCGATCTGACCTAAATTTATTCTCTTAAGAGGACAATTTATCACATACTTTTAAGACATTTTAATATGTGACAATTTGTCTCAATAAATGTCATGACATTGCTATTGATATATATATTTGTGTTTTTAGCATTTTATGTATGCATATATAGCATTACCTAGGCAATTAAAAACAAGTAGGCCTTGTATATCATTGTGACTATAGTTAATAATACTATATTATATATTTGAAAGTTGCTAAGAGAATAGATCTTCAAAATCTTCATCACAAGAAAAACATTTTAATAACTATTTGTGGTAATGAATGTTAGGGAGACTTGATGTTAACTACACTTATTGAGGTGATCATTTTACAATATATAAACAAATACTGAATCATTATGTCGTACATTATTTTACAATATATGCAAATATTGAATCATTTACTAATGCTATATGTAAATTATACCGTAATGAAAAAAGGCCCAACTGGCATGGCTCAGTGGTTGAGCATTGCCCTACGAACCAGGAGGTCACGGTTCGATTCCCGGTCAGGGCACATGCCCGGGTTGCAGGCTTGATCCCCAGTGTGGGGCGTGCAGGAGGCAGCCGATCAATGATTCTCTCTCATCATTGATGTTTCTATATCTCTCTCCCTCTTCCTTCCTCTCTGAAATTTTATATATATATATATGTGTGTGTGTGTGTGTGTGTGTGTGTGTGTGTGTATTCTATTTTTGGGAGGGGGGCCTTGCACGATGAGTTAGGAAAGCTGACCCTGAAGGGAGGCTCTCTAAAGAATGTAACTGGCCACAGTCCTAGTGGAAGGCCCCTCGTTTGCTCCCTTTGCAGCACTGCGCTAACCCTGCTGAAGCAGTGAGAGAGCCATGCAGGAAAACAAAGGCTGGGTTTGCAAAATCCATCACATTGCCACTGAAACAATTAGCTCCCTTTCACTCTTCTCAATATTACTTTTTCTATTCTATGACCCCCCCCATATATATATATTTTTTCCAAAATATATTTTTGATTTCAGAGAGGAAGGGGGAGAGAGAGAGAGAGAGAGATAGAAACATCAATGATGAGCTCTAGCCAGTTTGGCTCAATGGATAGAGAGCCAGCCTGCAGAGTGAAGGGTCCCAGGTTCTATTTTGGTCAAGGGCACATGCCCGGGTTGTGAGCTCGGTCCCCAGTAGGGGGCGTGCAGGAGGCAGCTGATCCATGATTCTCTCTCATCATTGATGTTTCTATCTCCCTCTCCCTCTCTCTTGCTCTCTGAAATCAATAAAAATATATTTTTAAGAAAGAAAAAGGAAAATGAAACATCAATAATGAGAGAGAATCATTGTTTGGTTGCCTCCTGCATGCCCCCCACTGGGGATCGAGCCCACAACCCTGGCAATTGTCCTGACTGGGAATCAAACCATGGCCTCCTGGTTCATAGGTCGATGCTCAACCACTGAGCCACGCCGGCCAGGTTCTGTGACTTCTTACTGACTTCTGCTTCTGTGTCTCTTCCTGTGGTCTTCCCTGGGCTTGGGCTTACCTCTCTGAGCTCTCCATCTTGCTTAATTCTTTGAAATAAGTCTACAAAAAACCCACTTATTGAAAGTATTTATTATACATTCGAACACAGATGAGCAAGGCATCTCGTTTCCGTAGGCATGGAAAAGAATTCCAAATCAATGGCCCTCTTCCTAATGCCGTTTTTTGCCACCTTTAGTTATTTTTTTATTTATTTCAGTCAGTTAAGCATGATTGCGTTTAGGGTATGTACTTTGACCGTAGCTTAATATCCTTTTCCTTTCATACTCAAAACCCTAAATTCACAGCTCGAAAGTCCAGCCCTACCCAGTTTGGCTCAGTGGATAGAGCACTGGCCTGTGGACTGAAGGGTCCCGGGTTCGATTCCAGTCAAGGGCATGCACCTTAGTTGCAGGCTAGATCCCTGGCCCTGGTCAGGATGTGTGTGGGAGGTAACCCATCCATGTGTCTCTCTCACATCGATGTTTCTCTCTCTCTCTGTCTCTGCCCCTCCCTTCCACTCCCTAAAAATCAATGGAAAACTATCCTTTGGGTGAGGATTAAAAACAACAATAACAACAAACAGCATAGCAGTCCATACCTTACTGAGCCATCCACAGAGGCAGTCAGCACCACTTGCTTGTCTTCTACGTAGATCGCTTGAACAATTTCTAAAGAATGAGCACGCCAGGCAAGCAGCTGCTTGAATTTCTAGATGGCAAGGATAAAGCATATACCTTGGAATAAGTATGTGCTGATTAAAATTCAATCTTGAGCAAACTATTTAAAAAAAAAAATATATATACATATATATATATATATATATATATATATATATATATATATGTATATATATTTTTTTTTTCATTGATTTTTTACAGAGAGGAAGGGAGAGGGGAGAGAGAGTTACAAACATCAATGAGAAACATCAATCAGCTGCTTCCTGCACACCCACTACTGGGGATGTGCCCGCAACCAAGGTACATGACCCTGACCGGAATCGAACTTGGGACCCTTGAGTCTGCAGGCCGACGTTCTATCCACTGAGCCAAACCGGTTAGGGCATTGAGCAAACTATTAATCATTAAAGAGCCCGCTTAGGCGTGAATGGTGCGGGCATATATGGAAGGTGATGGCGCTCCTGCCCCAATGAGCTCGTCTTTTGCTTGTTAAGGTCTCAAAAATTCCATTTTTAGCCTGGCCGGTGTGGCTCAGTGGTTAAGAATCGACCTATGAACCAGGAGGTCACGGTTCGATTCCCGGTCAGGGCACATGCCCAGGTTGTGGGCTTGATTGCCACTGCGGGGCATGCAGGAGGCAGCCATTTGCTGTATCTCTCTCATTGATGTTTCTCTCTCTCTCTCTCTCTCTCTCTCTCTCTCTCTCTCTCTCTCTCTCTTCCTTCCTCTCAGAAATAAAAAAATATATATATTTAAAAAATTCAATTTTTAGATGTTTGCTAATCTATACAGATCCCTGGAACAGAAAGTACCTTACGTCTTTAGCAATTTATCATTTAATTGAGGATTAGCAATTCATTTAGTTGAAAGTTACTAAATGACTTGATGGAAGAATAGAATAGCCTTAGAATAAAGGCTGTGGTGGAACTCAGAGCCAATATGATTAGAAGCAGGAGCAAGCAGAGTTGAAAGATGGAGACTAAAGGAGAGAGTGACAAATAGACTTTTCCTATTTTAAAATTTTATCCAAGTTTATTTTGTTCTTTTTGTTGTTGTTGTTGTTGTTGTTGTTGGTGGTGGTGGTGGTGGTGGTGTGTGTGTGTGTGTGTGTGTATGTGTGGCTATATATAATAACCCTATACCACAGGAATTAACAAAAGAAACGGGCCCAGCTCATTCTCTTTCAAAGACATCCTGATGCTTTACGGGTAAGTTCCTTCAGGAGGTGGCTTATTCTCAACTCTAGGAGCTCCTACACAGGCCACAGAAGACATTGCTTAATCGTGTGAACTAGAGTGTCAACTGCAGAGACTGCTCCGCAGTCACATTCCCGTACAGTGTCTATGAAGATATAAAAACCGACTGAGGAGGGCTAAGTGATGTGTAAACTCTTTTAAGCTCTGGGTTTCTCCATAGATTCTCACAAATAAGTAAACAAAAGGAAGTAGAGCCCTGGCTGGTTTGCCTCAGTGGACTGAGCGTCAGCCTGTGGACTGAAGGATCCCAGGTTCGACTCTGGTCAAGGGCACATGCCTGGGTTGACGGCTCGGACTGTGCAGGAGGCAGCTGATCCATGATTCTCTCTCATCATTGATGTTTCCATCTCTCTTCCCCTCTTCCTTCCTCTCTGAAATCAATAAAAATATATTTTAAAAAAAAAACAAAAACAAAACATGAAGTAGGTGCAAAGTGACCAGTGGCTGGCTGGCTGGCTGGCTTACTCAACTCACTCACTCACTCACTCACTCACTCACCCCCGCTTTTCCCCAACAGACCAGTGTTATTTGTCATGTGGCTTATTTCCTAGTGTATATATGACGTGAGAGTAGGAAGTCTTGGCTTGTAGGTCTTTTGTGATGTCAACCACAGAGAGATGCTCAATCCATATGCGCCTATTCACAAGTTAGAAGTAGATTAAGTTCTTACCTTTTCATCATGAGGTGGATCCAGGAAGGAACTAATACTGCAAAGGATAACGTGTCCTTCTGTATAAAATGTAAACATCGCAATATGTCATTCAGTATTCTGTTGTCCAAGTCAGTACTACCTAGACTGCCAAGGTATTTTGACTCAGGCATTTATAATCCTATATAATAAAAGGCTAATATACAAATTGACCAAATGGCGGAATGACAGGTCGCTATGATACGCACTGACCACCAGGGGGCATACGCTCAATGTAGGAGCTGCCCCCTGGTGGTCAGTGAGCTCCCACAGGGGGAGCGCTGCTCAGCCAGAAGCCAGGCTCATGACTGGTGAGCCCAACGTGGTGGGTGGTGGTGGGAGCCTCTCTTGCCTCCATGGCAGTCAGACATCCCCTGAGGGCATCCTGGACTGTGAGAGAGCACAGGCCAGGCTAAGGGGGGACACCCCCCTCCCAGTGCATGAATTTTGTGCACTGGGCATCTAGTAGTAAATAAAGTAGAATCTGAGGAACCAGAAATGAAAGAAGAAATTTCATATCAATTTTTATATGTGGCAATTCTTTTCTGTTTCTGGCTTAATACGTCAAAATGAGGTTGCCTTATACACTCAAAGTCAAAGTACTTCCAGACATCAGGGTAGATGAAAGAGAGGTGAGTACACAACGACCAAATGAAGCCCAAATTGTTATGAAGATAATCGTCCTCCAATCCAAATGATAGCTACAACAACTAGATTTTAAAAAGCAACAATGACTATACCCAGGCACATCATATTCAAACTGCAGAAACTCAAACATAAAGGAAAAAGCTTGAAAGAAGCCACAGGGGAAAAATTCACCTTGCTTCTAGAGAAGTAAAGATAAGAATTACATCTGACACCTGGAAGTCATGTAAGCAAGAAGAGAATGGAGTGAAATATTTAAGTGTTGAGGAAAAAACCCCACCAACCTAGAATTCTGTGTCCTTAGAAATTATTCTTCAAAAGTGAAGGAGAGCCCGGTCGGTGTGGCTCAGGGGTTGAGCATGGATGGACCTGGAGAGCATTATGCTAAGTGAAATAAGCCAGTTAGAGAAGGACAAGTACCATATGGTTTCATTCGTATGTGGACTCTAATAAAATAAACAACTAAACAAAATGGAAATAGACACAGAGATAAAGAGCAGACTAACAACTGTCAGAGGGGAGGGGGGTTGCAAGGCTGGGTGAAAAAGGTGAAGACACTAAGCAAGCAAGAAAGAAAAACCTCATATACAGATAATAGTATAGTGGTTACCAGAGGGGAAGGGGGTGGGGGGAGATGGTAAAGAGGGTATGGGGGAGGTGGGGATAAATGGTGATGGAAGGAGACTTGGGGTGGTGAACACACAATACAATGTACGGTTGATGTATTATAGAATTGTACACATGAAACCTATATAATTTATTAACCAATGCCACCCTAATAAATTCAATAAAAAATAAAACAAACAGAAAAACACCAAAAGAGTATCATTACATTAAAGAATTAAGATCAACTATATTAGTTATTAACAGCAAGTATAAAATAAAGCCTCCTATTGAGAACAAATACTTCCTTTCCTCTCTGTTTATGCCACTTCTCCCTTTAATAATGAAGACTAATGCAACACAACCATTTTAAGATTAAAAATGAAAACTTTATATTCGCCCCAAAATGTAAGGTAAGGGTAGTCCTATACCCAACTTAAAGATGGAAGAAATAGAATGTCTTGCTGTAAGGAAAAAGGAATGAAATAGGTGTTCACATCCATTGATTGTTCTGTTCATTCAGCAAGCTATCCTTAGCACTCTCAACACCTCCTCTCATTTTTGAGCATCGCTCCTATTTTTTTGTATGAACACATGCCACATATTTTCCTTTTTTATATCTTGTAGGTTAAGATAGCTGTGGCCAACCACATGAAGACACTGACTTACCTACATTGCTGGTCAGTAGTATCCTGGAACAGGAATCAGTATGCAGCGATGTCAGAGAAATGGCAGAATGCTTTGTAAAAGGAAGCATATCTTTCAGCAGTCGTCCCTGCATAAAGTATAATCACAAATTCTACAAACATTCATATGGGAGTTGAGTTTCTCTCTAAGTAATCTATCTAAAAAACTATCTTTACTACTGAAACACGATTCTATGTGTAGTAAAAGTAATTTGAAACTATCCATAGGGAACTAACACATTTTCTTTTCTTTTTTTTAATTTTACAGAATTTTTTTCTTTATTGATTAAGGTATTACATATGTGTCCTTATCCCCACATTGCCCCCCCAAAACCCCCAGGAACTCATTTTCTTTTTTTTAAGATATATTTTATCAGAGAGGAAGGGAGAAGGATAGAGAGTTAGAAACATCGATGAGAGAGAAACATCGATCAGCTGCCTCCTGCACATCCCCTACTGGGGATGTGTCCGCAACCAAGGTACATGCCCTTGACCAGAATTGAACCTGGGACCCTTCAGTCCGCAGGCTGACGCTCTATCCATTGAGCCAAACTGGTTAGGGCAGGAACTCATTTTCTTGAAATTAAATATTCATAAAGGTGTAGACAACTATTCATGATTGGCATCTGGACTCTGATTATTATAGATCATTTATACCAGTGGTTGGCAAACTCATTAGTCAACAGAGCCAAATATCAACAGTACAACGTTTGAAATTTCTTTTTTGTTTGTTTGTTTGTTTTATATTTTATTGATTTTTTACAGAGAGGAAGGAAGAGGGATAGAGAGCTAGAAACATCGATGAGAGAGAAACGTCGACCAGCTACCTCCTGCACACCCTCTACTGGGGATGTGCCCACAACCAATGTACATGCCCTTGACCGGAATCGAACCTGGGACCCTTCAGTCCGCAGGCCGACGCTCTATCCACTGAGCCAAACTGGTTTTGGCTGAAATTTCTTTTGAGAGCCAAATTTTTTAAACTTAAACTTCTAATGCCACTTCTTCAAAATAGACTTGCCCAGGCCGTGGTATTTTGTGGAAGAGCCACACTCAAGGGGCCAAAGAGCCCATGTGGCTCGCGAGCCGCAGTTTGCAGACCGCTGATTTATACATTTGGGGGTTGATTTTTGTACTTCTCCTGACCCTTTTCATGCAATTCCTCAGATCTCTTTTCTAGTTATATATTATTTTAACTAGATACAGGTTTACTACGTGCATCTCACTTGTTTTATTTTGTTATGACTATTTTTTAATTCTCACCCTGTATTTTTCCATTGTTTTTTTTAGAGAGAGTGGAAGAGAGAGGGAAAGACAGAGAGAAACATCCATGTGAGAGAAACACATCGATTGGTTGCCTCCTGCATGAGCCCTGACCAGGGCCTGGGCTGGGGAGGAGCCTGCAACCGAGGTACGTGCTCTTGACTGGACTGGAACCCGGCACCCTTCAGTCCGCAGGCCGACGCTGTATCCACTGAGCCACACCGGCCAGGGCCCTGTCTCATCCTTTTCTATGCCAGGTAAATAGGGGGCCTAATCACCTCTATACTCCATAAGCGCAGGTGGCCGTCCTCGTGAGCGGTGACCAGGACGGGAGGCTGAGTCTCGGCGACACCGCTGCCTCCAACGTGTTTTTTGTCCACTGGCTGTGGCTCTCCCTCAATGATGTCCGCTTGCTCACCTACTTGGAAAATTAATGAGCTGCAAGGTGCTGGCAACAGTTGGAGTTCCAAGTCTTCTAGAATGTGGGTAGAAAATACCCAAAACAACACATTCTTTTCCCGAGATTTTTTTTTTTTTTAACCCAAGCGAGTTTCAATCCGGGCAGAGAACAACACGGCATTAACAAATGGACTCCCATATCGCTGGAAAAACTGAAGAGCTTGCTTTTGGTCCTGTTGCAAAGCCTCTTCACTGTACATAACAGCTAAAACCACGTAAACATCCAGCTCAAGCCTTACACATACAGAATGACTTATGCATCTAGTATCAGTTTTAGAGGATTAAGAGGCGCCGTAATATTTTGGCTTAAAAAATATATATATTTTTATCAATTTCAGAAAGGAAGAGAAAGGGGGAGAGAGAGATAGAAACATCAATGATGAGAGAGAATCATTGATTGGCTGCCTCCTGCATACCTCCCACTGGGGATCAAACCACAACCCCAGCATATGACCTTGACAGGAGTCGAACCCAGGACCCTTCAGTCCACAGGCCAATGCTCTATTCACTGAGCCAAACCAGCTAGGGCACAAAGCAATCATTTTAGAATAAGGGAGCAAGGTGACTTCATACTGACCTTTGCCCTCACCGTCAGGTATGCTCTGCTTGCTTCCCTGGATTAGGGGAGAAAAAGAAGATATTTCTAAATCATTGTAAGGAAATGAGATATATTGGATCAGTAGACTCTTCAGATAGCTAATACATTGCTATAAGTGGTAAAGTTATTTTTGGACTAATTCTTTGAAATACGTATTGCAGAGAATTTCATGTTCCTAAATTAGGTATCTGTGGCACAACTTTCCCCTAGTGGCTCAGAGATAGCATAATAGTGAGAGTAACTAAATGCCTAATGTGTGCCCCGTTCGTGGTGTACATGCAGGTGCGTGTTATTATTCACTTTTCACGGATGAAGAAATGGAAACTCAGAGATTAAGGGCTGTTTCTGAAGCTAATCAGATAAATAGAACACTTGGATTCAAGTTCAAGTCTATCTGACTCCTAATAATCTTACAAGTTTACTAGAGGCCCGATGCATGAAATTCGTGCAAGGGGCTTGGACCGTGCAACCCCTTGCAGCCCTGCTTCGTCCGGAGGGTTGTCTGGACGGTCGTTCTGCTGTTCAGTCTAATTGGCATATTAGCTCTTTATTATATAGGATTCTTTCCACCATGCTAGTGGTTTTTAATTATTTTTTTGCAGTGAAAACTCCCCTTTAAACAAAATCCTAACTAGAAGTGTTATGTGTAAACATATGTAAAATCGTAATTGAAAACACAACTTGAAAACCATACATTACATTGTGTTGTCTCTTCTATCTGTGAAATGTATGAATGTGTTTAGCAAAACAGTCTAAAATTATTTTTCAAGTATAAAAGTAGCATCTGTAATTTATTTTATTCATGATTATATATTGACTAGAGGCCCGATGCACAAAGTTTGTGCAAGGGGCTTGGCCCTCGCAGCCCCAGCTTTGTCTGGAAGGTCGTTTGGCTGTCTGGTCTAATTAGCATATTATGCTTTTATTATTATAGATTACTTGAAGTAATGAAAGCCTTCAGAAATAGGGAAAAATGGATGAAATCAGTTTAGACACTGCTTTTAAGAAAAACAAAAAAAAGTTTTACATACAGATACACAGAACATTTTTTCCTCTTTACTTCTTTTCTTAAGAATCCTATCTAATAATAGAGTAACATGTAAATTACCATCACTCCGCTACGCTCACGATTGGGCGGCGGGAGGCTGGGGGACGGGACTCGGGGTGGCCTATCCGGCCATTGAGAGGCACGGATCCGCTGCCACTGAGGGGGGGTACCCTGCTGTTGAGAGGTGCAGGGGGCGGAGTCCTGCCCCCTGCGCCTCTCAACGGCCAGATCCGCGGCCGCTGAGGGGGCCTGCCACGACACCCAGCTGCGCCTCTCAATGGCAGGGTAGCCAGGTGTCCGCGGCAGCCCCCCTCAGCAGCCGTTGAGAGGTGCAGGGGGTGGGAGTCCCGCCCCCTGCGCCTCTCAACAGCAGGGTAGCCCCCCTCAGTGGCCGCGGACCATCAAAAGTGGGGGAGCTGGGTGCCTGTCTGCTCCGGCACCAGGCCTTTCAGAAGCCTCCGCCGAGCCGGAGGCTTCTGAAAGGCCTGGTGCACCAGTGGACAGGCACCCAGCTCCACCGCGAAAAGCGAAAAAGCGAAAGCATGTAGGGGACCCTACACGTGCATGATTCAATCATGCACTGGGCCTCTAGTATATATATATTTTAGAGAGAGGGGCGGGGAGAGGGAGAGAGAGAAACACAGAACGCAACATTCATTGACTGCCTCATGATCCTGAGCCTGCACGTGCCCTAACTGGGAATCAAACTGGCAACCTCTGGTGCACGGGACGACACCCAACCAACTGAGCTACCCCAGCCAGGGCCCTTTTACCTTCTATCGAAGGAAGGGCGCAAATGCAACAACCCTGATTTTTGAACCAATATTGGATGTAAAAGTAAGACACACTCTCCCTATTTCTTGCTTACCTTGCTGCTCTGAGGACCCTTACTAGAGTCACATTGGGAAGAAGAGCATACGGAATCCTGACTTGACATTCTGTAAGAACAGGGAGGAAGCCCAAAGAGGAAACGTTAAGATTCTTTCATACTCACAGGGTGCTCTTCTCTGCTTTGATTTCAGTTCATTCCTTCTTCCATCCTCTGAAGATACTGAGCCGCTTACGTATAAAACAAAGCACACCCCATATCTTGTGTCACAAATGCTCATCTGCCTGGTGTTGGTGGAGACTGCTGGGGAGCCTCAGGAATTAAGGTTCATTGCTGCGTGGTCTGGGAAGGAAACATCTGCCCTGTCCCACCCTAAGGCTAGGTGCACTCCCAGAGGTTCTGACACTGCCTCTAGTGGTGGGAGCGGGTGGGGGTAGGGGCGGGGCCCTGAGTAGCCTGGCTAACTTCGGCTCTACAGTGTCCGGTTCTGGCCTGGTCCACTCTGCGACACTGCTAGAATGAGCTGAACAGTGCCTTGGGGTCTGGTGCAAGCATATCCACAACAAGTCCTCAAAATATTCTCAGAATAAGGAATTTCAAGCCCACAGGATATATTCTGGCTCACCTCTGGGTGACTCAAAACTAACATAGAAACATTTTTTCAAAATATATATATTTCTTTATTGATTTCAGAGAGGAAGGGAGAAGGAGAGAGAGATAGAAACATCAATGATGAGAGAGAATCATTGATCGGCTGCCTCCTGCACACCCCCCACTGGGGATCAAGCCCGCAACCCAGGCATGTACCCTTGGCCGGAATCGAACCTGGGACCCTTCAGTCCGCAGGCTGACGCTCTATCCACTGAGCCAAGCCGGCTAGGGCTAGAAACATTTTTTAAAAATATATATTTTTTATTGATTTCAGAGAGGAAGGGAGAGATAGAAACATCAATGATGAGAACCATTGATTGGCTGCTTCCTGCACGCCCCCTACTGGGGATCAAGTCCAAAACCTGAGCACTGACATGGAATCGAACCCTGACCTCCTGGTTCATAGGTCAATGCTCAACCACTGAGCCACACTGGTCAGGCTAGCATAGAAACTTTTGACTTCTCTCCAGAGATATGTTTACCATGGCCTATCTGCGTCACATCCGTGCTCACAGAGTTTGATTTTGGCTACAAGTGTGGTCAAGTGAGCATTTCCCCGCTTTGCTACTGTTGTAAAGGGTGCTGTGGGTCTGACCGAGTGAAGGAAATTACATTCCCACACAATAAATAGGATCCTCGGGGAACATCCACTACAAAAGACAGTGACGGGGAAGAAAGCTGAAACCAGGTAGTCTACCCAATTTGCCTTCCCTCAAGTGTACCTTCCTGAAGGCTGGGATGGGGAGAACTCTTTTTATGTCACCCACGTAAGACTCAGACAGCGATTCTCTATCAGTCAGTACCAAGTTACCTTGCACATTCAAGGGTACGAAAGAGGAACATGATGTCATTAATTCTATAGCGTTTGGGATCCAAGTCAGGATTCACAATGAAGCAATCTTCAGGTCTGAATCTGGAAAGAAACATACGTGTACATGATAAACATTTAAGAATTAGGTAACTTACATGACTTACATTATAAATCCCACACAGAGCTAATCAACTCCTAAAATGTTGATATCGAACATGAAGAGAAAATGCAGAGGTATAGAGTTTGAACATATCTTTTTTAATAAGGCTCTGTGTAGCCACACGAACATTCAGTGTGTAAAAGTCCTTTAATTCAAGTGGCTGGTCTATTCTTTCTACTTGTAGGTCAGAGAGTCGGCTTCTGTAACATCCTGGAAGTTTCATAGAATTTAAAGGTTAGAGTTCTAGCCCTAGTCGGTTTTTCTCAGTGGATAGAGCATCAGCTTGCAGACTGAAGGGTCCCCGGTTCATATCCGGTCAAGGGCAAGTACCTTGGTTGCTGGCTCCTCCCTGGCCTGGGCCCTGGTCAGGGCACGTGCAGGAGGAAACCAATCAATGTGTTTTTCTCACATCAATATTTCTCTCTGTCTCTCCCTCTCTCTTCCACTCTCTCTAAAAAAAAAAATCAATGGAAAAATACCCTCGGGTGAGGATAAAAAAACAAAAGGTTAGAATTCTACTCTTTGAACAAGTAGAGTGATGAATTTGAATGAAATATAGTTATTGCCATGAAGGAACTTAGAACAGAGTGGAGAAGACAAGCAGGTAATTCAGTGATTATGCTACTCTTGTTACTGGAGTCTCCCATTGACCCAGATTCCAAAGAACTCCCACCTGCCCTGGCACTTCATGTTCAGCTCTTTAAAAAAAAAAAAAAATATATATATATATATATATATATATATATATATATATATATATATATATATATATATATATATTTCAGAAAGGAAGGGGAGGGAGAGAGAGAAACATCAATGATGAGAGAGAATCACTGGTTGGCTACCTCCTGCATGCCACTCCCCCGACCCTGGGGATCAAGCCTGAAACCCAGGCATGTGCCCTGACCGGGAATTGAACCAATATTTCCTGGTTCGTACGTTGACGCTCAACCCCTGAGCCACATTGGCCGGGCCATGCTCGCTCTTAAAGCCACACTTAACATTTCTTATAGCAAATGGACCCCACAGCGAAATGTTCCTTTTCCTTTAATGGAATTGCCTCTGCTAATTGGATCTGCTGAGTGATGAAGGAAGCTCTTGAGGGGGCGGGGGAGGGTGAACCAAGCTCAGAAGAGGAGCTTGTGGGCTTGACGACTTGTTAAGCTCAAACTTTTTATGTATTTCTGCTCTGCCGACTAGCTGAATGGTGGAACGGATTATTAATTAGCAAGGACAATTTCTAGTTTGGTCCCCAAAGAGCTTTGAACAGGAAGAGAAGAGCTGTTTCTCCTGACTGGTGAAGGGATCTTAGGCAGAGTTTGAGGCAGAGATGGCCTCCGCCATGAATATGGGTACCATATCTCATGTCAGAGCCTTTAAGGCTGGGCCTAAATTACATTAGACACTGCTGTGCTAAATTACATGTCTTGCAAAAATACTCCATTGATTCTAAACCAATTGTTTTTACATCATCATCATCTCCTAAGGAGACACTATAATTCTCTGATTAGATGTTGTGTTTGCGAGCATCCCTTGGCACGATGCCTAGCACTTCAACAAGGAGGACCTCCTCCTCTAAGCGGGACATGTTCTCAGGGCAGCTTCCCCTCCTTAGGCTGTGGCATCAGACTCCGTGCCTTTTTAAAAAAATATATTTTATTGATTTTTACAGAGAGGAAGGGAGAAGGATAGAGAGTTAGAAACATCGATGAAAGAGAAACATCGATCAGCTACCTCCTGCACACCCCCCACCGGGGATTGTGCCCGCAACCAAGGTACATGCCCTTGACTGGAATCGAACCTGGGACCCTTGAGTCCGCAGGCCGACGCTCTATCCACTGAGCCAAACTGATTAGGGCAGGACTCTGTGCCTTTTGTGTCTGGCTGATTTCCCTTGGTGGTGAGTCACGCACAATCCCACACTCAGTGTGAGAACGGCATTAACAAAAGGGTGAGAAATTGTACAGCGCATATTCAAGTGACAAGTATACAGTCTGCGAGAAAAGCTTAAGGGTGAGGATTGAAGAGAAGGAACACAAGGATGACAGAAATTTTAGGGGCTGGGACCAAGAGAACATGAGCTGGGGTACAGGGGGAGCGTTCTGCAGAAACATCTACTTCAACTAAAGGTTCAAAGGAGAATAAATCCAGGGCTAAACAAGAAAGATGCATGTCCTCTCAAAAGTTGGTTACGTCCTAGCCAGTTTGACTCAGTGGATAGAGCATTAGACTGCGGACTGAGGGTCCCAGGTTCGGATTCCAGTCAAGGGCACATGCCCAGGTTGCAGGCTCGATCCCCAGTATAGGGCGAGCAGGAGGCAGCCGATCAACGATTCTCTCTCATTGTTGATGTTTCTATCTCTCTCTCCCTCTCTCTTCCTCTCTGAAATCAGTTTTTTAAAAAGTTGGTTAAAAGTGAAGACTCAGACTTAGATTGGGAAGGGGCATGGAGTCCAGGTAGACCAGTAGTATGTAATGCACTGTAAATAGAGAGGCAGAGATTTCTTTTGCATTTTCTTCTTCTTTTCCCTTGTTCTCTCTCACTCTCTTCTCCCCTCCTTTATACCTCTTCCCTCCCACCAAATGCTTAAACTTGACTTTCCCATTATTCATTCATCAAGGTTCTTGACCACCTTGTACCTCAAGAACAATATTACAGACTCCTTTGACCTCGTGTGTTCACACGTGGCCCTTGCTCTCTAGCCCAATTGCACAACTGTGGGTTGCTTATTACTTGCAATCCATCCAGAGCAAATAACACGACTGTTATATTATTTCCTTTACAGCCAATGGCAAGGACATTTAGAAATGGTTGGCAGGGAGAAGGTAAAGTTTTTGACCATAGCATGAAGAAAATCTAATTGGCTGAGATTTAGAATTGCAAATGCCATGGCCTGGTTAGCACTGACCTGTAATGAATTCGATGTGTTGGGGGCGGTGAATGAGAGGGAAAATCCATCCAGAATGCCTCTCACCATTTGATTTTGGTCACTTAGTTGATGGTGTCACTGGGTATACAGGAAGAGGAGTTGTTTGGGGAAGGGGGAGGTTGGGCCAAAGTTCGGGGCATGTGGGGCTTTAAGGTAATTGGGGCTTGGTAATTGCCAGATATGTATGTTTGAAGCTCTGGGGAGATTAGAGTTTAAATTTAGTGTGTATTTTAAGTATTTGTTGAGGTTATGAATTTGGACGAGATAACACACGCAAGCATGTACTAGAGTGAGAAGAGTAAAAGGCAAAGCACTTGAGAACACAAATACTTAAGGCTCATCTTATTTATATTACGAGAGGCATGGTGCATGAGATTCGTGCACTGAGGTGGGGGGTCCCCTAAGCCTGCCTGCACACTCTCGCAGTCCGGGGGAGCCCTCAGAGGATTTCCGACTGACTGCAGTCAAACATCCTTAGTGCTGCTGCCACTGCTGCTGCACTCGCCAGCCGTGAGCCCGGCTTCTAGCTGAGCAGAGCTCCCCCTATGGGAGTGCACTGACCACCAGGGGGCAGCTCCTGCATTGAGTGTCTGCCCCCAGGTGGTCAGTGCACATCATAGTGACTAGTCGTTTGGTCGATTTGCATATTAGCCTTTTATTATATACTAGAGGCCTGGTGCATGAAAATTCATGCACACGTGGGGTCCATCAGCCCCGCCTGCGTCCTCCCACAATCTGGGTCCCTTGGGGGATACACGCCTGCTGGCTTAGGCCTGCTACCTGAGAACAGATGATCTAAAATAAATAATCATATCCTCGGGTAAGGATTTTTAAAAAGGTAACGGTCGCATGAAAATTCACTGCTGGCGGGGCTGAGAGGACTGGGGGACCGGGCACTGCCATCTTGTGGCTGTGAGTGCTGCCATCCTGTGAAGGCATGATGGTCAATTAGCATATTACCTCTTTATTATATAGGAGGATTCTGGAATTTAGACACTTAGAACACAGTTTCCTTATAATCATGACTCCAGGAATGCCTCCCTTGATAGTAACTACTACTTTTATTTATTGCTTTTGTTGATTTGTTTTAGCATTGAATGTTACTTTGGCTCTTCTGTAGTACAACTTATATTGTTTAAGAAAACGATGCAACTTACAATTCTTTGACAGTGGCTGTTACAAAATTCCACAAGATGATCATACCATTTAAGGTCCCCACGGCTATCAAATTAAATCCTTCTACTTGCAATATATCAATGCAGTTCACTTCTGTACTGACCGCAGGATTCTAAAGGGAGGAAACCAACTCATTGACTGTCATGAACACAGTATCTAACCACAATACACATGCTCATTGTACACTCTATTATCTCATCACTAACTTAAAATGTCTTATTATAATTTTTCAAAAAATTTACTGGAGTAGAATTGGTATACAATATTATATTTGTTTTAGGTGTGCAACATAGTGATTCGACATGTATATGCCTTACAATGTGATCACCAGTAAGTCTGAAAACCATCTGTCATGCAAAGTTCTTATGATGTAATTGACTATATTCCCTTGACTCATGGGAATACAGATGACACATTACATCTCCAGGACTCATGTTAGAGCTGAAATTAAGTGATAGTGCCTTGAAGTTCATGGCATTATTTCCTCTACTTTTGTGTGTGTTTGTAATGTTCCGTAATAAAAGAGAAGAAAACCAAGAAATGAAACTTACATGGACATGTTGAGACTGGGTTTTCTCAGCTATCAACGCGACATGTGGGAAAGGAAGAGGCGCGCTCCTGTCTTTAGTGAACGTTTTCAGGCGCACACTATGATTACCATCGCGTAGGACAGGTATAACATCAGGCAGCTCCCAGATCACAACGAGACAAATGTCGTTTTCTTTACCCTTTAATAGAAATCCAGTGAGGACATGAGAAACTCAATTAGCTATTTTATTTGGAGCTGGTATAAGGATATAGAGAAAAATAGAACAAACCAGGATGTGTCTGCCACCCAGTTTTGTCAAGTCTTAAGTTCTATCTACCCCTCCCTAATGTAACTCCTCTTTTTTCTTCCTTTCCAGAAGTAACTAGTAACCTGAATATGGTATTAGTTATGAAAGTTTTTATATTTATACGTAAATATATACATACATAAATATAACCCATTACATGGCTCCAAGACCACACCCAGACAATCTAGCACAGTGATGGTTTGTGAAAAGACCAGGCGGTTTGCACAAGCACTTTTCTGAGGTAGAGAAGATAAAATCAAGAATATGAGTGCCAAAGAGACATTACATTCCAAGCCCTTAAGGACTGGTTCGAAGACATTCAAACTCATGGGGAGTCTGCCTCAGCACATAATGCATTAGCAATGGCCCGAGTGGCCGGCTGTGACGACGGAAGCAGCGTTTGCTGTTTGTGTAATGCAGTTTGTTTAACGCAGCTGAGAGTCTGGGAGGATAGAGGTTTGGTGCATCTTTCCTTCACTCCACTCCCAGCTCCAACTCCAGGAATGAACTACATTCCTGTCCCATTCATTTACTGTTGTACACCTTACATGAGGTGTCTTATGTTTCTTTATGGAAAGAGTATATTGAATCGCTGTTTTTCCAGCAGCAGGCCATCAATCATCTTAATCAGTGCTGGATTTCTTTATAAGTTGTATTTTGGTGTGTGTGTGTGTGTGTGTGTGTGTGTGTGTGTGTTTTAAAACGTTTTTATTAATTTCAGAGAGTAAGGGAGATGGAGAGAGAGATAGAAACATCAATGATGAGAGAGAATCATTGATTGGCTGCCTCCTGCATACCCCCCACTGGGGAACTAGCCCGCAACCCAGGCATGTGCCCTGACCGGGAATCGAACCAGTGACCTCCTGGTTCATAGGTTGACAACCATTGAGCCATACTGGCTGGACTGAGCAGCTCTTCTTTTTGGCTCTTTGTTATTGTTTTTTTGTTGTTGTTTTTGTAATATGTTTTTATTGATTTCAGAGAAGAAGGGAGAGGGAGATAGAAACATCAATGATGCGAGAGGAACATCATTGACCAGCTGCCTCCTGTATGGCCCCTACTGGGGATGGAGCCTGCAACTGAGGTATGTGCCCTTGACCGGGAATCGAACCCGGGACCCTTGTGTCTGCAGGCTGATGCTCTATCCACTGAGCCAATCCAGCCAGGGCCTTTCTGGCTCTTTGCTCGGACTTGGGCAAGCTTACTTAGCAGCCTCCTAGGAAGGTGGGTGGGGAAATGCCACCCTCAGCTGGCTGCCCAGAGAGGAGTTCAGTGGGCATGGTCCTCAGACTCAGCTGCTTTTCCCCAGAGGAGCAGAGAGAGTACAGGTGTCAGCGGGGGATGGCAAACCTGCATCATTTTGATCTTCCCACTGTGCTCCAAGGCGAGGAGCAGGTGCTGGTGCTTCTCCTGCACCTTCAGGAACGCCAGGCGCTTCACCCAGTGCTCCTCCTCCTTCCAGTCCTTCCCTTCGGGCAGCACCTTCATCTCCTGCCCGCTGCCGAAGTCCCAGATCTTCACGGTTCCTGAGCAGAGGGAGACGTGGTGGGTGAAAAGGAACTGATAGAAAGAAAGCGTGGCTCTTATCTCGAGAACATGGATCTCCTTGAAAGCTTTCTGCCCACGATTTATTCTTTGTCTACTTCCTACTGAATGTGAGTCTCCCCGGCCTTGCTGTGCACAAAATACGTTTCTGTGGGCCTTGACTGGTCACAACACGAATCAGGACCAGGCAATGTCTTGAAATTGCGACCGTTTTCTTTGAACTCTCCTAGCTGAGCTTTCTGTCTTAAGTGGATTTTTTCTGCCTTTATTCTCCCAAGGCTTTCCAGTTTGCTAAATACCCCCGATATCTATCCATTTGTATATCTAATATCATGCCACAGTTATTATTATTATTATTATTATTTAAAAATATTTTTATTGATTTCAGAGAGGAAGGGAGAGGGAGAGAGAGAGAAATATCAATGATGAGAGAGAATCATTGATTGGCTGCCTCCTGCACGCCCCCTACTGGGGATGGAGCCTGCAAACCCAGCATGTGCCCCGACAGGGAATGGAATTGTGGCCTCCTGGTTCATAGGTCCACGCTCAACCACTGAGCCACGCCTCCTAGGCAGGCCACAATTGTTATTAATAGAAAAATCATCATTGCAATAGTAAAGATCGCAGGGTCACCTCAGGGTTAGATATAGTGGGCTGCCCCTCACAGCACTTTGCCTCCCCTCCCTTAACTGTCCATACTTAAAAAAAAAACCTCCAGACAGTATGACTAATGAAATAAAATATTATGCTTGCAGGAAAATAGTGCCATCTCAGTCACATTGAATTGCTTAATGCTTATGTCTGATAATGGCTGTGTCCATTGCTCAGAATTTCTATTATGACTAATTTTCACATTGTGCAGGGTTGCTAAGAGCAGGGGACTGCTTTAGGAATTGTCCCACGAGAGAGGAGCTGCATTCATTCAATCACACCGCATCCACTCAGCAGGGGCGATTTTATTTCATGGGCATTGCTATCCGCTCACACTTTTAAAAAGCAGACTCTTAGCCCAGCTGGCACGGCTCGGGATTGAGCATTGACCTATGAACCAGGAAGTCACAGTTTGATTCCCAGTCGGGGCACATGCCTGGGTTTCAGGCTCGATCCCCAGTAAGGAGCATGCAGGAGGCAGCCGATCGATGATTCTCTCTCATTATTGATGTTTCTATCTCTCTCTCCCTCTCCCTTCCTCTCTGAAATCAATAAAATATATATATATATTTTAATATTTTATTGACTTTTTACAGAGAGGAAGAGAGAGGGATAGTGAGCTAGAAACATCGATGAGAGAGAAACATCGACCAGCTGCCTCCTGCACACCCCCCACTGGGGATGTGCCCGCAACCAAGGTACATGCCCTTGACCGGAACCGAACCCGGGACCCTTGAGTCCGCAGGCCGACGCTCCATCCACTGAGCCAAACCGGTTTCAGCAATAAAAAAATATTTTTAAAAAATAAAATAAAAAGCAGACTTTTACATCAGGATGTCCACTCAATCCATCAATGGGCTTTCATGCCAGTACATATGTCCCTAGAATAAATGTACTGTGTGCAGTGCATGCAGTTAGTCTAAATCAGTGGTCGGCAAACTCATTAGTCAACAGAGTCAAATATCAACAGTACAGCGATTGAAATTCCTTTTGAGAGCCACATTTTTTAAACTTAAACTTCTTCTAACGCCACTTCTTCAAAATAGACTCTCCCAGGCCGTGGTATTTTGTGGAAGATCCACACTCAAGGGGCCAAAGAGCCGCATGTGGCTCACGAGCCGCGGTTTGCCGACCACTGGTCTAAATAAAGCAGTTCTTTCCTGGGAGTTTACAACACAATGAGGTGAGAGGGAAGCAGGCTGTAGCTCCAGTTCCTGGAAGTTCCATGTCCTGCTCCCCAACATGAGGGACATCAAACAAAACAGCACAACTCAGCCAGCATGGCTCGGTGGTGGAGCATTGACCTATGAACCAGGAGGTCATGGTTCGATTCCCGGTCAGGGCACATGCCCGGGTTGTGGGCTCCATCCCCAGTGTGGGGTGTGCAGGAGGCAGCTGATTAGTGATTCTCCCTCATCATTAATGTTTCTGTCTCTCTCTTCCTCTCCCTTCCTCTCTGGAATCAATAAAAATATTAAAACACACACACAAAGCAACACAGCACAGCCTGAGCCTCCAATGTGTACACGGCACCTACCCCCAAGGAGCTCACACAGACAGACAAGTCCAAAGGAGAATTCTAGGTGTTCTATGACAAAGCTGGCTGGATATTTTATCTGGCCCCCAAATCTACCGTCAATAAAAATATTCTCAACAACCACTGAACCTAATATGTATATCTTAGCAGGTGGTCCCCCAAAGTAGGACCGAATGAGTCAGTACAACACAGATAAGTCGACCAAAGATGGAGGAAGAGTGTATGTGGGGAAGACTTTTGCAGACTGTAAAGCAGCTGTCTGAATGTAATGATTACGGTGACCATCAGTCTCAGGACAAGAATGCCCATCAAAGAAGAGTTATCGCTCTCCGGTCAGGCGCTGTGTTCTCGCTGTCATGGTTACATGGTCCAGCCTGGTTCATGCCCTCCCTGTGACCCAAACTACTCAAGAGTTTCTAGAGCAAACTCTCAGAGCACTAACGCAGGGAGGCCATGTTCTGATCTTAGTCTGACCGTTATACGCTCCTGTGGCAAAAAGAAATCCACTGTCATCGATAGCCGCAGAAGTCAGTTCAATATTGAAGCCATGAGGGTCTAGAATCTGGTATATTTGGAGGCCAGTCTCAAGTTCCCACACCTGTAGGTAAGAACAAGAAAATCAAATGCCTTTCAGCTCTTATCAAAAAATTTACAATATTCAAGACAGCCTCAAAATTGGTGCTATGGCCCTGGCCTGTTTGGGTCAGTGGTTAGCGCGTTGGCCCCTTGGACCAAAGGGTCTCAGGTTTCAATCCCTGTCCTGGTTGAGGTGCATGTGGGAGGCAACCAATGAATGTGTTTCTCAAATCCCTCTCTCTCTCCCCCACTCTCACTCTCCTCCCTGCCTTTTTTCCACTCTCTCTAAAATCCAATGGAAAAAATATCCTCGGGTGAGCATTAAAAAAAAAAAAATGGTGCCATGTCCACCTAACACCTTTCCCAGCATTCTGCCATGAATGTTGATTTGCTCGAAGGAAGTTCTAAAAGATGCAAGGCCACCTCGTAGTGACTGTGCTGCCCTGGGGGGTGTCTGTGGCTGAGAGGGGCAGGGACTGTCCAGGAAGCCCCTGGCTGTGCAGGAAGTAGTCCTTTGCTATTGTAAGTGTGGAGCAAGATGGACATGTAACAGTGATGAGTCCAGCAGAAAAGATCACCCTGGATGTCTTTCCCTCTGTTGGCACTCATCCAAATTAGCTAGGGATTACCTGTAATCTGAGAGAACCCTGAGGAGGGAGCTTTCCAAGAAGTGATTAGGGAGAGGGGTTCAGAGAGAGAGAGAGAGAGAGAGCGAGAGCGAGATCAAGAGCGAGAGCGAGAGAGAGAGAGAGAGAGAGAGAGAGAGAGAGAGAGAGAGAGATGGGGGAAAGGCTAAGACTTCAGAAAAGGCTGCCTCTGTAACCAGGGTGGGTGTAATCAGGAAATGCAGGAACATGTCAAGACTCATCATTGTCTGGCCTGTGTGGCTCAGTGGTTGAGCATTGACCCATGCACCAAGAGGTCATGGAATCGATTCCCAGTCAGGGCACATGCCCAGGTTGCTGGCCTGATTCCCAGCAGGGGGCATGCAGGAGGCAGCTGATTGATGTTGAAGCATCGATGTTTCTATCTCCCTCTCCCTTTCTCTCTAAAATCAGTAATAATAAAAAAAAAAACTACTATTGAAAAAGAAAAAGAACACAAGACTCATCATTATCTCTCTTTGGAAACACAATAGGCACTTTAGTCCCGTAGCCCTTGGGTCTGAATCTCCCTTCTTCATGGATCTGCTATGTTCACATGTAATAAAAGCGAAGTGGCAAGCCCGGCCGGTGTGGCTCAGTGGTTGAGCGTTGACCTATGAACCAGGAGGTCACGGTTCAATTCCCAGTCAGGGTACATGCCCGGGTTGTGGGCTCCATCCCCAGTGTGGGGTGTGCAGGAGACAGCCGATCAATGATTCTCTCTCATCACTGACATTTCTATCTCTCTCTCCCTCTCCCTTCCTCTCTGAAGTAAATAAAAATATATTTAGAAAAATAAAAGTGAAGTGGCAACACAAGATGAATTTGGTTGCACTCAAGTTATCTGGTGGGGTCAAGGGGGGAGCGGGGGCGGGGGGGTAGCATAGGCAAAGGGCCAGAGCTGGGAAGGTGCATGGGTCCTCTAGGGACCTGAAGGGAAGCTGCAGCAGTTGGGGTGATGGGGGTGGGGTGATGGGGGTGATGGGGGTGGGGTGATGGGGGTGATGGGGGTGGTGGGGGTGGGGTGATGGGGGTGGTGGGGGTGGGGTGATGGGGGTGATGGGAGTGATGGGGGTGGGGTGATGGGGGTGGGGTGATGGGGGTGATGGAGGGTGGGGTGATGGGGGTGATGGGGGTGGGGTGGGTGGGGTGGTGGGGGTGATGGGGGTGATGGGGGTGATGGGGATGATGGGGGTGATGGGGGGGTGATGAGGGGGGTGATGGGGGTGATGGGGGTGGGGTGATGGGGGTGATGGGGGTGGGGTGATGGGGGTGATGGGGGTGGGGTGATGGGGGTGATGGGGGTGGGGTGATGGGGGTGGGGTGATGGGGGTGATGGGGGTGATGGGGGTGGGGGTGATGGGGGTGGGGTGATGGGGGTGGGGTGGGGGTGGGAGGAGCTGATGGAACAGTCTCTGAACGGAGCCAGTCTGCCCCTGAGGCCACGCTCTTCACCTCTGTGCCCGGGGGCTGGAGGGCCCTTCATGGAGAAAGCGGTCGCTGCATGAATGGGCTTCAGAGGCCACCCATTTCCTGGCCCGAAGCACATCCCTCTCCAACCAGCAGGCACGGAAGCTGGCCTTGATGTCTGCGTCCCCAGGGAGACACTTTCCCCGGGCGTCTTACTGCACGGAAGCAGCACAGGTTTTAGTTTTCATTTCCCTCCACTTACTCCGTTCGCATTAGCAGAACTTATTTATTTATTTATTTAATGCTCACCTGAGGATATTTTTCCATTGCTTTTTGGAGAGAGTGGAAGGGAGGGAGAGAGACACATCTGTGGTTGCCTCCCACACTCACCCTGACCAGGGCCCCGGCTGGCCAGGGAGGAGCTTGCAACTGAGGAATCGAACCTGGGACCCTTCAGTCTTCAGGCCGACGCTCTATCCACTGAGCCAAACTAGGGCGGCATCACCAGAATAAGTGGTCACTGACTAACCTCACGAGATGTGGACCTGAGAAAATCTCAGCAGGTGTGCGGAGAAGGTCAAAGGTTGAGAGGGGCGGGGAAGGGGTGGCGGGGAGGGCGCGCCCTGGTCCTGTCCGTCTCCCTTTGGAGGGCAGGCACGGAATGAGCGGAGAAACGCTTGAAGCAAACACCTCAGCCACCACTGCTACGTGGCTGCAGTGGCTGCAGTCACAGACACGCCGGCGTGGCCACGCACCCCGGCCTCCAGGGAGCACAGCAAGGGCAGGGCCAGGGAAATGCAGAGGCAAGGACGTGGGCATGCACATCAGACGAACCTGGTTCAAATCCCAGTCCTGCTGCCCGATCTCTCTGAGCGCTCGTTTGCTCACCGTTCAAATGGAACTCTATCTGTCCGCAGGGAACTACTGGAGCATTAACTAAGGGCATGGATGTAAGCCCTTGGCCCATAGCCCACACCTGGAGGGGTGATAGGAAACATCTACCCAGTTCTTTCCCTTTTTTCTTAACATACCCTCCTTCCAGAGTCCAATGTAAAAAAATTACATATATACAGGGTGTTCCCAAAAATGTATACACATATTGAAGAATTATAAACGCAGTGCTTATTAAAACACGCTTCCTTTTCAAAATTTAATAGAACCTACAGACATTGTGTATACATTTTGGGGGTACACCCTAGATAGATAAACAGATTTTCTTTAAAATTCCTATTTAAAAAAATATATATTGATTGATTTCAGAGAGGAAGGGAGAGGGAGAGAGAGATAGAAATATCAGCGATGAGAGAGAATCATTGATTGGCTGCCTCTTGCATGCCCCCCACTGGGGATCGAGCCCGCAACCTGGGCATGTGCCCTCTCCAGGTGGTTCATAGGTCAATGCTCAACCACTGAGCCACACAGGCCAGCCGGGCAAAATTCCTATTCTGATAGTAACAACTAGCGTTATTTATTTAATTGAGCCTGTCACTTAATACCAAGCAGTCTGAGCTGGCTTAAAATACTTGTTTTTCATGTGAAAACTTAAAAATAGATCAAATGTAAGGCATCATCAGATGTGCCACTGCATTTACTTAATCAGCCAAAGACTTACCAGGAAGAAGAAAAATTCTACCTGCTTTGCCTTCTTCTTTCTGCAGAGGCAACACGCACTCACCTTAATGATGGACTCGGAGCAGATGGTAAGCACTTGGTGGAAGTATTTGTTGTGAAGCATGACATTGATTTCTCGCTCATGCGTGTGAGGAACCTGTTTTGTATCTTGTATCATCCTAGTCAAAGGGTACATGTCAATAACAGTAGATCCTGGGGAAAAAGTAAGAGTCTCATAAATACTCAATAATAGAAGGTTATTTTTGAACCATTATTAGAAGTTTTTTTGTTATTATTAATCCTTACCCGAGGATATTTTTCCATTGATTTTTAGAGAGAGGGGGAAAGACAGAGAGAATCATCGATGTGAGAGAAACATATTGATTGGTTGCCTCCTGCATGAGCCCTGACCAGGGCCTGGGCCGGGGTGGAGCCTGCAACCAAGGAATAGAACCTGGGATCCTTTGGTCTGCAGGCCAATACTCTACCCACTGAGCAAAACCGGCTAGGGCAATATTAGAAGTTTTGAACCACAAAGGATTTGATCCAACCGGTTGTGTTTGGAAACAGCCAATCAGTGAGACTAATAATATCAATGCCTAGGAACTTTAATGAGGGGGAAATGCATTCATTTACTCTAAAACAATGTTGACAAATAAAGCAAATGTGATTGAGCCAGAGAGGAACATCCATTTTGGGCCGCACTGATTTTCAAGTGCAGGCCATTGGGTCTCCTGATACCCTCTTTTCAGTGGTTTCTGTTTTCCTCCTCTCCGCCTGGTGTGGAGGGAGACTGGAGACGGGAATGGCAGGTGAGCTGCCGTTTAGTGACTGGGATCGATTGTTAGAGAGCCCTTTTCAACCAACGGATGATAAAAAACAAAAACAAAAAGAAAAACCCCCACCCACTGTAATCATGGACTTATTAAATGGAACCAATGAGAATGATCGCAAGCCAGCGCTTGCAACATTACTATTAAATAAGATTATTTCCCAAATCCCCACAGTGCAGTACGTGGAGAGCAGGTACTTCTTACTTTCCTTCTCCGAAGGGAGTTTGGGTTGGTTTTACTGTAATGGGCTGCTCTGCAAGTATTGATTCAACTCTCAAAATCAATGAGCCATGCATCCTGGTTGAGTATAATGTCTGGGAATATAAATAAGAACTCCAAAGCATCACATAGCTCAAACAAAGATAAATCCTCTTTCCCGTTTTTTTTTTTTTTTTAATGTGGATTTCCCCCTTTGCATTGAGTTTCTGAAGTCTCTCCAAAGAAATCTCAACTTTACGAAACGTTCCAGCAGGAGTTTCAAATTACTAAACCCTTTCCTCAGGTGTTCAAATTTTGAGATAAAACCTACTCATGGGTGAAGGACTGTGAAGAGTATTTTTCAATCCAAATACCTCCAGATGGAACTAGGAGGAATATGGTAACCAGCCAGTCAAACAACACTCGAAGCTTCCGTCCTAATTAATCCCAGGGGAAGACAGAGCAGGTGGTCACTGGGAAACTGCTTAGAAATGCATTCTGGGTTGGTGTTCCAGAAGGAAGCTGTATTGTTAATATGGTTCATGTTTCTCCCAAAGCCTGAGGGTATGCGCGTGAACAGTGCTCAGCTGTGAGTGCCTCTTTAGTAAGCATGTGTTTCGAAGAGGCAACAAGAAAAGAAGGCACCGAATCGGTTGGCATCAGCTCTGGGCCTGTCACTTGGGCCTCTTCTCTCTCTCCACTGTTCTTTGTCTAGAAGCAAAGGCAGGTAGGAAGGAGGGACAGCACCCTTATTACCGTGTAACTACTGTCTCATTATCAGAATGCCCAGGGCCAAAATGCTGGAAGAAAGTGGTGCATCTGCTCTAAAACGGACCATATTCCTGCCCTAGCCGGTTTGGCTCAGTGGATAGAGCATTGGCCCTCAGACTGAAGAGTCCCAGGTTCGATTCCGATCAAGGGCATGTGCCTCGGTTGCTGGCTTGATCTGGGAGGCAGCCAATCGATCTGTCTCTCTCACATCGATGTTTCTCTCTCTGTCTCTCCTTCTCCCTTCCACACTCTCTAAAAATCAATTAAAAAAAATTTCTCGGGTTGAGGATTTAAAAAAGGAATAATAAAAATAAAAATGCTTCCTTTAACTATAAATCCATAAATAAATAAAATGGACCATATTCCTGTTCCCAAGAGTCAAAGCAGAGCTGAACTGACCTTGTCTTAGCAACAGGTTATACATCCCACGTTTTCTGCTTAACCCATGCTGTCACATCTTTCTAGGTATTTTCAGGACAGTTACACATTTTTTAAAATATATTTTACAGAGAGGAAGGGAGAGGAATAGAGTTAGAAACATCAATGAGAGAGAAACATCGATCAGCTGCCTCCTGCACACCTACTGGGAATGTACCTGCAACCAAGGTACATGCCCTTGACCGGAATCGAACCTGGGACCCTTCAGTCCGCAGGCTGACGCTCTATCCTCGGAGCCAAACCGGCTAGGGTCAGTTACACATTTTTTAAAAATATTTTTTTATTGAGTTTTAGAGAGAGGAAGAGAAAGGGGTAGATATAAACATCCATGAGAAAGAAACACTGATTGGCTGCCTCTTGCACACCCCCTACTGGGGATTGAGCTCACAACCTGGGCATGTGCCCTGACTGGGAATCGAACCGGTGACCTCTTGGTTCATGGGTCAATGCTCAACCACTGAGCCACACCAGCCATGCAGGACAGTTACACATTTTATCCACCCAGCCATGGAAATGCAGGAAGGAATAAAATTGAATTAAATACCCACTGTGATGAATAAAGGTTTATAAATTCCCCTTCTAGTTTTGTTTTTCTTCTAGTTTGTACCCAGGCCCTAGTTAAAGAAGGTTAGACGTCAGAATACGAGCTCTGTTTGCATTAATCGGGACACTTACCTGCAATGAGCATGCCGTGGTTGGCGTCGTAGATCATGGAATAGATCTGCATGTCTCCGGGTCCTCCCTGGCTGTCGTGGAAGACTTGCAACAGTGACAGAGTCTGTATGTCCCACACCCTGAACACCTGGGGAGGAGAACCACAGCTCACCACTGTGACCCTTGGCCTTCCCCATGCACAGCTGTTCACGTGAAGCATTTTCAGAGTCTGCAAGATGCTCCTAAGAACTAGCTGCACAGTCTGACTTACTGGATGAGTACATATTTGCTCAACTCTAATCTGTCTGTTGGTTCAATTAGTGTTCATTCATATCCGGGGGAAATAGTTTGCTTAAAGGAACTGGATTTTTCCATCATTACAGAAGAGGAGGGAAAACATAGTATCTATTATTCTGTGAGAATTTGGAGAAATAATAAAATACCGAGTATGACTTACAGTGCAATAGAAGCCACGTTTTTCTTTATAGCATGGATTAAAGAATAGAGGGAAGACATATTTTAGGTGGAGTGTTTCAAATTTCTCTTTCATTACTTAAGAAGATGGGAACATCGTACTAAATGAGGGTTTTAAGACCCTACCCTTTCTCCTGCCCAGGCATGTAAGAATTACAGAAAGCAGTCCTCTTTTTTTTTTTTTTCCAATCATCACCAAAAGGTATTTTTTTCCATTGAGTTTTAGAGAGAGTGGAAGGGAAAGGGAGAGGCAGAGAGAAACACTGATGTGAGAGAGACACATGGATTAACTGCCTTCTGCATGCCCCAACCAGGGTTGGGAGCCTGCAACCAAGGTATGTGCCCTTGACCAGAATCGAATCCAGGACCTTCAGTCCACAGGCCAACACTCTATTCACTGAGCCAAACCAGCTAAGGTGAAAGCAGTTTTTAGGGATGGTGTAAATATAGTAAAAACATGGGGAAATAGGTCACTGGAGCTCTCCTTTGAGGAAGGAAAGAGAACTAACTTCTCAAATACATCTTGGATTGACAAAAGAGACTAGAAAGAATTAAGTCAGCCTTCAGTTATAACCTTCAGAATAACAGTTTTCGTCTTCTCCATCTTCTATTTTTTCTTTTAGCAATTTACAGTGTGGTTGAATTTCAGAAATAAGTGTGATTTCATCAAGGATTACATCTCCTAGCATGCATCAGCCTTAAATATTTTTAAATTATAATAGTTATTACTAAACTATTAAATTTAGAATCTTTGTTGAGTAAGTGATCATTTTATAAAACTACTTATAAAAGCTTTCATAAACACTCTGTTCACAAAGGTACTAACTTCTTATTTGAGATACATAATGTAGTTAATTGAGTTAAAAGCTTCACTATTATGGATATAAGCTGGTCCTTGTAAATACATAAGGATGTCTGAGTCATGTGACTGAGTCATGTGACTTGGGAAGGAGCTTGGACTATACTCCCTGTAGGCCAGTATTACTCAGAGCTTGTACTTCCTTTGTTCTAGTAAACACTTTAAGTGAATAGCTAGAACATCGAATCTTATCAGCTGTTTGTATTATTGAGTAAACAGGTATCATGGACTATGTATGAATTTAGGTTCAGAATGAGAGGCAAGTAGGGGAAGAATCTAAGAGTGGAATCAAGGAGTGTGAAGAAATTGGTCTCTATTCAAATTATTTCTAATCCTATTGCTTGGCTGAGACACATTCACGGTTGGCAGTGTTTTGACTTTAGGTGTACACTTTCTGAACTGTGGTTGGTGGAAACAGCAAAGGTTGAGGCAAGAGAAGATTAGGATTTCAGTTCTAGCCTCAGTTTCCTTGTCTCTGAACTTCCCTGAGCCTCAGTTTCCTTGTTTCTGAAATGGATTCAAAAACACCAACATTCTCCACCTTATTGAGTTGATGTCAATATGCTTTGAAACCTGTGATTTTTCTATAGCATAATTATATTAAAAAAATATATTTTTTTCATTGATTTCAGAGAGGAAGGAAGTGGGAGGGAAGGAGAGAAAGAGAGAGAGAGAGAGAGAGAGAGAGAGAGAGAGAGAGAGAGAGAGAGAGAGAGAAGTCTATGATGAGAGAGAATCTTTGATTGGCTGCCTCCTACATGCCCTACACTGGGGATTGAGCCCACAACCCGGGCATGTGCCCTTACTGGGAATCAAACCTCAACCTACTGGTTCATAGGTCGATGCTCAAGCACTGAGCCACACCAGCTGGGCCACCTATATTTTCTTATGGAAAATTTTAGAATTTCTATGGTTTTGTAGTCCACATTTAAAATCTTTAATCCACATGGAATGTATTTTTCTGTTTAGTATGAAGTGATGACCTAATTCATATTTTCCTTATATGACTAATCTGTTTTCCCAAAATTTAATGAACTTTCAAAACCATCCTTTACTCATAGATGTGAAATGCTACTTTTATCATACACAAAATTCCCATACATACATTAACTAATTCTTGCATTTTCTATCTGTCTCATAGGTGTGTCTAACTAACAGTTCCTATACTGACTACTACTCTGTGTGATTGATTGTGGCTTTACAATATGTTTTAATGAGCATCTGACAGGGAAAGTGTCATCTTATAAGGATATTCTCCAAAGTTTTGGGATTTTTACTTACTATTATTTTTGCATTAACTTTAAACTTGGAAAACTGATGCTTAAATAATCCTGATTGGCATTAAATATGTAGCTTAATTTGCTGGACACTATCTTAGAGTACAATATTCTTATGCAGTAACATAGAATGTCTCTCTGTTGATGTTCTTAAATAAAAGTACCTCAGAAAAATTTCACAGTTATCTTCTACTCATGGTGAATATTGCTTGTTAAGGTTTTTAGGTATTTACTAATTTTTTGCTCTTGTAAATGCTATCCGTTTGAACATTTTTTTCCAACTGGTTACTGCTCTTACATATAAATTTATTTTTAGAAATTGCTATTACAACCAGTCACCTTATTAAGCTTATTTTAAAATTTTAAGCTGATTTTATTAAGATTTTCAAGCAATCCCATTACTTACAAATATAGTAATTTAGTCTCCTCATTTAGAATATTTATAGCTGGTTTTTCTTATTTTACCACATTGGTTAGAACATTTAAAACACGGTTTGAGCCCTACCTGGTTTGGCTCAGTGGGTAGAGCGTCAGTCTGCAGACCAAAGGGTCCTGGGTTTGATTCCGGTCAAGGGCACGAACTTTGGTTGCAGGCTCCTCCCTGGCCTGGCCCCTGGTCAGGGCTTGTGCAGGAGGCGACCAATCGATGTGTTTCTCTCACATCAATGTTTCTCTCTCTCTTCTACTCTCCCTAAAAATCAGTGGAAAAATGTCCTTGGGTGATGGTTAATAAAACAGAAACAAAACAAAACACTGTTTGAGAACAGCAGCAACAACAGAAATCCTAGCTTTTCCTGCACCCAATGAAGATGATGTCCGTAACGGGAGGGCGTCTTGTGCTCGCTGTGGAGGACAACACTGGCTCTCTCCCCACAGCTGGATCCTTTTACTCTGTAAACACGCCCTTCCTGGTGCTGTCATCAGCCCAGACAGAACCGCGAGCGGCTCATCAGTCCCTTCTCCACAGTGACTGTCAGCTATTTTAGGCAAAAACTGTCTGGATTCTAGATTGCCCAATAGTTGATGTTAAAGTGGGGGAAAAAAGCTTCTTTCGTGTCGGTGTTTTCCGTTTGTTACCTTGGCCGAGGAAAGGCTGATGACGAGCTGGTCCTTCTCGTTGGTGACGATCTCGGTGATACTGAACATGTGCCCCACGAGCTTCCCCACGGGCTTGGTGCTGATGTTGGGGTGCCACAGCCGGAGCACCTTGTCATCTCCTGGAAACATGTGGAATGGTTGCTCATTTTCTCAGGGGCACAGGGGGTCACGGTGTAAAGTCTGTGTCTCCCCATTTTCTCCACCCCCAGCCCCTGGTAACCACCTTCCGACTCTCTGTTTCTATGAGTTCAGTTAAAAAAAAATTATATATATATATATATATACATATATATATAATTTATATATATAATTTATATATGTAATTTATATAAAAAATTATATATATGTATATATATATGTATGTGTGTGTGTGTGTGTGTGTGTGTGTGTGTGTGTGTATATATATATATATATATATATATATATATAATTTTTTTTTGCCCTAGCCAGTTTGGATCAGTGGATAGAGCGTCGGCCTGTGGACCAAAGGGTCCTGGGTTCAATTCCAGTAAAGGGCATGTACCTTGCTTGCAGGCTCCTCCCTGGATGGAGCCCTGGTCGGGGCATGTGCAGGAGGCAACCAATCAATGTGTTTCTCTCACATCGAATGATATTTCTCTCTGTCTTTCCCCCTCTCTTCTACTCTCCCTAAAAATCAATGGGAAAAAAATCCTCAGTTGAGGATTAACAAAAAAATAAAAATAAAAAATGTATCGATTTCAGAGAGGAAGGGAGAGGAAGAGAGACAGAGAAACATCAATGATGAGAGAGAATCATTGATCAGCTGCCTCCTGCATGCCCCACACTGGGGATCAAGTCTGCAACCCAGGCATGTACCCTACCCTGACTGGAAATCGAAGAACCATGACCTCCTGGTTCATAGGTCAATGTTCAACCACTGAGCCAAACCTTATGAGTAGGTACTGTTATCAACTTCACCTTACAGATGAGATTGAAACTTAAAGAAGTTAAATAACCTGACTAAGGCCATACAATTTGCTAGTAAGGGAGCCAGGATTTATTCTTAAACAATTGGACTCCAGAGCCCAGGCTTAAAGCCTTTGTATTACATTAGGACCCCAGCATCACAGATGAGCAATCTGAGGCCCAAAGAATAGTCCCATCCGTCCTCCACCTTTCCCAGCTTCGTATAGCATCATCCTGGCCCTTACTCTCAGCAGATAACCTGGTTTCCCATCTTCTTCCTACTTAGCCCTTAGATGCTGGCATTTTTAAAGGCTATAACCATGGCCTTCTTCTCTGTTATCTCTGAACCACCACTCTTGACTTTTTGGTCATGGACCCCTTTTGACGATTTGATAAAATTCTGAACTTTCTCTCCGGAAAAATGTACCTAGACACACAAGTGTACTCAGCTTCAGGGGCTACAGGACTCCCGAAAACCCACACCTGGGTCCCAGGCTAAAAACACATGCTCTCACACATTGAAATAAGTTCTAGATACATTAAAGAACTAAAGTTAAAATGTAAAATGAAACAATAAAAAATAATATTGAAAGACAGAGGAATTTGTTTCACATATTGTTGGGCTAAGGAAGGTCTGAGTTAACTAAGAACCCAGAAGCCACCAAAAAACAACAACAAAAAAAAGAGCCCTGGCCAGTATGTCTCAGTGGCTAGAGTGTTGGCCCATGGATTGAAGGGTCCTGGGTTCGATCCAGCCTGTACCTCGGTTGGAGGCTCGATCCCTGGCCCTGGTCAGGATGAGTATGGGAGGCAACCAGTTCATGTGTATCTCTCACATCCATGTTTCTCTCTCTCTGTCTCTCCCCCTCTTTTCCATTCTCTCTAAAAAAATCAATGGGAAAATATCCTTGGGTGAGGATTAACAAAAACAAACCAACAAAAGGCAGACAGTTTTGACTTTATGTACATGTTTAAATTCTCTAAAGGTTTTCCAACAGTGAAATGATACAGCTTTATGAAAATTCTATGACTGTTCATGAAGGAGAGCACAGTTTGCAACATAGAAAATCTCTGTGCAACCCGGACCGTTCTCTCACCTCCGGTGACGATGACATTGGCTTTTATACAGTAGCAGAAAGTGTTCGCTCCTCTTGGCATGGAAAACTCTCTGACAGGCCTGGGAAACACAAATCTGATGTCAAACTTGGGTTTTCCTGAATGAAGCTAATTCTAATTTAAGAAGATTATGTTCGATAGGGCTTATTTCTCAGTTGGTTATAGATCCATTTACCCATAGAAAATACTGTAATTATTAAATCCTCACTGACACAGAGATTTATTTACTCCATAATTCACACAACACTTTGTATTGTTTCTACTGAAAAAAAAATTTCCATCCCAGCGGGCATGGCTCAGTGGTTAAGTATCAACCTATGAACCAGGAGGTCACGGTTTGATTCCCAGTCAGGGCACATGCCTGGGTTTTGGGTTCAATCCCCAGTGTGGGGCATGTCCATTGTGCCAGACGTTAGGCAACACACACACACACACACACACACACACACACACACACACACATATTAATTTACTTCAGAGAGAAATAGAGAGTGATAGAAACATCAATGATGAGAAAGAATCATTGACCAGCTGCCTCCTGCACGCCCCACACTGGGGATTGAGATCGAAACTGGGCATATGCCCTGACCGGGAATCCAACCGTGATCTCCTGGTTCATAGGTCGATGCTCAATCACTGAGCCACTGCAGCCGGGTAACTTAGGTAACTTTTATTAGATTGTAAGGTAGGTATTCCACTTAAAGATGGAAAGATTGAAGAAGAGCTAATAGTAAAGGTCACACACAGCTAACGAGCACTAGGACCGAAGCCAGCTCTGTCTGGCTTCACAGCAACCCTACCGAAGGGCATTGCATACTTTCCAATTAATAATCTGCCTCTGAATTGGGTAATTGATAAAAAAAAATAACCGCCTAGCCTTAGCCAGTTTGGCTCAGTGGATGGAGCATCGGCCTGCAGAATGCAGGGTCCTGGGTTCAAATCCAGCCAAGGGCACATGCTCAGGTTGCGGGCTCGATATCCAGTGGAGGGCGTGCAGGAGGCAGCTGTTTAATGATTCTCTCTCATCATTGATATTTCTATCTCTCTCTCTCCCTCTCCCTTCCTCTCTGAAATCAATAAAAATATATTTTAAAAAAATAACTGCCTGGTAGTTATTTGCACAATTTTGGGAAGTTGTCAAGCTATGGAAGGGTGAAAGTTTCAGCATATGTCTTACAACAGGCCAACATGCTTTCCGTGACATAATTAATAGTAACTGCTCATTTTGCTGATACAAAACTTCGTGAAATCATCACACAAAATGATAAACAGAATCAATACTCATTTTTGAAATGGAAATTTTTTTGAGAGGAATTTGTTTTCAGCTTTTCTGGGAGCCGTGCTAACTCCCATTTAACAGCTGGCCCATTACGGACTGGGATAAACGTGGTTGCATCTGGCTCAGCTCAAGACTCATTACAGGAAGTTACAGGAGCGGGAATATGTTGCACCTGGGGATGGAGTGGACCCCACTCTCCTCCTACTGGGGTGCCGGACACTCCAGTGGCAGTGAGCTTCCGGAAAGCATGATGACACTGTAGCACTTGAGAACGCTCCTTTGCTTCCAGATTTAGAAGGAGAGGGGCCCAGGGAAGCCAATGAAAAGCCCAGCCAGTTGACTGACGCCCTGACCATTGCAAAATGGGTGCTTTTCAGAGCAAAACGGAAAGTGCTGGCTAGTTGGGGAAAACAACAACGCACCTTCTAGAAAATCTCAGTGTTTACAACCACCAAGCACCAAATCTATGGAAAACTATGGACAGTAGGCATTTAAATTCTCCTCAGTACTATTACATAAATTAAAAATATATATAACATTAGAATGTGTGTGTACATGAATTTCCAAGAACTGCATGGAAAGTGAGAATTAACATTGGCTACGTACAGAACTTTAAGAGCAAATATTAAAAAAAGGAATCACAAGGAAAATACAGTTATAGATATACCTGTCTTGATTTATTCCAATCGATTATAGCAACAAACAACAAATGAGCCAAACTGTTGCCAGGAGGAGCCATCATTGGCACAAATAATTTCAATTTCCTCCTGAAAATCGAATCTTGTCAAACAAATGGAATAATTAATGTTGATTTTTCTAACAACCAATTTGATAGCTCCAAGGCTGCCATGGGCTTATCTGTATATATAAAAGCCTAAGTGACCTTTTGATAGTTCAACTGTTCAACCAGTAGCTATGATGTGCATTGACCAACCGGGGGCAGACACTCAACGCAGGAGCTGCCCCCTGGTGGTCAGTGCGCTTCCACAGTGGGGCACCACTCAGCTGACCAGCAGGTGCCAGATGCCAGGCTCAAGGTTGGCGAGCGCAGCTGCGGGGGTGCAAGCCTCTCCCGTGGACACTCTCCTTGTGCGCCCTTCTCCCATCCAGGATTGGGACCAGCATCTGGACATCTGGACGAGCCTGCAGCCACTTCTCAGTCATGGGTGCGAGGGTATTGCCCTACGTCAGGTGCATGGAGACCACAGTGGAGTGACAGTGAGCCTACCGAGCGGCGGCAGTGGCAGGCGCAGCAGGGCCAGGATGAGCAAGAGCGGCGTGGCGCCCGGCCCTGGCTTGGGCTCCTCTCTGGCCACCTGCTGCTTCGCGCACTACTACATCCCCCTGGTTTCAGCCGATCCCCGCAGGTCGGCCAAGGGACCCCACTGGTGCATGAATCTTCATGCATTGGGCCTCTAGTCAATTATAAAAAGCCTGAGGTGAGCACACTCAAGCCCTTCCCTTCACCCTCTTTTTCCCTCCAGGGCATTACCTTTACCTTCCTCCCTCCTAAGCTCCAGGGCCCTTCTTCTGCCTCTGTTGCTTGTTTCCTGAGCCCACGCAGCCCAACTGGCTCACTTCTTTCTATCTCTGTAAGTCTCTAAATAAACTTCCTCTTATCATTTGAAAAAAAAAAAAAGCCTGAAAGTTACAGAATATTCATGTACATAAACTATTGTACTTACGCATTATCCTCAAGTCGCTTCAAGGATTCCAAAACTAACGAATGAACACTGTCTAAGGAGCAGGATCCAAAGCAATTTAGGGTTGTAATAAATCTAATTTTCATAACCCAGTCATTATGTAGCTTCCTTTTAACACTGGGAATTGAAAGGAGAAAAAAAAGGGAGGGATTATGTTAGACACACAAACACATCATGTTGAGTGTCTATTTGTCATTTCAACTTGACTTTAATCAAATTGCAATTCTGAACTGGAGTAAAGCCTGCATATATAATACGGCCCTATGCATTATACCACTTTCAATTATTTAATTAAAATTTCATAACCTAAATCATTTACAATGGGAAATAAAAGATTATCATCACATTTGAGCTATAAATTCAGAATTTAAAAAATAATATAGAAGAATTTCAGTCCAATATTGATACTATATTCTTTACTGAAAAAATTCTGGTCATCTAAATGAAGAGCTGTGTTTCATATTGTTTTATATCTTATATGAGTCTATTCATTTTCATATTTTCCAATGGCTATTGATGTTTAAATCAATATTACCCCTATTGTTAGATACTGGATTTTTTTACTATTAGAAATGACACTGTGGTGCTCGCTTCAGCAGCACATATACTAAAATTGGAACGATAAAGAGATTAGCATGGTCCCTGCGCAAGGATGACATGCAAATTTGTGAAGCGTTCCATATTAAAAACAAAACAAAACGAAAGAACATTGTGCCCAGCCAGCATGGCTCAGCAGTGAACCAGGAGGTCACGGTTAAATTCCAGGTCAGGGGACATGCCCAGGTTGTGCATTGATCCCCAGTAGAAGGCATGCAGGAGGCAGCTGATTGCTGATTCTCTCTCATCACTGATGTTTCTCTCTCCCTCTCCCTTTCTCTCTTTGAAATCAATAAAAACATAAATATATTTAAAAGAAGTAACACTGTGATAGGTAGATATTTTAACACATGGGGACCCCAGGTCCCAATGCATAAATGTTTATGAAAGAAGGCGCTTGATGCCTCTGCCCAAGTGTTTTCCACAAAGGGATCCAGCTCAGAGCCACTAGCACCAGTAGTGGGGGAGTGTGCCCATCTCACAGAATCTTCCTCATGTGTAACCTTTTCCAATTTTATAAGAGAGAAATTATATCTAATTTGAAGTGGGATTTCTTTGATGAAGAGAGAGGACACATTTAGTACAAAATGTGTTTTTCTGCTAATAAGAGAAATATATGCCTTATTGTGAAATCTTCAGAGACACTACAGTTCTGAAGAAGACAATGAAAGTCACTCAGGACCTCATCAGTTGGAGATAATTGTCGGTAGCATTTTTGCCTGCTGAGCACTGGGAAATGTGTCTTGACTATTTGTACCGTGTGTGCATGTGTGTGAATTACCTGTTCATGACCTTTGCCCATTTTTTCTCTGGGAGAATTATTTTTTAAATTGAATTCTAAGACCTAAGAAAGAGTATTAACCTATTGTCTGTCATATTTGTTATACATATTTATTCCAGTTTATTTACTTTACATAGGTTATCTCTTGAGGCCCACAGGTTTTATTCTGTGTAAAGTCAAATCTATCAAACTTTTTCTTTGAATTTTATAACCATTGCTCTTGTTTAGAACCTTCTTCCATATTCAAATGCTAGTAAATAGTTACACAGATCTTTTATAGCATTCCATAATTTAATTTTTATTTAGCTCTTTAATTTATTTAGATGCCTATAGATTTTAATTGCCAATAACACTCAGGAATTTCAGTGGCTACTTTTTATTTAGCTCTTTAATTTATTTAGATGCCTATAGATTTTAATTGCCAATAACACACAGGAATTTCAGTGGCTACTTTTCTGTCTGTCTTCCCTTAGTACAGGAAGTCCCTCGAGGTACGAGGCATTCCTTGTTCAGTTTGATGTTTCAGATCTTTACCCTGTGGTCTGACACATCCTTTTGACTACGTAAATACTTTTGTTCTTATTGTTTTTGTTTGTTAACCCTCATCCGAGGATATTTTTCCATTTATTTATTTATTTATTTAGGGAGAGTGGAAGAGAGAGGGAAAGACAGAGAGAAACGTCAATGTGAGAGAAACACATTGATTGGTTGCCTCCTACACAAGTCCCAGCCAGTGCCAGGGTCAGGGAGGAGCCTGCAACCAAGGTACGTGCCCTTGGTCAGAATTGAACCTAGGACCCTTTGGTCCGAAGGCGGATGCTCTATCCATTGAGCCAAGCGAGTTAGGGCTTAACTACATAAGTACTTGAACAATGTCTATATTGAAACAATTGGACCACCCGTGTGATACACTGACCTTTTGAAGTCCTTGGAGTCTAAGACCTGATTTTGTAATTTTTTTTTGGTCTTTGTCTGCTTTAACCCAAAGTCTTCCGTATTCACGGTGAATTTGTTCACAAAGCCGCCATCGTCCCCCAGCAGGATGTCATCTCGGCAGAGCTGGTCGGACAGGGGCACCACACACACGCACAGGAGGCAGTGGTCCATCGGCTTTATGACGAAGTAGTTTTCCTGGGAACACAAGAGCACTTTTCCTAAGTTATTACATCACTCCAAATATCTAAATATTGAATTTAAATACTGTCCCTCTTGTTTTAAATATTTATTTTTATTGATTTCAGAGAGGAAGGGAGAGGGTGAGAGAAACATCAATGATGAGAGTCATTGATCAGCTGCGTCCTGCACGCCCCCTACTGGGAATCAAGCCCACAGCCCAGGCATGTGCCCTGACCAGGAATCGAACCGTGAACTCCTGGTTCATAGGTCAATGCTCAACCACTGAGCCACACCAGCTCGGCTGTCTGTATTGTTTTTTAAAAATATATATTTTATTGATTTTTTACAGAGAGGAAGGGAGAGGGATAGAGAGTTAGAAACATCGATGAGAGAGAAACATCAATCAGCTGTCTCCCGCACATCCCCTACTGGTGATATGCCCGAAACCAAGGTACATGCCCTTGACTGGAATTGAACCTGGGACCCTCCAGTCCACAGGCTGACGCTCTATCCACTGAGCCAAACCAGTTAGGGCTGTTTGTATTGTTTGATAAAAGTTTTACTTCTGGCCCTAGCCAGTTTTGCTCAGTGGATAGAGCCTCAGTCTGTGGACTCAAGGATCCCAGATTCGATTCTGGTCAAGGGCACATGCCTGGGTTGCGGGCTCCATCCCCAATTGGGGGGTGTGCAGGAGGCAGCCGATCAATGCTTCTCTCTCATCATTGATGTTGCTATCTCTCCCTCTCCCTTCCTCCCTCTAAAATCTATAAAAAATATTTTAAAAACAACAAACATAATTAATAACAAAACTCAATACCCCCAACCTTAAATACACACTAAGTGGAAAATATTAATAGTAATGTTAATGCTGAAATCGATTATTGAGTTAAATCCCCTCATTTTACATATAAGGAAACTGATCTTCCATAGACAAAGGTGGTGCCCATATCCTCCCAGCATGAAAAAGACAATCTCATTTCTTTGAGTATTTCTCTTGATTCGGTACCTGGCTGCTCCCTTGAGCTTTATAATCCCAGACAATGATGGTCCTTTCCGTGGTGGCAACAATTCGCTTCAGCTGAGAGAGGTAGTCACAGCCTGTGATCCAGGAGGTATCCTGATGGAAAGCACGGCATTGGAGGGGGTGTATGCTGTGTTTCGTCCTGTCAATGTGATGGTTACTGACAAATAGGTTAGTTACATGAAAAGCCCTGTTTTGCCCCCTTATTTGCAGAGGAGCCTCCCAATGTCTCCTCTGGGATGTCGTGAGGAGGGGTGTCATCTCCTCCTCTCTCACCTTCTAGAGTTTCTGAGCAGCAGCCGTGGGGAACAGTGGAGCTAGGGCCCGCACAGCTCTGGAAGCACATAGCGGCTGGCAGAGCAGTCATCTGTGTGCCCTGGCCATGTAGGCAAGAACAGGGACACACATCGAGACCCGCTTAATCCAGGCCTCTGGCCCTGCAGCCATGCTTAAAATTTTTTAAAAAATATATGCTTATTGCCCAATCAGTGTGGCTCAGTGGTTGAGCATCAACTATGAACTAGGAGGTCACTGTGGAGCGTGCAGTAGAGAGCCGATCAATGATTCTCTCTCATCATTGATGTTTCTATCTCTCTCTTTCTCTCCTCTTCCTTCCTCTCTGAATTCAATCCTATCTAATAAAGAGGGAATACGCTAATTGACCATCACTCTGTCACAAAGATGGTTGTACCCACATCTGAGGCCAAGTTCCCATAAGGAGCCTTAACAAGCAATCAGCAGGGACCTGAGGCTACGCCCTCCCCTGCCCCCATGGGGCTTGACAGGGGACCTCAGGCCATACACCCCGCCCCAGCACCGGGCCAGGGGACCTGAGGCTGCACCCCCCTGCCTGGCTGGGCTTGACAGGGGAACTTAGGCCACGCCCCCACCTAGCGGGGCTTGATGGGGGACCTGAGGCTGCGCCCCCCTCCTGGTGCTGGGCCAGGGGACCTGAGGCTGTGCCTCCCCGCCTGGCGGGGCTTGATGGGGGACCTCAGGCCATGCCTCCCACCCAGTGGGGCTTGACAGGGGATCTCAGGCTGTGTCACCCACCTGGCAGGGCTTGATGGAGGACCTCAAGGCATGCCCCCCGCCCCAGTCTGGACTGGGGGACCTCAGGCCACGCCCCCCATCCTGGCACCCAGCCAGGGGACCTGAGGCTACGCCCCCTGCCTGGCAGGACTTGACAAGGGTGGGACTGGCCGGGTCTGGATCTAGCCCAATCGGGTGGCGGGGGGGGGGGCAGGTCTGGGTCTCACGTGATTTTGAGGTACATGTGGGTGGGTGGGGACTTGACTCTCTTGGTCCTGTGGTGAGACCCAGACTCTGACAGGAGGAAGGTTTTCATATACATTTTACTAATTTTCTTTCATCTCTGACACTTCTATTATAGAGAAAGGGCAAATAGCAACATTAAATTATTTCCTCTAATTAATCCCCTTTTAATGTGCACGAATTTCATGCACTAGGTCACTAGTAAAAATATATTTTAAAAAAGAGAGAGAGAGAGAAAAACAAAGGCGTAGAGGTCTGGAGAGAAACTAGACTCTCCCCCTCTCCCATGGCCTGGCACCTCCTTTGTAGTTCAGTGCACTGGGTGCCAGCAAGCAGGGGGTGAGCCAAGCATCCCCCATCTCCCATAAGTCATGCTGGGATGCCGGGAGCAAACTGCTCTAGCTTTACACCGGCCGCTGGGTTGCTTTCCAATTAGCAATACGGATTAAAGAAATTCCAACACTGCACTCGAATGTTTATGCTGTTTTCAAGTTTTAAAAACAATGTTTTAACATGACTTCTATTGGCTGTTTCTCACAGTGTGGGTTGTGTCCATTGTTTACATTCCGGAGTAGTGGGTGAAGCTTTAAATGGAAGCTTCCAGGAGTGATCAGTTTCCAATCAATTCTCTGCGATCCATTTAACTCCACAGAGCGGGACCTGGGTGCCCTTTGCTGTTGCCCAAGGTTCAGCTGTCGTCCACACACCTGAACGCACAGTCTATGAAAACATCTCTTTCTCCGAGCATGTTACTCAGCTCATGATTATGATGGAGGCACCATCCTCCCAGGCCCACCTGTGACGTATCAGGAATTTGTAAAACGCACTTACTGTGACCGTGGTGCTGTTCTGCACTCGCATCTGTCAACAAAGGGAGAGAACACGGAAGCCCAGTTGGCGCTACAGTTAAGGCGAGAATGCCGACTGAAACAGCCCGCTCGCCCCTCGGTTCAACCTGCTTGCCACTTCCTCCCCACCACTGTCCTCCCTGCCTCTCCTCCCTCCGAAGGGTCCAGCTCTGTGGAATCGCTCTGTTCTGTGTGTTGTCTTTAAGCCCGGGGACTGCTCTCAGGGTCTTACACGTTCCTAGGGTGGGGGGAGTCCAAGATTTAAATTACCTGGTTGTTAAAGACTGTTATCAATCCTCTCTGAGAAGCTGCTATTAGTAAATCCAACTGGGGGATCTTGACCATGCACTTAATCACATCCCGTCTCCGACTCCCTGTCAACAGCACAATATTCAGTTCAACTCCCAGCAGTCAAGACCCTAAAAGTCACTTGTTAGGTTTGTTAAAAAAAGAAAAGGAAGCAACCAACTCATTCTCAGCAGAGGAAGTACTGCCCCCAAGAAGGTGAACACGGGTGCTTGGGTATGTGAATGAGTCTCCCTCTTTCTGTGTCTAACACACACATGTACGTGCGGCACAAGAACAGCTGCACACACAGTGCTGTGGGGTGCGGGAAGGATGCTGGGAGGGGTTTAGGGTGAGAGGGCCCACCATTGGGTCCTTTAGAGCAATGACAAAATTTCAAACTCAACTGCAGGTATAGTTTCTTCTGATATTGCACGTGGAACTGTCACTTATAAAGAAAATAAAATGAAAAGGGGTTCTATGGAAATGTCATATTCTAATGTTTGTTTTTGAGGAAGTAGTAACACCCATATTCATTTGGAAGGGAAAGTCATACTGTCACCTGTAATTACGACTCGCTGTTTTCTAGACACAAGGAAAACCAAATTTTCTTCATCCATATGGGAAGTCAGAGGATCTTCTTCAGAGGAGTAATATCCAAAGATCTAAAATCCCAAACGACACATGTCAACATGAACACTATTTCAGAACTCACTGCGAAGTAACAGATTGGACGCTGGTCAGATTTAAAGTCTTGGTTTAATGCTCAACAGCTTGCCCAGCCGCTGTGGCTCAGTGGTTGAGAATCGACCTAGGAACCAGGAGGTCACAGTTCGATTCCCGGTCAGGGCACATGCCCGTGTTGTGGGCTCGATCCCCAGTGTAGGGCGTGCAGGAGGCAGCTGATCAATGATTCTGTCTCATCATTGATGTTTCTCTCTCTCCCTTCCTCTCTGAAATCAATAAAAATATATTTTCTAAAAAAGGTCAACACCTTGCTTTGTAAATTGTTAGAAGGTCCCAAAGGAAGAGAAGGCAGTTTAATACGTTCTACACACCGTGGGTGATGGTGCATGATCCTTAAGCAATCCCTGATTTCCCTTACTGATTACTGATGGGTGGACCAGGCTGGTGTCCCTGCTCAGACTGGTAGTTCTATTGGGAGCTGGCACTTGGATTTAATTATTTCTTGTAAAGAAGAAAGAAAAATACTACATGCATTTCATACTGGAAACAGGAAGAGTGGCTACCTCACACCAGTCCGTGGGCGCATCGGGGTTGTTGCAGAGTTTCCTGTAGAAGCATTTCACGTCTTGATTCTTCACCTCCAGACCGAAGAGGTCCTGGACCGCCGCAAAGAACTTCTCATAGTTAATCACCTCTGCGTGGGGACAAGGGGCAAACACACGGCATCAGATTCCAAGAGCTGCACTGCCTGTGGCGGCGGCCTCTTCTACGTGCTAATCTGCTCCGTTATTCCACCCTACAAAAGCTCGATTCTTTTGCACTTTATGTATTTTTTTAAATTAAAAAAAATTTTTTATTGACTTCAGAGAGGAAGGGAAAGGGAGAGAGAGAGATAGAAATATCATTGATGAGAGAGTATCATTGATCAAGCCCGAAATCCGGGCATGTGCCCTTGACCAGAACCGAACCCGGGACTTCTCAGGCCAACGCTCTGTTTACTGAGCCAAACCAGCTAGGGCTCTTCTGCACTTTAAAGGTTTTCTTTCCATTGGAAATAGAACTAGGGACGTGGCAAAAGATGACGTAGTCAGAAGAAAGTATTACTTTGGTGTCTAGTACCTCCTCCGTAGCTTATGTTGCAACTATTTTAGGAGTTTGGTTCATGAATACAAAGATCAGAAATGAGTCACAGTTTTCTTATTGTCACAGTTCATTCCTGGTCAGGGCACATGCCTGGGTTGTGGGCTTGATCTCCAGTATGGGGCCTGCAGGAGGCAGCCGATCAATGATTCTCTCCCATCACTGATGCTTCTATCTCTCTTTCCCTCTCCTTTCCTCTCTGAAATCAATAAAAATGTATTTAAACAAAGAAATAACCAAAAATGTGGCCCAAGTTGGTTTGGCTCAGTGGATAGAGCATTGGCCCATGGACTGAAGGGTCCTGGGTTCGATTCCAGTCAAGGGTCAAAGGCACGTACCTCGGTTGCAGGCTCAATCCCCGGCCCTGGTCCAGGTGCATGCAGAAGGCAACCAATTGATGTATCTCTCTCACATTGATGTTTCTCTCTGTCTCTCTCCCTCCCTTCCACTCTATCTAAAAAGTCAATGGAAAAAATCCTTGGGCTAGGATTAACAAACAAACCAACAAAAAGTGAATGTATGGCAGAATTAGCAGTCTGATGAAAGTCAAGATTACATTTCTCCCTTCTCAATCTGCAGGTCAGTACCTCTGTCATAGAAGGTAGTTTGTCTAGTATTAGTTTGTCTAGTAGTACTTAGTCTTTATCAAATTTATACTTTATAAAATATATACGATCTACTATAATATCTGTATAAAACATATATATATATAATATTCTCTCTCTTAGGTGTATATACATATACTATGTATACATAAACTATAAAGCAGGGGTCCTCAAACTTTTTAAACAGGGGGTCAGTTCACTGTCCCTCAGACCGTTGGAGGGCTGGACTATAGTTTAAAAAAAAACTATGAACAAATTCCTATGCACACTGCACATATCTTATTTTAAAGTAAAAAAAACAAAATGGCAAAAACACCCGCATGTGGCCCGCGGGCCGTAGTTTGAGGACGCCTGCTATAAAGGAATATATGGGTATATGTACACACACACACACACACACACACACACACACACACACACACACACTGATACTACAAAGGAAAGAGATTTTTCAATACGGCTTTGTGATTGCAAGCTTTTACATGAAAACAAGGTTAGCTTGCTCTGGCCTAGCCCTGGGTTACAAAGTCTTCAATGCACTCCAGGTTCAATGATGAGGGGGACGGGGCGGGACCCACACACAGAGGGCAACCTCAGTAGTACACACACACACACACACACACACACACACACACACTGATACTACAAAGGAAAGAGATTTTTCAATACGGCTTTGTGATTGCAAGCTTTTACATGAAAACAAGGTTAGCTTGCTCTGGCCTAGCCCTGGGTTACAAAGTCTTCAATGCACTCCAGGTTCAATGATGAGGGGGACGGGGCGGGACCCACACACAGAGGGCAACCTCAGTAGTACACACACACACACACACACACACACACACACACACTGATACTACAAAGGAAAGAGATTTTTCAATACGGCTTTGTGATTGCAAGCTTTTACATGAAAACAAGGTTAGCTTGCTCTGGCCTAGCCCTGGGTTACAAAGTCTTCAATGCACTCCAGGTTCAATGATGAGGGGGACGGGGCGGGACCCACACACAGAGGGCAACCTCAGTAGTTCAAGTGCATCAGGCAGATTCCTCTAGATGGCAATCCAGTGCACTGAGCACTAAAGATGGCTTTGCTTGGGGAAAGTTCGTAAGTTTTAAAAGGAGAGGACATTTGATTTAGGTCTTGAAAGAGGAGTAAGAGTTTACTGGTACGAAAAGGGAAGAATGACACTGGGGGCAATGGCAGGCGCCAAGTCATAGTCGGTGAGAGAAGAACATGCTTGGAGATGCTGAGAAGTTTATGTTAGGACAGAAGGTGCATGAAGGGAAGTTCCAGGAACTGAGGCTGGAACGGTAGGTTGAGGCATCACTGAGTAACCCTGGATGCCAACTTAATGTATATGGATTCTAGAGGTGAGCTAATAAGCCAAAATTGTGGCCATTCTATTTTTTTTTTCTCAACAGAAATATAGAGGAAGGTGCCCAGATGGCGTGACTCAGTGGTTGAGCATCGACCTATGAACCAGGAGGTCATGGTTTGATTCCTGGTCTGGACACATGCCCAGGTTGCAGGCTTGATCCCCAGTGTGGGGTGTGCAGGAGGCAGCCAATCCATGATTCTCTCTTATCATTGATGTTTCTATCTCTCTCTCCTCTCTGAAATCAATACAAATATATTTAAAAAAAGAAATATTTAGGAAGAAAATAACTCTTGGAAAGGAGACTATTATATTAAGAGGCTGTTGTAATAACCCCAAGTGAGGTACCATGAAATAATCCAAGATTTTACCAAGATACCTGGCTTAGGAGACTAGGTAGATGGTGTCTGTGCTTAAGACCAAGAGAGAAGACAGGCAAAATTCAAGAAAAGAGAGGCAAAGGAGGAACGAGGGAGAGGAAAAATAAGAGAGTGGTATGATGAGAGACACAGGAGAACATTTATGGGAGCAGCTAACTGTTAATGCAGTGAAATGGCCAGGAAGCTGGAAAATGAAAACAGTGTCTTGAACTTGGCAGCCACAGCAGGTGATCAAGTACCTCGGTAAGAGCATTTTCAATTTCAGCAAACTCTGGAGGAAAGCCGGACTTGGGTAGATTGAAAATTAGGTGGCGATGCTGTGGAGAAATGTGGTGGAGAAGCGAAGACATACAGTGGTAGTTTACAGGGAAGAGAAAGTCAAGGTCGGGCTGGCTGGGTATATGCTTGGTCTGAGAGGACAAAGCCCGTGAAAAGGGAGATTTTGATGTTGCAGCAAAGTGACAGCCTTGGAGGGGAGCGGGGATGGCAGAAAGGACCAGGGGTGCTTTGGGAGGAAAGAGTGTTTGTGAGAATTCTTGTCTTTTGGTCTTGTTTTCTCTTATGATGCTGGAACCTTGGCTGAGAGGAACTGATATCCCGTAGAGGATTCTGGAAAAGTGGTAAGGGTTTGAAAAATCAATTCCAGAGAGAGGTAAATGGAAAAGGAAAGCTTTGTTTAGAAAGCCTAGCCAAGCTCACCATCATCTAACTCTGAGTCTTAGCTCTAACACTTGGAAGTTGATTGACTTGGGCAGATGAATTTCTGTACCTCTCATTTTCAAATAAATAACATTGGGATAATAGCACTGATAGTAAGATTTGCCTATTAGAATTTTCACCAGAATCAATTAAATTATATTTATTAAAGTGACATACATTTTTGAAAACTATTCAAATAATATCAATTTGGATTTGAACACTTGAAATTACCATCTTCACTCATTTATATTTTTAATATGTTTTTTAAAAATACATTTTTATTTATTTCAGAGAGGAAGGGAGAGAAAGAGAGAGATGGAAACATCAATGATGAGAGAGAATCATTGATCGGCTGCCTCCTGCACGCCCCACACTGGGGATCGAGCCCACAACCCAGGCATGTGCCCTTGACTGGGAATCGAACCATGACCTCCAGGTTCATAGGTTGATGCTCAAACACTGAGCCAGGCTGGCTGGGCTCTTCACTCATGTGTGACTGAACAGCCTGGCACATTAAGAGGCTGGCCATGCTGAGAGCCCTCAGCCGTTTTGTGGACCCTGCCCCTCTGCTTGCAGTAGATGGATTTCTCCTGCTACTCTTGTACTCTGCCGCCAAGCCTTACCCTCCTCTGGTTCCTCTGTGCCTGAGGCTGCACACCACACCACTGCCCTGGACCCCTGACCATGAGGGCACACTTTCAGTTCTTTTATTTCTGCTGCGAATAGTCCTGGCAGATGGCTGCCCACCATATTCCCTGACTTGGCATGCTCAAAATCATTCCAGCCTAGAGACTCAGGGAGGCCCAGACAGAAACTCTGTATGGTGTCATGACTCCCTTAAGTAAAGAGATGGCAGGGCAGGCCCTGGCCAGGTCACTCAGTTGGTTAGAATGTTGTCCCACTATGCCAAGAATCTCTGGTTAGGGCACATATAAGAAGCAACCAATGAATGCACCAATCAGTGGAACAACAAATTGATCTCTCTCTCTCTCTCTCTCTCTCTCTCTCTCTCTCTCTCTCTTTCAGTAAATAAAGTTAAAAACTTTAAAAAGAGACAGCAGGATAGCTCACATGTACTACTGAGTCCCAGATCAACCAGTGAGCCATCCATGGTAGATCCAGTAGAAGAACCCTTAGATGTCATTTAATCCACCCCCCTAATTTTATTCTTGAGAAAATTCAGGTTCAGACAAGTGAAAAAAAAAACACACACACACCAAAACACAAAACAAAACTTCCCCAAGATCACTTAGCTCTCAGGACTGAGACAGAACAAGGAGTCAGGCCCCCGGTTTGGTGTCTTTGCTATTAAGCTGTGTTGCTTCTCTCCGGTGGCTTAAAACATTTCCCAGTTCCAATCAACAGGCTCAACTGGACCGCCCTGGAATCACCGATCTTACCTTCTTTTTGGGTAAACATGCCCGCTCTTTCATCTTTTTTCTGGGCCGCTGTACGTTCAACCAGGTTTTCGAACCCCCGTAGGGCTACCTTGAAACTGACCACCTGAAGTGCAGTGCTGAGACGCTTTTCCTTCCCAGGATCCATTGGGACTCAGGGAAGCTTTTATTTCTGTACAGAAAAAAAAAGAATGCAAATTTGCCAAGTTGGATAACCTCCCCGTTGTTACGTTGCCTTCCTGCTGTCTCAGTTGCTCTAGGACTCATTCCTTTGATCTTACAATCCCATTCTGTGGGTAGGAGGAATCTGAGCCTTCACCAGGGTGTTGGCAGGGAGGAACCTGACTGAGGCCTAATGCACGGCACGTGGGCCAACATTTCAGGGAGATCTGACCTCACAATGTGACCAGGGTCCTTCCTAGGGCACCCACTGCATCATAATCTCTCTGTATAAGGAGGAGGCTGAGATTTATTTTCCCACAAATTGACTGTGTGCGCGCGCGTGTGTGTCTACAGTTCCAGAGAGGGAAGAATAGGTCAAGACCAAAAAAGGAAACTGGCATGACTTTCTCCCTCCTGTATCCGCTCTCAATCCTTTGCCTTCTTCCTCAGGGCACCTTGGAGAGTAACATTCACTTTCATTCTTGCGGTTGCCCTGGATAGGAAAGCATGAACTTCTAAAAATGAAAATGTATTTCAGCACCTGCCATTTCTATCACAAATGGAGATATGTTTAGCGGTCAGAAAGAAGAAATATGCCTCCTTTAGGCATTGTCCTTTAGTGAAAATAGCAAAGTGAGCCAGGAATGGGGAAGGGTGAGCTTCTGAATGAGAAGTAAGTTCTTCAAGGGATTATTCATTGAATGAGAAGAGGATTTTCTTCGTATCTTCTTTCCTCTCTTCACAATCTCCAATACTCCAATATTGTTTACTCCAGTTGCTGTTGAATCAAATTTTTCAATCTTCAACCCTTTATGGGAAGGAGAAGTTATCTAATATTTTTATCAACAATTAGTTAAAATCCTATGGTCTAGGTGACATAGATGGAGTCCATCTTTAAAAACATCTGCAAGGTGCCCGGCCAGCGTGACTCAGTGGTTAAGTGTTGACCTATGAACCAGGAGGTCATGGTTCAATTCCCGGTCAGGGCACATGCCTGGGTTGTGGGCTCGATCCCCAGTAGGGGGCATGCAGGAGGCAGCCGATCAATGATTCTCTTTCATTGTTGATGTTTCTCTCTCTCTCTCCCTCTCTCATTCTCTCTGAAATCAATAAAAATATATTTAAAAAACAAAGAAAGAAAGTGCATAAGAAGAAAAAAGGAGGAGTTGGGACAGATTTAAAAGAACTTCCAAGACGCACTAACCAATCATTGTGTGTAAACTTTATTTAGATCCTGACTCAACCAAACTGAAAAATAATTGCAACACGTTTGAGACAATTGCAAATTGGAACACCAACTAGATGTTTGATGATATTAAGAAATTACTGTTTATTATTTCAGATGTATTATAATTTGTTATGTTGCTATTTATGTGATAGTCTATATTAGAGCTACACACTGCCATATTTACAGATAAGCATTCAAATACAAAGGAGTGGTAAGCTGTGCGAAATAATGCTAATAAGGTACATAAAATGAGGATCGAAAGTTAAGCACTGGGATGTGGATTATGTTGACCTTGACAAAAGCAATCTGAGTGGTACAATGGATTAAAGAGAGAGTGGGAGGAAGGGATGTGGAGAGGGTAGGCATGCATGTATATTATGGCACTGGCTTTTGGGAACATCTTGAAAGTGGATGTTGGCACAATTCATAGCTATTAGGCTACTTCCAGAACAACAGGATGTATTTGTACTATTTTCTCATTTGCAAAAATATAACCACAAACTTACAGAACAGTAAAAGTGATCACCAATATTTCTACCATTCTTCTGAATACCGCCTTCTAGGCCCAGGTCACATATTCTCATGACTGTACGCAGTCTCAATAGAATTATGCACATTATGTAAACATTAATGTATTAGTTCATAAAGCTGTCCCCATGATTCTAGTATCCTTTACAAATATAATTTTTCCTTTTCATTTTATGTGCCTTATTAGCACTATTTGACACAGCTTTGCTTCTATTTTTTTTTTTCAGTCAAATATTTTATTAATTACTTTTTACATATACATGATTATGGAAGGTGACTGGTATAAAAATTCTGAAGCAAACACATGCCTAGCTGTGTAAGGGAAGGAAGTAGTATTAACCCTGCTAGGAAAAAAAACCGGTGCAGTAGTTTCCCTGAGCTACGATGGCCTCAGCTTCTACGGGTCTTGAGCGAGCCGTGTGTGGAAGTCGGCGGGAAAGGCCGTGATGTAAGCCTGTGGTTAGGTCTCAGCTGGTCGGTGACATGGCCCAGGGACCGACCGTCTGGTAGAAATCCTCTTAGAATAGGTAGCTCTGCATTTTCTGCTTCTGAGTGCACCACGGCCAACTCCAGTTCTTGGGATAAAGAGGTCAAGGAAGAACTTCTTTGGGTTGAAATGAGGGTTCTTAGGTGATGCATGTGACGGGGCACAGAGCGGGGGCAGGACTTTCCATGCGCAGGATGCTAACTGACCCGGTTCTGGGAGGAATCTGGGATAATACTCATGCAGGCATTTTCAGGATTAAAAACATGACACAAGAGCAGAAGGCATCTTTTTATTTTCTTAATGTTTTTATTGATTTTTAGAGAGAGAGGAAAGGAGGGGGAAAGAGATAGAAACATCGATTGGCTGCCTCCTGCACGCCCCCTGCCAGGGATCAAGCCTGCAACCTGGGTGTGTGCCCTGACTAGGATTTGAACCGGTGACCTCCTGGCACTATTTGTTGAAAAGATTGTCCTCTCCCCATTGAATGGTCTTGACATCCTATTGAAAACCAACTGACCATATATGTGAAGGCTTCTATCTTTTGTTGTTGTTAATCCTCATCTGAGGATATTTTTCCGTTGATTTTTTTAGAGAGAGTGGAAGGAAGGGAGAGAGACAGAGAGAGAGAAACATCAATGTGAGAGAGATACATCGATAGGTTACCTCCCGAATGCACCCTGTCTGGGACACAGAATAAAGCCTGGAACAGAGGTACATGCCCTTGACCAGAATCGAACCCAGGACTCTTCAGTCCACTAAATGACATTCTATCCACTGAGCCAAACTGGCTAGGTCTGAGGAATTCTATCTTTATTCTATTCCTTTGGTCTATATGTCTGTTCTTATTCTATTCCATTGGTCTGTATGTCTGCACTTGCTTTTTAGGTTGTAATTTTGCCATCGTCCTATCATTATGTAATTCTGATAATAAAACATATCATTATTGCAATAATATTTATATTAACTCTAGAGGCCCGGTGCACAAAACTCATACACTCGGGGGGAGGGCGGGGGCCTTCAGCCCACCCTGTGCCCTCTCACAGTCCAGCAGTCGGACATCCTTAGTGCTGCGATGGAGGCAGGAGAGGCTCCCACCACCACCACTGCTGCGCTGGCAGCTATCCATGGCCGTGGCCGCTCAGGGCTTCTGGCTGAGCGGTGCTCCCCCTGCATTGAGTGTCTGGCCCCTGGTGGTCAGTGTGTGTCATAGTGACCGATGGTTCTGCCATTCAGTAGATTTACATATTAGCCTTTAATTATATAGGATTGCTTATTTCGGTCAAGTATAATATATATCCTTAACAGTCTTGTGAAAATGATAATATCAAATTCTTACACATTTGCCCCAAACATCTTATTCCCCTTTTTGTTCACTGCTACTATTACTCTTGCATGGCGGTTGCCTGGTCTTTACTCTCATAGAGTAAAAGCCAAAGCCCTGGCCTGAAATGAACCGTGACCTCCTGGTTCATAGGTTGATGCTCAACTACTGAGCCACGCCAGACGGGCCCAAGTCCTTTCATTAAAATGGCCAAGGCCCTGCATGTGCGGCCAATCACTAGTCATCCACCTCTCCGCCCTCACTTTTTAATTCTCATTCCACTCCAGCCACATTGGTTTCTTTGTTTTTCCTCCAACATGCCAAGTGCAGGCCCACCCCAGTACAGGTACCCTGTGCCATTATTCGTGACACCATGAACAAATTAATGATTTCATCTGCTCTCCCAACATCATCAGAACTTAGCATTATGAGGGCAGGAACTCAGCACCAAAGAATGAATGAATGAATATTTTAGGAAAAAATATAGTCCTTTATTCATTCATTCAATTAATATTTATTGAGAATTTATTGTAGACTAGACACTATGTTGAAAACACAGTGGACTTTACATGTACAGAACTTGTTTAATGGTTGCCTACATCTAAAACATAAAATTAAATGAGTTTTTAAAAGAGGTGGGTGTGTTCGATATTCTCATAGATGACAAACCCAAGTTGGAAAGATTAAAATCAAGGTTTTGAGGGCAGAGCTCACTGCTCACCTATCGCTCCACGCACCAGCGTGCAGAGCTCAGTGTTGCTTGAAGATTAGATTCTCTTTCCAGGGAATTTGGAACAGGGGTTCACTGAAGCCAGTCATTGAATGCCCTCCTGGAGGGCGCTGCCATTGCCCTGCCACAAACACCTGCTAGCCACCAGGGCCCAGGACTGTGGTCCTCCTGTCGGGCCTCCTTGGGGACTGACGATGGGGAGACCCAGGTGCTTCCCTTGCGGGGTGATCACGCCCACACCTATATTGACTGGCACTGTATTTCCATTGCTGCTGGGGAAAAGGCGGAGTGGAAAACGCGTGCTGCTCTAGCTATAGCACCTACCGCTCCATCGCTGCTGGAGGGCAACGCCTGGGCAGTCACCGCGGAGCCAAGAGGACGCACTGGGGGGCGCGGCCTAGAGGGTGCGCTGGGAAGCGGGAACCCCCCCGTCAGGAAGGGGCGTGGCTACGAGGACCAGGGGGCGTGGCCTCAGGGCGCGCCGGGCGGAAGAGGTGGTACGGCGGACACAATGGCCTGGCGGGCGGCGGGAGCTGTTGGGACCCTGAACGCGGAGCGCCTGCCTCTGCTGAGCTCTCTGCTCGCAGAGCCATGTTCTCGGGGAACCACAGTGGCGGGAGAATTTCGGGGAGGCCAGCTCGGCCTCGGGCACCGAGGAGCTGGTGCCCCTGGAGTTCTGGGGCCCCCTGCTCTTTTTTTCCAAAAATATATTTTTATTGATTTCAGAGCGGAAGGGAGAGAGAGAGAAACGTCAATGATGAGAACCATTGATCGGCTGCCTCCTGCACGCCCCACCCTGGGGATGGAGCTGCAACCCAGGCATGTGCCCTGACTGGGAATCCAACGTGGCCTCCTGGCTCATAGGTCAATGTTCAACCACTGAGCCACCCGGCTGGGCTGGGCTGGGCAGTTCAGCCGGAGCTCCTGGCGCTCGCCCTCTACTGCCAGTGCGGCAGCGGCACGCCCACCCGCCGCCTCCTGGCCAGTTTCAGGACGCGCTTGCCAAGCTGACTGGCAAGAGAACGTGAGTCTGTCCTCTGTGGTCCCCCCCGCCCCCCCCCAAAAAAGTGGGTGCTGACCTGGAGTGGGGGGAGGTTTACCCTTGTGTTAGGAAACAGGACCCGGACATTCTCTGAAAATCTACATTGATAAAGAAATGGCAGCCCTAGCCGGTGTGGTTCAGTGGATAGAGCGTCGGCCTGCGGACTGAAGGGTCCCAGGTTCGATTCTGGTCAAGGGCATGTACCTTGGTGGCGGGCACATCCCCAGTAGGGGGTGTGCAGGAGGCAGCTGATCGATGTTTCTCTCTCTTCGATGTTTCTAACTCTCTGTCCCTCTCCCTTCCTCTCTGTAAAAAATCAATAAAATATATATATATATATATATATATATATATATATATATATATATATATATATATGAAATGGCAGATCTGGGAACCAGATTTATAGAATAGGAAAGAGGGGAGTTAATTCATTTTATTTTTATCTTTCAAGATCGTGTATTTATGTGTGTGTGTGTGTGTGTGTGTGTTTGACTGGACAGTACAGACTGTTTCAACAGGTGTGCTTTAGTGCTCCATGTGCTTAGATTCTTTTTTAAAAAATATTTTTAAAAATTTATTTCAGAGAGACAGGGAGAGAGAGAGGGAGATAGAAACATCAATGACGAGAGAGAATCATTGCTGGGCTGCCTCCTGCACACCCCACACTGGGGATTGAGCCTACAACCCCGACATGTGCCCTGACTGGGAATCGAACCGTGACCTCCTCGTTCATAGGTCAACGCTCAGCCACTGAGCAATACCAGTTAGGCAGATTCTTGAAATTTGTGGATTTTTTTCATAATATGCTTTATCAAAAAAATATCCAATGTTGCCACTTTCCTTCTTATGTGCATGGAAGAAATTTTCATACTCTTCCCCTTTAGTAAACAACTGTGTGAAAGTTAAACATTAGGCCCTGGCTCGTTTGGCTCAGTGGATAAGAGCATTGGCCTGCAGACTGAAGGGTCCCAGGTTCAATTCCAGTCAAGGGCACATGCCTGGGTTGCGGGCTTGATCCCTAGTGGGGGGCATGCAGGAGGCAGCCGATTGGTGATTCTCTCTCATTATTGATGTTTCTATCTCTCTCTTCTCCCTTCCTCTTTCTGAAATCAATAAGAATATATTTTTTTAAAAAAGGAAGTTAAACATTAGTAATAGAGACTTTTATGTGGCACAGTGATTAGGAGGAAGGGCTTGGAGAGTCAGATGGTCCTAAATTTAAATCCCAGCCCTGTCATTTACTGATTATGATCTTGGACAAGTACCTGTGTCTCATTTCCTTCCAAACTAAGGCTAACAACTATAACTCGGCGTGGAAAGATTGAAATAGGTCATTTGGGAAAGAGCTTCCTTAGTGTCGTGCCCGGTCCATAACAGTGCCCAGATGTGAGCATCCATCATTATTACGGGCAGTGCTGTCTGCTGCTGACACTGGGTGACACGTGGTCTTCTGTTTACCCGACAGGTGCCAAGAATATTTGTCAACGGGCTTTCATCGGAGGTGCCACCGACACGCACAGGCTTCATCAGGAAGGGAAATTGCTCCCCCTGGTCCATCAGTGTTATTTAAAGAAAAGCAACAGGCATTCTGGCGACAGTGTTTGAGGATGTCTCAATATATGAACAGTCCTCATGAAAACGTTAAAATGTTAAAATGATTAACAATAAATCGCTGTGGAAACCTCATCTTCCTGCTTGCCATTTTTTGAGCAAAAGAGGTAGTATTTAAAACTGGAGGATGGGAGTGGTGTTTAACAAAAAGGAAAGAATGTGTTTTATTGGGAATTTATATATGAATTTGACAAATTTGGTTTTATTATGTATACTGTTCAGAAGGAGTTCACTCCTTGCCTTTTACAGGGTTTAGTGATGAGGGTTGATGTGTAATTTCTCTTTAAAATATAAGGGCAGGCTGGGGGTAGGGGCTGCAGGAGGTTGGCTGGCCCCGCCCCCTGGACGAACCTCAGGTCAAAGGGGACAATTTGCATATTAGCCTTTTATTATATAGGAGGATTGGTAGGATGGAATGAAACTTATTCCAGAAAAACAAAATCACTCATTTAAGGACTTAGTGGTTCCAAAGAACAGAACTGTACCTATGGGCAGGGTGAAAAAAGAGAAAGCAGGCCACACATGGAGTCGCATATGCTAAGCACATGTCACCAACTGAGACCGAACACCTACGACCTGAACTAACTGCAGCTGCGGTCCCTCCCAGGAATGCAAAGGTAGGTGGTCAGCCTGGAATCTCCTCGTCCGCACATGGGGAGGTCCCCCCTAGAGACCCCTGCTCCCCCAACTCTCCGCCGTAAGCTTCCTTTCTCACTGCTTCTGCCCATCAAAGCCTTTCATTTTGTGCAGCTCTTCAACAGAAATGAGGAGGAGGAAAATGTCAGCCTCGAGTGAAACAATTCAGAAACGTACTGGAGTTACTATTCGTGCCTAAGAAGCATTTTCCTAGAGTCTAGGACCCAGACCAGTGTCAGCAAACGCATCAGTCACCAGAGCCCAATATCAACAGCACAACGATTGAAATTTCTTTTGAGAGCCAATTTTTTAAACTTAAACTTCTTCTAACGCCACTTCTTCAAAATAGACTCGCCCAGGCCGTGGTATTTTGTGGAAGAGCCACACTCAAAGGGCCAAAGAGCCGCATGTGGCTCGCGAGCCGCAGTTTGCCGACCACGGTCCTAGACGATCCCCCAGTGGTAGGGACCGATGAGCAGATACTGGGAAGAGAGAAGCTACCCAGAGAGAGGAAAATGGATTTTAGGAGAAGTGGGATGCTTATGCCTAGGGGTCAACGTGGACCAAGGGACCTTGGGACAGTCCTGCAGGAGACAGCTGGCGGCGGTTTGGGCTCCCTACGTGGATTTATTAATTGCCATTGGGGGACCCTGATGAAGCAAGAATTGGGACTGTTTCATTCTCACGTGATTAAGTTATAACACTGGAATGCAACGGAAGGGAACCAAAGTTTGGCCACCTTGGAGCTGCTTTTGGGGATACTGATTTTCAGCTGCTTGTTAAGAAACAAAAGACTCAGAACTTTGGACTCTTCCCCCCTTTCCTGCCCAAGAAAGACCTGCTTCAGGGAGACTGAGGATGTCACTCTCGCCTAAGCTGAGGAAGTAGAGCAGGGTTCAGGCGGGTGCCTGTTAGCCAGACACCCCAGGTCCCTCTGCTTCCCAGTTGCCCAGCGGGGATGTTCCCGCCACGTGCGTGCAGCTCTTCCTCAATCGTGGAAACCCCCCATTCTCACCTCTGAAATCTAAGGCCCCGTTCTTCTTTGTCCAAATGTCCGACATGCACAGCGAACGGTGCCTGTGTGTGTGGGGGTAGTTTTCATGCCTCCGTGAATTCCCCACATGCAGGTATTAAACTTGGATGTCTCTGTTCCTTTTGCGGTGTGAAGGGGGTGACTTTTGCAAAGAGCCAGGAAGGATGGGGGCAGGTGGCCAGGGGAACCCAGCAAGGGAGAGAGGGCTGGACCTTTGAGCCCCATCCCCAACCTTCAGGGGAGATAAGGGCTGGAAGAGTGACTTCAGTGGATGACTTAATCACGCCTATGGGGTGACTCCCCTACAAAAACCCAAAAGCACGGTGTGGCGAGCTCCCGGGCTGGTGAACACCGGAAGGCACCAGGCTTTCCCCTGCACGTGCGCACCGTGCTGGCTTCTGGATCGGGCGCAGTGAGGGATGAACAATAACGTACAGAACAATATGACAAAGCACTGGATTGACACGGGGCTGGGCCCGCTCTCGGTCTCACAGTGTCTGACCGCCCTCACTCACCTGGTCACACACCAGCGGCATTTCCCGGCTTCTCTCGGGCGCACCCCAATTCGCGGCATCCCGGCTCCTGCCCGTGGGGCCACCAGGGCCTGGAACAAGGGTGACCGGCCACAGCGCTGAGCCCCCGCCACGGTCCACCTGCCCACGGTGCGGCCACGACGTGACTCACGGGCAGGAGCGTGTGCAGGGGAGGACCTCGCGAGACTTCACCACGCGAGACTTCACCACGCGAGATTTCATCTCGCGAGACTTCATCACGGCCCCGGACCAGCGCGCAGTTGGCCGGGCACATGGGTTCTTGCCGTGATTTTCCATTGAATATTTCCGGATGCCCGGTGACCGCAGGTAAGTGAAGCTGCAGGTTCGGGTGGGGGCTGTCGCAGGGTCCGATTGTGGACCCAGCAGGGGGTTTTCCCAGGTCCCAGCTCCCGTTGTAGGGGCGACTCCCATTTCTTCTCCCTTCCTATGCCGTTGCACGGCCGCTGTGGTCATTGCTAAACGGGATGGGGTAGACAACAGACGTTTATTTCCCGCTCTTCTGGAGGCTGGGAAGTCGGAGATCACGGTGCCGGCTGGTTCGGTTCTTGCCGAGGGCCCTCTTCCTGCTTTGCCAAGGTCTTGCTGTCTTCGTGGCAGAGAGAACACAAGCTCTCAAGCCACCCATCACCAGGGCTAAGACCCAGTGACTTCCCAAAGCCGTTCTCTTCAAACACCATCGCATTGGGGGTGAGGGTTTCAACATACAAATTTGGGGGAGACACATTCAGTCTGTAACACCTTCCAGCCTGATAAAAGTATAGTATGTAAGAAAAAACTGGGTATGAACCTTTTTTTTTCCCCTCAGAACCATAGGTTAGAAAGAATGACCAGTTTAAGAAAAGTGTTAACTTTTTAAAAAATATATTTTTATTGATTTTAGAGAGGAAGAGAGAGGGATAGAGAGAAACATCAATGATGAGAGAGAATCATTGATCGGCTGCCTCCTGCACGCCCCCTACTGGGGATTGAGCCCACGACTCAGACCTGTGCCCTTGGCTGGAATTGAACCTGGGACCCTTCAGTCCGCAGGCCGTGGCTTATCCACTGAGCCAAACCGGCTAGGGCAAAAAAGTGTTAACTTTTTTTCTCAGCCCTCTTATGTTTAATGTTAAGATCTGAAAGATAAATTGTTTACTGAGGCCCACTAATATTTTTAAAAATAGGCCATTTGTTTTCTCATTTTATCACAAATCAGTTTACACTTAAACTCCCAATTATCTAATTGGGAAGCTTGAAATTCGTTGAGGACAAAAGGTGTCTTTGGTTTAAATGTATCTGGATTTTATTGTGTTCTATATAATAAAAGCCTAATATGTTAAGTGTCTGGTCATTTGCTTAACCAATCAAAGCATAATATGCTAATGATATGCTAAGGCCACTCAACTGCTCGCTATGACACACACTGACCACCAGGGGGGCAGACACTCTGACCTGTAGGTTAGCTTGCTGCAGGGGTCCGGCAGATTGGGACTGAGCTAGGGGGGCTGGACACACCCTGAAGCCCTCCCACACTCCCTCTCTGGCTGGCCAACCTCCCGCATCTCTCCCCGGCCCCGATCGTGCACCAGTGGGGTCTCTCAGCCTGGCCTGCGCCCTCTTGCAATCCAGGACCCTTAGGGGGATGTTGGAGAGCTGGTTTTGTCCTGATCCCACAGGCCAGGCCAAGGGACCCCACAGGTGCATGAATTCGTGCACTGGGCCTCTAGTATATAAAAGACACCATATAAATAATATTTTTAAAGTCAAGTGTTCTTCATAAGGTTTGATATTAAATTTTTTTAAGTCGTTTTCTTCATCTATGGAGAAACGTTATGGTTTTTGATCTTCCTTTCTTCATACAACTGCTATCATCTTTAAATAGAGAACTATAGAAGCAGCCCAATGTTCAAAGTTTTGGTGGGTATACTCTGATGTAACTTGATTTCATCCTCTGCCTAACTTCCAGCTCCAATCTTAGACATTTTCAGAAAAAAATTTATGGGACTTCAGATAGAAATTTCTGAAAATTGGCACTGAAACAAAAGGTTTATTTGCATAGCTGACTTTCGCTGTCAATGTTCCCCAAAGGCGACTTCGAGTAGATTTTTTTCACACACAAAAAAATCGTTTAAAAGTCTTAAAGTGCATTTGATTAAATCCCGTAGTTTTGGTTCTATAATTGAAACCACGTATATTTTATTTTTTTTAAAATATATTTTATTGATTTTTTTACAGAGAGGAAGGGAGAGAGATAGAGAGCCAGAAACATTGATGAGAGAGAAACATCGATCAGCCATCTCCTGCACACCCCCTACTGGGGATGTGCCCGCAACCAAGGTACATGCCCTTGACCAGAATCGAACCTGGGACCTTTCAGTCCGCAGGCTGACGCTCTATCCACTGAGCCAAACTGGCTTCAGCAAAACCACGTATATTTTAAATAAATACTTATATATGTATGTAAAGAGGCACGTAAGGCCAGTGTTATCAAAACCTTATCTTCATCTTATTCAAATATAACGGATCACTAAAAGCCTTAGAATTTATAAGGCATATTATAATCTTAGAATTCTTCTTTAAAGAAACAGAAAGACAATTATTTCAAGTGCAGAGACTTTATTTGGTACTTCTAGCAACATCTACAAATGATACAATTGTCCAGCAACAGCTCGCTAGTGCCCACCTGCATCCGTGTCTAAGATGATTTTTTCAATATGGTATTTTGCAAGGATAGAAAGTCAGGATTTCACAGTATGGGTGAAATCTGTTTTATCATGAAATAAATTAATTCATTAGTTATTTCTTCCATTTTCTATCAGAAAACAGCAAAATTACATTGTTAGGTATTTTATTTACACTGAAAACTTGGAAGACTCAACAAAGCATCAGTGAGTTTATCAACAGACCTAGAACTCCCCACTCTGCCCCCCGCATCCTCACCTCCTTCAGGGTCTCTGTCCTTTAAAATGACACTTGTAATAAACCAAAATTATATACTTTTAAGCACCAGCTTGACAATTTAAAGTTTTCTTTCAGTTTTATAAAAGATTTCTGCTTTGAAAGGCAAAGTGAATGTAAAAATGTGAATGTAATCAAATCACAATAGTAATGTTTTTAAAACTACATTCACTCTTTTGAATGAAATTTGCTTGTAGGCTCAAAACAAAATATTTTTCTTGTCTTGAAAAATCCCCTTAAAAAATTAACCATTTTTTTGGGGGGGGACTGTATAACTTCTTTTCATTCAGTGTTTAAAATATGCAAATTGGTCCTTGGAGATGTTTCATAAAGTCCAGCTTCTTGGATAATTTGTTATATAAAACAATAAAAAACCTCCAACTACCACAAAAGAGTGCTGATGTTAACAGTCACGTATGTAGTAACACCAGAGCCCCAGATTATTCTGTTCACGGGTGCTTCCACTACAAACGTATGACCGGGTTTGAAAACTTGATAAATTCCCATTCATTCATTCATTACGTAAGAGTGGAAGCTCTCAAAGACCCCGTGAGCTTGTATTTCAGAAACACCAACACTATTAAGGCACCACTTACTGAGCAGACCCTTGGGAAGGAACCAGGATGCCTGCGTTGGAGAGCTAGTCATCATGTTGTAAGGCAGTCAAAGGGATCATGTTTTTCACTTTAAGGCTCCTGTACCCTTAAACTTTATTCTGTGCAGGCAGCATTAGTCTGTGTAATTTAAATATTCCTCAAGTGATCAATTATGGAAATCAAAGCCTTTATATAAAGCACATGCACAGTTAGAAGTAGGTAACACCTCTCCCCAACCAATTAAAGCTCTTATATACATCTCATCCCTTCGGACGATTTCTTATCAGAAGCTGGCAATAAAAGGAACAGAAGTCAAATGCTCTATAAAAGTTATGTTGTCACGCCATACCAAATAGTCCATATTTAGAATAGTGCAACAAAATCATTTTTCTTGGCTATTCACCAAATGTATATAATATCTAAATTTTAATTTGGCTGGTATGGATTCTAAACAGTTTACATTGCAAATAAACCCTAACAAGTAATTTAAACAGAAGTTCCCATTAGTGTTTGTATTGACACAATATCCATCACTTATGTAGTAAATAGTATATAAAATAGTAAGCCTTTAACCTCAGTCACTATCCTTAATAATCCAAGTGTTCATTAAGCAAAACCAGCAGCAACATAGCTAACTTACTATTTCTTTTGTGCAGATTCTGATAATTTCTAAAACTAAAATTTATTTTAAAATTAAATATTTCTACGATTAATATGACTCATGGTGGTGCTGAATAGAAGCAAAGAAAAATTGCTTTCAGTTCAGAAATAGCTTTTGTGTATTTTCATTGTATTTACAAAATTAATTCTCATTGAAAGCTATCAACTTAATTTCAATAATAGAATTTTGTAATATAACTCCTCTAAGCTTATGCTTCTTTCTACCAATTTTCAATATAATTTGGTATTTTCAGGGTTTAGGGAAATGTGTCACTTATTATAATTTTATTCAGACATTATGCTTAACTATATTAGTTTTTTACATGAAAAACATTACCATAGGATTATTTTTTAAATTAACTTCATAGTAAGTTTTTAAAAGTAAATAAAAAGCTCACCAATTTTAAAAAAGGGTTTAAGGTAAATACATACTATTTAGAAAACCTTTTATGCTACAAGCTTAGTGAAGTACTTAGTAGACCAAAGATTTCTATAATTACGCAAATATGAAGATTGAAACATACTATTTTCTGAAAGAGTATTCAGTTACTTATTTTTCAAAGAGTGCAAATATCTAGTACAAAATGCATACAATATAACTTGATTTGGGGAGAATATGTCAATATATTGTTCCAAGAGGCCTATCATTAATTTGAAAAAAATATGGCCTGTATGATGTGGCTCAGTGGTTGGAGGCCAGGGTTCGATTCCTGGTCAGGGCACATGCCCAGATTGCGGGCTCGAGCCCCAGTGCGGGGAGTACAGGAGGCAGCCCATCAGTGACTCTCTTTCATCATTGATGTTTCTATCTCTATCTCCGTCTCCCTTCCTCTCTGAAACATTTAATAAGTATTTTTTTAAAAGAAAAAAATGACCTTAAATCTATTTAAAACACAAAGCAATCTGCAAAACATTCATCCCAAATCTAAATGCGGGTGATTTTCCTACCATTCATTCTATTACCCAGATAGAAAAAGAAATGACAAAAATGTCAGGAGTTTTACAAGAAGAATGGAGGGATAACATGTAGGCTTCCAACGGAGATTAGCCAGTATCAGGGAAATAGTAAAGAAAATCCATACATTAAATGCAGCTAATTCATAGCTTATCTTTTTTTCCTAATTGTTCCTTCAGCATGTTTACATTGAGGCTATATGACATTCTCTAGGGAAGATATTGCCTTAAGTCAGTTCAAACCTGTGGTATACAAGATAATTTTTCATTTTTGCTTACTTAAGAACCTCACTTCTCAAGAAATTTGTACTTGTGGTACAGTATCTTTAGATACAATACCTCAGTGGTTGATCCTGATTTCCTTTTATCATTTAGATATGGCTTTATTGTGCTTTGAATGATGCTTCTCACTTGTTAGATCCTCAAATTTATTCAGAGATTCTGCCTTAAAATTTCCAAAATAATTCGTTTTTGCAAAATTTCAGAAAATGAGGGGGGAAAAGCCTCGTAAAATGGTATGTTATCATTTGTAATGTTCTTATTTTAAAAGATGTTTGTAGCATCTCTCATTTAGAGTTTGAGAGCTTGTTTTTTAGGTCCATCTATGAGGGGGGAGAAGGGAAGGGGTGTTGTTGGACTTGGAATATATATTCCTTCTTTCTCTTTTATCAGAGAATAATGAAAATTTTTCTTCCACATTTTCCCACTCAGAAAAAAAGAACCTATTAAGCTATTTCCCTAGACCATTTTGTTTTAAAATACATATTCTATATAAGTTCTAATTTGTATTGTAAGCCCTCATCCTAACTTAAAACTTTTGTATATTGATTTTCCTATGATCTAAGCATCAGATGTTACTCTGTAAAAATAGCAAAATTGAATCACATAGGTTAAATTGGGCTCTACAGTCAGTTACACAGTAAAAGCTGCCAGAGGGGTAACACTGAATCCCATTCCCTAGTATCTTCCTCAACAATATACCTATAGAAGTTACTAAATAACATGACAATTAATGGAATTTCCAAGAAATATCAACTAATAAGGAAGGGTAGGGCTTTAACAGTAGTTTTTGTTTTACTAATTACAAATATATCCTGAAAATTTTATGTATTTTCTAAGAAATAAAATTTATTAACTTTATCACTTGAATACATTTTAATCACGAGGTAAATTTTTATTTTCCTATAGGACTATATTATATAGCAACATAGGTTATTAAAACATTGTGCTTGAGGATTACTATAAACAGAAGTTTATGTTCATAATTTGTTTTTCTATTCTACAGCAATTACGTATATACATTATTTCCTAATACTTAAACGATGAAAGTCTTGAATAATTCTATTCTCACCCCTCCTCCTCAGTTTTCCTATTTTGTGGGTATGTGAACACTGAAATGAAGATTTCTAGATCTAGTGCTTCAAAGCCACCCTTTCCTAAAGCCACCCTAACCTAAAAAAAAAAAATAATAAAATCAAAATCATCTGTTTACATTTCTAAGGTTTGGTCCAGCTCTAAAATTCCAGGATTTGAAAATAAACTTACTTTCTGTGGTGGCTCTTTTTTTTTTTTCTTTTCCCTTTTTTCCCCTTCTTTCTTAAATTGTCTTCTAATCCATTTAATTTAACTTAACCTAAATACTTACAGCAGGTCACATCTAATCTTACTTCTCTGATGGATTCCATCTGTCTAAAAACACTATAGGAATAGTATGTTACTGAAGGAAATACACTTTTATGCTACATTTCATTTCAATTAGGAATAAAAAGTGACATCATTTTATGATTTTTAAATTAAGATCGGGTGTACTTAAAAAATTACAGAACACAATTCTATTAGGTTCTTTAAACGTCAAATTCAATCTGAACATAATATGTTAAATCCTATGTGTGACAGAGGATTAAGACAAAATGACATCAGAAGCAATGTGTGTTTTTTGGTGTGAGGGTGCTACTAGTTTTGCTGACTAAAAAAATCTCAGGTAAATCACTACATTGCTGTAAGTTGCCTTGAAGCCTACACATCAGAGCTAGTATTACCATATCAAACACATGTGAAAGGAACATTTTCTTGTCACTCCTAGAGCCCAAATTTCCCCCTGAAACAGGACAATTATCAACACAAGTTCTAACACTACTAACATCCCATAACCCCCGAACAAAATCTCTAAACCCCAAGCACATGAAATGCTACAATGAACATTTACTAGTCTGTCTTTTTACATAGTGATAAGGAGTTTATGAAAATCCCCCATAAGTCCTCCATTACTATTTAAATACATAAAAATTGAAGTTTTATGGGTTAGTCTAGACAACCATGTAATTATAAGGAAAGTTACTGGCATTTAAATAAGTTAAACCTCCCCACAAAGAAGAAGTATTTGCTCAAGAAAATAATGCACTTTAGCGTAATGAAAAGAAGTTTAATATACACAAATAAAGTAGAAAAAAAAACTTTCTTACAAACTGGTTAGTGGTAATATGCTACTCAAAAATTGCCTTTCAAACCTGAAAGACCTAGCTTGCTTTACTGTTTTACTCTATCAAGAAAGAATGTTTTGTCACAATGAATAACGAACAAATAGGCCATTGACATGCTTACAATTAGAACCCATGTACAATTGGCTAAAAGAGTTAAAATTAGAACAATATTGATTTTACAGTAAGGAAAAAGTGAATCCAATTATAGTTGAGATTTGTCATTTTCAGATTATGAGTGGGGGAGTTAAATGCTTGAACCATTTTATGTTGCTTGCATTTAACAGCATGAAAAAAGAAAGTACGACTAAGTGTGGCTATGTTGTTGTGACTTGGAGGAAACTGTCAAGTCACACCCTCAACTCACAGCAATAAAACCCACCAGAACAAAACGCTCCAGACTTCCTCAGGTGACTCAAACTTTAGAGTCCCCAGCCCCGGGGTGTCCTTTCTGTTGTGTTTCTGGTTAATGGTAGTAATTCTGTAAGTGTAAATAAAACATGAGACAAAATCTCTTTTTTTACTGAATAAGAAAGCTATTAATGTGACCTTAGAAAACTCTTAAGAAGAATCTGCAAAACTCATTATTTAATGTCTTGGCTGTTGTTTTACAGATGAGTTTTATATGCCATCACAGTTAATGGTCCAGTGCATTTCAGAGTCGATGGACATTATCAAAGCTGTCCTTCCCCAATGAAAACATTTAAGAAAACTTTAAGCACTTTCCAAACAAGTGACATGATATGGAACTACTTACAAATTTGGCTCTTACTTCGTTTAAATACAAATGTGATTATTTACCAAGCAAACCTGTGTGACTATGTTACAGGGTCTACCAGCTCTCTATCAAAGGGAGCTACAGTGAATTCCGAAGCTACTTCCCAGGAGCTAGGCTGGCAGATAGAGCGAACTTTGGGCTTATCTTGTTTTCCCTTTGTTTGGTAAGGTAAACTTTCCATTATACACATACTATGCCATCATCTTATCTTTCATTGGATTAAGATTAGCTGGGAAGTAGCTGCGTATTTTTAGCGAGATCACTAATGGCAATGGACCGCTTGGATCGTGCTGGTGCTTATGGTTAGATCACATCCAACGTGAAATTGCGAATTACGTCCAGAGCTCCAGTGTCAAAGCCACACATATCCAACATGCCTCTGTCCTCTGGGTCTGCAATGGTGAACCCATTTGATGTCATTCCACAAACAATCAACTTAGCTGGAATGCTCATTTTCTGTAGGTAAAGATCAAAATACACATTAAAAAAAAATTCTATGAAAGCAAAAGCAAATAACCTCCAAAATGAACACTTTAAATTTTATCACAGATTTCCATCACAAGTTCTTTCCCCCTCTCTCTACATAAAATCTGTCAATCTTTCAAGGCTCGACTGTGATCTTCAGAAGACTAGACAATAAAATTTTGTCAACAACCTGCCTGAAATTCCTGCTTCTGTTCTACGTTACTTGTTCTGTGGGCCACAGAACACCTTCCTGAGCAACCTGGGGACTCTACTTATCAAGCCTGTCAGGATATTCAGGGGCTGAGGCTATTTTTACCAACATAGTCAACACTGGGCAGCGTATGTGAAGGTGGAACTAATATAAGGAGATATTTCACCAGGATTATTAACTTTGCTAAGTATAACATAACATTTGGCATGTAAGAATTTGTTCTCTATAGCTATGACTTGTTCAAGTAGTTGCGTTTCTGATAAACCAACCAGCACTCAGTGTCAGACACTGTAATGGGCTCTTTAAGGAATTTCCCTAGTGTATTTATTGTGACAACCCTAACGGTAAGCATGTATCAGAGTTCAATAATAGGCTCAGGTCCACAGTCAGGAAGAGAAAGACCAGGACTCAGAATCCAGGCTATCCTGACTCCAAATTCTGTTCTGCCACTTGTTGGTCTCCAACTGAAGGGCTTGTAAAGCACAGCCCCAACAGAGTTCCTCATTCAGCAGGTCCCCCACGGCATCCCAGGATTTGCATTTGTAACATGGTGTTAGGTAATGCTGGTAGGGAAACCATGCTTTGATACCCACTGCTCTTCATCGAGTTTTATTTCTACTGCCAGTCACACTAACTACACTTCAAGAGCTCAACAGCCCACTGATTAGCAGTTACCATGTGGGTATAGAACATTTCACTCATTTCAGAAAGCACAATTGGAGAGCATGGATTAGAACCCAGAAATATCCATATAACTTAAACCACAGATTATAGCTTTAACTTGAACAAAAATCACAAATGACACCTTAATATTTCAAGGAACACACTGAATCATTTAAAAAGTGCCACTGATAAAGGATATTCTTAATAATGTATAGAACTGGAACTGGTGGAAATATACTAGAGGCCCGATGCAAGAAGATTCATGCAAGAAGGGGCCTTCCTTCCCCTGGCTGCCGGCACCACCTTCGTTCCAGCCAGAGCCGCCTTTTCGCTTTCCCACGCTGCCCAGAGGCCCAGAGCAGCTGGGGCGGTGCGGAAAGCCTGAGTATGCAAATTAACCCACCATCTTTGTGTTAATTTGCACACTCACTCCTGAGTGGCTGGTGGGTGTCGCAAAGGTACAGTCAATTTGCATCTTACTCTTTTATTAGTGTAATAGGTATAGCCAATACTTTTCAAGTAATGCTGAGTCCATTACTGGTGTATACATTCATAGCTTGTTTTTGGAAAAGGAGAGTGAATGTTTCAGAACTGAGACTTTATGGGGTGAGAAAGAGTATCAGAATTTGTGTTACCTAAAAAAAAAAAAGAATTTGTGTTACCTTCCGATACTGTCTCAGAGCGACAGCAGGGTGGACACTTCCAGCAAAGGTCTCATTATCCGTGAACACAATGAAGACATCAGCAGCTGTATTTGTCTTTTGTGCCCAGATCATTGGAAGAGAGCAATCAGTTCCACCTGCTGGGATCTAACTCAGAACAAAAAACAAGTAAGAATAAGAGTTTCCATTATCTACACATATAAAAGACTAAGTTGACTTGCGCATGCACAATACATATAAAGCTCTCCCTGGCACCAATCGCACACACAAACAGTTTTGAACTGTCCTTGTCGATTGTGAATTTGGTTGACACTTCTATTATAGAGAAAGGGCAAGTAACAATATTAAAATATTTCTTCTAATTGGTTTCTTTACAATGTGCATGAATTGTGCACCAGAACACTATGAAATAATAAAATATTTAAAAGTACTGTTTTTTACTTTATCATTGTGTTTTGAGCCAATACATAGGCCTTCCCAAAGCCTATGTAGATATTTTATTTCATGCTCATGAAAAAATTGAGATGAAAACAATTTGTTCTCACCAATGCATTAATATCATGCACGACGGCAATAACCATGACGACACAGTATAAAATAATAAAATAGTTTTTTACCTGATTCATAGCCATTAAAACCTGTTGTAAACTCATATCTGTAGTTACTGGACATCGCACCATCTCATCTGAAAAAGCAACTATGTGAGAATCCTTTTCTGTTCGTGAGACAACCTGAAAAACGCAATGGTAGTAATTTTCAGATTTGGGAGAAATAAACACATACTTCAAGTTCATAAAACATCACCTTTAAAGGAAACACACTGTGATGCCTATTTTATTTCTAAATGTACATTGGGGTTTGGATCTCCACAGTAACAGGACAGCTTTCAAAGTACTTTCACAAACTCTTACAAAGAAACTGCTTTTCACAACAACCCTCTGAAGCAGATAGAATATATTCTTTTCATTTTATTAATAGGAATACATATTTAATATCGGAAGGTAACATAATACAGGCACAGAGAAGTTAAGAAACTCATCCATGATTCATTTAATAGCTATCCAGTGACAGGCAGGCAGAAACCGAAGTCTCCTGACTACTGTTACTAGTTTCTGATCTTTGAACTTCCATATTTATTAATAGTTTCCCTAAACATTGTCTACTTCCTCAAACATATTTGATCTTTAGTTATAAAATTAGAATTTCTATTCTGATATATTTTTTCAACATACTTATAATACTGCCTACACCTAAATATATAAGTATATGTACTAGTAACTATATCAAAGTATATACACACAATATACTTAAACTTCGCTTATTTTTAATTACTGATATGAAATATTTATATGAAATAAAATGGTGTCAAATATGTCAAATTGACAAAAACAAGTGGAAACCTAATTCTTGAGCCTATTTAGGTCTACAGTTCTGGCCCACAGCAAACATTTTCTTAGGATGGCAGACATGGTAAACTGCCTCAGTGTTCTCACCATGCACATCGCTGCGGCAACAGTGCTGGCATTGAGGACACTACCCAAAACTCTTTGGTTCATAGAAGCACTGACATCAACAGCCAGCAAGAAACGCTTTCCAGTTGGCTCAACTGTCTATAGAGAAAACAAATGAGATAATCATTAAATTTAATCAAAGAAATTCTAAGCTTAAATTTTAAACAAATCATTAAGTACATTCACAATGTTATATAATGACCACTATTTCTAAAACTTTCCATTATTTCAAACAAAATCTGTACCTACTAAATTAAATAACTCCCCATTCCTCCCTTCCTCTAGCCCCTGGCAACTTCTATTTTAGTTTCTATCTCTATGCATTTGTTTACTGACTACCTCATTTAAGGTAAATTATATAACACTTGACCTTTAGTGTCTGGCTTATTTCACTTAGCATCATGTTTTCAAGGTTCATCCATGTAGCATGTTTCTATTTCCATTCCTGTGTAAGGCTGACTAGGACCACATTTTGTTTATCCATTCACCTGTTGATGAACACTTGGGCTGTTTTTACCTGAATAATGCTCCTATGAATACTCGTGTACAAGTATCTGAGTCCCTTTTCAATTCGTTTGGGTATATATGTAAATGGTAGAATGGCTGGATGGTACGGCAATTCAACATTTAACTTTTGGAGGAACCACCAAACTTTCCTACAGGGCTGTACCAACAATAGCCTAGTTTCAATTCTTGCTTGTTATTTCTGCCTGTTGATAAGAGCCATCCAACGAGTGTGAAGTGGTATCTCCTTGTGGTTTTAAGATGCATTCCCCTGCCGAAACCGGTTTGGCTCAGTGGATAGAGCGTCGGTCTGCGGACTGGAAGGTCCCAGGTTCGATTCCGGTCAAGGGCATGTACATTGGTTGCGAGCACATCCCCCGGTGGGGGGTGTGCAGGAGGCAGCTGGTCGATGTCTCTTTCTCATCGATGTTTCTAGCTCTCTATCCCTCTCCCTTGCTCTCTGTGAAAAATCAATAAAAAAAAAAATAGATGCATTCCCCTAATGACTCACAATGCTGACATCTTTTTATGTGCTTACTGGCCATCTGTATATCTGGAGAAATGTCTATTCGAGTACTCTGATCATTTTTGAAACGGGTTCTTTGTATTTTTACTGTGGAGTTGTCTTTGTTTTATATATATTCCGAACATCAAAACAGTATCAGATATATGATCTGCAAATACTTTCTCCTATTCTGTAGGTTATCTTTTCACTCTCTTGGTAGTATCCTTTGATGCACAAAAGATTTATATTTTGATGGAAGTCAAATTTATCTTTTTCTTTTGTTGCCCATGCTTTTGGTGTCATGTCTAAGAAACTATTACCAAGTCCAATATTTTGAAGCATTTACTCTTTTTTTAAAGAAGTTTATATTTTATAGTTTTAGCACTTAAATATAGGTCTGATCCACTTTAATTTCTTTATATGGTATAAAGTAACGGTTCCACTTTATTCTTTTGCATGTGGATATGCAGTTTCCCCAGCACCATTTATATACTATTCCCCATTGAACTATTTTGATACTCGTGTCAAAAATCAATGGACCATGTAAACTACACTATAAGGAATACAGTAATAATGTCATAATTATGTATGGTGTCTGAAGGGTACCAGACTTAGGGTGAGCACTTCGTAAGGTATATTACATGTCTAATGTTGTACACCTTAAACTAATATAGTGTATGCAAACTGTATTAAAAAATACATTTAATTAAAAAAAAGAAAAAAAATCAACTGGCCATGATGTGAGAGTTTATTTCTTCGCTGTTTTCTATTTCACTGGTCTTTATCTCTGTCTTAATGTGTATCACTGTTGTGATTACTGCATCTTTGCAGTAAATTTTGAACCTGTAGTTTTCAAGTGTAAGTCTTCAAGCTGTGTTCTCCTTTTAGAAGACTGGTTGTGCTATTTGGAGGTCCCCTTAAAGACCACATAAATTTTAGAACAGGTTTTTCTATTTCTGCAAAACATGCCATAAGGATTCCATGGAATATGTAGATTGCTTTGGGTAGTACTGTCATCTTACTAATACTAAGTCCTTTAAACTATAAACATGGAATGTCTTACATTTATGTCTTCAGTTTCATTCAGCATATTTTGTAGTTTTCAGTATATAAGACTTACACCTCCATAGTTAAATTTATCCCTACGTTTTTTATTCTTTTCAATGCTAATGTAAATGGATATGTTTTCTTAGCCTTTGGATACTACTGATTTTTGCCTACAGGTTTTGTATCCTGCAACTTTGCTGAGTTTGTTAGCTCTAGTACTTTCTTATGGATTATTTAAGTTTTTTTTACATTTAAGATCGTGTCATCTGAGAACAGATAATTTTTGATTTCTAATTTGGATGTCTTTTGTTTTTTCTTGCCTAACTTTTAGAATTTTCAGTACTTTGTGGAACTGAAATGGAAAAGTGGACATTCCTCTCATAGGAACAAATGAGTAATCAAAATATGTAAACTATTAATATCTTTAAAATGTGTTTTTGCACAAGATACCAAGTCCTACCTAACTGGGCCATTTGTTTTAAAACAAAAATCAAAACATCACCTTAAATGTTTTGTAAAAAGCGGCATCCAAAGCTTTTAAAATGTCTTCGTCGGGACGCCACTTCAGTTTTCCTCTGAGCCCATGCCCTGTTTTGTAAGTCTCTAACGCGATTAAAACATGAAATGGATGTACACGAGCCTAGAAACAAGATGAAGACAGAGTAAGTGAAATTTCAAATGAAAAGTGGCAGTTATGTGCCTTAGATATTTGTTACTGTAGCTAATGTATTTCATAAAGAAAAGAGAAAAACAGGACATATTAATCTTAGCTTTCAGAGTCAAAATGCAACTTGGTATGATAAATCTTAAAACACCTAAAACATATGCTGATGGCATTTCCAAAATTTAGGAGCAACTTTTTCAGTCAGTAGTAGCTAAAAAAGGGAATGCTTACCTTTTTTAATAGTTTCTCATTACACAGTTTTTCACATACTAAAGATACTTCTGAATTTCCTGGTTCAAGCACTGAGTTAGCAGTCATCTTTCCTAGATTCCTTAGTAATGCAGTTAGAGGCATTTCTTGTAACAAAGCCTTCCATACCTATTGCAATAACAGGCAGAAACATAGAAAATTATGAATCAGTAAAACATACCTGTATCATTAATAATATTAATATATTCTGTAAGACTTTCTTTGGGGGTTCAGATCAATTTCTAAGGAAAAATTTGTGCAAAATGGTCAAAGTCTTAGCAAATAAACTAACTTGTTCTTGAACACTATTGAATGCAACTACATGTGGGCATTGTTAGGTGTTTTTCTGTAATGAACATATAGGCGCCCACAGTTTATCTTTTTCATACATACCATAAGTCACTGTTTAACCACATGCTGTAACATATTACACTTTACTTACCTCTCTAGACTTTAAGTGATTTGTCAGAAGTTGTTCCCTAACCAACCTGTGCTCTTCTATCAGATGAATGACTTCCAGCTCATCTTTTGTGCGCTTCACCTTCTCCACAGCCTCCAGATACTTTAATAATTTTTCAGTCTCCGCAGAAAGTGCTTTTTCTTTATACAACTCCTGGACCTCTTTCCAGCCCTTTGTAATGTATTTGGTCACAATAGCAAGTCCTTTAACAAAATAGAGAATTGAAAAGGCAGGTAGGATTAGTAGGTAAAAGACAGAACATGTTTATGTAAAGGCATTATATGAAAGGTGTAAGTAGATACCCAGGAATGAACTTCTTTAATCTGTGATGCTGTTATGTATGATATAACATTTAATCAAACACAGTTAACTAATTTTGCTTATTCCATCACTGCTTCAATAGGAAACTTTGGAGAAAGAAAAACTCCTAGCCTGGCTGGTGTTGCTCAGTGGTTGACCTATGAACCAGGAGGTCACAGTTTGATTCCCGGTCAGGGCACATGCCCGGGTTTTGGGCTCAATCCCCAGTGGGAGGTGTGCAGGAGGCAGCCAATCAATGGTTCTCTCTCATCATTGATATTTTTATCTCTTGCCCCTTCCTCTCTGAAATCAATTTAAAATATATATGTATATTTTAAAAACTCCCATATTTTCATTTCATTATAGAGCTTTATTTTTGGAGACATCAGCATTAGAAACTTTGATAGACAGGGCCAGACTTAGGTCCATAATCTCAGAACACCTCTGAAAAGTACTGATCTCAATTAATTTCATACTCAATTGTCTCTTTTAGCTGATTATGCATGGATGAATAGTAGAGGTAAGTGGATGTGGACAGGTAGGTAACTTATAATTTTTTAATAACTGAGAAAGTATTATAGGCCAAATATTAAAAAAAAGGTAAGTAATTTGTTTCCTACTACACTTTCTTTTAATAGTTAAAATAAGCTTTGGATTGGGGGGGCGAGGGGGCCGAGGAAATTTGGGTTGTAGCCTACGCTCTGCCAATAAATGGTGTGATTGATTATTCTAAGCCCTACATTACAGTTCTGCAAAAAGGTGGGGAAAGGAATGGAATTATCAAATTCAAAGGTCCATGGGGAAAAGGTGGGTAAAATATATAAATGAATAGGCCATGTGATGTAATAAAGTGTGGTTAGGACTAGGGTGAACTGAAGAGTATGCCCTGACAAATATTTTAGCTAAGTATTTGCTTAGTGCTGCCAAAAAAATGTATTTTTCAAAAGAAACAAGAATATGGACTTTTGTGTGATGTCTTCTGCTTTATATGATGTTGGTACCCATCAGGAACATCCACGATCACAGTTAGTCACCAGAAGGGTCACTCCCCCTCTCCCCTTTTTAATAGATGAAGACGCAGGAACTCAGAAAGGTTAAGTTACTTGGCGCCAGGACACAAAACAACGGGCAGAACTGAAATCTGAACCCATATGAGTGGCTGTCTTTTCAACTTTCACTTCTGGTGTGAAAAAAAAAAAAAAAAGTAAAATTTTGGGCATGTTGATTTTTCTGGAAGTTCACACTTTATTCTTGACCAAAAGTTTTTATTTCCTTCTAAGAAAGACTAAGTAATTAGATCCAACTAACTTCTCAAAAACCTCTTCCGACAGACAGAGAAAAACTGGCCCAAGCTACCATGTTCCCTTGTTGACTGGAGACAATGAACATCCTGAATTGTTAAGTTCAGAGCACTATTTCGGGCAGCCTTTAGGTTCCATGGAACATGTGTCCTAGGAAGGCAGGGAGGGGGAAAAATGAGAAGGGGCTACAGAGCCCGGCTACCTGCCACCTACTGGCTAGGAGCTGTTTTGCTAACATTTTAACACATCCAGGCTGCTTTCATAGTCCATCATCATTTGGATGAGTTTTCGTTAGCATGGCGACCTGTCATTTGGTTCTTGATTACTAATGTCTGGATTGCCTGTGGTCGGTGTTTCCAGATTGGGCTTAAACATATTTGAATTAATCAATATGTCCTGAGAATGACAGGCTATTTCTAGAAATTACACAACTGTCATATCAAACAAATTTGTTATTTATTCGATATCTGCACCCCCCGCCCCCATCCCCACACTAAAGATGCTATGCTTACCTTCACTGGAGGGTTTAAGATGTGACAATCTCAACAGATCTTTGTGAGACCAGCCATTTCTTTGTTTGTACTTTGTCACTGCCAGAGCGAGGGCCATACCGCCTTTTCCATTGTACCAGTCTGCTATAGCCTTCCGGAGGGCACGACCCCACATGCCACATTTCATGCTTTCCCTCAGATCTTTCTTAAACTGGATAAACGTGAAGAGATGTGTGGGAATGCGACACACTTCAGCAACAGCTTTAAATGCCGCTTGCTTGGTGCTTATGTCGGAACACTGGGAACAAATGGCCAGCGCAAAGAGCATGGGCTCCTGCTTGGCGGTTCTGCCTTCCTGGCTGAATGACTTGATTTCCTGGATCACTTCACATCCTCTGCCATCTTCAATCAATCTAATTAAAGCTTCGGCATTTTCAAGGCCCAACTTCTGTTCTTTGATATAATAAGTCCCACCTTCAGAACCAAAACATAAGAAGCGGTGGAGGCGATTCAAATCAGTGACTTGCCATACATATCCATCTTCAGAATTGGTTATCTGCTTCTCATTTAGGGGTTGCATTTGGTTCATTGAGTCCTCCATTTTTCTGTCTTTTAGGAAACCTAACAAAAAGCAAAATGTTTCTTGCTAGATTGAGACAGTAAAATTATAAAAAGGGAAACACTTATTAATCTATGCTTATTGAAATCTGCCATAAAATCTTTTGATATAAAATTATTTTTTAAATATATTTTTTATTGATTTTAAAGAGGAAGGGAGAGGGAGAGATAGAAACATCAATGATGAACGAGAATCATTGATTTGCTGCCTCCTGCATGCCCCTACCAGGGATCAAGCTCCACAACCTAGGCATGTGCTTTTACTGGGAATTAACCATGACTTCCTGGTTCGTAGATCCACATTCAACCACTGAGCCACATCAGCTGGGCATAAAAATACTTAAGCTCAGTAAGTGGTACTATGATAATCAGAAGTAACAACTAAGAAGTCACATTTCTGAGTTATAATTTGTTGCTTCAGAGATTCAGCAGGCAGCTCAGCAGAGGGTCTAGAGTCCCATATAGAGAATCAAAGGGGTAGGGAGGGCAGTTATAGTCACTGACCCTAAGAAAGATCTTAGGATCTTTATTCCCTGAATAACTCAGCAGACGTTGTTGGTTAAATAACCCATATCTGTTCCTCACCTATCCCAAACCCTGAATACTCAATTGTTGTAAATCCAGATTAATAATAATTAAAAAAGAGTTAATTCTTCAGTGGGTTGGCCTGATTTATCCAGTGCTCTTAAAGCACACCACTTCAAAGGATTTATAAGCTAAAGGTGTATTAAACTTCTATAAGTTAAACTTTTTGAAGAAATTAAGCAGATCGCAACAATATTAAAAGCATGGCCACAACTTGAAATTGGTTGTGGATATTTTATACATTGTCTACTTCTCTTTCTTAGTTGCTTAACTTTGAATGCAGTCAGTGAATGCTAGTAACACACAATACGTAACAGCACTTCTTTCGGCTTCGTACTCATTAGAACAGCATAGCATCTTTTAACAGTACTAATAATATATTACTCCTACAGATTCGTACATAGTAAAGGTTCACATTTGAATTCTTTCTCGTCTCTTAATCATTTGTTATTTGAAAATGCTACCTTTCACCCCAGAGATCAAACAAGTTGTCAGCTCATTCTTTTTTAAGAGCTTACTTACACTTATGAAATAAAGTGTGCAAGACGGCTCAGAAAAACCCAATACTGCAAAAACTGGGGCCACACATTCAAAGGACTGTACCATTTAGACTGGGAATGGCACGAGTGGATCGAGTCAAGCATCCACCCTGAAGGTGCGCACCTTCAGCCTGGGGTACGGGCTTAGTACTGCCAGATCCTTTCATTTTTCTCAAAGACCCAGAAATCTGGAATTTTAAAATAAACTCTTAGGATTGCATTTTAACAACAAAACTAAAGAAATTCTAACCCCCTTTTCAGATTATTTGCAGGTTGTACCAAGAGCTAAATTTTCCGTCTGGTCTTTCTTCAAGAGACACCATGTTAATGAGGTTAGGTTTCAAATACCTGTTAGTTTTGACTTCATTTACTTAAGCACAGAAAGCACTTTCAAGTTCACAGTAGTATTACAGATTAAAAAAGACGACAGATGACCACCAACACCTTTGGGTGCTGGTGACACTCCTTCTAGTGTGGTCTCTAAGGCTGTAAGGCTAGACCCTGGGCCTTACACATTCTCCCATTTAAGTACAAGGAACAGGGCAGAGAGAACTAACTGAGGCCCCCAGCTTGAGGGCCACTCCCAGGGGACAAACCTTAAGAAAGGTCCAGTTTAAAAAAATAAAATCAAGCCAAAACCGGTTTGGCTCAGTGGATAGAGCGTCGGCCTGCGGACTGAAAGGTCCCAGGTTCGATTCCGGTCAAGGGCATGTACCTTGGTTGCGGGCACATCCCCAGTGGGGGGAGTGCAGGAGGCAGCTGATCGATGTTTCTCTCTCATCGATGTTTCTAACTATCCCTCTCCCTTCCTCTCTGTAAAAAATCAATAAAATATATTTTTTAAAAATAAAAATAAATAAAATCAAGCACTTGATACAAATTTTCGCTTCTATTCCACATTATACCCATCTTATCTTAATATAAACGCTATTCTGTTGTTTTGGTAAAATTTATCGTGTTTACTTTGTGGCTTCACATAGCGCAACGCTCACTGTATACTAGTAACTCCAGCGCGCAGGTCACCTGTTTGATGAGCTAGGAATCAGTTTTATGCACTAACCCCTCCCCCCCCTCCGCCGGAAGCTAAAGGACCTTCTTGGAACTCAAGAGGTTTAAGGAATGATGCACAAATATACTTTAAAAATGTTTCAATTTCAGTTGACATTCAATCTTGTGCACAGCACAGTGTTAGACAATCGTATACTTTACAAAGTGTTCCCCCGATATTTCTAAAGCCGCCTAAAACCATCCATAGCTATCGCAGTATTACCGACTATATTCCCTGTGCATAAGTAGAATAGACTCTTTAAGACTTTCATCTGAACACGAGCATTCTGCAAGAGCCTGATGAATGAAGGCTATTTCGTGAAAATGGCCATTCGGGGTTTAACTCATCATCGAATCCTGGAAGCATCACAAGTGCTTCTAGACGAACACCGTACGTCTCTGCACCCTCACTTTCCTCGGAGGCGTCCCCTTGTCCAGTCCATCAACCCCGCCCTCCCACCCCGACTGCAGGGCACGGCTTCCTCCCCCACGAAGGTCTTTCTTCCCGAACCCGGATCCCGGCAACGCCTCTGGGCAGAGAACGGAGGAGAGCAGGAGGAGGAGGGGAGGGGAGGAGGAGGAGGAGGAGGAAGGCGGGCCCTGTGGACGCCGGCCTGCGCGAGCACCCGAAGGGGCCGCCCGGGGGCGCAAGGCCCGCCCTCGGGGCGCCCAGGCCCGGCCGAGCCAGAACGTCCCCGCCGCGGTGCCGGGTCCGCTCGGCGGCCTGGGCGGGGCGGGGGGGGACGGGGACGGCGACGCGTCGGCTCGGACTCGGCCGCGGAGATGCGGGGTGAGGCACCTGGAGGTCCAGCCGGAGCCCGCGCGCCCTCGGGGCCGCCCAGACCGCACAAAGGGCCCCCGCCGGCCTCCCGCCGTTTCCTCACCTGTGCTCAGCGGCCGGCCCTCCGCCCGCAGCGCCACTGGGCGAACCCTGCGCAGCACGGGGAAGCGAAAAGACGCGGCGGCCTGACGGGCGAAGCCTGCTCGGACCGCACGCCGCCGCCGGGCCTCCAAGTCCGGCTCCCGGGAATGACCCCGCCCTCTCGTCTGCCCGCCCTCGCTCCGGATTGGCGAGAATCCCGGATGTGGCCTCCTCCGGCGCGCCGAGGCCCCGCCTCTTCCTGTTCCGTTCCGGGTTCGGCGCGGCCCGAAGGGGAGAGTCGCTGGCTCCCGGGTGGCTAGAGTGTCCGCGCGCGCTCTAACGCGCTCCTGGGGACGGCCGCGGAGGCTGTCGGGAAGTAGGCGGGGTGACGTGGGGCGGACGAGCTCTGCGGCGGGTTCGCAGGGATCAGTGGCCGGCGGCAGCGGGTGCCGGTGGCGGCCAGCGACCGAGGTGGAGCGGGGCGGCGTGTGGCCGGGGCCATGACGAGCAATGCCGGGGAGTGGTGCCTCATGGAGAGCGACCCCGGCGTCTTCACCGAGCTCATTAAAGGATTCGGTGAGAGCCAGGGGCACCGTCCTGGGCCGGGGGGGGGGGGTCATGGAGGAGGCCGAGCCGGGCACGGAGGGGTGTCCTGCGGCCGCCGCCGCCCCGCGTGGAGAAGCCGGCGACTCCGGGCACCTGGAGGGACTCGGGGAGGGGACACTCAGGGCTCCGCCCCCTTCCCGGTCCCGGGCGGTCGCGTTTCCGCAGAGATCCCTAGAGTCACACCACGAGGGCAGGGACCCCGAGTGTCCGCACTGCCGTCTGCTCAGGATCCGGCTCCCCATTTACTCGTTTAATTGCAATGAGTCCCCGCAACTCCCCTGCCGCCTGGAGCGCCAGCCTTTCCCTTCCCCTCGCCGCGCGCCCCGCGTCCCGGCAGGTGCGCCCAGGTGCGCGTCTCAGGCCGCCCGCCCCGCAGGGACAGCTGCGGTGTGCCTGCGGGAGGGTGGGGTGCCCGAGGCCCCAGGCGCCCCGGAACCCAAGCTTTTCGTTCTTCCGAGCAGGACACCTTGAGTGTGTGACCGCGTGGGGCCGGCGGGCCCCGCCGCGCGTTCTGCTCCCTGCTGGTCTCGCTTCCGGCGAAGTGTGCTTCCTAGAGCTCGTGCTCCAGCCTGGAGGCCACATGCTCGCCTCGCAATTTCTTCCTGGCCCGGCGCCCCGTCTTCCACCCGAATAACCAGCGCACTTGACTTCTTATCCTTCTTCCTGCCCCTCTTGTTCCTAGCCTCTTTTTTTTTTTTTTTTTTTTTTGTGGGGCGCACCAGTGCGATTATTTTTATCTGTCACATTTCCGGGAGTATTATTAATTCTAGCTGTGATGTTAAAACTTGTACTCGTGGTAAAAAATTAAACGTCGGCACAGGTACTGTCTATTGTGCATAGCTGGATATTTGGAATATCACTTACCAAGCGCATATTGTTTACCTGCGATGTGTGAGGTGCATTGGTAGGCTCTGGAGAATAGTTTCTTTAAATATATTTTTGTTAACTTCAGAGAGGGAGGGAGAGAGAGAAACGTCAATGATGAGAGAATCATGGATCGGCCGCCTCTTGCACGCCCCCTACTGGGGATGGAGCCTGCAACCCGGGCATGTGCCCTGACCGGGAATCCAGGACCTCCTGGTGCATAGGTGGACCACTGAGCCACGCTGGGCGTGGGTGAGGATTTTTAATGCGAATAAACCATGCCCGCTGTTCTAAAGAAGTGGCGAACCATAATGCAGTGTATTGATTGCTATCTTGAAGTGTGAGAGAATGTTATAGGAACGCAGGCAGAAGGAAAAACGTAAACAGCACTGATGTTAAAGTGTGTGGCTTAGGGAAGTGACTAACACGTAATCTACCAGACTTGGAGGAGTATTGATTTGCGTCTGAAGCTGAAAAGACAAACGGAGGCCAGGTTGTATGCTCTGTTGTATGGTTTGTGTTGCCCTGTAGTCGCTGGGGACTTAACTGTCAAAGATATTTGAATGCTGAAATGACATTTGTTATAACTGAGGAAGGTTTACCATGTGTAGTGTGCAGAGTAGACTGGAATGAAGTGAGAGAAGATAGAGGTCTCTTAAAATGGCCAGAGCCCGAGATGATTGGCGGGATGTAAAGTATGGGGTAGAGAGGAGGAGGTACAGCCATTCATTTTGGCTTTGGGTGGTGGGCGCACCAGGCAATATACAGATCTTGTAACATAGAAACCCACACCTGAAACCTGTATGATCATATTAACCAATGTCATCCCAATAAATTAAAAAAGAACACAAAAGCCAAGAAAAATCAATGAAACCAAAAGCCGGTTTCTCCAAGATCAATAAAATGTATAAACTTCTAACCAGACTGATCAGAAGAGGACAGGACACACAAATGACCGATAACCAGAAAGAAGAGAGATGATATCACCACAGAATCTACAGACATTAAAAGGATAATAAGGGGATATTGGAAGCATCTTTATACCAGTAAATTTGACAACTTAAATGAAATATGCAAATTCCCTTAAAGACACAAATTACCAAAGCTCAATCAAGAAAAATAGGTATCCCTTTAACCTTTTATTTATTAAAGAAATTGAAATTGTAATTTAAAGTCTTTTCACAGAGACAACTCCAGCCAAAATCGTTTCACTCGTAAATTCTATCAAATACCCTGAGGTAGTTGAAAATAGAATAGAATAAAAATTTAGGAAAAGTCGCTGTTACTGGCAGTTACTTATTAGCAATTAAAAAATGTACAGTAAGAAAAAAAGAGGGCCAAGGGCAGAGCTGGGAGAGCTTAGCGATTGAGCAAAAAAAGTGGATGCAGGAGGCGCGGAGAAGGTGCAGACACGGATGGCATGTCAGTGGAGGCCGGCACACTCCGGAAACTTCTAAGTTATAAAGGCAAACACTCCCACTGCAGATGACTAGAAAATCGTACAGGATGGACTAGGATTTGACTGTGAACTTGGTCAGTTTTACCATTTTAATTTCTCATGTTTTACCATCCCAAATGTGCACACCTTTTAGTTAATGTCTAACGGTGGAGAAAAATGAATCCATACTTTGTTTTCTAAGGAAATAATTTTTTATTTCAGGTTGCCGAGGAGCCCAAGTAGAAGAGATATGGAGTTTAGAACCTGAGAATTTTGAAAAATTAAAGTGAGTATAATTTTAGCTGTGTTAAAAATTGTCTCCATGTAAGCAAACATTTGTCTATTTATTATTCTTGGACTACACTAGGCTGAATACACGATCTCTTTAAAGTTTTTTCAGTCCTATGAGATAGGAATTACTACTCTCCTTTTATAACCATGAACCCGAGGCTTCTAGATAAGTAGCTTGCAAGGGATTAGAAACTAAGTCCCTGTAATTCCATGTCAACAAAGTAATTGGTTGGTTTTTACGACATTCACATCTAGATCATGGATTCGAACATGGAACACATTTTTAGCATAAGAGACATGAATAAGAGGTCCATCTACAAAAGCATATTTCATAATGCATATTAATAGTAATGCAAACTTGTCTACACATTATCACATTCCTTCTGGGAGGCTGTGGTCCAGATTCCAAAGTACCTTCCTCTTCCCCCACCCTGAGTAGAACCACCCCGCTGAGCCTTTCCTAACCGCCCACCCAAGCGCTGACCCTGAGTTGCGAACGAGGGCAGGGGAGTTCTCACGGGTGGGCAAGTTCTTGGCTGGAGGCAAGTTGGCTTCTAACAGGGACAGCGGGGACCGTTGGGATCTGGCCTCTGTTTTCATAGTAAGAAGGGGATGGTTTGCTTCCCCCACCTTCCCCTTCCCCACAAAAAGTGCAGTCACTGTAGATGGAATAAGAGATCAGTTTCGACTGAGTGATCAGGGAAGGTTAATTAAAGATGCGCCTTGGAACTGGCTTCAAAGGAGAGGAGAGATTTTTATTGCATGGAAGGCAGTTGTGAAAGGGACTGGAGAGAATCCTCGAGGGTCCATTGGATGTTTCCTGGGCAACAACAATTCCTTCAGGAAAGTGGTGACCCCCTCCTGAACCAGATGACAGCTTCCATTCGCACTGGCGTGAGGATTGTTCATGCATCCGAGAATGACACGAAGTGACTCCCTGCACTTCATAATGCATGTGCTATCAGCCATTGATCTGCAGACATCCGAGCTGCACTTTACTTGTGTGTGTTGGAATTCAGCCTAGGTTGGCAGCTTCTTCTAGTTTTGCTTTGTTCTTATTTCCTTTAAGTTAAGTGATATAAGGTAGAAATGAATAATCCGCAGATTTGAGAACAAGCCTTTCACTATGGTTCTTTTTTAACTGATGTAATTTCAAGTTTTATTAGCCTGTCTCAGGCAACATTCTAGCAACTGAGGAGCAATAGAAACCTTAAAAAAAATTGAATGTACTTCATTTGCATTGTATTTGTTAAGTAGCTGAGTAAAATGTAATATACTGACAATGTGTTTAAGCAGCAGCAGGTTGGGGTGTCACTAACCTGTGTTTTATTTTGTAGGCCGGTTCACGGGCTAATTTTTCTTTTCAAGTGGCAGCCAGGAGAAGAACCAGCAGGCTCTGTGGTTCAGGACTCCAGACTCGACACAATCTTTTTTGCCAAGCAGGTATGGTCCTGGGTACTCCGAAGTCTTGTGAACCATCTTTCTTATAAACAGGACTCTATTTCCCCATGTGTTTGTAATGTAGCGGTACTCCACTTTTTGTCTTAGGACCCTCCCCCCCCCCTTTACATTCTTCAAAATTATTGAGCTCCCCACACAACTGCATTCATTTAGAGAGGCAGTAACACTGGCTGACTGAGGCTAATCATATGCTCTAGTTGGAGGTGTGTGTGTCTGGATTATGGATGAATAAAATGTTGAGGGAAGAAATCCTACCTTATAATAGACAAATATGCAAATTGACCACATCGTCGCTACGCCCAAGCCACGCCCACCAACCAATCAGAACGAGTATGCAAATCACCCCAACAAAGATGGTGGCTAATTTGCATATCAAGACAGCATAGGAAGAAGCCAAGAGATGCTGAAGGGAGCAAAGCTGTGGAGAAGCAAGCAAGCCGGGGGGGGGGGGGGAGGAGAAGGGCGGAGCGGAGGCGGGGCCGGGGGAGAAGGAAGGAGAGCGGGGCGGGCTGGCGGAGAAGGCGGCCGGGGGACAAGGGAGGAGTGGAGGCGGGGCCAGGGGACAAGGAAGGCGGGCCGGGGGACAAGGGAGGAGTGGAGGCGGGGCAGGCTGGCGGAGAAGGCGGGCCGGGGGACAGGGAGGAGCGGAGGCGGGGCGGGGTAGAGTGCAGCAGGAAACCCTATTGCAGGATTTTTCCTGCAACAGGAACGCTAGTTTTCTAATAACCAGTGTGTGTGTGAAGATCCAGGAAGGACAGTTTGGTAGTGCTTTTCTATAAAACATCGTTGCCTAGCTACCATTTCACTGATGAGGAAGGTGAGGTCTCACCTCCCGCCCCCCCGGGATTCGAACCTACAACCCGGGCATGTGCCCTGACCAGGAATCCAACCGTGACCTCCTGGTTCATAGGTCGATGCTCAACCACTGAGCTGGTCAGGCTGCTTTTCTAACAAGTTGATGGTATCTCCACTTTTCTGTTTCATAGGTCATTAATAATGCTTGTGCTACGCAAGCCATAGTAAGCGTGTTGCTGAACTGCACTCATCAAGACGTCCATTTAGGAGAGACGTTGTCAGAGTTTAAAGAATTCTCACAAAGCTTTGATGCAGCTGTGAGTACCATCTTCTTATTCCTAAAGTGCCCTATTTGTGACATTTCTTATTTTAATGGGCGACTTTTACAAATTCTTTTAGATGAAAGGTTTGGCACTGAGCAACTCCGATGTGATCCGACAAGTACACAACAGCTTCGCCAGGTGAGAGACTGGGTGCTGAGTCGACCCTGCGTCCTTCTCGCCTTGCTTGCCTCTCACTGCTTCCTTCTTCACTGCAGACAGCAGATGTTTGAGTTCGATGCGAAGACACCAACCAAAGAAGAAGATGCGTTTCACTTTGTCAGTTATGTTCCTGTTAACGGAAGACTCTATGAACTGGATGGACTGCGGGAGGGACCCATTGACTTAGGTAACCGGTTCCTGTTCCTGCTGTTTCCCTCCTGGCCAGGAGAGAACGGGATTCACCTCTGTGTTAGCCTCCATGCCTCAGAGATTGGAGGGGACGGCGACGGCGACGTAGGGCGCTATCAGGACACCCCCAAGCTCTTCAGCACTTCATGAAGTGAACAGATAGGAAGGGCATGTTGACCACTGCAATTCAGTTGGAACCTTTAATTTTTTTTCTAAGAGAAAAACATGTTAACCCATAGATTACATAATTTATTATTTATTTTTTTAGTTAACTTTCAGAAAAGTGTATGTGTTTTTATTGATTTCAATAAATAAGAATTGAAGCTGAACACAGTTATGCTAAAAGGATTTTGGCCATCCTGAATTTCCTAAGTGTTTTATAAAGAGATACTTTGGACCAAAGATATGGAGTGATGCTGACTTTCGTTGACGGAAATCTTCCACCTTTCTCCAGGGGCCTGCAGTCAGGACGACTGGATCAGCGCCGTGAGGCCCGTCATAGAGAAGAGGATACAGAAGTAAATGCTCCGCTAAGCCCCTTCGCCTAACGTTCTGGTTTGGTTTTTAAGCATTTAAAAAAACTTGCATTTCATTTTTATTTTAGCAGTGCTCATTGACTGTCTGCCTTTGATTACTGGGTTCAGGGAATATGTGTTGGAAAACCTCTAGATCCTGCCCTGTCGTTAGCGGAATTAAACGCAGATCTCCGTTAAGTTAGATGTTTCATGCAGTTACTTTGCAGAGTTTTGTTTTGAGCATATGTTTCTTAATTAAACTTTTTGAGATAGTTATAAAAAGAATGCAGAGTGATCCTGTGTGCCCTTCACCTGCAATTGGTAACACCTTGCAAAACTGTTGCAGTGCCATGGCCAGGATACTGACATTGGCACCGTCAAGGTACCGAGGAATTCCCAGGACTGCTCAGGTGCCCATTTAGAGCCTCAACCACCTCCCTTCCCTGCCACCCCCCACGTCACTTGTCATTTAAAAACTCTATATACATAAAAGCCCAGCGAACAGAACAGCGGAACGACCAGAATGACTGGTGGCTATGACACGCACTGGGGCAGCCAACCAGCCTGATCCGAGCCCTGATTGGCTATCCCCCGGCCGGCCAGGCCCCTGATTGGCCCCCAACACCCTGATCGGGGGCGGGGCTGGCTGCCAACCACTTGTGTGGCCCCTCCCCCCGGCCAGCCCCACTCCCGATCGGCCCCTCACATGCAGATTGGGGGTGAGGTGGGCCAACTGCCCATGGCCCATCCCCCCCACTGGCCTGGCCCAATGGGCCCCATCAGGGCGGGCCTGCTGGACGCCACGCGTGCACGAATTCGTGCACTGGGCCTCTAGTGTTATATAAACGGAATCATGCAGCGTGTTACCCTTTTGGATTGGCTCCTTTCAGCACAATTCTCTAGAAATTCCTGTAGGTTATGTGTATCAATAGCTGATTCTTTTAGAACAATAGTCTGTGGTATGGATATACCACTTTTTTTGCCCACTCACCCACTGAAGGACATTGGGATCGTCTCCAGTTTTTGGCTGTTACGGATAAAGCTATAACAGACATATGTAGACAGATTGTGTGTGAACCTAAGCTTTCATTTCCCTGGGTAACTGCCCAAGAGCACACTGCTGAGTTGTATGGTAAAGGCATGTTTCATTTTTTAAGAAACCACCAAACTTTTCTAGCGTGGCTGCACCATTTTACATTCCCACTCGTAATGTACGAGGGATCCGGTTTCTCCACAGCCTCACTAGCATTTGTTTTTTTATTTCCATTCTGATAGGTGGGTAGTGATATTTCATCATGATTTGAATCTGCATTTCCCTAGTGACTAACTGCCTATTTTGTATGTAATTAGATTGTTTCTTTTTTGACGGTTGAGCCTTGAGGTTCTTTTCCTACTCTAGATACTGCTGGTCCTTAGGCACATTGTCTGCAAATACTCTGTCCCACCCTGTAGCCTATCCCCCTCCTCCCAGCATGGTCTTTCAGAGCAAACGTCCTCAATCCCCTTGAGTTGTCTTTCCCACCATGAATTGTATGTTTATGCCAAATCTAAGAATTCTTTCCCTAGCCCTAGATTCCAAAGATTTTGCTATTGTCTTTTATAGGCTGATTGTGGTTTAACAGTTTTCATTTAAGTCGGTGATTTATTTGGAGTTCATTTTTATACATGGCCTATGGCTGTTCACCTGCTCCAGCACCCCTGGGTGTGAGCAAGCTGTCCTTCCCCCACGGAACTGGCCCCACACCTGGTTCAGAACCGTGGGCGTATGTGTGGGGGTGTTTCTAGGTTCACTGTCCTGTTCCACTGATCTGTGTGTCTGTCAGCACCACAGTCTTGGTTACTGTAGCTTAAGGCTTGACATCAGGGACAGTGACGCCTCCTGCTTGATTCCTTTGCTTCCGAATCGTTCTAGCCATTATAGATCCTCCCCTTCCATGCAGATTTCAGTGTAAACTTGTATCTACTAAAATTCTTGCTGGGACTTGGATAGGAATTGTGTGAAACATTTGTATCAATTTGAGGAGAATTGGCATCTTTACTATGTGGAATCTTCCAATACATGAACCACTGACTTTGATCTCCCAGAGAATCATGGGCTAATCACAGCAGATTATCTTAATTGTAATAGTGTTACAATTCTTTATTACATTATACACTTGACCTTTTTTTAGGTACAGTGAAGGTGAAATTCGATTTAACTTAATGGCCATCGTGTCTGACAGAAAAATGATATATGAACAGAAGATAGCAGAGTTACAGAGACAACTTGCTGAGGTTTGTGGCCATGTTTTCTGACTTAGTTATTTTCTCAGGGAAAGGATTTATGCCTTCCCTCCTCCTCCTCCTCTTTCTTCCTCCTTTCTTTAAACGTAGACTGAATCAAGTGTCCTGAGTGGTGGGAAGAGAACACCCTCAGGAGTCAGGCTGCCTAGATTCAGCTCTGTGGTGGATGCGTTAATTTGAGTGTATTTCTTTGTGACTCAGTTTCTTATGTAAAATGAGGATAATAGTATTTTCCTTAGAAGGTTGTTGTGAGGATTAACTGAGATAATATATGTAAACCACTTTAAACAGTGACTGAGAAGTAGTGTGTGCTAAATAAGTGTTAGCAATTATTTGCTGTCATTTAATTAAGCAAGTTAGACTGCATTTTTCACAGAATCAATTGGGTACATTTATGTGTTTTTTAAAATATATTTTTATTGATTTCAGAGAGGGAGAGAGAGATAGAAACATCAATGATGAGAATCATTGATCAGCTGCCTCATGCATGCCTCCTACTGGGGATTGAGCCCACAACCCAGGCATGTGCCCTTGGCTGGAATCGAACCCAGGACCCTTCAGTACACAGGCTGATGACACTCTATCCACCAAGCCAAACCAGCTAGGGCTCAATTGGGTACATTTAGACTCACATATAATATTTACTAGTCTTTATGATTATCTTTCTGTAGTGAATAGGATTGGAGAGAATTAATAACAGACAAAAAGACCTTTTTACATTCTTTGACCACATTTTCTTAAGAGTATATTTAAGCAAATTTACAGCTGAATGGAAAGGTATAGATTTAAGTATATTACAGTATAGATTACTTTTAGGTAAACAGTATATATTGCAGAATATAGAAATATGAAGGTATTATTTAGGGCTTTTATCCTTGAATATTGCATTTATTCAGCTGGAATTCTGTTACCGTATTAAGGGTAAAATTTTAAAGGAATTGTACTGTGTATATCACTTGAAAATATTCTGCACTTAAGCCTCAGTTATTAGGGTGTGTTTTTCTTTCCTTTCCCCTAAGGAGGAACCCATGGATACAGATCAGGGTAGTATGCTAAGTGCTATTCAGTCAGAACTCGCCAAAAATCAGATGCTCATTGAAGAAGAAGTACAGAAATTAAAAAGATATAAGGTATTTAAAAAAATTTGTTCCTTTAATGTTTTAAAATGGAGTGGTATATTTTGAAGGTATGTATAATAGTGATCACTTTTCTACCATTATTTACTAGTTTTTAGAATGAGTTGATTCCCTGGCATTCTACAAAAGTAACTAGTGAGCTGTCTTTCTTTTTAATTTTTAAAAAAGTATTATGTACAGATTTTTAAGCTATTTGATGTTTCAGTTCACGGCAGATATTGCTGATGCTCAAATTATCCCCCCTTTGGCCAGTAGAGGTCACTGCAAGCTGCCTCCTGTGTCCTTGACATGGCTGTTCATCCTTCCTAGCTTCTGTTCTAGTAACAGATGTTTCAGGCCCATCTTGTACATTTCCCGCCTCAGACTTAGAATCAGCCATTTCTTCAAGAAGCTCTGGGTCCTTTGGTGGGAAGTGGTATTAGAAACCATCTCTCTGTGTACTCAGTGATACTGATTGGCCTTTATTTCTAGACCTTTTCAGAGCTAAGAAATGTATATTTTTTGTTTCATTTTTGGAGAGAAAAATATAATGAGAGTTCCTATTAATGTTCATATTTAGGATTAAAGGGTTTATACTTGAAGTTAAGCATTTGCATCTTTTCTCTTAATCTGAAAATCTTGGTTCCTGACAACAGTAACACAATTACTTATTTGCTTTATGCCATATATGTGTATATATGTGTATATATATATATATATATATATATATATATATAGCATTTGTATGTAAAGAGATATTTATATGCTTTATGCTACACACACACACACACAAATATATATATATATATATACACACACACACACACACACACACACACACACACACACTAGTATACTAGAGGCCTGGCCTGCGGGATCGGGCTGAAACCGGCTCTCCAACATCCCCTGAGGGGTCCCCGGATTGCAAGAGGGTGCAGGCCAGGCCGAGGGACTCCACTGGTGCACGCACGATCAGGACCAGGGAGGGACGCAGGAGATTGGCCAGCCGGGGAGGGACCATGGGAGGGCTCCAGGGCATGTCTGGCTATCTTGCTCAGTCCCAATCGGCCAGACCCCAGCAGCAAGCTAACCTACTGGTTGGAGTGTCAGCCCCCTGGTGGTCAGTGCATGTCATAGTGAGTGGTTTTAGCATATCATTAGCATATTACACTTTGGTTGAACGGACAACCGGACACTTAGCATATTAGGCTTTTGTTATATAGGATAGTTCAGAATAACAATACCAGGAATGTCATTTTTTCCTTAGGGATATATCCTATTTTAAATGTATAATCAAAATACTGTGTTTTGAAATTCATTTGAAAAATTTTCTCTTGGTGTGGTTTATTACCAATTTGACACACAAGTGAGTTTATTTTTTTAAATTTTGCTTTTCAATTTTTTAGGTTTTATAAAAAGTTTTGATTAATTATGTTAGTAGTAGTAAGCCATGCTCAGAAACTCTCCACATGTTTATTATATTAGTTTTATTCTCAGTGGGAACTGGATCTCATTATTTCTAATAGTTATTTCAATTTTGAGTTGTATGCAAAATCAGAATGTCAGAAACTTAGTGGAAATGCAAAGCTAGTGTTGTTTGATAATTGTTTTATTTTCAGATTGAAAATATCAGAAGGAAACATAATTACCTGCCGTTCATTATGGAATTGTTAAAGACGTTAGCAGAACACCAGCAATTAATACCACTAGTAGAAAAGGTAAGGATTTTAATGCTGAATATATACTAGTATACACACACACACATATTTTTTTTGTCCTTGTGGAATTTATTTTTTTATTACAGTTTGCATTCAATACTATTTTGTATGTGTACAGCACAGCAGACAGACATTTATATACATTACCTCTGACCATTTAGGGCCGTCACCATAGATAGTTATTACGGTATTGTTGACTATATTAAATTGGATTTCGATTCTCCAAAAACAAAATTTTGTTTTAGCTTAAGTAGAGGTAAAATGTGTTGAAGCTTTTTTGACTTTTATTTATGTGTTTTATATTCTTGATGAGCATTAGTTCAGCCAGGTACCTGTGAACTAGAAACAAGGGCTGCCCCACTGCTTCCCCTCCTAGACTCCTCCATGTCACACCTCAGCCTGTGCTGTATTAGAGTGACATTTAAAACAGTGCCCTTTCTTAAAGCTACTAACAAAGCTTAATGCTAATAATTGAAATTATAGATTTTTCTTATTTAATTCAGCAAAAATTGAATTATCACAGAATTTAGAACTAGAATGGACATTGGCGAGGGAAACAAATGTAGCCAGGACTAAGAACTAGGTATCCCTATCCCGAAGCTGGTATTCTTTTCAGGGGTGGGAAGCTAGCATCTGTTAATGAAATATTCTAAGATTTTTTTTTCTAGAAGGTACTTAAATAAAATACTTGTTGAATAAATGAAACACATTTAAATTGTTTTTAAGTTTATATGTAAATCATTGTTTCTGAGCGTGACCCATTGCTGGATACTCTTTAAAATACATGTTCCTTGGCCCCTCCCCAGATATTCTGATACAGAGGAAGGACTCTTTAATAAGCCCCGTGCCCCCTAAGCGATGACTCTAAGGCAGCTGGTCTGGACCACATTTTCAGAAACGCTTTGAGAAGACACGACTAGGCAAATAAAATATTGAGCCTATAACTTAAAAGACTAGCCCTAGCTGGTTTTGCTCAGTGGATAGAGCATCGGCCCGATGACTGCAGGGTCCTGGGTTCGATTCCGGTCAAGGGCACACAACTTGGTTGCAGACTTGATCCCTAGCCCCAGTCAGGGTGCATGGGGGAGGCAACCAATCGATGTGTCTCTCTCACATTGATGTTTCTCTCTCTTTCTTCCCCTCCTTTCCACTCTCTAAAAATCAATGGAAAAAATATCCTTGAGTGAGGATTAACAAAAAAGAATTAAAAATGGGAAAAATAATAATAAAAATAAAATTAAAAAAAGATAACTTAAAGACCAGAGTATACACGGTAGGTGTATTTTCCTTATTTTAAAGTTATGAAGCAAACATACGTGATCATAAATTCTAAATAATATGAAGTAGAGTTAAGGTTTTTGTGTGTACCTTATTACCCAGATCCCGAAAAATGTGTGCTTCAACTTATTAAACGCAACCCTTACTGCAGAAGACTGCTAAATCTTCTCTTTGTGATATACCTTTTTCTGTTTATGTATCTCAGGGTATTAAGGTTATGAAAGTCCAAGATAGGAAACTGATTTTTAAAGTTTTAGATTAACAGTTAAGGTTCTGTGATTTTCAAAATTACTGTGTTAACAGAACGCCTAGCTATTGTGTTCTTTGTAGGAAACACTATGAAATAGTTCTATATTAAAAATAATAAATAAGACAAAACGGACTAAGTTATAGGATATATTATATCACATTTATGTATAAATATTATTAAGGAGCAGACAAATGTTATTAGAGAAAATTTAAATATATGTACTTCGCTCTAAAATTATTCTATGGGCTGGCCTGTGTGGCTCAGTGAGGTTGACCCATGAACCAGGAGGTCACGTTTTGACTCCTGGTCAGGGCATGTGTCTGGCTTATGAGCTTAATCCCCAGTAGGGGGTGTGCAGGAGGTAGCCATCAATGATTCTAATAATTGATGTTTCTATCCGTCTCCTAAAATCAATATCTCCCTCTCTTAAAGTCAATAAAAACACATTTTTAAAATTTTGTTCTGCCCTAACCTGTTTGGCTCAGTGGATAGGGCATCGGCCTGTGGACTGAAAGGTCCCAGGTTCGATTCTGGTCAAGGGCATGTACCTTTGTTGCTGGCACATCCCCAGTGGGAGGTGTGCAGGAGGCAGCTGATCGATGTTTCTAACTCTATCCCTCTCCCTTCCTCTCTGTAAAAAATCAATAAAACATTAAAAAAAAATTTTTGTTCTGTGCATAAATATTTTTGTGCAATTAGGAAAAGGACAATTCTTGTTTGGTTTTAATGACAGTATAATTCCAGATTTTTTTATTTTAAAAAAGCATAGTTCGAGAACATAGCTTTTCAGCTTTTGCATTAGAACCGCAGTTCCCATTGTGGACACAGGGTGGCAGTGTGTGAATGTCTGGTGTTAATGGAGCACAATACAGTCTGTCCTTGCTGTTGCGTTTGTTTTACTGAAGAGGTTGTTATTGACCTTGGAGCTTTTGTATGTTTCTCCAAACTGCTTTTTCATTATTCACGTTGCATAGACAATATTGAAATACGTTTATTTCTTGCTATATGCAATGTTCTCTCCCTAGATTCTGAGGAGAACTCAGATTATTATTTGATTAAAATTTTTGAAATGTTTTAATTACTCATCATTTATCCAGCTGCAGCTATAGGTCGGGCACTCTGTTAAAGCCTGTGGCTGTACACAGGAATAAGACACCTCTTCTCTCTCAAGCAACTTATGATACAGCGGAGGGAAAATTAAGTAATTACAGTACTGTACTGAATAGTGTTTTTTTTTGACAAGTGCCAGGTACAGTCAATATGCTCTAAAACAGACCTTTGAGATTTTGTAAGATACTATCTTTAACTTCTAGGCAAAAGAAAAACAGAATGCAAAGAAAGCACAGGAGACCAAATGAAGAGGATGCTGTGGCGTGTGCACACGTCTGCTTCTGCCTTTATTTCCATGGAAACCACTGAGCATGAGGAACGTGGAGCAGCACCCTGACTGGCTCAGTGCACATTGGGCAGTAGTCCAGTCCGTCTTGTCTTTACTGCATGGATTCATAAAAGCCCCCTACCTGCATCGTGTGCATGTAGTGCCTGTTAAATAAAGGTGATGTCAAGAACATTTGCCCAAATCCCATTATTTGACACTGGATCTGAGAAATTCTGTGATTCCCCACATATGTAGCTACCATAATGAATCTAGAAAACGTACAGATGATCTTCTCTACCTGTAATTGATATCATTAACCCTTTGATCTTTTAGCTCACTTAAAAGCTTAAAATTTATAAATGTCAGCTCTTGATTAAACTGGATCTCTTGTTCTCATCATTAATGGAATAAAAAAATCAGTATTTCTGTCTTTGATATCTAAATATTTTGAGGATTTTTAAACTGAATTTTATCTTCTATATCAATTATTTGGAAAAGTATGATTTTAGTGCAGATTATTTGAAAGGACAAAAGTACAGTTTCTAGTGATTTTCATGCTGCCAGTAGAAAAAGTAATAAACATCCCAACTTTATTTTCGCAAACTCTTTTTAAGTGTGTGGGGTTATTTCTTTCTGTGTTGTAAAACTGTTTACGGAAGGGGTCCTATCCTCAAAGCAAAATTTCAGGTTAAGAACAAAGTGTCAATCTTTAAGATTTCTGGTGGTACACTCAGCTGGGCAACATTTTTTCAAGCTGTTAAGATGAATTTTTATAACATTTGACAATTAAGGGTATGTCCCTTTAAAAAAAAGGGTGATAGTGGTGGTGCAGGATCCTTATGTGGCAATTTGAACAGAAGTAGTCCAGCAGTTCCCAAGAGACATGTACAGTTTGCCCCCAATGGAGGTTTTTGTTTCTTTCCCATTGCTTTCGGGAGTTGCTTTTCTTATTTTATAAAAATATTACTATGTTCTTGCTCCTAACCTTCTTTTCCAAGTTAAACTTTAAAGGAAATTTTAAAAACTGTGATCTACTTTTTGGGCACATTTCTGAAATTGGTACATGACTTTTTAACATTTTGTTATGGGAGAGTGTACCTATCTTCCAGCTTCAGACACGTGATTTTTTTTTTTGAAACATGACTTTTTTTAAGGATTGTTTTAAAACTTACTTTGTTGTGGTATTATTAAATAATATGACAAAACCTGGTGGGAAATTGAGTAGAAAAGTTAATGAAATATCCTATAAATAAAGAGGTAATATGCAAATTGACCCTCATGCCCTCACAAAGATGGCTGCCTACAACCAGGCCAGCAGGGGGGTTAGTGAGGGACAACCAAATGACTGAACAAGCAGGCTGCATGGGGCGACCAGGCCGGCAGCGGAGGGGCAGTTGGGGGCGACCAGGACAGCGGGGGGCGGGGGCAGTTAGGGGCAACCAGGCCGACATGCAGAGGAAGTGAGGGGCAATCAGGCCGGCAGGAGGCGGGGGGGGGGGGCAGTTAGGGGTGACCAGGCAGGTGAGCGATTAGGAGCCAGTGGTCCAGGATTGTGAGAGGGATGTCCAACTGCTGGCAGTCGGACATCCCCCAAGGGGTCCCGGATTGGAGAGGGTGCAGGCTGGGCTGAGGGGACCCTTCCCCCGCCCCATGCACGAATTTCTTGCACCGGGCCTCTAGTTTTAATATAATTTCAGTTGGAGGTCATAAAGAAGAATTTCTAGTTTTCCACTTGTTTGCGAGTGAATATATTTTGCTCTTGATACAGTAGTAATTATGGAGTGTTTTCAAAGCCATGATATAATTTAAAAAAATGTTTTTGTAAGACTTATTGTAGGCTAATCTTGATCCCATTCACTTCAACTTAATGTATGTACCCTCTTTTATAGAGGCTTACATTGTTTTGAAATAAATATTTATTGTTGGAAGTATTACATCTATCCCTTTCTTTCCCCCATTGACCTAGCCTGCCCCTGACCCCTGGCCAAGGCTTATATATTTCTGAAAGCTTTCAAAAATATATAAGCCTTGGCCAGGGGTCAGGGGCAGGCTAGGTCAATGGGGGAAAGAAAGGGATAGATGTAATACACACACACACACACACACACACACAGAGTGAGTGGCCAGATTATTATGCCTTCAGAGATCATAATAATCTGGCCACTCAGTGTATATGTATAAATGTTAGTAACATGGAAAGTTAAATAAAAAGTGGGGGGTATTTGAAAGTCTCCTTGGCTCATTTCCCTTTTTCCCTTTTCTAAAATCTCAGTTAATGGCTAGGTAGGTGAAGGCTGTTCCATTCTGTGTTATGCCTATTAAAACAGCCAGCCAGTGCTCAGGGATATACTCCGTCCTTATAAACAGAGAAAGCTCACCACCAGCGGCAGCCCTGGCTAGTCTCACCTCATATGTTTAGTTCCCCAGACAGCTGCCCTTTTCCAGCCAGCAGCCAGCTGGGCTGTGCCACCAGAACAGACAAACATTTGTTCTGAGATCATGAACTATGGGGGTGCGCTCCCCCATTTAGACCATGATACATTGCTTCTGTGTGTATTATGGTGCTCCATGCAGACTGACACCTTTAGTTAATCCTCTTAGTGGCCTAAAACATTTCAATTTACATTCAGAAATTACTTTCTTTTTTTCCTCTGCAGGAGGATTTTGTTTCTTTTGTTTGTGGGGAAAAAATGGCTTTTAAGTTTTCCCTTAAAAAAAGATATTAAACCTGGCTTTTTATATATTAGGACTAGTGGCCTGGTGCACGAAAATTCGTGCACTGGGGGAGGGGGGGTCCCTCATTAAAAAAAAAAAAAAAGACATTAAAGAAGGGTAAACAAAAATAAAGTGTAAATTAACCATAGTTCTGTCACCAGGGAAGACTGCAGTAACATTTTAGTGTATTTACTGATCCTTTTCTCCAGAGGTTTACACAGGTTTTGTGTTAGTCTCTCATGCCCTCCCCACATTCTGAAATAGACGTATGCAGCACCAATTATTTTTAAAGTGGGTGACATGCAATTTATCATTTTTTTTTTTTTTTGTATCATTGACGACTTACAGGAAACAAACCACTCTAGCAATTTTTAACAGGACAAGGGGATTAATATTGGGAATTGTGAAACTACTTAGTTCCTGGCGAAGCCATGGGGAGCTTTTGGAGGAGTGAGCTCAGGTTTGAGTCCCCAGAATTGTGCTCCAGGAACCTACCACGGCTCTCTTCGGGCACCGGGTGACTACGCTGGAAGGCAGGAAAATTCAACCACTGAGCCACACCAGCCGGGCTGGAATTTATTATTGAAAAATTGTTTTCTATTTGTTGATTTGAGAGAGAGAGAGAGAGAGAAAGAGAGAGATTGATTTGTTGTTCCACTTATTTATGCATTCATTGGTTGCTTCTTGTATGTGCTCTGACCAGGAATCAAACCCACAACCGTGGCATATGGGGACATCTCTGTAACCAACTGAGCTACCCAGCCAGGACTCTCCTGGCATTTTAAATATGTTATTTTCCTTTCTTCCTCCTCGTTCTATTTTTATTTTTTAATCCTCACTCAGGGATATTTTCCCATTGATTTTTAGAAAGAGTGGAAGAGAGAGGGAAAGACAGAGAGAAATATCGATGTGAAAGAGCGACATCGATTGGTTGCCTCCTGCACGAGCCCCAACCAGGGCCTGGCCCGGGAAGAGCCTGCAACCGAGGTACATGTTCTTGACCAGAATCGCAGGCTGATGCTCTATCCACTGAGCCGAACCGGCTAGGGTTCTTCCTCCTACTTTTTCCCCCCTTTGACTCAAACAATCCGTAGGCTGGTGACTCAACGTGTGGCCCACACACCAGCACTGTGAACATCACCGAGGAAGGTGCTAGAAATGCAGAATTTTCTGGCGCCAGCCCAGTGGCATCAAAATCTGCACTTAATGAGATGCCCAGTCGATTCCTACATTAAAATTTAACAAGCACAACCTCGCTAATTTTACATCTATGGGATAAATGTTTCCATAATCAGTGGGCACTATGCTTGTTTATTTTCTGCACTTAAAAAATTGGTTCTAGGATTTTTACAGTTTCGGCAGCAAAATGCAAAAGTGCGATCTATTAGAAAATGTATCGGGAATAAAATGCAAAGCCATTCTCAGTGTGTCAGGTACCAGCCTAAGTAATTTTGCATATTAACTCGAATCCTCACAAGATAGGAAGTAGATCCTATGATCTCATTTTCCAGAGGAGGACAGGAAAGCACTAAGCTAGGAAGTAACTTGCTCAAGATCACATAGCCAGGAAGTGGTAGACCTGGGATTCAGACCAAGCTAACTGGCTCCCGAATTCATTCATTCTTCCCTCCCCTTCCTTTTCTCTCTCTCCCTTCTCCCCCTCCCATTCTTAGAGGTGAAAGTTGCATCATGGGCAGAATCCTACGGTGGAGGCAGTCACGTGAGAGCATGATTTCTGGATTTATTAGTTTATGGGAGACAGTGGTGACTTTGCTGAGTTATTAAAGAATGCAGAGTCTGAGTGGTAACCATGAGCTCTGGGAGGCAATGGCTCCGTGGGCTGGTAATTATAATGTTCCTGATGAGAAACTAACAAGCTCTCCCAGGCTGTGTCTCCTAGTGAGGTTACCAAAGTCCAACATCTGACCTCCTAGCTTAGGACTGGAGGCATCGAGAGCGCTCCCCATAAAGGCCGTAGCACCCTGGATAACTGAGAAAACACAATAAAACTCGCCGGAGACTAACATACGCCTGAAAGACAATTTATGAATTGACTTTACAATTATGACTGCCAAGCAGACCAGACATTCCTATCTGCCCATCAATACATTCTCTCCCTGGCAGATTAACTCGCCCAGGAAAGCAAATTAAGTCCAGAGGCTGGTTGGCCCTAGAACTGGTCCAAAGGAAATTGTGTTTTAGAGACACTGGCTGTGATAGCCGGGGGTGTGTTTTGCCATTTCGGCACTAACCAAGTCTTTCTGGGCCACTACATGCCTTGGTCAAAGGGTTAGTTAACTGCCTCCTTCTCCGACATATGGGTAGAGACATGATGACAACATTTTAAGCAACATAATTATCATTTTCCTGGTTGACATTTTCCTACTCCCTTTCTCATTTCAACAAATGCTCTCAAATACATTGAAGTTTATATTTATCTGATTTCAATTTTATTCTGATCTGTCTTCTTTTTTAACCCTTTGCACTCGCTTGCTTTTTTCTTGATTCCTTTATTCTAATGCTAACCGTGTCGAGTCACACTAGACATCCGAGTGCAAAAGGTTAAACAAATATTTTGTTTATTGATTTCAGAGAGGAAGGGAGAGGGAGAGTAAGATACACACATCAATGATGAGAGAGAATCATTGATTGGCTGCCTCCTGCACGCCCACACTGGGGATCCAGCCTGCAACCCGGGCATGTGTCCCAGTTGGGAATCAAACCTTGATCTCTTGGTTCATAGGTTGACCCTCAACCACTGAGCTACACTGGCCGGGTCACACATTTTGAATGCCGTATTTTACTATCAGTAAGTGTCAAGATAGAAGCCCTATTCTAAATACCACCTGATAGTATTAGAATGGTAGAGCCAAGATTGAAGATAGGCTTAAGCATCCCCTCATTCATTCATTCATTCATTCATCACCTCATTCATTCAAAAGCTATTTATTAAGCACCTACTCTGAGTCAGGCTCAAAACGGAGTCTTCGGGATACACAGAGGAAAAGACACACTCTTACTCTGTAGGCTTGGGCTGGATTTTAACCTTGTGGGAAGAGATTATTCCCTGGTCGTAACTTCCCCACGGAGCAGGGACCACAGGAGGATAACTGTTACCGGCACATTAGACAAAACAGTCTAAAATAAGTCTCCTTTGCCCCATATGCAGTACTAACGTTTATGTACTTGGACCAAATGTTTATGAACTGACCTCCACTTGAGAGACCAACTGACTGTTTTTGAGGTCACAGTGTGTTCATTCCTGTCCCCTTCTTTCTTTTTGCAGATTCAGTAACAGCTCTTTTTTTGGGGGTGGGGTGGGGGGTGGTGGAGGGTAGGAAATAAGGGGAGAGAAGAGAACAGAGGTGTTAGCCAACTTTCCGTTTAGATTCCAGATAGATAAGTAGCAATGGCAACTTTTCAATTCTAGCAGCTCTGGGGGCTGGAGGTGCTTCCCAGGACCTGGGAATTAGGAAATAAGATTGCTCCTGAAAGCTAAATGGTAAAGTCAACACGGAACAGATAGAGTACAAAAGCAGGCAGTCCCTAGGATGAGGCCCACGGTGACCAGGCCACTTAGACGTGACTATAACCCACAGGCTGCAGCCTAATGCCGAGCAGGTAGGTAATTAGCTGACCAGGTAGTAACGTATTTACTAAGTTCGAAGCGATATTCTTCACGTCCACAAATACATGTGATTTTCTCCATTTTTCTTTTTTTTGAAATTTAGTATGTTTTTATTGATTTCAGAGAGAGGAAGGGAGATGGATAGGGAGATAGAAATATCGATGAGAGAGAAATGCCATCAATCGGTTGCCTCCTGCTCACCCCCATTGAGGATCAAACCCGCAACCTGGGCCTGTGTCCTGACTGGGAATCAAACAGGGACCTCATGGTTCATGGGTCGATGCCCAACCACTGAGCCACACCAGCTGGGCTTGTTATTATGATGTTTTAATTGTTGTAAGCTAGAGATTTAGTGAACTACCAGGTCAGCGTTACTAGACAATGGAGTTGCTTCTGTTCTTTTCTACATGTAAAAATTGTCAGGGTTTACTAGTAGTTCTTTTATTTTTTAGGTTTCCTACTAGTAGTTCTTAATTAATTTTTAAAAATCGATAGTAATTTCTTAAATAATTTTTATTGAACTCAGTGGGGTGACATTGGTTAATAAATGATACAGGCTTCAAGGGTACCACTCTATAATACATCATCTGTTTATTGTATTGTGTGTTCACCACCCCAAGTCGATTGTAATTTCAATAAAAATGAATGTGGTTCTTATCTCTGCAGTGGAGGTATACCTTGTGTTTTAGTGTTCCTTGATTAAAATGGACTTAATCACTTGTGTATTTAATGGCCATTTGTATGTCTTGGCTAGTGAAGTACCTGATTTTTTACAGAGAGGAAGGGAGAGGGATAGAGAGTTAGAAACATCGATGAGAGAGAAACATCGATCAGCTGCCTCCTGCACAGCCCCTACTGGCGATGTGCCCGCAACCAAGGTACATGCCCTTGACCTGAATCAAACCTGCGACTCTTCAGTCCGCAGGCTGACGCTCTACCCACTGAGCCAAACCGGTTAGGGCCAGCTCATTTTCCTTTTGATGCGTTCATATTTTTGTTCTCCACTTGTAATAGCATTTTAGGAATTAAGAAATGTTGGTTTGCAAGGGAAGCTGAGGTATTACTTCCCATTCTTCTCCGCTATCAGGTTACGCCATCAATCAGAAGGAGAAATGTTGATACTTATGACTTGAGGCTGGTGATCCGGAATGACCACTTACTGAACGTATACTGAGCGTCAGGAACGGGAGCCCTCATTTCCATGGATCCATCACTTGTCCACTGTTGCCAAACTGCCGCATGTCCCCACCTCCTCCCTCCCCTCCCTGTTCTTCCCAGCGGGAGGTGAGTCTGTCCTCTGTGTCTTCATCTGCATCTTCTTGGTGACACCTGTCTCTCAGAGCCGAGTGATGACTTAGCTGTTGTGTGAGTCATGGCTTCCGGCGTACCTGCTCTTCCCACGGTGTCCTCAGGATGGCTCTCTGATCGCCTCTCCACCTGCCCCACACAGGGTGAGCCATCACTGGACACAGGCCATTTCCCATTGAGTCTGTGAGCGAACTTCCCCGCCGCAGTGGGACGCCCCGTCGCTGTATCCAGGAAGGACCCCGGTTCCTGCACAAGCTGCTGGGAGGATCGCATCAGGGTGCTCGGCTCCACCTGCACTCCGCCTCCCCCGCTCCCTGTCAGTCCTCCCTGAATTACCATCTACACTCAGTGCTCTCCCACGCGCTTAATAAGCAGGTAGCAAGGCTTTGATTCTGCTGGCGTGAGATGGAGAAAAGAAGATTCTGTGACTTTTAAGGAAGAAGGCACTGCTTCTCTTCTCATGACGTTGTATTTTCTTGTTTAGACTCCTCCATCCCCACAGGTTCCGCGCAGGCCTCTGTAAATAAGACTCCCAACGTCCGCTTTCTCTCCCAGGTGCCCGTCCAACAACCGATTGAGCTTCCCCATCTAAGTATTCCTCCAAGTCAGGCACAGAGAGACAAGCACTAAATGATCCCACTTACATGTGGGCCCTGAAAAACAAAATAAATGAACAAACAAAACAGAAACAGACTTACAGACATACAAAACAGACTGATGGTAGCCAGAGGGGAGGAGGATTGGGGTGCAGGGTGAAAAAGGTGAAGGGATTGAGAAGTACAAATTGCGTCCGGCTGGCATGGCTCAGTGGTTGAGCATCGACCTATGAACCAGGAGGTCAGGGTTTAATTCCCAACCTGGGCATGTGCCCTGACTGGGAATCAAACTGTGACCTCCTAGTTCATAGGGTGATGTTCAACCACTGAGCCACAACAGTCAGGCAAGAGTTATCTTTTTTAAAAATATATTTTATTGATTTTTAAAAATATATTTTATTGATTTTTTACAGAGAGGAAGAGAGAGGGAGAAAGAGTTAGTAACATTGATGGGAAAGAAACATCGGTCAGCTGCCTCCTGCACACCCCCTACTGGGTATGTGCCCGCAACCAATGTACATGCCCCTGACCAGAATCAAACCTGGGACCCTTCAGTCCACAGGCCGATGCTCTATCCACTGAGCCAAACCGGTTAGGGCAAGAGTTATCTTTTAAAAGTAGTAACTAAAACACACACACACACACACCCCACAACACAACTCTGAAAATCAGAATTGCGGGTTTTGTGATAGTATTTCGCAAAGGGAGCTGGAGGAGGAGGTATTGGTACCAGGGTCTCAGCGGGAGGCATCCCTGTGGGCTGCATCACTGGTGTTACCAGCAGTGGTTTGCAACCAGGACTTAAGTTTAGGTCCTCCAACCCTCGATCTGGCGCTTTTGCCAGCAAACCCCAGCCGGAGGGGGGAGAGAACCTAAGGATGACGATGAAGGGAAGTTGAGGGGAGAGCAGCAGGGAGGGGGCCCCAGCTGGACTGCAGGGCGCCAGGAACTGCCCCGGAGGCTCACGCACGAGCTGTGAAGGCCTGGGAGAACGCTCGGAGCCTCAAGTTCAAGGACTTCCGAGAGGGGGTCTCTGGTATGTGCTTCCTGGTTCTAAGATCCCGCGGCTCTGCAGCCGAGAGCCCAACAGGGTGCACAACATGCTTTCCTTCCAAGCTGTGAGCTTCCCCGGTGACCCCCAAGGTTCTCTCTTAGCCTCCACGTTCACGCCTCGTGAGCGCTGGTGAAGATGTCAGCGCTTAACAGATGGGCTGAGCATCAGGCGTTCGCTGCCTTCATAACCCAAGCCGTGGGCTTTTCATGTGCAGAATAATTTCACGGTAGGAATGCAAAAATAATGTGTTCGTGAGCGCGTCTTGTCACCGTGATTCTTGGATGGCACCAAAGCCGGCCCCGCAGAGTCCCGGGGACGCTTACTCATCAGGCGCTGGGATGTCAGGTTTCAGCAGCTAATTGCCCTGGGACTGACTCCCCTTCACGATTTTAACGAAGAGAAGAGCGTGGTATCTGCAGCCTCAACAGACTTTGATTTGCAAATCTGGCACCCCGGAGGCTGTTCACTGCTCAGCCACATGGCAGGATGAGGGGAACTGCCTTTGGGGACACCATGGGGCTCTGGCTAGAGTGTCACAGTCCAGAAGCTCATCTTCAGGTACACAGACCGTGAAGGCAGAGAAAATGTAGCAAGCCGGGACCTACAGCTCTCAAACAGGAGCTGGGGTGTGTCAGGAAGTGGGGGAATATTCGCTGTGAAATGGTAGTGTGACTCTGACTAAAATGGTCAGGAAGATAGCGGGAGGATGATGGAGAAAAGATAGCATGCCTAGTTAAGTGTGGACCACACCTTTGTTTTTAAGGGAAAAAAAAAATGTTAGGAATAGAGTCTTCCGAGGGATGATTGTGAGTCTAAAGATGCTGATATAAAATTTTGTTAGGGATCTTTTCAAAAAATAATTTTTTTTTTCTTGATTTCAGAGAGAGAGAGAGAGAGGGAGAGAGAGATAGAAACATCAATGATGAGAGAGAATCATTGATTGGTTGCCTCCTGCACGCCCCTACTAGGGATCACAACCTGGGCATGTGCCCTGACCGGGAATCAAACCATGACCTCCTGGTTCATAGGTCGATGCTCAACCACTGAGCAACACCAGCCAGGCCAGTAAGGGGTCTTTTTTAAGTGACAGAAACCCAACTCACGTTAGACAAATGAAATAGGAGTTGTTGGTTTAGATAACTGGAAAATCCAAAAGGCAGGCTGGGCCCTCTGACTGTGACCAGGGCCTCGAATGAGACTTCGGTCTCTGAAGCCAGCATTTATCACTTCTCCTTCAATCCTGAGTTAAAATAATTACCAAAGAATCAATTCGCACAAATTACAAGAGAGAACCAGGGAGGTGCCATAGGAAGAGGAGAGGGTTCAACGAAATTCTACAAGATGGAGAGTGAGTCGAGTTTTCCCTGATGTTGCAGGGAAGCTGAGGCCCAGGAAGTCTCAGGAGAGAAGGGGGTAAGAGGAACTCGGAACTGCTTGGCAGACTGGGGGTGGGGGGGGTGGGGGTGGGGGCTCAGAGACACATGGTTCAGCAGACAAGCATTCACAAGGGATGAGAGTCGGTACGTGAAATAGTCCACTGCTACCATGAGCATAATGGCGGCCCAGCTTCCTCTAAGCCTGAGTTAGAACATCAGAAGTTTCTTCTCTAAATAAAATCAGGCAGCATCCCCGCCAGCCCCACAAATGACCTCCAAATGTGTCATTTAGGGACACCAGCATCATGGCTTGTTCATTCAATGATGACCTTAAAGCAAAGTGAGTCCACTGGAAAAACTTCATCCATGTTAATAAAGCCTCTGACTGGCTTATTCCGATGTGAATAGAGGATAAGGGATCATTGAGGTAACACTCTAACACCAGTGGGGAAAAAAATCACACAAACACACAGAATGTCACTGAGGAAATATAGTGCAAGGAACAAAAGAGAAACAGAAATAAATCCTAATAAGTACCCCCCAGGAGGGATAAGGATGCCATGAAGAAGGCAAGTCAGAGAATAAAAGAGAGCTCTCAGAAATTAAAAATGTTTATTAAAGAATTCTATTATTCTGCTCTGAGACATAAATAATTTCACAGACTATCAAACTCAGCCCAGTCAGTGCGGCTCAATGGTTGAGCGTCAACCTATGTACTAGGAGGCCACAGTTCAATTCCCAGGCACATGCCTGGGTTGCAGGCTCGATCCCCAGTAGGGGGCATGCAGGAGGCAGCCAATCAATGATTCTCTCTCATCATTGATGTTTTGATCTCTCTATCCCTCTCCCCTCCTCTCTGAAATCAAATAAGAAAAAAAAATTCTATAAATGAATTACAAGGTCAAGTTGAGGAACCTCCCAATAACTCTCAGTTTCCTTACCTGTGATATGGGGACATTAAAAGTCCCTGCCTTACAATGTCATAAAGAATGAACAAAATTACGCATGCCTGTACATATATGTAAAGTTTTTAGCATAGTGCCTGCGACATAATAAGCATTCACTAAATGGTAGTTATTAGTAACCCTAACTTAAGAAGTGGTGGTAGTGGTATTTTTTTTCCCCCAGGTAGGCCTCTATGCTTAATTTATGTATCTTTCTGATGCACACTCTGAGTTACTGAGCAATTAGCTTCATTGTTAGCTGCTTAAAATATACCCCAAAGAGGAAGAATGCTCACGATTCTTCTTGTAGCTATTTTTAGGTGGGGGCGGGGGGTAGAAAAGGCAGCACAGAAACAAGGGGACATTTACATATTTTGCTAAAACTACTTACGGGCTTCTGAAACCATGGATGGTGAAAATGGGTTATTTGCATTTACAAATAATTATTGAGAAGAAAATAAAATAGTGACATACACTCAAAAGATGAACATTTCTAAATCTTGCATGCACAGCCTTAAATTTTCTCTCTCTCTCTTGTTCTTTATGAGGAAATAAATAAGTTTTGTGGATTTTACCAGCACAGTTTGCTCTTTAAAAGGTGAAGTCTGAGTTGAGTACCTGTGTTTATTTCCAAACGTGTCTTCCAATCTACCCTTCTAATTTCTATTCTCCTTGTCTTTAACTAAACAGACCACGCCTGTGCTGGAGGCAGATGGATTTAATTTCTATTATGCGCTAGCACAAGTAGAAAGAGAAATATGAAAAGGATATGTCCATTTATATAGCTGTAAGTTAACGTGAAATTTACCTTTATGATGTTTAGCTTTGAGATATCCTGCCAAAACACAGCTGACTGATAGGCTTGAAATGAAAACCTCTAATGGGATGCCTCAGTCTGTAAATCAGGGGGGAGGATTATGGGGCCAAGGTCATTTTCTTTATGGCTCTTCGTGGGAAGGAAACGTAGGTAAACACACTTCCAGGAGCCTGTGGGCCTGGGTGCCCTGCAGGAACACACCTAGGGGACCTCCAGGAGTGTGGAAGCCTGTGGCAGAGAGTCCCTGCCTTACAAATACAACCACTCAAGAAACAAACTAGGGCCCTGGCCGGTGTGGCTCAGTGGTTAAGCGGCTTCCCATGCACCAGGAGGTTGCCGATTCCATTCTCGATCAAGGACACATGCCTGGGTTGCGGGCTCTATCCCCAGTAGGGGGCGTGCAGGAGACAGCCAATTGGTGTTACATTCTCACATCAATTTCTCTCTCTCTCTCTCTCCCTTCTTTCTCGCCCTCTCAATAAACTTTTTTTTTTTTTTTTTTGATAAAGAAACAAATTAGGGACAAATGTCTGCACGTGAACTGCTGACTGTAGGACCGAGACACGACAATGCTGAGAAGGATCACGCAAAGGAACAGCGAATGATTAGGGGAAATTCCCAGCAAGCATCCTGCCATTCCTCTGCAGCCCACAAGCCAGAGAACACGATCCCAACTCCTTCCTTGCCGGAACTGTCAACGCAATCTCCCGAGGGGTTTTCACCCTTTAAAAAAAAGGGGAGAGTAGACTCACTCGGCACACTCTTTCCTGATGGCCAGCGATGCAGAAATCATGCCTCATAGAAGGAAGTTATGCACATGCTTTATATCTCAGGCCCCTACGGATTCCTCAAAAAACACAAACGTGTAAACTAGATTATTTGGCATGACAATTTTAACAGAAGGATATATACTGTGTGTGTGTACCTCTCTCTCTCTTTTTTAATCCTCACCCTAGGATATTTTTTCCCATTGATTTTCAGAGGAGGTAGAAGGGAGGAGGGAGGGTGCCAGAGAGAGAGAGAGAGAGAGACATTGATGTGAGAGTGACACATCCCTTGGTTACTTCCCACATAGGAATTGAACCTGAAACCCAGGCACATGCCCTTGACCGGGAATGGAACTAGCAACCTCCTGGTACATGGGATGATGCTCAACCAACTGAGCCACACTGACTGGGCTATACTCTTTTTTTTTTTTAAACACGAGTAAAATCTTAAAGAAGATGGGTCTGCACTACTTCGTGTAGGCCAAAAGGAAGTAGCATGGAGATTACTCTCCCGCTGGCATGAATTCTGCTGTTCTGATCACCATCAACACCAGGCCCTACCACCCACACCAGCCCTTAGAAGACAGAATGACTGCCATTAGGTGTTTTTGTTTGTTTAAAAAGCACTCCGCACCCCCACAGGCACCTACACATAATGCGTTGAAAATATCTGGATAGATGTACACCCACACACCAAGGTAAACACATTTTCATTTGTTGTGAACATCTTCCCGTGCTCACAAATGGACTTTCATTTATCTTTGCGAGTAATCAGGCCACAAGGCTGTGTCTCAGTTGGATGTTTTAATTCTCTGGCGCTGTGTCTGGACTGCCTATTTGGTGAACGAAGGACACAACATCTCCGTGGTACTTTTGTCTGAGCCTGATTCGAGACTCTCCTGAGTCCAGCCGTGACCTTGCAGGCAGCCTCCAAAGGGAAAACCGGCAGGAAAACGAAAGGGAAGTGGTGGCTACCAAGTGACTCAGGCTGTTTTGGTGTTTAATTTCCTCTTATCACAAAGCAGAAAACAGCGGCTGAGAAATGAAAGATGTGGTTTCGCAAAACATCATCATCATTTCCTAACTCCAATGACAATGTAGCAACCTGTGATTATGGAGACTCATTTGGTGCCCAGATTATAGGCCCTTGACGTAGGATGCAACAGTGGCCTTCACTAAAACATTACCTTGACTGAGGGATTAAGAATTCTGACATCATGTTATGAAGGCAGGTGAGAAGGTAATAAATTGATTGGAGAATTTTTTAAAATATATTTTTTATTGGTTTCAGAGAGGAATGGAGAGAGAGAGAGAGAGAGAGAGAGAGAGAGAGAGAGAGAGAGAGAAACATCAATGATGAGAGAGAACCATTGATTGGCTGCCTCCTGCATGCCCCCTTCTGGGTATTAAGCCTGCAACCTGGGCATGTGCCCTGACCCAGAACCAAACTATGAACCTCCTGTTTCATAGGTTGACGCTCAACCCCTGAGCCACATGCGCTGGGCAAGTTGACTTATTTGTGAAGTTGGAATTGTCTACTCGTGGTCAGAAGCATCCTTACTGCTAAACTCCCAACCTCAGGAGGTCCCAACTCTGATTGAGGACCCAAGAAACTCAGTCATAAATCAATGTTGGACGCAAATGCTTTCCCATAGATAATCTATCTTCTTTGCTTTCTCTAATCAAAATTTCCACTTAAAACAGAATGCTGTAAAAAGGAGTGAAAACGTAATTAGACTTCTCCACCTGGCCAGAGTCCATGCCTTTCCATCTTCAGGTACTTCTTTCATCGCCTCGACCACACTGGGTTTTAGAACTCCTGGGACACACATATTCTCTACTATTTATGAGTCTTTACCAACACTATTCCTTCTATGGAAAGTAACTTTTCATTGCACTTTAGATCTAGTGGAAATCCATCCATTCCTCACATCTAGTCCAGATCCTATCACCTTCCAACATCCCACCAGTCAACGTGACTTCCGCCAGTCTGTGGATTGCATTTGGTTCGAATCAGTCTCATTGCAGTTGTATGTCTCTGCTTTATTCCATATGTACACATGATCAGTTTCCTCAAATAAATAAATACACAAGTTCTTTAAGACAGAAGGGAGATTATATTTGTAAAATGATTCCAGGCATCACGCATTTTTTCCCATTAGTCTCTCTCCTACAGCCTGGTGCGTTGCCTCTTAGGTAACGGGGGCTCCATACAATTTGCAAATGGGTCATGTGTGAAAGGAAAGGGTTGGATGACATGATCCGTCAGACCCTTTCTGACTCAAAGAGGAAGTGCTGATGCCTAAGGTGAAGTGAAACCACGGTTCTTGGGGAGACACAGAAGTTTTGAGCATTGGAAAGAAAGGAACACCGTTATATGTGGGTGGTGGCAAGATAAAATAATCTTCAACTTTTTTTTTTTTTTTTTTAGATTGGTGTTTTTAAAACTATACTTTTCCTTTTGGAAATCTTTACTCCTGATATTTACTTTTTGGTGACTCTTTTGGATCGCTCCTTGCAAGTGTAGAAGGCACCTCCTTTGGGAGGAATCTGCTGAAAATAGAATCTCGTAACATGTGGCTGATCATAAACCTTTGACAAGCCTGCCAATATTTTGTTTTTTTATGTCGGGATATCCACCCTTGTTTCAAACTTCACACCCCAGACATGTTGGATTTGGAGGGCAATTTATTTGCTTTGCTCAAGGGAAACACTCCAGTGGGCTATTTTTGAACTTGCTCTGACATTTAGACACTTGGAAATCCCCTATTTCCAAGATACTTATCCACGGCTAAGCTTGCAGTGCAGATGTAAAAGTGCACAGAGTCAAAATGTAATCATCTGCTCACGTGACGGTTCGTAGAGGATTTCCCTGTCATGGACTTCTCTGTATGTAGATGAAGCGAGAGATACCAAATATATACAAGATGGGAAAACAAATGCCAGGTTCAAGGACTCAAGCTTATCTCTTAATTATTTACCTTGCCTTCTCGTCCCTATGGTTTATGGACACGGGAAAGACACACATACCCAACTCCCACAGACTCTGTGTTTTGCTTTAGCTTAACTCTGGCCCTGATCTCTGCTTGTGTTTCTACCACGACCTCAATTAGTTCTGTTGACTCACATGAGCGATGGCAGAGAGGTGCACATTAGCTATGTGGAAGGCTCCTTTGAAGGGATGAGGTGGGGGTGGGCGTGGAGGAGACCATGGGAGGGGCAGCGTGAAGGCTGCTGTGGGAGGGCGAAAAGCATGGGAGGAAGCCTCACCCACTCCCTGACCGGGCGTAGAGATTGGGGGCCACCTGCATGCAGTACCCCCGCCATGGAAACAGAGGACCCGGCCATGGGCTTGTCTAGGTCCAGGCCAGGAAGTGGAATTGACCTCCTCCTCCCACATCTAAGCAGGCCAGACTCCTCTCTGCAGGGACAGAAGGAATGGCCATGCCTTTCAGGGTCCCCAGTTTTCCATGTCCTTCTCACACCGGGTGGAGGTGGGCGGAACCTGGGTGGACACGGGAGAGACCTCTGCTTCTTCTTGGCATCCTTTGAGGCAGCAAATCTGTGAAGGAAGATTCGCTTTACTCATTTCCCAAACGTATCAAGCATGACCTATGTGCAAGGCACGGTGCTAAGTGTAGGGAGCCCAGAATTAAATTAAGTCCTATGTACCTCCTGAGTGGGGGCACTATGTTATTATATGTCATACATGTAGTGCATATATTCTCACCATGTCGAGATAGAAACATTCATTTCTTTGCAATTGACCTACAGGGTATAAAACATAGAGAAGGCCACTACTCGGTCTTGAGCTCAGATGTTTTTCCTATTACAAAGGATATCATGCACGTATCTACAGAGCCACAGTGCCCCCCCTTCTGTGTCCCTGGACATGATTACAGTGTTGCATTGGTTATAATCCTGATTTCTTCTAACTCCTGGCCTTCTTCATTCTTGCCCTTTTAAGGGCCTTCTCTGGCCAGTCCCAGCACTTCTGGGCCCTAGCCCAACACCTCCTTGATGGGTAAACAGAATATTCCCATATAAGAGGGATGAGACTGGGTCCCAGCAGCCTGCACTGCTGGAGAAACTATCTATTCGGCCCTGCAGGCCATCTGCACTTCAGGAAAATGACAGGATTATACTAAAGTAGAAAGTGGCCTGTTCCTTCTATCCCTGCAGAGAGGAGTCTGGCCTGCTTAGGTGTGGGAGGAGGAGGTCAATTCCACTTCATATGCCCATAAGGGACTCGATTCCAAGGGCTTTCCTCAGTAGAGGTGGCGCCCCTGGGACCTGGGTACCACCTTGGCTAACTTCTGGTTGGCAGTTTCACCTGAAGCAGGTGGGGCCCGGTTAATCAGATGCGGCCCACTCTGTCCTCTGTGGCTCTAACTCTGCAGCCCGAGGGTGCAGGCAGGTAGCATCTGGGGTACCTCTAGGGGACACCTGGCCCTGTCTGCCAGGTTAGTAGTCCCCTATGATGCCACACATGGGGCAGATCGCCCATTCTGGTGGCTTAGAGGTCAACCAACTGGGAAACAAGGTACCATTGTTACCATCTCTCAATTATGGCCAGACTTCAAAAGCAAGCCTCTTCTCTTGAAGGGAGACACAGTTTTTGATACACAAACCATTCGAAAGGGCTGTTAAAGGCTTACAAACACAGCATTCCTCCTCCCCTTCTTTCCTCAAAGGGCCCTTTGGCGGGAGGGGGCACATCTGTTTTGGGTAGAACCTGTCAAGCCGGATGGTTCTCTCTCACATGGGGGGAGGGGGGTCAGAGCAGGGTCCGCTCTGTCTGAACCCAGCCCTCTTTGAACTTTGATATCTCTGCTGTCAACAAAACACCAACTCTTCTTTAATCCCTGCGATCATTTGGTAACCTCCCCGGGCAGGAAAAGATCTTAATTAACAGACCTCACAAAATCCTGTTATTTACACGAAGACATCTCCTTCTGCAAGCTCAGCTATGCACAAACCTGTCAACATCACTAATAAATATTTACTCCCTATCTGTAATGTGCATACTATTCAGGGAGATCCTGTACAAAGCATAGTCCTTATTCTCAAGGACTTTTCAAAGAAGTTGGAGAGAAGAGGCATGAACATAACACAGGACATGGGAGCTCTAGAAGGGTGTAGGCAACAGCAGAGTGGGTGAGAGGAGAGATTTCCGATGCATGGAGCACAGTGTGGGATGACTTGGAGCGTGGAGGGCATGCCCAGTAGGGCACTGAAGGTTGTGTAAGATTTCGAGAAGCTGGAAGAAGGAGGAAGTACTTTCCAGAGAGGGAGAATAAATAAATTAAAAATAAAAAGCGTGGAGTGAAGAGGGTTGGTGGTATTGGAGAGCTATTCCAGGACACACAGACCCTTGGTCCCCTTTTCTTTGAAGAACACCCAGCCCCTCCCCACAGGGTTGGCCTTGCCCTGGGAGCCATCCCTGCTGTGGGTATTCGGCAGCGACACAGGGACAGGAGTCAGGCATTGGAGACGGCTACTGTGATGCGGGTCCTGCTGGACCCTTCAGCATGGCCTTGACTATTGCCCATCCAGGGTGCGAGGCAGAAGGCTGATTTGTAGCCTCCATCGGCAGTTAACGAGTGAGCCCCTCAAAGCCCTCCACAGGCACAGGTGCACTCAGGCACACAGGCCCAAAGGCAGACACCGCTTCTCAGACAGTGCCCTCCGGATACCTGTCCGGGAAATACAACCCCACGTCAAAATATCTGTCTTAGGCCCGGCCGGCGTGGCTCGGTGGGTGAGCAGCCACCTATGAACCAGGAGGTCACAGTATGATTCCCGGTCAAGGGCACATGCCTGGGTTGCGGGCTCAATTCCTAGTGTGGGGCGTGCAAGAGGCAGCCGATCGATGATTCTCTCTCATCATTGATGTTGCTGTCTCTCGCCCTTCCTCTCTGAAATAAATTTTTAAAATACCTGTCTCAGGTTGGGCTTCCTGAGGCAAAGCGGGAGCCAGGGTTGGGGTTCCTGTGATTTGCTGAGGGTCAGCTCTGCAGAAGAAACCTCTCAGAGATGGAGGGAAGTGGGGTGAAGGAGGGGTGGACTCAGGCAGGATGTGATCTAAGGTGAACTCTGGGCCTGGCTGCATTCAGGGGGTGCCGTGGATGCAGTGGGGTGATGGGACAGGGCCCTGGAACATAAAATCTCATTGCTGAGGGGTCCTCCTTTGAGGTAAGGGGGGCTATGTTTTTGCTTTTTTTGTTTTTTAATTTTCACCCAAGGAGTGAGGATATTTTCCTCATTGCTTCTTAGAGAGAGTGGAAAGGAGGAGGGAGGGGGAGAGAGAAAGGAACATCGATGTGAGATAGACACATTGACTGGTTGCCTCTTGCATGCAATCCAACAGGGGGAGGGGATCAAACTTGCAACCCAAGTATGTGTCCTTGACCGGGAATCAAACCGGAGACTCTCCGGTGCGCAGGCCAATGCTCTAACCACTAAGCCACAGTGGCCAGGGCTGGGGGCACTGTCTTTGTAGGCTGTGTCAGACGGGGGCTGTGGGTTCTGTTGAGAGGCTAAGCTCTTTGGCATGGCCCTGGTCAGCAGAGTTCTTGGAGAAGGAGGGTGGGTGTGAGCTGCCAGCAAGCCGACACTCCTAGCAGCTGGCGAGTGGATAAGCCCAGTCCAGTAGGTCTGGGCAGAGCCGGGCCAGCACCCCACAGCGTCTGCTATGACATCGGTACGGGACTTAACACCATTATGCAGGTCAAGGCCACTCTGCATCCAATCCCACTTCCCTGGGCCCAGGTTGAGGCTCTGCCCTCCTGCCCAAGAAGCCAGGAACCATCACAAGCCTTGTAGCGACACAAAGGCGAGGCCAAAGCTTTGACATTTATTTCCTTGCCACAGGCCAGTAGCTCTCCCTGGCAGGGCAGGGTGTCCTGGCATGTTCTCTGCAAACCAAGTAAGGCAATTACTACGGTCCCTCAGCACAAACAGCCCCTGGGGTCAGGAGTTGGGAAGGGTGTGTGTAGGTTTCTTCTTTTCCAGTTCTACTAGTAACTAGGAAGTCGAAATTGCAATATCTACGATGTATGGGTGGGTCTTTTTTTGGAAAACGGATTCATATTGAATCACTTTGATTGTATCGGAATGGCATACTTCCTCAATATTATGTGGAAAAACAAACCATGACACATCTGTTTGAGACTCCCAGGTTTTCTTACTGTCATTGGACCATGAAGTTTTTCACGTTAAATGCAGAAGGAAATGGAATGATCATTTCGGATCTGCAGCAATTCGGATGAGGACCCAGGAAATGGTGGTTTTTATGGAGGGGGTGGATGTGAGATGGGGAGGGAGGATGAGAGGAATGAGTTTTTCCAGATTAAAAACCAAACAGCAGTATAATCTTCAAAAATTTTTCTGGCGAGACACTTCGCTCCAAATCGACTTGAAATTTCTGATGTAATCCATTTTTAGGATTTTATACACATAGACTTACAAAATGAGGATCATAGGGTGTCCCCCCAAATGTATATATATATACACTTTGAGTAATTATAAAGGCAGTGTTTATTAATATACAACTCATTTTCAAAATTAAGCTATCAGCTATTAAGGTGTGTATACGTTTTGGGGGGGACACCCTATAGTTAGTAACCTGTTCATTTTTTAAAATATATTTTTATTGATTTCAGAGAGGAAGGGAGAGGGAAAGACAGAAACATCAATGATGAGAATCATTCATCGGCTGCCTCCTGCATACCCCCTCCTGGGGATGGAGTCTGCAACCCAGGCATGTGCCATGACAGGGAATTGAACCATGACCTCCTGGTTCATAGACTGATGCTGAACCACTGAGCCACACCAGCGGGGCAGTAACCTGTTTTTTAATTAATAATGAATATGTTCATTAATGCAAGTATTACTTTTCCCTAAAGCATATCTATACAGGGACAGCCTTCCATTTTATGGATGTACCATCCTGTGTTTAATTAATACTCTATTCTATGTTTATTTCCAGGGCAGTGACATTTTGATGGTAGCTATGCCCAGCGCCAAACAACAAATCATGAATCAAATAGGCTGGAGTCCTATTGCTTGGTTACAGGATTTCTTTTGTCATGGAATGAAAGCTGTAGCAGTACATCTGCATTTCAGAACAACACAGCTGCTAAGCGGTTCTTGATGAAATGCCTCGCGAGGAAGACCAGTGGTATTCAAAAGCACAGTTTTATTTTAAAATTACCCAACAAGTCATGTACTTCCACAAGCAGGATTTTCCATCCCAAGACTTCTGAGGTAAAGGAAATGGGCATAATCCTTATTTCCACAGTAAAATTAAAATGATGCCATTATACTAAGCCGTTAGTGACTCCTAGAAAATGATGTTTAATGAGAAACAAACCAACAAATGGCATTTAATCACTAGCTTTTTGGGGTTTGTTTGCAAGTTATTCATTACTAAGACTATTTGAGAAATAACAGTGGGTTTGCAAGACCATATAAGCCACACCATTGCTCAGGCCCCTGAAAGTTCTGGGCCCAAAATGTGCCCTTAGAGCTGGTGTTCCAGTTTTTTTTTTTTTTTTGGGGGGGTGTTCTAAGTTCTTGTGTAAAAATCGAGTAGAATGTCACTAGACAATCTCTATGGTCCCCTTCTGTTCTAAGAACACACATTCTAAGAAAAGAAATGCAGAGCCGAAACCGGTTTGGCTCAGTGGATAGAGCGTCGGCCTGCAGACTCAAGGGTCCCAGGTTCGATTCCGGTCAAGGGCATGTACCTTGGTTGTGGGCACATCCCCAGTGGGGGGTGTGCAAGAGGCAGCTGATCGATGTTTCTCTCTCATGTTTCTCTCTCATCGATGTTTCTAACTCTCTATCCCTCTCTCTTCCTCTCTGTAAAAATCAATAAAATATATTTTAAAAAATGCAGAAATTCCTACAGAGTTAGGCCCAGAGCACAGGGTATTGCATTTTTTTTTCTTTTTAAATGTTTTTTATTGATTTTAGAGAGAGGGGAAGGGAGAGGGGTAGAGAATAGAGAGATAGAAACATCAATGATGAGAGAGAATCATCGATTGGCTGCCTCCTGCATACCCCCTACCGAGGATCTGCCCCAAAACCCAGGCATATGCCCTTACCAGGAATCGAACTGTGACCTCTTGGTTCCTGGGTTGATGCTCAACCACTGAGCCACACAGCTAGGGACTGTACATGGACTGCCTTCCATTTTATGGATGTACCATCCTGTGTTTAGTTAATATTCTCTTCTACATTTATTTCCAGGGCAGTGACATTTTGATGGCAGTTTTGCCCAGTGCTAAACAACAAATCATGAATCAAATAGGTTGGGCATTGTATTCTTATTTTTATTTTTATTATTTTTTTTTGAGGGCTGGGACTCTTTATTGTGTGACCACACTTTTAACAGAGGGCAGAGCGGATGGGTCACCGGTAGCTCCCATGGCCCCTATTTTTATTTATTAATATATTTTATTGATTTTTTACAGAGAGGAAGGGTGAGGGATAGAGAGTTAGAAACATCGATGAGAGAGAAACATAGATTCAGCTGCCTCCTGCACACTCCCCACTGGTGATGTGCCCGCAACCAAGGTACATGCCCTTGACCGGAATAGAACCCGGAACCCTTCAGTCTGCAGTCGACGCTCTATCCACTGGGCCAAACCAGCCAGGGCTTGTATTCTTAAAAAAAAAAAAAATATATATATATATTTAATTGATTTCAGAGAGGAAGGGAGAGGGAGAGAGATAGAAAGAACATCAATGATGAGAGAGAGTCATCGATCGGCTGCCTCCTGCACACCAGCTACCAGGGATGGAGCCCGCAACCTGGGCATGTGCCCTGACCTGACCGGGAATCAAATCGTGACTTCCTGGTTCACAGGTCAACGCTCAACCGAGCCACACCAGCTGGGCAGAACCACAGGCTTCCAGTGCTAGAAGGCCCTTTGTGGAACCCATGCAGTCCCTTCATTATTCACGTGGGGAAGTGCCTGCTAACCTTGTCCAGGGGGAACACAATCAGGCCACTTACCGCCCAAACCCCGTGTGCTTACACCTGACTCCTAACCTCTGCAGCAGTGTTGCTGTGAAACATGAATTTATGATCATCCAACTGGGAGTTTATTCCATGGGCCTTAGGATTAGAACCCTTTAAATAGGTCTTTTTTTGTTTTGTTCTGTTAGGTGGCTCAAAGTTGGCAATTAAGCTCATCCGCTTGGAGTGCTCTTTGAACAGGAGAAGCGTGTTTTGGTCCTCATCCTGTGAGAATAAATTGAAAACCATCATCTGTCTTTCCCGGAGTCCCTATCTGCCTGTTCCGAGACTCAATCCTGTGGCTAAAAGCATGGCCAGAAATAGCAACACAGAAAAATAGATGCAAACAAGCGGTAACAAGGGGGTAAGCAGGGGATGGCTAGGGCGGTCTGTTCTGTTTATTAGATTCAAGGCTTAAAATAGGAGCGGGAATACAGTAGTCTTGTGGACACGGTCTTATTTTGAAATAAAATTTATTATTTCAAACATCAGCTGGCCCTGGGGGGCAAAGGGTAGTTCAGCTTTGCCACAAGTCACTTTGCAGCCGACGTGCCTACAGCTGAGCCTTGCAGCCGGCCTGAACTTGCAGACAGTGGTAGGGAATTCTCTGAGCCTGCAAGGTGGGAGGCGGGAAGGCATGCTCTGATCCCAATCATTTTCTCTGATGTAGGTGTTGTTGGGTGGATTAAGTGTTATTAGCAGCTAGAATGAACCCTACAGCCTAGAAAGTCGGGGTGGGGATGTGAGAAGTAGGCAGCCAACCACAGAGAACTGGAATCTGCTTGGTCATGCAAAAATTCACTCAGAGTTCGACCCAAGGCCAGGGGGTGGGGCTTGCATTTCTGCTTGTTTCTTCATCTACTTACGAGGATATTTCTTCTCCTTCTCCTTCTCCTTCTCCTTCTCCTTCTCCTTCTCCTTCTTCTCCTCCTCCTCCTCCTCCTTCTCCTTCTCCTTCTTCTTTTTTTTAAAGGTTTATTCTCATCTTTAATGATAAATCAGGATTATTCACAAGCCTTTGTACTCTTTTTTTTTTGTTGTTAATCCTCACCCGAGGATATTTTCCCATTGATATTTAGTGACAGTGGAAGGGAAAGGGAGAGACAGAGAGAAATATTGATGTGAGAGAGACACATCGATTGGTTGACTCTGTGGGCCGAAGATTGAGCCTGCAACCGAGGCACATGCCCTTGACTGGATTTGAACCCAGGACCCTTCAGTCCTCAGGGCTGACACTCTATCCACTGAGCCAAACCGGCTAGAGCTCACCAGGGTGTTTCTAACACATTTATCCAAGGGGCGAGGGTGTAGGATCGCCCCACGCCCCATGTACTGATGAACCGTGAGGGTGAATGTTCCTCCATCTCACTCCGGGACGGTAAGGGTTGGCTAAGCGGTCCATCACTCAGGCTGCCACCCTGCCTTGATGAGAGGAGGAGTTCCTGAGCCTCTCGGGCAGGCGGGGAGTGAGCCAATGGCCCACACTGTGGGAAAGCTCGGCTTCCTTCCCAACCAAAGCCGCCACCCAGCGTAGTCCCTTCTCTTCCCGAGACTGAGGGTCAGCGATAGCAGAGGCTGCGCTTTCTTCACCTCGGCTATTTCTGTAGAGTAGCTGTGCAAAAATGGGTCAGACTCTACACTCTGTAACTCTTTTTTCCCTAAGATGTTTGCAACAGTCACACTGTATCACACAAGCAACCGCAGCACATTGTCCTGGGAGCCCCTTCTCCAAGGCAGGCTCATTCACTGTCACAACTTCCTTCGGCAACGGCACGGGCGATCTGGCGGGGGCGGGGGGGAGGGAACTGTCATTTTCTGCTTGATGTTATGCCTTGTTATTTTTTTTCTCCTCACAGCATTTATTATGTACTCATGTAACATACAGAAGAAATAAAAACAAGCGCTGTGAATTTACATCTACAGAACAGAATAACAATATACAAAACAATAGACTAGTATACATACACACATACATATATAGGTCATACCTTGTAAAATATTAACAAACCCCATCTGTTTGTAAGTTCTATACCAAAATTCAAAAGTAGCAGTAAGAGAGATCGCACCCAGTTTTGATGATTTATTTCTAGATTCACGAAACTCGAAGACCTCTTCCATGGCCATGAGTTATTACAACGAAAGGGTGCACAACAAAATCAGGGAGAAACAAGCACATCAGGCAAAGTACAGAGGAAGCTAGAAGCAGACTTCCAAGAGTCTTCTCCCCACGGAACCACAAAGGATGGGTTGAATTCCTTCAGCAATTGGTTTTGACATGTGTGAAGTGTTGCCTAACAAGGAACCTCAATTGAGACTCAGGGCTGAAGGTTTCTGTCGGGTTACTGGTTACATAGGTACTCCTGTCTGGCATATACCAACATTCCAGACTCCCAGAAGGAAAGCAAATATTCAATAGGAACTACGTTGTTTATTTATTTATTTTTTAAAACTACATTGTTTATTGTTTGTAAAACTGTTTAGGCACAGTGAGCCACTCTTAGCAGCTAGGGAATGATGGGAATACTTCTGAAATCCAAGTTTGCAGTTGCCAATCAAAGCCAAACTTGCAATCAGGCCTTATTTATTTATTTATTTACTAGAGGCCTGGTGCATGACATTCATGCACTGGGGGGAGTCCCTCAGCCTGGCCTGAGGCCTATCGCAGTCCGGGACCCCCAAGGGGTCCTTAGTGCTGCTGCAGAGGTGGAAGAGGCTCCTGCCAGCACCGCTGCGCTCCCCAGCTGTGAGCCCGACTTCTGGCTGAGCGGTGCTCCCCCTGTGGGAGTGCACTGACCACCAGGGGGCAGCTCCTGCGTTGAGCATCTGCCCCCTGGTGGTCAGTGCATGTCATAGTGACCAGTTGTTTCACCTTTTGGTCGATTTGCATATTAGGGTTTTATTATATAGGATTGTTTAAAGTATTGCACATAGTAGTACATATCATTATGCCTTGTTTAAATGTTCCACAAGCCCGGATTATTAATATACCAAGAAAACACCATGCTATAGAAACATATTGGTAGAAGAGCCACAAAGCAGCACCGAGTATCTTGAATTAGGATCGAAGTACTTAAATGGAGCCACAAGGTAGCATTCCTGATTGAAGATCATTTGTAATACTGGGCAGTTTTACCTGAAGAGTCTGTTGTTAGTCAGGTGTTTTTTTCTTTTAGTATTATGATAGCAATATTGAAAAAACATAAGATCATATGAAACTGACATCACAGGTCCTCAATACACACACACACACACACACACACACACACACACAAAAATGTGATACAGGAAGTTTTCGTCAGAACAGGGTGATATATTTGACAGACTTCATGGGGATCAAAGCTATAATGTCATTATGTGTTCTTAGCAGAGCTATTTTTTCCCCCTTAGGATCATGAAAAAAGAAAAAAGAAAAAAGATTTTTTCTTCAAAGCCAGTAGCTATTGCTTATTTTTCCCAATCCATGTGAAGCACAGTAGTAAAGAATTTCATAATTTCCTTGAAGAATCGCCCTTTGTATTTCACAATGCCTTGCAACAAGTGGGATAGGTGAATCAGCTTAATAAATACCCTGAGGTCTGTCTTGTTCCAGTTATAGCTCCTAGATGAAACAGAATCACCAAAAAGAAGGAAGCTGACTAAAAAAAAAATTATATGCTTAAATGAAGGGAATCATTCATTACTGATTCAGACACATATGCAAAAAGCTACGTGCCGTACCCCTAGTGGAGCCCCGGGAATGGTACAAAACTTCTAAATAAAACATTATTATCTCTCGCATGTTTGCCAAAATAATGAATCATAGTGGGCTGCTGTCCGTAAGCTAGCAGCCAGTGACGTAGGTTCCTCTCGCTCTCTTTTAACGTTGGAACGCGCGGTTTGATCACCTCAACCAGACTCCCAGGATCGTTCTGATCCCAGGACAATCCCTGCCTCACGTGGCCGATCTTCTGCAGAAGGCCTGTGATGGGCGCCGATCCCCGACAGCATTACAATCTGTCAACATCTGACTAAGACATACACTCCCATGCGGCTCCTCTTCCTTCAGCCCGCTTTCCAGCGCCGGCTTCCCTTCTCTGGCATGTCACTGAAAAGCTTGCAAATACACTAAGTACAGAATAATCAAACTGTGGCTGAAGCTATGACCTCTCCTACCCAAGCAGTGTTTCACTCGGACAAGGAGGCTATGCATGCTTACAGAACATGCGAGCCCTTGCTGAAATATGAGAAGGCCTGAAGAGCAGTTTTTTAAATGGTAACATAGTCCATATTTACTGTGGAAATTTTTTTGGGGGTTACAAAAATGTATAAAGAACACAATCAAAGTAATGCATTATTCTGCTACCTAGAGATCACCACTAACTTTTTTAAAAAAAAAATCTTCACCCTAAGATATGTTATTTTCATTGACTCTAGAGAGAGGAAAGGAGAGGGAGAGAGAGAAGCATCGATGTGTGAAAGAAACATCAATCAGTTGCCTCCTGCGCATGCCCTGATCAGGGATCAAATCTGCAACCTGGGTATGTGCCCTGACTGGGAATCAAACTCACGACCCTTTGGTGCATGGGACAATGATCCAAACAACTGGCCAGGGTTTTTATTTTCTTTTTTTTTTAATAAAAAAAACCACATATACATTTACCAATAAAAATTATTTTTAGAATTTATTTTTGTTGACACCATTACAGATGTCCCCATCCCCGCCCCCTTTGCCAACCTCCACCCAGCACCACAGATACATTTTGTATCCTATTTTTCCCCACTTGGATCTTGTGTTAAGTCACTCACCCTGTATCCCTCAATGGCAAAGCTTACCGTTTAACTGTGAAACACTACACAGATGGAAGTCTGCAGCTTTCTGATCTTCAGTTCCGAGACTGAGAAAGATCATTGCATCACTCAGGGAACTGAAGAAGCTGTCTGCTTGGCAATTTCCAGGACAGTGTGATCCCTCCGTGCCTGAACCCGCCAATCTCGTCTGCTGAACCGAGACGGGCTTTCTGTCTTGAAGTGGAGGTCAGATGGAGAAGCATCCTCAAACATTCCTGTAAATGTCTGAGCATCTCACTGGGCGGCGTGGGAAGCTTCGGTTTTGTCCACAGCAGCTTCATCAGGGCAGCTGGGGTGACTGGGTGGAAGCTTTGAAAACAGATGAATGGACTTTTTTTTGGTGAACTATTAGCAAGAGTAGGAAACGAGCCCGGCCTGTGTGGCCCAATGGTTAAGCATCTACCTATGAACCAGGAGGTGACAGTTTGATTTCCGGTCAGGGCACATGCCTGGGTTGTGGGCTTGATCTTCAGTGGGGGGTGTGCAGGAGGCAGCTGATCAATGATTCTCATCATTGATGTTTCTATTTCTCTCTCCCTTTCCCTCTCTGAAATCAATAATAATAATAACAAAGAGTAGGAAATGAGAAAAGTAGTAGAAGGGCCATGTATAAGTTATGGGGACTTGTGGTTCAAAGAAGACATTTGGGGTGTTCTAAAGTCAACAGTGGTGGAGGAGTAATTTTATACAATTTACATGCAATGCTGAGAAATTTCTTTACCTTCTACCATTATGAAAAAAAGCAGAAGTGGCCCTAGCCTGTTTGGCTCAGTGGATAGAGTGTTGACCTGTAGACCAAAGGATCCCGGGTTTGATTCTGGTCAAGGGCACGTACCTTGGTTGCAGGCTCCTCCTCAGCCTGGGCCCTGGTCAGAGCTCGTGCAGGAAGCAATTAATTGATGTGTCTCTCTCACATCGATGTTCCTCTCTGTCTTTCCCTCTCTCTTCCACTCTCTAAAAAATCAATGGAAAAATATCCTCGGGTGTGGATCAACAACAACAAAAAAAGCAGAAGTGATGACTGAGGAAGAGATACTCTTTTGGGGGTGCCTTGGTGACATAATCAGAGATGTCACTACAGAGACCCTTGGTCCTGTGGGGCCCCAACACACCACTGTTGCTCGGGACCCCACTTCACTGCATCCCCAGACGCATCCTCCTGCAGCCCGTATGGAAGCGTGGCACCTGCTGGCGTGGCTTTGGCATCTGTGGCACAGCTGTTCATTTCCACAGCTTGCTTCGGTCACCAGGAAGCTGCCGGCAGATGAGGGAGGCACAGTGCCGTATGGATAAAGGTGGCATTGACCTGAACCCAGGGAAATTGATTGAAACTTTCAGAGGAATCTGGAAGGACTGGCCTGTGAGACCGGGCTGTGGCACAGTTCACTTCTTCAGTCTGGGCCCACAGCATGACTACAGGGGCGCAGCGAGAAAGGAAGCCTTCATCATGTGTGCCAAGCCTATCGTTTGAGTTCCCACAAAATGACAGAGACTTTCCATTTCTGGGGGACGGAGGGGTGACCAAGACAGATGATGTCCTTGTTCCCTTAGTTTAAGTAGATAATAAACAATGTAATCAAACTTCCTTTTTTTCTCCGTTGCTATATTAGATCTAGAAGCTGTAAATGGAAAAATGTGAACCTTGCATGTTTACATAGCATATTCTGGTAGAGGAGAAAGGCACTAAATATGCTAGTAAAAATAAGAGAAACATTGGATTAGGATAAGGGCAATACAGAAAAATTAAAATAGGACTGTGAATGTTAGGAAGTCTCTATTGGCTATTTTATTTTTAATATATTTTTATTGATTTCAGAGAGGAAGGGAGAGGGAGAGAGAAACATCAATGATGAGAGAGAATCATTGATCGGCTGCCTCCTGCATGCCCACACTGAGGATCCAGCTTGCAACCTGAGCATGTGCCCTGACCGCGAATCGAACCATGACCTCCTGGTTCATAGGTCGATGCTCAACCACCGGCTGGGCTCTACTGGCTATTTTATACTGGGTGGTCAGGGAAGGCCTTTCTAAGAAGGTGGCATTGAAACTGAGACCCAAATGCCCGGAAGGATAAGGCCTGCAGAGATGAGGGAGGGGAAGGGGGGATGAGCTAGGCAGAAGCACGTTTCATGCCTCACACGGCTGGTCTTCTCAAAATTGACCACCTCCATCCATTGCCCCAGGTTATCTAGAGTTGACTGTATTGTTAATACTTGTCTGGGCTTGTGAATGATTTACTCTTGAAATTTACTCAAATATGCTTAAGTTCATCTATATATATAAAAAGGCAGTGACCGTGATGACCGAAACAACTGGTCCACCGAACAGCAGGCTGCGTAGGGCAACCAGGTCGGCAGGGGGGCAGTGAGGGGTGACCAGGCTGGTAGGGGGAAGTTGGGGGTGACCAGGCCAGCGGGGGAGCAGTTGGGGGTGACCAGGCTGGTGGGGGGGCAGTTAGGGGTTATCAGGTTGGTGGTGGGGGGGCGGTGAGGGGTAACCAGGCTGGCAGAGGGAGGCAGTTGGAGGTGACCAGGTCGGCAGGGGGGCAGTGAGGGGTGACCAGGCCAGTAGGGGGAAGTTGGGGGTGACCAGGCCAGCGGGGGAGCAGTTGGGGGTGACCAGGCCGGTGGGGGGCAGTTAGGGGTTACCAGGTCGGTGGGGGGGGGGCGGTGAGGGGTAACCAGGCTGTCAGAGGGAGGCAGTTGGAGGTGACCAGGTTGGCAGGGGGGCAGTGAGGGGTGACCAAGCCGGTAGGGGGAAGTTGGGGGTGACCAGGCCAGCGGGGGAGCAGTTGGGGGTGACCAGGCCAGTGGGGGGGCAGTTAGGGGTTACCAGGTTGGTGGGGGGGGCGGTGAGGGGTAACCAGGCCGGCAGAGGGAGGCAGTTGGAGGTGACCAGGTCGGCAGGGGGGACAGTGAGGGGCAACCAGGCCGGCAGAGGGGGGAAGTTGGGGCTGACCAGGCCGGTGGGGGGCGGGGCAGTTAGGTGCATGATCAGGCTGGCAGGCAGAGGCGGTTAGGGGTGATTAGGCTGGTGGGGGGGGCAGTTAGGGGTGATGAGGCAGGCAGGCATGTGAGCGGTAAGAGCCAGTGGTCCAGGATTGTGAGAGGGATGTCCGACTGCCAGTTTAGGCCCTCGAGGGGTCCTGGATTGGAGAGGGTGCAGGCTGGGCTGAGGGGACCCCCCCTGCATGAATTTCGTGCACCAGGCCTCTAGTTTATAATAAGAGACATGCCAGTTAAGAACTACCCTGAGGTTCAATAGTGTGGCGAAGGCTTGAGAGGGGCAGGTGAGGGAAGGAGGGCGTCCATGGGAAAAACAGCAACAACAACGACAACAAAAACCAGAGGGGACATCTGTAATATTTTCAACAATAAAGATAAACAAATAAAAAACTATTCTGAGGTTGTTTTTCACCTATCTGATTGGCAAAAAGATTGAAAAGTTGGATAGTGAGGGATTCATGTTCCTCTGCTTGCCTGTGGGGTGAGGATCGCTGGGCCAAGGGACTGTGCTTATCCAGATGCTCTCCTTGCTCCAGGTCATGTTCCAAGGACCTCGGACCCTGGAATTCTCTCCTTCAAGGGTCCTTAGCCACTTCCACAGTGTGCACGGGCCTCCTGCCAGGGTCCAGCCACTTCTAGGGCCAAGACATAGCTGCGTGTCAAGTGTAGGTTGTCAACAGACCTGGGATATACAGCCAGGCTGTCCACATGTGTGTACGAGGGGCCCCTTGCAGTGAAGGCTGGAGCCAGAGGCGAGAAGAGAAAGAGGTGGGCTGTGGCCTGGGTCCCTGCATTTAGTCTTGTCCTAGGTCTTGCAGGTGTTACTAGGGATGGAGTTAGTCCATCACATTTTTATAACAGCCCAGAATGAGTAACCCGTCTTGTGTGAATTATCACTGCATTAATTTTCACCTTGTAAATGCCTTTGAATCATCTTTTGAAAGTGTGGGAAAAAAAAAATTGTGAGCTAAAGCGCTGGAACTCTATTACAGATTCAGATGTCACAGTGACCAGGCAAGTAATAGAAATGAGCGAAGCCAGCTAGAATGAGAGATGGTAAGAAGAGGTGGGGACGCGGGCAAAGCAGAGAACACAGCTAAAGGCAGAGCAGCTACTCGGTTTTACAAATTGCCAAGTGGGAAGAGGGTACCAGTTTATTTTTATTTAAGTGGGAAAAAATTCTGATTATTGGTTAAAATTTCTCAAGTTAAAAATGTAAATTTAGCTGTGGCTGGTGTCCCTCAGTGGTTAGAGCATTGGCTGGAGTATGGCGGAAGGGTCACAGATTCAATTCCCAGTCAAGGGCACGTACCTGGGTTGCAGGTTCAATCCCCGGCCCCAGTTGGGGCACGAGTGGGAGGCAACCAATCAATTTGTCTCTCTCACATCAATGTTTCTCCCTCTTCCCCCGCCCCCAACATCTGGCTTGCGGGCTATATCATTTGATCTGGCCGTGCCTCGGCAAAAAATAAGTCTGGACTCAAAATTCAATAAATCTAGGCGCTTTTTTCCCCATAATTTTTAAGTTGCTAATTTTGAATGGCCCTCAAAATGATATTATAAATAGCCAAATGGCCGAAACTGGTTTGGCTCAGTGGATAGAGCGTTGGCCTGCGGACTGAAGGGTCCCAGGTTCGATTCCGGTCAAGGGCATGTGCCTTGGTTGCGGGCACATCCCCGGTGGGGTGTGTGCAGGAGGCAGCTGATCGATGTTTCTAGCTCTCTGTCCCTCTCCCTTCCTCTCTGTAGAAAATCAATAAAATATATTTTGTAAATAAAAAATAAATAAATAAATAGCCAAATGGCCCTTGGCAGAAAAAAGGTTCCCCACTCCTGCTCTAGAGAATGGATAGGAAAACTATCCTCGTGTAAGGATTAACCAAAAAAAGTAAATTAAAAAGAAAGTAATCTATTCTTTGCCAAACAAATACATCTGGGGCTGAATCTGGCCTGGGGCTGTCAGTTTGCAGCCTCTGGTCTAAAACTCTCAGTGATGAGGCTGGTGGCTGGCTGACAGCCAGTTTGGACCTCGCCTTAGTAACTGCACTGGCATCTGAGGATACTCCCTAAGTCCCATCTTGAGGGGGTTGTTGCCTGGAGATCTGTCAGGAGGTGGGAGGCTTGACTTTCTCTCACTGTCCAGACAACCCACTCACCCACTCTGAGTCATAGTTTTTCGCTTTTTAGATAAAAGATAAGACTGCAAGTTTTTTTTAAAGACTGACTTATTTTTTAAAGTTTTAACAAAATTTCAGCATAAAATTCAATCGTATCATGGAAGTCATTTTTGCCCATTTTGATCCTATAACTATATGTTATAGGATGTGCATTTGGTCCCCAAACTAAATTTGATGTTTTGTTAACAAATCATGCTTCCCCCTCAGTTAATTTAAGATCAATATAACTTTTATTTATTTTTATTTTTTTAATATTTATTTTTATTAATTTCAGAGAGGAAGGGAGAGGGATAGATAGAAACATCAATGATGAGAGAGAATCACTGATCAGCTGCCTCCGGCACGCCCCACACTGGGAATCAAGCCTGCAACCCAGGCATGTGCCCTTGGCTGGAATCGAACCTGGGACCTTTCAGTCTACAGGCCGACGCTCTACCCACTGAGTCAAACCAGCTAGGGCAAGATCAATATAACTTAAAAAATATATATTTTTATTGATTTCTGAGAAGAAGGGAGAGGGAGAGAGACAAAAACATTAATGATGAGAGAGAATCATTGATCCTCTGCCCCCTGCACATTTCCAATGCCCTTGACTGGAATCAAACCCAGGACCCTTCAGTCTGCAGGCCGACACTCTATCCACTGAGCCAAACTGGCTGGGGGAGAACATGTCTTTTTAAAAAAATTAATCTAATACCTGATTTACAGGAGGTGCTTGAAAAATGTTATGTTTAGATTGAAAAATGAAACCCTAAATTATGGTCTATTATAATATCCAAAAACCATTCTCAAAAATATTTAAGTAAATCAGAATTTTAATTTTTAACAATTTCATAGTTCTTACTCAAGATTTCACTTATTGGTATTGTATTTTGATTAGCCCCAACAAGCCTTTCAAATATGTAAGTTTCTATGTGGGTGTGGAAATAGCTCTTTTTGAAGCTCTTCATGCTGCTGTCACTACAGGTATAGAGTGATTTTTGTTTCTAGGATGTTGAGTGGGGTGCCACAATGAGGTTTGGCTAAAGTAAAGTTTATGCAATTAGTAGACCCTTTATTTGTGCTCAAGATTATAGAGCAGTTAACTCCATGTCCTATTAAAAATAGATAACAGCCGAAACCGGTTTGGCTCAGTGGATAGAGCGTCGGCCTGCGGACTCAAGGGTCCCAGGTTTGATTCCAGTCAAGGGCATGTACCTTGGTTGCAGGCACATCCCCAGTAGGGGGGTGCAAGAGGCAGCTGATCAATGTTTCTCTCTCATTGATGTTTCTAACTCTCTATTCCTCTCTCTTCCTCTCTGTAAAAAATCAATAAAATATATTTATATAAAAAAAAGGATAACAACTAGCTTGAAAACTACTTTTAGATCAGGTGTATTTAAAAATGCTTCAGAAAATAGTGTAAGTGGGCTCAATAGTTTTGTTTTGGGCCTTTTGGGGGGGGGGGTTGTGTTTTAGAATGAATCCTTCTGGATCTAGCAGATGTTATGGCAGATTTCAATTTATTAGGCCTGATCCTTCCCAATCTTTAACCTCTACAAAGGAGAACGGACGGAAAGCCTGCCTCATTGTTGGCCTGGTGATCCTCTGGCCATGCTTGCGGAGTGATTTACTTGGGTGTTTGTTAGACACAGCTGAACAGAGGCTCCTTCACGGTGGGTGTTGGATAAAAACAGCCCCGGGATCGGGAATTTGCATTCTCAAAGAAAACGCATGCAGTACAGACTGAATAAATGAAATGTCTAATTTAATATCGTCTCGATTTCTCTGCCCAAATATCCTCCCTTTTACCCCTCTGATCCCATCGACTCTCCCAGAAACAAGGTTTATCGATGTTTTTGTGCCAAACTTGAATGGTCCCTTTGAGTATTCAGCATCCTTTGCTTGTTTATCCTCATGCCTCTCTTCTGTTTCTCCTTTTCCAGTGTTTTCATTCCAAACAACTTTTTCCATGCTCTTCACAGAGAATCAACCTCTTCATGAGGAGGTGATCTATTCCACAATGAACTCCTGGGACTGGCCCATGGGTTGTTTTAAAAATAGATCGTATTTCCTGAGAGGAATTCCATTTAGAATTCTCACCTTCTTTTGCCAATCTAGACATGGCCCTTTTGAATAGGCCTTTAAATAACAAGGGAGCCTGGCCTGTGTGGCTCAGTGGCTGAGTGTTGACTTATGAACCAGGAGGTCACAGTTCAATTCACGGATTGTGGGCTCCATCCCCAGTAGGGGGCGTGCAGGAGGCAGCCGATCCATGATTCTCTCTCATCATTGATGTTTCTATCTCTCCTCCCTTCCTCTCTGAAATCAATAAAAATATATTTAAAAAAAGGAAAAGAATTGGAGGCACAGTGAAGCAAACATCTTTAGTGGCTCTCCATTTCCTGAAGAAGAACCTTCCAACTCCTCAGCACAGAAATTAGAGCCCACCTAGGATGTGGCCTCACCTTCCGGCATCCTCTCCTGATACGCCGTGGGCCATTTGTTTCAAAACTGGAGACAAGGCTGCCTTCCTCTTTGCTGCGGAGAGGGAGAGCTCAGCGATCACACAGGCCTGCCTACACTAAGCTTGTCTGGGAAGCGTCCAGAGTCACACGAGGACATGGGCTGCTTCATGTCCCCATTTCTCTTTAGATGTTACAGTCTGTCATTTGTCATCCAAATGGCTTTCTCTTTTAGCCTCCGGTGGTAACGTTTGATGGCATCTTTGACAGACGTCTCCTTTCACTGTATCATCCTGCGTTTTATTTCAACTCCGCTTCTATGGCCCCTGTCCGTGAACTGCCCTGACCTTCAGATGTCCTTACTTTCAACATTGCAAGGACATCACCATTGCCACGCACACAACCCTTCACTTTCTTAGCTCGCTTTCCTAGCATGGCGTTTTTATTTTATTTTTTTGAGAGGTCAAAAGCAGACTTATGAGAAATGTCAGACCAACCCAACTAACTTAATTTGTTTTCCCCTAAGGGCTCTTAACCCAATGTCCTTTCTTTTATTCTTGTTCTATTATCCAAGGAAAGTAAATTGACTTAGGTCTTTCTCTTTAACCCAGTATTTTGCTCTTCAATTAATATTTATTGAGTTTCTCCTCCACTGGAGGGATAGTTTTATGCTTTGGATAATAATAAATTGTTAAATCTGTGGCTCAAAGACAAAAAATAATAAGAGAGAGCGGGAGAGAGAGAGAGAGAGAAATATAGCTTACCAGATATACTTAGAAGATCACATTTCTTTTTAGAGGTTCTTTTTTTTTTTTTTTTTCAGTTAACGTGCTTTTTTCTGGTAAATACAGTTAGTTGCGAGGGGTTTCTCGGAAGGGAACCGCTCATCCAGGTGAGGGTTACTCACCCAATTTCTCCCGTTACTGACCAGCTTTCATCTACTATTTCATGTTGCAAGACAAAGCACAGACCCTGTTCACCATGTGGGTTTACGTTATGATTGTTTTATTGTGTGTAATGGATTTTCATTTATCAAAGCAATTCTACATGTTCCAACTCAAGGCACTCATTGGCTTATTAATACACATCTTCAAAGTTAATATTGTTGACTGCTTCCTGTCCGGGAACTTGCTTTATCCCCTTTCCAGTATGAGCTCAGTCACGCTTCCTATCCCCCATCCGCCTTCTTTGTACCCCTGGGAAGAGGAGACAGGTGCCCCCTGAAAGACTCACCAAGATGGTGAAAGCCCCATAAACAACTCTGCTCGTCAATCACAGGGATGTTGTATAAAAACCCTCATAATGAGAATCTTTTTCCCCCTGATTATAGAAGTAATACATGCCACTGCAGGGAATTCAGCAATACGGTAAATCACTTGACAGTTATACCATCGCACGGTAATATACCATAATGTCCAGTCCTCTTGTATGGCTTGCCCTCATATGCACATAATTATATAGTTGTTTTCCCAACAGAGCTGAGAGGAGAGTGACAACTGCTTCTCAGCCGACACTGAGAAGATCAGAACAGATCTTCCTAATCCTTCTCCCTCGTTACATAAAAGAAGCACACTGAAAGAGATGGTAAATTGCTTGTGGTTTGGTTGCTTCTCAGTGCTTTTCTTATGCTTGCTTTTCTACTTGTGATGTTCTCTTCAAATATCAGATAATACCCAAAGTATTATCTAATCACAATATAGTCTTCAAAACCAAGTTGACTTCAGTGTGGCTCAGGGGTTGGGCATCAACCTATGAACCAGGAGGTCAAGATTTGATTCCTGGTTGGGGCATATGCCCAGGTTGTGGGCTCAATCCCCAGCAGGGAGCATGTAGGAGACTGATGATCAATGATTCTCTATCATCATTGATATTTCTATCTCTCCTTCCCCCTTCCTCTCTGAAATCAATAAACATATATTTAAAAAAAGTTTACTTCTCCTTTCACTGTAAGTCAAACTGATCCAATTCCTAGAAGAGCTAGATAAAGGAGAATGAGAAATCTCCTGCTACAATTATCCATTTGGAATTTTGCTGTGAGTTGATGGAGGCTGGATGACGGCCCAGTTGGGGGCATGTCAAGCTTTTCAGGAGCATGAGCAGGGCCTGGCCTACCCTCTGTTTGCACGAATAGGGAGGCAGTGGCTCAGGGTCCCACAGGGGCCAGTGGCAGAGAGAAGCCAAGGGCCCTGGCCTGCCAGTAGAACCTGCTGCCCTCCCACTTCTCTTCCTCTCCAGGGGAGGGTTTCCTGGGCCTCCCTCCTCAGCCCCCAAAAGGAAGAGCATGTCACGGACCCCCGCTGTTTGCTTGCCAAGTTCCCTCTCTCAGGTCCCTTTTCGCTGTTCTTCTACTCAAAAGGGAAAGTGCTGTGGTTTAGAGGCGAGGGATCCAGGTCTTGGTTTTTCCAAATTTGGCAAGGGCTCCTGGCGAGGTTCCCCATGGGTGGTCTGGTTTGGTTTCTTGGGCTGCTTGCGGCCACCCACAGCTGGAGATCCACCAGTCTCTCCCGAGGGCTGGGAAAAGGCCACGTGAGTCCTCCGCCTTGTGGTCCCAGGCGCCGGAGTCCTGGCGCTCTGATGACCTGCCTTCCAGCCCTCTCACTGTGCCCTGAGAATTCTGCAGCCTCCTTACAGGACCTCTGTGGCTCTCCCCAACCTGACCTGCGAGGGCTGTGCATACTGATCATATCTCTATCTCCCTCATGACTTGCACAGCCTATGGTACTTCCTAAATATTTACCGGATTGGATTGCACTGCCGCTGAGACAAAGGAAGTCTCAAAGGCCAAGTACTTTGCCTAAAGCCACACAGCGAGTAAGAAAGAGACGGAATTCAGAATTTGAATCCCGCCTATCTGACTTCACTGCATTGTATGAATCCTACATTCCAAGTTGAATTTTTTTTTAAAAATATATTTTATTGATTTTTTACAGAGAGGAAGAGAGAGGGATAGAGAGTCAGAAACATCGATGAGAGAGAAACATCGATCAGCTGCCTCCTGCACACCCCCCACAGGGGATGTGCCCGCAACCAAGGCACATGCCCTCGACCGGAATCGAACCTGGGACCCTTGAGTCCGCAGGCCGACGCTCTATCCACTGAGCCAAACCGGTTTCGGCCCAAGTTGAATTTTTTTTAAAAAAATACATTTTTATTGATTGCAGAGAGGAAGGAAGAGGGAGAGAGTGATAGAAACATCCATGATGAGAGAGAATCATTCATCGGCTGCCTCCTACACACACCTCACTGGGGATGGAGCCTGCAACTTAGGCATGTGCCCTGACCAGGAATCGAACTGTGACCAACCTCTGACCTACTGATTCCTAGGTCAATGTTCAACCACTAAGCCATACCAGCCGGGCTCCAAGTTGAATTTTAAAAATAAAGTTCATGGGAGGGTTTTACATAGCCTTCCAAAAGATGGTCGAGTCAGGGTGAACTGCATGATCTGGAGAGCTCCTATCTCTTTGACACAGTGGAACTGTTTAGAATATTAAAGAAGGCACCGAGGTTGGCCTGATCACGCATGTTGTAGCCTAAATCCTTCCCAGGATCCTTGTCAGAAGGTAGGGCAGCGAGGGACAGGGAGAGGAGGAAAGAGGGGCAGTGGCCTTTGAGCATTACGCCTGGTGGCCTTGCATGGTGGCCATTTACCCAATCGGCTTTGTGGTCAAGTGCCAGAGCTCTTTCTTCACAGGGCTCGGTGCTTTCATGCACAGGATGTACCTCGTCTGAGGAACTGAACATGTTGGGGAAGACGGCCTGATTCAGCGCCTTTCAGCCCAAAGCTTGACGGAGAGCTGAACTCACAAGAGGTTCCCAGCGCCACCAGTCTAAACAAAAACTAAAATAACACAAGTCCTCCAAACCCCCAACACAAACAGAGAATGTGCGCTTGTCCAGTTCTCGTTTTCCGCAGAGATGTGGGTGAAGACACTGTGCAAATTTCGCCATAATCCCTTTGGATAGGATTTACAGCCCAAATATACTCCTTGCATTTGGTGCACCTTGGGGGATGGCACTCGACCTATCTGTAGGCTCCATGGAACTCAACACCCACTTTCTGAAAGCCTATTTCTGGGCATGAACTTTCCAAAAGACCCTACAGCTGTGGATGGCCTTGGTTGCAACTTGGAAGCTTGACAACAACCTGACTTATTTATTTATTTTTCTGGCTCATTGGGAAAATGAAAGCATTAACCAAAGGGCACTGAAAAACACACACACGAAATTAATATCATCATGCTCTTTCCAACTGCGTGGTGGAAGGATTAACTTTGACTATTTCTAGGAAGCCAAATCTTGCTTATTTCCCTCGTTAGTACATGTTCCCTTGGAGAAGAAGATAGGTATGCTAACATTCCGCCTGGCAGTGACTGGAAAGGAGATAACACACACTGTGGCTCTTACTTCTCTTTTAGGCTATTTTCTCACGCTGCAGACATTCACCTCCTCTGTATTAGGATCGACCTACCTGCACTGACAGGTGTCCACCAGGGATCTGCCCAGGTGTTTGTTCTCTGGGTTGTGAGCATTTAATCACAACACAATTAGGCAATGTGTAGAGATGAAATGACTGGTCATAGTGTCCAAAGAAGAATTAGGTTGAAAAAGGATGAGAAACGGCGCCTCTCAAATTTATAGCGTCTGAGATCTGTAGAAATCGGAGGCACCCCAGACAGTGTGGTCTGTCCAAGTCTCCATATTGAACAGGAAGACAATGAGAGGGCAAGTTCTTACAGGATCCTGAGAGCCAAGACACAAGGGGCAACAAACACACCTTTCTGCTGGGATCCCTGGTTGGAACCCAGTTTCTCAGCGTTGAAGGAAGAGTCGTTACTGAGACTCTCACGCTAGTTCTGACAGCCGAACTCCCCAAATCACATCCAGGATGGTTCAATAAACACCACATAATTGTGATTGTGGAGATTATTATTTTTTCTATATACTCTTTTTAAAAAATATATATATTTTATTGATTTTTTACAGAGAGGAAGGGAGAGGGACAGAGAGCCAGAAACATCGATGAGAGAGAAACATCGATCAGCCGCCTCCTGCACACCCGCTACTGGGGATGTGCCCGCAACCAAGGTACATGCCCTTGACTGGAATCGAACCTGGGACCCTGCAGTCCGCAGACCGACACTCTATCCACTGAGCCAAACCGGCTAGGGCTCTATATACTCTTTTAAAAAATATTTAAAAAAAATTGATTTTAGGGAGAAAGGGATTGAGTCCAAAACACAGGCATGTGCCCTGACCCGGAATTGAACCTTGACCTCCTGGTTCATAGGTCAATGCTCAACCACTGAGCAACACTGGTCTGGCTAGACTTTTTTTTTTTTTTTAACCTAAAGGGATTTCCCTAGGAATTCTAGTACAGTGGCATTGTAGTCAGGCTCTATAGGGGTGAGACTTGGAAATAGAGAGTCCACAAGATACATATCCCACTGCCTTTTGGGGTCAATGGACAGCAACAACTTTCCTAGCTTAGCCTCTTCCTCAATCATTTATCTAGAAAGCTGCTTCCCGAAGGCTGCTTTTCTCTCTTCTTTATCCCTAAGATTAAGATCCAAGGCCCCGTTCGGGTCACTTATCCTCACTCAACCCAGCTACTATTCTGATTACGGTGATTATTCATTAGTTCCTACCAGTACTCGACACGACTCATTCATTGTGTTACCCCGGAGGACCCACGTCACCCTGCATACTTCATATTAATTCAGACTTTTTAGTTTTGTGCATCTAATAGCTTCAGATAAACAGGGTCTCTCTCAAATAACCCGTCGGCGGCCACAAAATGAAGTTCATAATGAGCATTATATTGAAGGACCACTATTATGCTAATAAGCAAAATAAGCAGGACAGAGAAAGATAAATGTCGCATGATCTCACTCACAGGTGGAATCTAATGAACAAAATAAATCGAAGAACAAAATAGATCTAGAGACATGGAAGCATGCAGCAGGCTGACGCATCTCAGAGGGAAGGGGGATGTGGGAAGAGATTAACCAAAGAACTTATATGCATATAGATAAGTTCTCCATTTCCTCACCTGTAAATATGACTGAAACCTGGTACTCCCTCCCTTGTTTCCTTTTAAATATGTTTTTATTGATTTCAGAGAGAGGAAGGGAGAGGGAGGGGGGAAGAGAGGGACAGAAACATCTATGATGCGAGAGAATCATTTATCAGCTGCCTCCTGCACACCCCGCACCGCAACCCAGGCATGTGCCCTGATGGGGATTTGAAATGTGACCTCCTGGTTCATGGGTGGACACTCAACCACTGGGCCATGCTGGCTGGGCTCCCTCCCTTGTCTTCAATGGTTAGATCAGATCTTCTCCCCCACCCAATATGGCAGACACTTCATTAACACAGCGCTTACAGATCTTTCCGAAATCAGCAGCAAACTCTCTAAGGTTGTTAGTGTGTGTTTTTTTCCTAATTACCTCCCCGTGTTATCATTAAACTAGGACAAATAACGTTTAATAAGAAAAGGTAAGAAGACGTTCCAGTTCTAGTAAGAGGGGAACATGTCTTTCCTGAGAGATGTTTACCAAAACTTAACATTTTTTGAAAAAGGAGTAAAATCCTAAAAGACAATTAACTTTCCATTCCCTCCCTGTAGAATATGTGCTTACATATCACACTGTATTGAAATTATCTTTTTTTAAACCCTCACCCGGGAATATGTTTATTGATTTTAGAGAGAGGGGAAGAAAGACACAGAGAGAGAAACATCAATCAGCTGCCTGCCATATGCACACCGACAGGGGATCGAACTGTAACCTAGGTATGTGCCCTGACCAGAAATCAAACTTGCAACCTTTTGGTGTATGGGACGATGCTCCAAGCAACTGAGCCACCCCTCTAAGACTTAAAATTATCTTTAAAAAGTTTATTTTTAAAAAAATATATTTTTCAATATATATATATATATATATATATATATATATATATATATATATATTGATTACAGAAAGGAAGGGAGAGGGAAGACAGAGAAAAATCAATGATGAGAGAGAATCATTGATTGGCTGCCTCCTGCACACCCCACACTGGGGATCAAGCCCGTAACCCGGGCATGTGCCCTAACCTAACTATGATCTCTTGGTTCATAGGTCCACGCTCAACCAATGAGCCAAGCCGGCTGGGCTTGAAATGATCTTTTCATGTTTCACCCACTATTGACAAACCACCTGTGAGCACTGACCAGGTGTTTCTCAATTATTTTTGAACCCCTAGTACCTAGAATACAATACTGTCGAAATGGAGGATAGGATAACTCAGCAAGGGAGGGAGCAGGAGCACGAGAATGTCCTCTGGTTCCAATCACAGTTGATTACATCAAGTCGTCAACAGCGACAAGGACCCTAAGTGGTGTCATTCTGACTGGTCTGACATGTACAGGACACAGGCTGCTGCAGGGTAGGTCAGGTAGCCAGATGAGTCTCTGGCTCAAAGACTTCGTTTAAGTAAAATAAGGGAGAGAGATTTAGAAGTGAATACTCCAGCCTTCACTTAAAAATAATTGGGTTTGAGTGAGGACCAGATGGTCTAAAAGATATTTAACATTTTATCCCTAGATGGAAGCTGGACTAGAACCAACGTGGAGAGATGTCCTATGCTACATTTTTCTTACTCTACTTTGAAAAGAAATAATTACTTAAAAAAAAAAAAGAAAATCAAAGGAGTAAGAGGCATTACGTAATTTCATTCAGGAAATAGTCTGAAGAAATTTCATCGGAAGCAATGATGACTTCAAGAAAAGTTGAAAACAAGAAATGAACAAAGTTATTGAGTATAAAAGCCAGGAAGTGTGTGAATCAGGATTATTTACTTAATTTTATTTCTTTATGTCTGTGACATGACTAATAAAACTAAATCAAGTATTGAGTCTTGAATAACTATATAGGTAAATATAGTATTCCCCCCGCCCCAGTATTTGACTAAGTTAAAAGTTCAAATAGGTTTATGTTATGATTTTGCTTCAAATTCTTATTCCTCTCTACATATGTATTGACAAATTTTTTTATATCTGGTTTGTTGTATAATTTAAAAAAGTAATTTGCTTCAAATTGCTTTCCCGTATTTGTATAAGAACAATTTATAAAGAGTTTAGGTGGCGTTTTTGATTCTCTTGTCAAGCACCTTTTAATTTGAAGATTTGACGAGTAGAAAGAAAACCTTGAAACTTATTTCACAAAAATATTGGTTAAAATGCTTTAGGAATAGAAAATATAAATAACTTAGCTAGTCTTGAAAGTCATTTAAATTTTTTAAATGAAAGGCAACCACTGGCTTTCTAGTTTCTTAAGGGACTTTTCTTCTTTGAGAAAGAAGCGGTTAGAAATAGAGTCCTGTTACAATAGGAGATGATTTATAGTCTTAACTCTGGTGTTCTGCTCTGGTTAGCATCGTGAGCCCGCACGCACGGTCACCAAGCTGGTGGCCTGGCCTCGGAACCACGCTGCAGATGCTTGCAAGGAAAAGGCCGGAAGCCTAAACAGGAAGCAGGGAAAGGAAGGAAAAGAACTCAGCAGATTCTGTCTCGGATTTAGGCCACTGGTTCATTTTGCAGAAATTCCGTCATCCAGACTCCAGAGTTAAGACAGAGCTCCTGATAAATGAGCCTTTCTTGTGATCAGGTAATTTCAGTTCATATTTAAGGAATAATCCAAGGAAACAAAAAGGTGGAAGCCCAGAGGTCTGTTGCAACATCAACAAAGGGCAACAGTCAAAAGATCCAACAGGAGCAGGGGTGTGACATGAACGATTTATGCTGTCTAACGATCATCATGGCTGAGTGCCTTCTACAGGTCCCGCCTCCTGCCTGGCACCCCTCACTGCTTCGTATTCATCCACTTGACCTTCACAACCTAAGTAAGATGTTCCCCATTGTGGGCCCTGCTCTGATGGCTCTTCAGTTAACCACGCTCTTCTGCATTCTGAACATATGTCTAGCATTGAACACATTCGCGCACACACACGTCTATTCTAACAATGTTCAAATTCATTTCCATATCTATCATGATCATTCAAGAAATATCAGAGGAAATACAAATGCAGAAACGAATATTATAGCATCTTTAAAGTGGAAATTTTGAACATGTAAACATATGACAACAGGGGACGTTATTATGCAACCATAGACTATAACATACTATACACATTTTGTCTTCGGCCCCCAAAAAGTTATAGGCAGAGAGTTATTTATGTAAGTGGGGTCAGCCTGAAATAAATTATTTCCTTCCAAACGTTTTCAAACAGAAAAAAAGAAAAAGAAAAATACCAAAGCCATCATCTGTCCCCTCTCAACTTCAGGGGACACGAGCTTCCACTTCTCTACTTCACCACTCTTTCCTGGTATCAACCTCTAAAATAACTGTGTGCCCCTGACCCCTCGTCTCAGAGTCAGTTCCTGAGAGCAGCCAAATGAAGACATTCTGTGACAACAAAAATGAATGAGGACGCAGGGAAGTGCTACTAACACGTAAATGTTATTGGGAAGGTGTAACACCTTAATTTACTGAAGGCATTATTAATTAAAATAAATGACTGAAACTGCCAGTTCCTCAAGGACTGGAACACAAAGCAAAGAGTTGCCCGAGTGTACGGAAAGTTCTCGACTTGGTGAACTGCCAAAGTGAGGTGACATCTCAAGGATCCGGAGTGGCAAAGGTGGATCGTATTTGGACTAGCGTGGCCTTGACGATGGCTGTCCACAGTTTACGTTGCAGGTTAACTTCTACTTGCCTTTCCCTCTTCTGTCTCTATTTTCCCTTTTTTTCTCCTTGCATATTTTTGTAGTTAATAACAGATATCTGTATCTATATTCTCTTTGATCTCTACTGAGAATTCAAACCACCTAAGAACAGGAGTTTTCTCTATCTCCTTCCCTCCCTAATGCCACACCTATCAGTGACAAAGTTCTCAAGGGCTACTGATGAAAACAAACAAAACAAAACACACCACACCAAAGCAAAGGTTGCATAATTGAAGAATGGAAAAGAATGTCCATCCTGGTCCATATATTTTTTTGTTTGGTTTTTCTTTTTTTTTTCTGTCTCTATTGTTTGCAAACTTTTAAAAGTGTGATTTTTATTTTATTTTAAAGAATCGGTTTAAGCTTAATGTCATGAAATGACAAGAAAATTATACTACTGCAAAGTTTCTATCCAAAGAAACATTAGGGTTCACTATATTAAAAAAGATCCCTCTCTAGATCTGTCCCAAGGTTGCTTTCCACCCACCTGAGATGGTCTTTCTTTCTCTAGGGAAGCATTAGGGATCTCTTGTTATTCATTTAATGGTCTTTCTCAAGGAACTTATATGGAATATGATCAGTATTTCATTTCTCTCAAGGTGAATTAAAGGTTAAAAAGGATATTCATCAAAATGCAAGATAAAAAGATGTGTTCCCTCCATATTTATACACTTATAAAAAGAGGAAATATTTTTCTTAAGGAATCTTGATCACTTTAAATGGCAATTATATGAGGGGGGAAAAAGACAATTTATGGGACGGAGGTCCGGTAAAACCAGGTTTGACTAAACTTCAGGGATGTTTTTAAGAGGAAAAATGAATGATTAAAAAATACATTTTGGGGACTTGTGTGGGAAGCCAGGGAAGGCAGCCTCACCTCTAACCCTGAGATGCTGGTCCTGGAGTCGGTGGCTGACTGATGGTTTTTAGACTTCTTCGAGGCACAGGATGCAGGAACGAGGCTTCTTCTCCTCACTGCCTTGGACCCACGGGAGGAACTGAGGACAGGAGGGGAAAGCTGGCACTCAGAATTAGAACATTGCAGAGACACGGACATCCCCCAGCTAGCTCTCTGAATAGATATCCTATTAGCTAATTTTGACTTTGCTGAGACTAAGACACTTGTGGGTCCAACTACCTATTTTATTGCAGCTTATTCATGAGAACAGTTAATGTAGATTATTATATAGAATGCTACTATAAATGTTATTAGTCTTAACTTAGCTTGCTAATCTTTTTTTTCCCCTTCTTTTTAAATTGAATTCATTGGGGTGATATTGATCAATACAATTATATAGGTTTTGGGTGTATAACTTTTTAATTTATTTTTAAAATTTTTATTGATTTCAGAGAGGAAGAGAGAGGGGGAGAGAGAGAAAAACATTGCTCGGCTGCCTCCTGCATGCCCCCCACCAGGGACTGAGCCTGCAACCCTGCTGGTGCCCTGACTGGGAATCGAACTAGTGACCCTGAGGTGCAGGGGACGATGCCCAACCAACTTCACACAGGTTAGGGTGCTTGTCAGTTTTTATGTTAGTAAATTATTGCTAACAAGATGATTAGCTCCCATGTGGTCAACTGCTGATTTGTAATTATGGTAACTTCAACATCTGCCAGCTACATTTAGACCCACTCCCTTATTTTATAGATGATAAAACTGGAACCCCCAGAGAGATAAGGAGTTTATTCAAAGTCATAGAAATAATTAGAGCCAGAATTAGCCTGGGACCCAGACTTTTGACCTGAAGCTCAAAAGCTTCAGTTGCCTGACTGTTTAGTTCTTATCTTTGCTGATTACGGATGTTTTTCTTCTGAGATGGCAGGTTTTTTTCATCTTCTATATTTCTAACAGTAAGATTGGGTCGACTCCCTAGAAAAATGTGTATTCTACCCATCTCAAAGTATTATTTGTGGTCATTAAAAAAAATGATGGATTGTTTAGACACATTTTCTTCTCTTTTTCTTTTTTTCCCATTGATTTTTAGAGATTAGAGAGAGTGAAAGGGACGGGGAGAGAAAGAGAGAGAAACATTGATGTGAGAGAGACACACCGATTGACTGCCTCATGCACACGCCCCTACCAGGGCCGGGGATCAAGCTTGCAACTGAGGTATATGCCCTTGAAGAGAATCAAACCCAGGATCCTTCAGTCTGTGGGCTGACACTCTATCCACTGAGCCAAACCGGCTAGCGCAGACACATTTTTGTCTTCGAGTACCAGAGATAGGTGAAAAGCATAGAATGCAATGGAAAGAAGCTAGACCCAGGGTTATAGTTGTCTTAGTCTCTGACCCTGTAGAAGTCACTTCACCTACGGCTTGTCAATTTTTCAAGTTGTGAAACAGATGGCATGACACCTCCTTAAATCTCTCGTGGGGGCAGTATGAAGATCAAATAAGCTAACAACACGAAGAAAACATGTTATTTGAGCGTAATATCCTTCACATATAAAGCAAAGCAGGAGACATTTCACAAAGATCATCCATGATCAGACTGACCCTGTGATAATCCTGCAAAGAGATATTTTACATTGTTTTCTCTGGGAGTTTCTCTGTGGCTGATTGACTTCTACCCCATGCATGACTCTAAAGGCGTGGTGATAAAAATAAACGTCCTATTTATTTTGTAATGCAATTCTGATGAAGCACCACAGTATGAGTCTTAAAGGGCAATGGTGGCAGCTCGCTCCTTACATTCACGTCACATTTTATAACATCCTAAGGAAGGCTGGATAGGACTGACTAATCTCCATTGCACATGATGTTCTATTTCAGCAAACAGGGACACAGCGGGCTCCTGACAGTGAGACGTGAACATTTTCTATCAATCCCGAGGAACTTGGACACTGTTTGCACAGCTGTTCTGTCATCGTCCTTTTACAGGAGGCAGACATCGCTTTAAAGTCCCTCAATCATCATCATCATCATCATCATCATCATTATCATCATAAAAATAATAGCTGTAATTTATTGGTCCCTTATTTGATGTCAGTCACTGTGCAAGCATTATAACTGTATTATTTCTAATTCTCATGAAAGGTGGTTATTATTATTCCTATTCGACTTCATAATATCCTTAGAGAAAGAAAACAAACCCTATTGTAATGTGAATGTCTTCGTTTCCACTTGTACAATGGGAGGTGTGCTTGTCTTTCATTTTCCCCTCATGACTGTTCTCTTGGCTAAGCAGAGGCGAGCATGATTAATTCCAAAGAGCAGGAAAATGACGATGAGATGAAGTTAAAAAACTTGCTGAAATATCGGAGTCAGGCCTCTGATGGGACCTTAATTTCACCGGAGACTTTTTTTTTCACTCGACTAATGGTTTTCAAATAAACCAACTCAACAGTTGTATGTCAGACAGTTATATGTGCTGGGATGTAGGGAGAAATCATATGTAACCCGTTTGAGTGGGGACGAATCAAAATTGGAGCTCTTGGAATTGGCCTATCTTTGGGGTATGGGACTCATTCCCTTTTCTCTCTGCCGCCATATGTTTATCCCACTTCACACAGGTTTAAACAGTTAAAATAACTTATCACTACCATTTATTTAGCATCATTTAAAATGCCTACATATATTATTATTTAATCCCTTCAACACCCTGGAAGGATAATACAGTTGTGTGTGTGTGTGTGTGTGTGTGTGTTGGGGGGCGGGGGGGAGCAGGGAAGAAGACAAACACAGAGAGGATGAGATACAGAGCAAATGAAAGTCAGAGGTTCTAGCCCGGCCGGTGTGGCTCAGTGGTTGAGTGTCGAACTATGAACCAGGAGGTCCCAGTTCGATTCCCAGTCAGGGCACATGCCCGGGGTTGCAGGTTCCATCCCCAGTGTGGGGTGTGCAGGAGGCAGCCGATCAACGATCAATGATTCTCTCTCATCATTGATGTTTCTCTCTCTCTCCTTCTCCCTTCCTCTCTGAAATCAATGAAAAAATATTTTAAAAAAGTAGTATTATCAATAGGTTACATTGTGTAGAGGCTTAAATACATTCAGTATCAGGCTCTGGGAGATTATGATATAAAATGGCATCGTTCAGTGTTTACGGGTCCTTGGGTTATTTTGCCACTCAATATGCAAGGCAATATCAAACATGTCTGTGTGCCTTATAAATGTTTAAAGGTCACTTGGCTGTTGATACATGATTGCATTCTGGTTCAATCTCTTTACTAACAAGCTACTCAGGAAAAAAATTACTATGTTAGAAAGCAACTAATGGCACATTTTTCTATGGTCTACAAGAGGAAAATAGAAAAATAGTTCAGGGAAAAAAGCTAAAACTAGAACTAGAAATTTCTCAGTGCTCAGACTTTTTTTTTTTTTTTTGCTACTTAACCTAGTTGAGTCCCTTGAGTAATCTTATCCAGCAACTTTATTTTATGAATTTGCCTTAAGCTGGCGACCGCCTGTTTAATCTGAACTCTCTTCACACCCTTAAAGGTGTGAACTTTTAAGAACTTGGAATTAAGGATTAACCTCTGAAAAAATGGAAACTGTGAAAATAAGAGGTGACTTTTTATTTTCTAAAGGCATCAGCCACACCCCTAAGTAATAACTTATCAGGAGGGGGCTGTAGGTTTTCCTCTACGGGAACAAGATGAAGACCAGTTGGGACTATTTCCCAACTTATGAATTTGCCTTAAGCTGGCGACCGCCTGTTTAATCTGAACTCTCTTCACACCCTTAAAGGCTTATACACTGAGTGGCCAGATTACTATGATTTCTGAACGCATAATAATCTGGCCACTCAGTGTCTATCCTATATAATAAAAGGCTAATATGCAAATTGTCCCCTCGACCAGGAGTTCCACCAGCAGGCAGGCCGGCCAACCGCCCATGTCCCCTCCCCCTGGCCAGGCTGGCCGGACCCCACCCATGCACAAATTCATGCACCTGGGCCTCTGAAATATATATATATATATATATATATATATATATATATATATATATATGCCAGATTATTATGCATTCAGACATCATAATAATCTGGCCAGTGTATAGTCCTGTACCACTCAACCATGGGGATATGGACACACGAGGAATGTGTCCACAGGTGATTTTGTAGTGCACTTTGGTACACACACCTACAAGGTCTAGTCTAGCCTACTGCACACCTACGGTACTGCATTGGTAGGAAATTGTAACATAATGGCATTCGTGTATCTAGACGTATTTAAACATAGAACAGGTGCATTAAAAATACAATGTAAAAAAAAGATCAACAAATGGCACACCTGCACGGGCACTGAGCATGCCCAGAGCTGCAGGCCTGGACGTTGCTCGGGGTGAGTCATGAGGGGGGGGGGGGAAGGGAGTGGACCGGAAGGCCAAGGACCCTACTGGACACGACCGTGGGCTTTCCGAACACTGCGCACGGAGGCTTATACTAGATTTATGAAACCACACAGATAAACCAAGCCCAAGAGAAAAAAAAAAATTCAACCAAGACACTCGGGACACACACGACGGAGATGGACGAGGCTGCTAGGGCGGGACACCGCTCTGTTTCACCGCAACCTTGTTCTGGAAGTAGAAAGGGAACTCTAAAATGGCGATAAAAAGCGTAGCGAGTGCAGAAACCGGGGACACAGTCGTTGAAGACCATGGCCGGGTGTGATGGGCCCTACCTCATCGCAGGTGCTGCACTGGAGCGGGGCTACTTACGGCTGCGACGACGCAAGGACGTCTGTGACAGCCCGTGTCTGACGGCCGACGTCAGGGGTTCAGGGCCGACGTCAGGGGTCAGGGCCGACGTCAGGGGTCAGGGCCGACGTCAGGAGTCAAGGCCGACGGCCGACGTCAGGGGTCAGGGCCAACGGCGACGTCAGGGCGGACGTCAGGAGTCAGTCAGGGCCGACGTCAGGGCGGACGTCAGGAGTCAGGGCCGACGGCCGACGTCAGGGGTCAGGGCCAACGGCGACGTCAAGGCCGACGTCAGGAGTCAGTCAGGGCCGACGTCAGGGGTCAGGGCCGACGTCAGGGGTCAGGGCCGACGGCCGACGTCAGGGCCGACGTCCGGGTTGGCCGCTGCGACGTCAGAGCTCCCCAGGAATTTGTGGGCTCCTTTATAATATTAGGGGTCCCCTGCGTTATAATCCGTCTGTCATGGACCAAAACGTCGTGACGCAGCCCAGGACCGTATGGAAAAGAGTAAGTGACCTTCCAAGAGGTTTAAAAAGGCCTGAGGCCACGCCACACCCCAGGTGGCAGGGTTCGGTTCCTAGGGCTGGTGCTTCTTTACTGTCTCCCCGACCCCCAGGGATTGAATTCAATGTGCAGACGAGGGTGAGAACTGGGGATGGCGTCTCTGAGCGCCTCCATGTCTCCTAGGAGCTGGCCTCCCAGCGCCTCTGGGCGCCTCCATGTCTCCTAGGAGCGCATCCCCCGGCGTCTCTGGGCGTCTCCATGTCTCCTAGGAGCGCATATCCCGGTGTCTCTGGGCGTCTCCATGTCTCCTAGGAGCGCATATCCCGGTGTCTCCGGGCGTCTCCATGTGTCCTAGGAGCTGTCCTCTCAGCGTCTCTGGGCGTCTCCATGTGTCCTAGGAGCGCATCTCCCGGCGTCTCTGGGCGTCTCCATGTGTCCTAGGAGCGCATCCCCCGGCGTCTCTGGGCGTCTCCATGTGTCCTAGGAGCGCATCTCCCGGCGTCTCTGGGCGTCTCCATGTGTCCTAGGAGCGCATCTCCCGGCGTCTCCATGTCTCCGAGGAGCGCATCCCCCGGCGTCTCTGGGCGTCTCCATGTCTCCGAGGAGCGCATCCCCCGGCGTCTCTGGGCGTCTCCATGTCTCCGAGGAGCGCATCCCCCGGCGTCTCTGGGCGTCTCCATGTCTCCCAGGAGCGCATCCCCCGGCGTCTCTGGGCGTCTCCATGTGTCCTAGGAGCGCATCTCCCGGTGTCTCCATGTCTCCCAGGAGCGCATCTCCCGGTGTCTCTGGGCGTCTCCATGTGTCCTAGGAGCTGTCCTCTCAGCGTCTCTGGGCGTCTCCATGTGTCCTCGGAGCGCATCCCCGGGCGTCTCTGGGCGTCTCCTCCGTTCCTTGTTCCCTTGAACAACTGACTTCTTTCAAGAGTCATTACTGTTTGCCTCGATAAGTCCATTTAGTCCATTGACGCCAGGACATTGGCGGGGACGAGGCTCTGCGTCTCCCCTTGTTGTCTTGTCCTTTTCTTTGGAGACACAGAGAGTTACCAGCGCCGCTTTAAAGACGGAAATAGTCCCAACTGGTCTTCATCTTGTTCCCATAGAGGAAAACCGACAGCCCCCTCCTGATAAGTTATTACTTAGGGGTGTGGCTGCTGCCTTTAGAAAATAAAAAGTCCATCACTTATTTTCACAGTTGCCATTTTTTCAGAGGTTAATCCTTAATTCCAAGGCTTGGGGTATAATTTACAAATCTTGATGATATGTTTTTTTTTTTTTAATTTTTCTGGTACAGTTTACATTCAGTATTATTTTGTATTCGTTTCAATGGTTAGACAACCGTATACCTTACAAAGTGTTCCCCCTGATAGTTCCAGTTCCCACCTGGCACCATACATGGTTATTCCAATGTTACTATATTCCATGTGCTCAAATGTTGACACTATCTCTACCCTCCCTTCCCCCAGGTGACTAAGTACTGGCAGCCCCAGCCTTCATTAAGCTGCTTTAACATTGAAGACTGAGAGCTCCCCATAGACCTAACATCTTATTTTACTTTCAGTCTCGTTCTCCTTCAATAGCATTCATTTTAGTCATATTACCCAAAAAGTAAATGCTTTCCGTGAGCAAACTCATGTGCAATCGAGCAAGCGCTCTCAAATCGTAAGGAACATTTCCATTTTAATGAGGTTTGATTAAAGTGTGGCAGTCGCTGTAAATCAAGCATGTCAAACTCAAAGGCTAACTCGGGCCAAATAAACAAGGTTTAAGTGTATGTGGGCTGCAAAAAGATAAAAACTTCAATTTTCATAGAAACGTAGGCTTATTTCGATAGAGACATGCTGAATAAAAGGGGCTGAAATAAATGAGTCATCGTTAACATAAAATAATAGAACATGTTAATAAAAATTAATATTTTTTCTTGAACATTAACTCACCAGACACTGAATAACTGCACAAATTAATAAGCATAATGCAAATAAACCTATTTTTCTTGTTCTCTGAAAGCGAAATATTTCCTGTTGCGCACACCAAACAAGTCAGTCCAAGACTAATGACGTGGCCATCGGCTGCTAAAATATTCGCTGCTGGTATTAGTGGAGAGAAATGGTGCGCCTGCGTGTAAGGCATGTAAGGGAAATGAATGCAACACGATTATAGTAATCAGTCATTAGTGAACGTTGTAGTTTGTTATTAATAATTATGTATAACAGGATATTGTAAAAATTAAGTTATGAAATTTTTATTAAAACGTTTTTTACATACCGTTATATTGGCTGGACCGCAAAAATATTCGTTGTGGGCCGTGAGTTTGACATGCTTGCTGTAAATGGTCTGAACTGACACGGTACCTGTGTTAGAAATGCGCCCAGCCTCTGCGAGGGATGCTCAGAAATTTCCATCCTCATTTCTCTTCCTTAAAAGGGAAGAACTGCTGGATCTGCCACTTTCAGAGCAGCCGAAGTAGCAAATTGATTTTTTTTGACAAGATTGCTGAGGAGAATGATGAGGAGTGGGTGGAACTGACTGAGCGAAATGAAAGACGAAAGATAATAGCCCAGAAGAAGCCAGGAGTGCTGATGGTGAGGGTTGGGTGTAATTTAAAGAATACCAAAAATGCTGGTCCTGAAATCCTTGGGTGTTTTATGTGGATTTTCAAATAGAATTAGGTTGAGCAGTTTGACTTTTCATCATGTAAAGCCTTTTTTTTTCCCCCCTTTGGTAACTGCGATAGAAATCACTCTGGAAAACAAAACGTAGCATGTGTCAAACATCATCTTGTACGACACGGGACTGTCACCTGAGAATTGTAATGGGAGGAACACTATTTCCTATTTCTCTTCTTTATTTTATTTATTAGCAAAAAGCCTTGTACTTCATGAACATTCCACAACTCTGACCTGATCATTTTATTGTTCATTTGTTTTTTTGTTTAAAATTTTATATACAATCCTATACCCCTAATTATATAGAATGCATACATTACATGTACATATAGAAAAGGTCTAGGTGGATATTTTCCAAAATGTTTAAGAGTGATTCTCTTTTTGAAAAAAATTTTTTTATCATTGTTCATTTTTTAAATATTTTTATTCCACAACAGGCAGTATCGGGCTCGGGACACAGTAGGATCTTAGTAAATATTTGTTCAGTGATTTAATAAACGAATGAGTTGCGGGCTCAATTTTTTTAATTCTTCGAGTTGTTTGGAGGACGGGACACAGCATATGCCAAGTGATTAAAACAGTGCCTGGTGCGCTCTAAGTGCTCAGGGAGACTTCGCCATCAGTACTCAGAGAGCCTGCCTGTTTGATCAATTAATATGCTGAGGGCCTCCACCCAGGGCTCTTATCTAAAACAGTCATCCTCTTTAATTGTCCACCGGGCCCCACCCCTCCCACGTTGTAAAGGGCCTGGCTCCTACAGTCCTCTCTCTTTATCTCCCACATCCTTTTTATTAGATCCCCACCAAGAAACGTCTGGAACAGCTCTCCCGGTAGGAACTCCTTCTTTTGAGTCCTCACACCTCCCTCCGTTCACCACCGCCTCTTTCTCCTGCCTTTTAAGATTAAGCTCCTAAAGGGGCTGTGGCTCTCATTCTTCCCCTCCTTTCTTGACCCATTCAAGTCAAAATTTCTTCTCCACCTCCCCGCAGCGGCCTCCTTTGTCAAGGTCATCGGGGACTTACACATTGTCGAGTCCAGTGCTACATTCTTGGTTCTCAACTTCCTTGGCCAGTCAGCGGCTTGGACAGATCCTCCTCCCTCTTTGAAGCACTTTAGTTCACCTGATTTCCAGGACACTGTCTGTTCCTGTGTATTCCTGATGGACTAGCCCACTTCTTCCTCGTCTTCCTTTGCTGGTTCCCCCTCATGTTCCCAAACTCTAGATTTTTAAAATGAAATTTATGGGAGCGACATTGGTTAGTAGGATCATATAGGTTTCTGTTGGATTTCTTGGTGTCCCTCAAGTTCACTAAGTAGATGACTGTTCCCTTCTTCCATGCATCCAGCTCGCTCTACCTGTTGCCAAAACCAAACTTGAGTCTTGAAAGAATTCTGTTCAGTTTGCAGTCATTCTTCTGCGCATTGCAACAGAAACAAATTGCTGTGGGATGACTCACTGCACCGCTCCTAATACTCCCAGGCCCTCCTTTCGTAGCTCCTCCCCATCGCCTACTGATCGACTGCTTAAAATGGTCCCGAAGAGGAAAAGCTTGTTTGAAAGCAGGCCTCCCTGTGACTCAGAAGTGATAGAAGTGCCTCTTGGCGTCTTGTCATCCCAGAGGCAGCCTGTAGCTTGATTAGCCTCCTGCTTTGTTGACTGAGTGCAGTCTGGTTTTCCATTAGAAGGCAGTGGTGATGTGATGGGATGACTAGGGTAGCTGAAGAAGGACCACGGTTTCCTTCCCAGGAACAGAACAAAACTATAAACTCTGAAACCTCCCAAGTGACTCTTATATTAAAGCCAAGCCTATCTATGAAACTCATTTGTACAATTGGTGATTTAAATAAACAGCAACAATAATACCTACTTTGGCCTAAAAAATGTCTTCATTTTTCTTTCCTTTTTTTCCTTTATACTGTATATTGATTTCAGAGAGAAAGGGAGAGGGAGAGAGAAATAGAAATATCAGTGATGAGAGAGAATCATGGATCGGCTGTCTCTTGCACGCACCACACTGGGGATCAAACCACAACCTGGGCATGTGCCCTGACCAGGAATCACACCGTGACTTCCTGGTTCATAGGTCAACGCTCAGCCACTGAGCCACACTGCCTGGGCCCTTTTTTTCCTTTTTGTGAACCAGATATCTGAAACCAACTTGCTGTGTTCGTGTCAGCTTTCCACATACCTTGTACCTTGCATATCCGATGAAGCCTATATTCCTATCTAAACCTATTTTAAGAGAGTTTTGGCCTCTTGTAAAGTATCAATAGTGATCATTTAAATTTTCAGAGGTGCTTACCACAGCAAACTTGAAAGCATTTTTGCTTCCCTTCCTCCAGGAAAATCTTACTATGGGAGTTAGTGGACATATGTCCTCACACTTTCTAAATTTGGTAGAAATGTTTGGCAGCTATTTAGATGCTATTGCTGATAATGATTTCAAACCTCGTAATTACTTGTGTTCACACGGTCATGTGCTGGGTTAATTAATATGTGAGCATCATCCTGTGTGCTGACCTTAAGGACCATCTTGCCTTGAAATATAAACCCGTGAGAAGTGCTTACCTCCTACTAAAGCAACTTTCCTAATTCATACGTGGCCTGCTTACCATCAGCCTCTTCTCTCTCTGGTGCATCTTGCTTAGCTGCGTAAATCTTAATGAGAAATTATTTTCTCATGTCATGTCTCTATTAAAAGACTTTAATCTCACACACACACACACACACACACACACACACACACACACACACACGGTTCCTACTTTCCAATAAGCAGTAAGCTAGACTAGCAGAAAACTACAAAAAATAAGTCATAGTTCCTGTCCTCAAATACAGTTGGATAAAGACTAAATTTGAAATCTTTATATTCAGTGCTTTTACAATATCCTAACCTACTCTTCCACGGAGTCTTTGAAATAAAAAATATTGATTTCTCCAGAAGCATGCTGTGTGCATCCTTGATTCCTACCTGGGTAAATAGGTCTCCTTGCCTGTTTTCCCACTCCTTTCCCTTAAGATCCCAGCTTTTTCTGAGAGTACCTCCTGACCCCCAGCCCACACAGAGGCCTTCACTCTGGCATGATGCATTCCTTTGCCAGTTAATTTTTTTATGCCCGTGTCTTACTTTTCCCCCAAATTGACTGTGACCTTTCTGTCTTATTTATTTTTATATGCCTCACACCTAGAAAATGTGCAATATCTGTTCCCTTCTAAGGGTTTGTCATTTTACATATTTTTTTTTAATAAGGGGGACCTTGAAAGTTCTAAGTTCTTTTAACTTTCTATGTAGCTGAGCCTTTATTGTACAAGAAAAAAAAAGTCTCCAGGTCTTATGTAAGTATCCCATCCTAGTAGAGATTGTACTGATGTGAGCACTATTTGTGCAGTTTGTAAACGGTCCACATTTAGAGATGAAACTGAAGCAGTGAGGTAGATGGAGGATTGGGAGTCTGGATTTTAAGTCTCAGAAGCTCTTAATTGGGTTGTGTGGAACACACTCACAGATTTATTAATTTATAAAAGCAGATTCTGCCCAAAGTATTCTCTCTTCCTGGAAATTTCCACTCAGGAAAAAAATTGTTTAGAAATTTGAAAATATGAAAAAAAATTCCTTTAGAAATTTGATGAATAGGGAAGAAACAAAGGAAATTGAATATTTAAAGACCTCTTTTATGAAGCAAAGATAGTCTGAAGAGCTTTCCTTCTCTGATTAGCCAGCTATCGTTATCTGGGACTGTAACACAGGACTCATTTTCATTTTTCAACTCAGATTTTCCTAACTCTCTTTTGGGATCTCTACTTAGAATTTGCACCTATTACAGTTTCACGCTCTCATTGTAACGCACGGTCATAGTCTGTGACAGTGTCTGATTGCTTTCTGGGGGTTTGCTTATCACTAACCACACTGTAGAGTGGATTCCTTCTGGGATGTCCCTCACCCTGAAGAACAAGCTAATCCACTCTATACGCTGAGGATTTCTGTTATTATTACTAATTTCTGTTGTATACTTTAAAAAATATATTTTTATTGATTTCAGAGAGGAAAGGAGAAGGAGAGATAGAAATGCCAGCGATGAGAGAGAATCATTGATTGGCTGCTTCATGCTCACCTTCTATTGGGGGTCGAGTCTGCAACCCGGACATGTCCCCAGGCCAGGAATCTCACTGTGACCTCCTGGTTCATAGGTCGACATTCAACCACTGAGCAACACCGGAGTCTGGTGTATACGTTTATACCTTTATAGCAAGCGACTAAAGAGAACCTATTCTAAAAACAATTAGTATGAATTTATTAGTAAGGACTATCCTCTTTTGCACGAAGTGAACTGAAAGACTTTCTAAGAGTGAATAACTTGGTTTGCATCCTTGCTTCTTAATTAGGGCATTTGAATTAGAGAATGCTTTGTAAAATAAAACAAGTCAAGACTGATAATCTCTCATAGTAGCTGGTAATAAGAAGACAAATTAAAATATGCAACTCGGACAATAAATAAAAATAGTTGAGAAGTCACGGGATGAGAACAACTCCTATTCACGTTAAACTATGTCGATTGTTTTATTGATGCTCAGTAATTCAGCAACCTCTTCCTTTAGCAACAGTGTTTATCCCATTGAGAGAAACCCCTACTTTGCTCTTAAACACAGGAGGAAAAAAAAATTAGAAATCTTTTTAGATGTGTACATAAATATTGGATACATAAATATCGATTGCTTTGTTTCCGTTGGACTCTGTGCTACAGAAGTCATCCCTGTTTTAGCAGAGCTCAGTCTGACCCTCCTCTAAACTATGTGTCATTGGCAAGTAAAACTAAATAAATAAAATTAATCCTTGAGGAGCTGCAGTAAGAGAAAAATCCCCCTAAATATAAATAAGACCAGAACAGAATGTGCTCATTAAAAAAACACACACACACACAACTGACTACAGTTGCTCAAAGGCAACTGAAGAATTCTTCCGCCTGTTTCTGTAGGATTCCCTCTCTGTAAGGTGTCTGACACTGTAAGCCACGAAAGCCTATGGAAACAGGTGCTGGTGAGACATCAAGAGGTACTGCCTCTAAGTGATGCGCCTGTATTGACGGGTCTAACAGATAGTTCTGTGGTTTACACAGTGTGTCTTTTGGAGTCTCTTTGACCAAAGAGAAATCAGTGATGTAAAGAGATCTGCATATGAGATGATTTCATCAAAACAATTTTGAATTCGTTGTCATTACTCATTTAGCTGTCATTGTAATGTATCTTACAGTACTTTATATTATATCTCCACAGATATCTTATTTCATCAAGTAGCTCATAAACCATTGAAAACTTTCCACAGATTTTACTTCTTGGTATTTTTCTTATGTACAGAAAAGAAATTTGCATGGATTCTGTACTCAATGTGTTTTGGATTTCTGATTGATGCAGGAGATGTGGGGTTTAAAATATGATTTATATACTCCCTCCTTGAATCAGCAATTTACAGAGAATCCTATCTAATAAAGAGGGAATATGTTAATTGAACTTCACGCCCTCAGAAGATGGTGGTACCCACAGCCACAAGATGGTGGCGCTCAGTCCCCTCAGCCCTGCCTCATCCAGCCAGAGTCCCCCAGTCCCCTCAGCCCCGCCTCATCCAGCCAGAGTCCCCCAGTCCCCTCAGCCCTGCTTCATCCAGTCAGAGTCCCCCAGTCCCCTCAGCCCCTCAGGGGAGGGCAGTTGGGGACGATCATGCCGACAGGGGAGCAGTTAGGTGTCAATCAGGCCAGCAGGGGAGCGGTTAGGGGGCTATCAGGTTGACAGGCAGGCAGGCAAGTGGTTAGGAGTCAGCAGTCCCAGATTGTGAGATGGATCCCAGATTGGAGAGGGTGCAGGCTGGGCTGAGGGATGCCCCCCACCCCCACACCCCTGTGCATGAATTTTGTGCACTGGGCCTCTAGTAAGAATATAATTAGGTGCATTTTAAGTCTAATTTGAACCTGTTTCAATGGGTACTTAAGGGCCTAATCTAGATGCTATAGAGTGATAGCACTTTATTTTCTAAATGCAGAAGTACCAGCTGGCAAAAGGCTCTAATTAACAGCATAGTAAATAATAGGATTGATTTTATCATGCACATAAACTTATGACTAATACGTAGGCATTTGTTATATAGTCAAATTTTTCGCAGTTTAAGATGTGATACATCACATAAGCATTGCAATTAGACAAGTGTGTAGAAAACAAGTTAGAAAAAAATGTGTTAATATAATGATCTAGAAGGTTTTTTTGTTGTAAAAATGTCAGGTGATTTATAATGATTTTTTATATTCTATAATTTTTTTAAACAGTTTTTCTTAATTTTTTTATTTTTATTGATTTTTTACAGAGAGGAAGAGAGAGGGATAGAGAGTTAGAAACATCGATGAGAGAGAAACATCGATCAGCTGCCTCTTGCACACCGCCCACTGGGAATGTGCCCGCAACCAAGGTACATGCCCTTGACCGGAATCGAACCTGGGACCCTTGAGTCCGCAGGCCGACGCTCTATCCATTGAGCCAAACCGGTTTCGGCCTATAATTTTTTTTGAAAAGACAGCATACTACTACCTAGAGATTAAAGGAAATGTTTTATTTCCCCCAAAACTAAAAAAGTGCAGTTCCATGGCTGTTTTTCCTTAAAGCAGATACAAATGATGAGAAACAAGAAACTTTGCATGGCGAGTATTCGATATTGCACCACTACACATCTAATGATTGAAAAAGCAACAACTGTATTTATAAGACCCATAGAGGGATTACAAAGGAACTGAAAATTTTCATCTGTGTAAATAATTTTATTAATTTACAATTCGTGAAAATGGTGATTTATAAATTATCAAAATACAGCCATCATTCACCATTATTTGTGGACTATAGGTAATCCTACCTTATAATAGAGAAACATGCAAATTGACCGCACCTTCGCTACACCCACAGCCAATCAGAGTGAACAAGATGGCGGTTAATTTGCATATGCGGGCGCTGAGCGGCCTGGGTCCAGGAAACATCCTCCGGACCCAGGCTGCTCCTAGCCTGTGGGCCCGTGCTTAGGTCCTGAGCGGCAGGGGTCCCAGAACGCCCCCTGGCCACTCAGAGCCTATGGGTGTAGGCGCCAAGCAACCTGGTGGGCAGAACATAGCGACGCGGGGATGTTCCGCCCCATCCCCAGCGGCTTGCAAAGGCTCCTGCACAAAGCGGGGTTTGGGGCCACGCCCCCAGCCAGGCGCCCAGGACCGGGGGCTGCCGCTGGCCTCTGGGATGTGCCAAGACCCTGGCGGCCACTGCTGTGTGCTGCCCGGGGTCCCTGCAAGCCCCGAGCCTGAGGCCCATGGTCAGGCTGGCTGCTGGCCTCCCCAAGCCGCTTGCAAAGGCTCCTGCACAAAGCAGCGGTTTGGGGCCACGCCCCCAGCCAGGCGCCCAGGACCAGGGGCTGCTGCTGGCCTCCTGGGTTTGCCGAGACCCTGGCGGCCACCGCTGCGTGCTGCCCAGGGTCCCTGCAAGCCTCGAGCCTGGGGCCCATGGTGGGGCTGGCTGCTGGCCTTGGGGCGTTTGGAGACGGGGATGTTCCTGCCCAGCCCCAGAGGCTTTCCAAGCTCCAGCACCAAGTGGCAGATTGTGTCCATGCCCCAAGCCTAGCGCCCTCCACAGGGGGATGGCTGCTGGCCTCTGGGGTGTGCGGAGACCCTGGCAGCCACCACTGGGTGGCAGGGACACGCCCCTAGGCCAGTGGACACAACCCAGGGGCTGCATGAGCTGCAGAGGATACACCTTTTTAAAAAAATTTTTATTGATTTTTTTTTTTTTTTTACAGAGAAGAGGGGAGAGGAATAGACAGTCAGAAATATCAATGAGAGAGAAACATCCATTAGCTGCCTCCTGCACACTCCCCACTGGCGATATGCCTCCAACCAAGGTACATGCCCTTAACAGGAATCAAACCTGGGACCCTTCAGTCTGCAGGCCCACGGTCTATCCACTGAGCCAAACCATTTTGAGAGTAAATACCTTTTCTGACAACTCATTGGCTAAGCTCCCTGTAGGCCACCAATTGCAGTGTTCTTGGTAATTTGGGTTATAAGAATCCAAGAAGGTAATCTAGGGTTTTTCCACCACACTCTTGAAGGAAAAAATGAAGGTCGCTTGAGGGGTCCCAGATTGGAGAGACTGCAGGCTGGGCTGAGGGACAACACCCCCCGCTACCCCCCTCCCCGCCGTGCACGAATTTTGTGCACCGGGCCTCTAGTGTTATATGGATCTCTATTGATGAATAGAAAAGGAAGACATAAAACAGGGGTCCTCAAACTTTTTAAATGGAGCCAGTTCACTGTCCCTCAGACCGTTGGAGGGCCGGACTATAGTTTTAAAAAAACTATGAACAAATTCCTATGCACACTGCTCATATCTTATTTTGAAGTAAAAAAACAAAACGGCAAAAATACCCGCATGTGGCCCGCGGGCCGTAGTTTGAGGATGCCTGACATAAAATGTGTCAGGACTGAATTAGCTAAAATAAAGTTTCTCTTTTTCTAAATGCTATAATTTATATCCTTTTTTTTGTTCTGAATTTGCTGAAAGTTTATAATGACCATTGAGTTTATATATAAAATTATAAACCCAACTATTGTTTTAGAGACCTTAAAACTCTGTAAGCAAAACTCTTTCCCACGATAGCAATTAGCCCCAGCAAGCTCAGCATAGCCCTTAGCTGTTCGCCCATCTGGAGCATGATTCTTAGTATTTACAGATGCCTCTACTTGGGGGAATTACTGTACATTTGGCCAAACTCCGTGTGCAGTCCTACAGCTGGTCCTCATTCTGCCCTTGAAATCGATCTTCCTCCTCCCTCTCCTTTCTCCTATTAAATTTCAAGCTTTCTAAAAAAAAAAACCAAAGTCACTTTTTTTTTTTTTTTTTTTTAGGTTTTACCCATCATTCTCGTTTTGTTTTAAACCTTTTCAGCGTATCTAGAACACCCTTTTTTAAGGTTTCCAAATATGGGATACAGCTTTCCAAATGTGGGATTCCATCTTGCTGGTTTGTCTCTTAGTGTTCTGGATGTAGCTTTAGGGTCTCTTCCCTTGAGTGCATCCTTAAGGGACTTCTGCCCCCAGAACAAGTCAAGTCAGGCATGTGAGCCTGGCATTCCAAGTCCTGTGTAACCAGGCCCTTCTGTGGCTCCCAGGGTCCCCTGGAGAAGGCACACCAGCATGGGAGGCAGAGCAGGCCACTCCTCAGTTCCCATGTCTAGTCTGACTCTGACATTTGTTGCTTGGTGACTTAGGGAGTCTCTCTCAGACTCAGTCTTCTCATCCGCATTCAAGTGGGGACAAATTAGACTCCCTACCTCTTTGAAAGCCCCCGGTGGTGCCATTGAAAGCCTTTGAAGATCTCACCCAGACCTGCCTTCTAATCTTGTGTTCTGCTAATGGCTACTGATTCTTTTCTTAAACAACTAAACACATTTTGTTTCTCGCTAGTACCTAGATACATTCATACTATATTTATGGTTCTGTCTGTGCTAAAGCTGCCTGGAATATTTCTTCCAAACTTATTCATTCATATTCTCTCTCTCTCTGGCATCTTTTATTTTATTATTTTTAAAAATATATTTTTATTGATTTAAGAGAGGAAGGGCAATAGCAGGCTAATTTTTAAGTTGATAATTTTGTATAGCCCACTCTCTCTCTCTCCCTTTCATCAATTCTCTTTCTTCCTCACTTCCTACCTCTAATTCAAGGCCTAACTCAGATGCCATCTCTTTGGAAAAGCATTGATTTCCCTACTCAGAATTGACCTCTGCCTTCACAATATTCCTGTGGAGATAGAGTGTACCTTTGGCATTTCACTTTCATATCCTTTCCTACACTCCAGGCAGTCTTGTTTCTATCTGTTTGCCCAACATGAGGAGCAGGTGGCATATACTTCGGCATTGTGCTTTCTTGCTATTGTCATTTTTAGGGATGCCGCCTGGCCCGGCAGAGAGGTCAAACCATGGACTACGCTCATGTTCTCTTTTCAGTGGCAGGAAGATCCCGGTCTGCCCGATCGGAAATAACGGGCTCTTTCTAAAACGCTGCAATGCACCAGGCTTTTCCATGTCTGTCTTGAGGACTCTCCATATGTCTTTGTTAACATGAACCCGACACTAATCCTCTTGCCTTCCTCAGCGCCTACCTACCTGCCTTCTCTCTTACTACCAACATCTCGCTATTTCTTTTGGGGAATTAAAAAAAGTATCTATTTTAACCATTATGGTGGGGAGCAGGGGCATGGGTGAGACTGACGTCACCCTCAGGCCCATGCAGGGCCCCCCTGCCAATCAGCCAATCCCTAGTCTTGTTTCCAGTGATTGCTTTAACAGTGGGCCTGTGACTCCCACCTAAGTGCACGGGGAGATGTTAAGTGAGGGGCTCTGGGAAGAATACCCCCACTCTCATTTAGGGGAGTGACAGGAGGTGTCCCCACTTCTACCAGACCCCGTGGCAGGAGAGTGTGAAGTCAGGACCGGCTCGGTGGGGGAGCCAGGTGGAGAACTAAGGTGAATGCAGAGGAGGGCAGAGCTGAGAGAACGGAGAAGCCGACAGGTGATGGCTTTCTGCATCAAATTGTGACTGCACTTAACACCTAGAATATATGTTTATTTTCCCCCTCTTTTTTTCCTTTTGGCTTGAGTCATTTGAGCCAGATTTGCTCCTTCTAAACAAAAGCGTCATAACCAACAGCAACGCCTTCGGAACATTTTCCCAGATCTGTTATCCCCCTCCCCCACAACATCTTGGCGGCTGAAAAGCCCTTCTGATTTATAGACTCTGGGTTTATCAGTTTAGTCACCTCTGGGCTGCTCTTTGTGGAGTGTGGATCTAATGAGTGTCCCTCCTACTTGCCCGCAGAACTGCGTGCTGACAGGTCACGGTAACGGATGGGGAACAGAACGTGAAGGATGAGGCAGGAGAATGAGATGTTCCCTCTCGATCGCGCTGTCCTAATACGGCTCTGTGTACTTGGGCATCGTGTGGAGAAGCGTTACTTTCTAGGACACGCGTTTCCAGTGTTTAGGCTGTGATGCAGGACTGGGAAACTCTGACAAGGCATGCTGTCGATCAAGCTACACCTCCTGAAGCGAGCCACCTGCTCCACAAATTGATCAAGTGCAGCCTTGGACTTGAGAGCGTTTGTCATGGAGAAGGTGATGCACACTGTTGATAACTTAAAAAATTAAGCTGTCCTTCTAGAACAGGGGTGGGGAATCTTTCCTGCCAAGGGCCATTTGGATATTTATAACATCATTTGAAGGCCGTACACAATGATCAACTTAAACATTATTAGCTGCTGTATTCGGTCAAACGTTTCATTAACTCACCCCCAGTGCTGTGGCAGGGCCAGACCCAATGACTTTGTGGGCCTGGTGTGGCTCAAGGGCCGGAGGTGCCCCACCGCTGCTCTAGAAGATGGTCAGCTGTTCTGTGATTGAGCTCGTCTTCCTTTTCAGGGAGTGGCCTCTGAGGGGACATGCGGGTGACACTTGTGTTCTTTTGCCAGCACCAAGCTCCGGGCTCTCACTCCTCTGCTGGAGATGTTTCCTGGAAACACGGACCTTCTCTCCCTTTTCTTCTTCCTTTAACTTCTCTTTCTCATCTCCCTCTTCCTTTCTGTCTCATGCTGACAAAACCAGGGGTGGTTTTTTTAAAAAAAATTTTCTAAGTATATCAATCCATCTTTAAATTTCTCATCATAAAACCAGTAAAGGGACTACAACTGATCCTATCCAATCTTGATTCATGCTTAACTAGAGCCACCAGGTAACTGTGGCTAGAACACAGACCGAAGTGATCCTTTGACCAACTTCTCTATTTCACGTTTTGGAGATGAGGCCTTGACTGAAAAGGCTATTTTTAGATTTCCAAGCTGCAGGATTCCCCTCAGGCACCAGTTGTACAGTCGGCCGAAGTTTTTATGTTTTCTTCTAGGCAGTGATTGTAGAAGAGATTTGAGTAGCCACCGTTCCTCCCCCAGGCCTCCAGTCTAACCCAAATGAACACACACACACACACACACACACACACACACACACACACACACTGTTTGAAAACAAAATCAATTCATTTGGAAGTTCAACCAATCTAGTCAACTTAATTGACACTACCCCTGCCATGATTTTATGCAACTTGGCACTTAAAACTCTACATTGATAACTCTCAACAAAGCAAGAAAATTTTAAAACATTATCCATTAAAAAATAAATGCCCCTGTTTTGTATGTGTTATGTTTACAGTATACCTAACATACACTTTTTTAAAATTTTATCAACATTTTTAATTGACTTCAGATGTTTTGTTTGTAATTCAAACAAATCATTTCTGGTTAAGCGTGGGGATCAGTTGATCAATTAACAATTTCCTCTTTTCTTTCCATTCCTTTTTTTATCTGGGCTATGCAGAAGGTGTTCCCTCTGAGACCTGAGTCTATTAATTCTTCAGTGGCTTCTACTTCACTAATGAAGAGTTCCAGATAGGTTATTCATTCATCATCGTCATCAGTAGCCTCACTCACAGTATTAGCTGTCAGATTCACTGCCCAGCGTTCTTTGTCATTGGCCTTATTAAGGCCCAGCTGGATTTATCTTTCAGGGCAGTTCATACGCTGTCCTGTGTGCCCTGCCCAGAGAGGAGGCGTGGAATGTCACTCTTCCGTCCCAGTTGCCATTCCTGATGCTGCGAACCATTTCCCAACTCTTACTTAGTCACTTCCTTCCAGCTCCTGGGAGTGTGTGCTTTATTTCTTGGACTTGGTTGGGTAACTGTTCAACACTGAGATGCGTGAATGGGTTCTTTATGTTGTCCTTGGCTTCCAAGAAAAGTTGGCTGCTGAGGAGGGTGACGGGTTAAAGATACATGAGACTGCACTCAAGTTTTTTAAAAATTTTTTTTGTGTTTCCAGATTCTAGTTAAGTAGAAGTATTGCCATCCCTTGAGGGTTTATCTGAATCAATCTTGTTTCTAGGGTGATTCGATCCAGTCTGTTGCCCAGCACGTGTTCACCTTGAGTTGACCCTTGGCATGGGATGGGGAAGTGGAGGAGGAGAATGGCCTTGTCGTGATTGGACCAAGAAAGCTTGAGCCATTTATTAGCATATTTACGAGGTAGCAACAAGCATGACATCCATGCCAGATAGTCTGTGAAATGGAGAAAGTATGCATACATTTTATTGCCCAAGTTTGGGTGAGTAATAGTGGATGGATAAGAAGAAATTTGGAATGCAAGTACAAGAAATGACTTAAGATTTGTCTTAAATAATCTAAGGATTTTTTTTCTAATAAAATAAAAACATACAAGCATGAAGTCTTTTGGCAAATTCTAATATATACCATGGGGTAGATTTGCTTATTGTGCTTTTAACCACATTTATTAAGCCTCTGCCAAATGCCTCCCTCTCTGCTACACATTGGAAATATGTACATATTTCCTTACTTCCTTTGAGGAATTCCCAGTCTGATGAAAAGGTAGATATACATGTACATGTAATCTGATGGTGGTTGAGTATTCCCTCTCATTTCCTGGGGTATGGCCTTCCCCTTCTCTTTTATCACCTGCCACCAGGTGACAATGACTTCCATTTGTTTCAGTGTGGGAGGCATGCCTATGCATATTCCCGGCCATTGCCTAGGGGTTTTCCAATATAGCACCACTGAGAAGGGGCTATCCTGAGGAGTGGAAAGCCCCCACACACCCCAAGTGATGGGAAGAATGGCTGACTTTATTGTAAGTGACAAGTGCTGTCCTCTGGAGTTTTGCGGAAGTCACCTTTGACTTGTAGTTTCCCTTCTCCATGTGACCTTGGTGGGTTTGGAGGGGATGCATGGACTTTAGAAGAGCCAACTGGGCCCCGCTGGTGTGGTTCAGTAGAGTGTTGAGCTAAGAACCAAGAGGTCATGGTTCAATTCCCGATCAGAGCACATGCTCGGATTTGGAGCTCAGTCCCCAGTGGGGGACGTACAGGAGGCAGCTGATCAATGATTCTCTTATCATTGATGTTTCTCTCTCTCTCCCCATCTCCCTTCTTCTCTGAAATCAATAAAAATATTTATATGCATACAAATTCTTTGGTTGATCTCTTCCACCCACCCATCCTCCCTTGCCTTCCTTCTGAGGTTCAAAAATCTATTCCATGCTTATATGTCTCTGGATATATTTTGTTCATCAGTTTATTTTGCTTATTAGATTCCACATATATGCATAACCCATAAACACAGACAACAGGGTGGTGAAGGCCTGGGGTGGGGGTGGGCTAAAGAGGTCAATGGGGGGGAAAAGGGGACATGTGTAATATTTTCAATGATAAAGATTTAAAAAAATAATGAAAATCTTAAAAAAAGATCCAATGCTTTTTCTACAGAAGGGAACTGGGCCCATTGTATCATCTTGGAATATAATTGGTGCTGCTTCCTGACCAAGACGTAGCGCTCTCATACCTGTCCTGGAACAGTTCTACATCTTGAACAAGCAGTGAGAATGCTCCTGATTGACAAGGGCCTGTCTCTACAAGCAAATGCAGAAGAGAAACGATTAATATTTGGGGATAGATATGATCTCACTAAACATGCTAGAACGGAGGTGTGACTAAAATAATCCAGGAAGTCAAAAGGAGGAAGTATTTACTCTGCCTGGGGTTTGTCGATGGAATTTTAAAGAAATCGAATTCATCAAGGATTTGAAGAAAAATAAGGATATTTCAATCAGGAGAAGAGAGAAGCATTTCAGGCAAGAAAACAGTACATGCCAAGGATGTTATGGCCTTACCAAAACAAGTTTTTGTGTGTATGTATTTTATTCAAAGAGGACATATTATTGCAACGCAGAACCAGGCTTTGGTTTAGTTAACCAGTCAGCACAAGTTCATGGAGCATCTAACATCACGGTGCACAGACAAAATGTGCCTTCCCGGGCTACCTGGCTTCCCCCTATTGCACCACTCGGCTTATTTCTTTCATGAGCATTTGTCGTAATCTAGAATGACCTTGTTTGCTCACTTCTTCATTGTATAGACTGAAGTGGAATGTCAGTGCCACAGGGTGAGAAATCTCTTATTTAGTGTGGCATCCTCTGCGTCTTGCACACAGAATTTGACGTAATATTGTAAGAAGTGAAACTGCTAATCAAATTTTGATTTCCTTGTTTTATACTTAGTTGCTCATTTAATTCTTTCCAATCCTGTTTGAAGTGATGAAGACAAACAGTCCATGCAGCCAGGACAAAAGGCATGTGCATTCTGGATTTCATTTTACAGTGACCCATTTTTCCATAGTCCCCACCCCTCTCCCACCCCCATGTACTTACTGAGTCATGGGCTGCCTCTTCAGTGACTTTAGAACAATTACACAAGTACAAGTTCCCTTTTAACGCTGTGTGATAGACCGTGTTCCTTGCCCACACAGTCCCACTTCCTCCTCACTCACAAAACCCTCATTTCCTTCAGTAGCCCAAATCTAGACATGATCGCGCCCCTGGACTAAAGGAGACTGGCATTAGTGTTACTCCGTGCCCTCATTGCCTCATGTTGATCCAATGAGACTTCAGAGAGAGACGTCTTTCCCTGTGGTTGGAGGGGGAATCTTTTTGTCTCCACTGCTCCACTTGCCAGCGGCAACTCTGTTTGATGATGATGGTTGACAAAGCTGAAGTGTAGAGGATTGCGTGGAAGAAGGTGTGAGTCACACAGGAGCTCTGATTACATGATGCTGGTGTGGACCCTCTCTTGGGATATCTGTATTTTTCAAGTCAACTTGATTGGGATTTTCTGATACTTGTGGACACAATCATTCTAATGATAGAGGCAAGCAAGGCAGCTCTGCAGGGGCAGCCCACTGAAGCAGACGTCCCCTGATGGCAGTGACTGTCTTGTTCACCGCTTGTCGGGTACCTGCGTGACTGTGGCTGAATGCATGAAGGCAACACTCTAGTTCTGGTTCTGGTTCTGGTTCTGGTTCTAGTTCTAGTTCTAGTTCTAGTTCTAGTTCTAGTTCAAGTTCAAGTTTGAGTTCTAATTCTAATTCTAATTCTAGTTTGAGTTCTAATTCTAATTCTATTTCCAGTTCCCTTGAGAAACTTATTCTCAGGTCCGGCTTTTTATATTAATTGAGAGTTAGTGGTCTTCCAGTCAACACTGTTTACTCACCGCCATCGTGTCCAGACAATTATACAAAGCAGTATTGACAGCTAACACTTAAATCAATAATATTGCCATTCAACACCATTGGCCAGCACTGTCAGGAGCACTTCACATGTCTCAATCCATTTATTTTGAACAAATATAAAAAGCAAGAAGAAAACCTGTACGGGGCTCTATTACCACACTGTTTTAGAGTTGAGACGGGGGGTTAAAAGGTTTCATGATTTGTCCATGTTTGGTCACTTAATCAGGAAGAGGTGGAGGTGGGATTTAAACTCAGGCCATCTAGCCTAACTGCCTTTATACAGCACACAGAGGACACTTTTCCTAAAAGGGTGACACGGTGGTAAAGAATTTTGGGAATCGTTGGCTATAACATGTATTTTTGGGCCTGGAAGAAAATAAGACAGGAAGGGTAAATTTATTCTGATTTATGACCTGCCATTTCAGACTCAGCCTTCGGCGCTGTGCTTCCCTTGCTGCATGTGGCTCCTGTAAAGCACACGCCAGGTTGTGCAGACAATAGTAATCAAAGTAGAATCTCTCTGCCATAATTTATTGTATGGATTGTGCATTGAAATGGTCATATTCTCAGGATCCTGGGTTATAGAAAACATATTGTTAAAATTATTTTTACTTGTTTCTTTTTACATATTTTAATGTGGCTATAGAATTTAAAACTACATGTGTGACATTATATAACACTAGAAGCCCGTTGCACGAAGTTTCGTGCAAAAGACCTTCCTTCACCTGGCTGCTGGCACCAGTTTTCTGCCAGCACCAGTTTTCCTCTGGCCACCCGCCGATCGGAGCGCCTCCTGCCAGCGCGATCGGCCACCCTGAGTTCCTCCAGCGCCGCCAGTGGAGGAACTCTGGGTGCCCGATCACGCTGGCTGCAGGTGCTCCGATCGGCGAGTGGCCAGAGGAAAACTGGTGCTGGTGGAAAACTGGTGCCGGCAGCCACGCAATCAGCCACCCCAAGTTCCACCACCGGCGCCTTCCGCTAGCCCCATGGGTCCTCTCGCAGCTCCGGCCGTTGGGGACGGCAGGAGGAACGGGACTCAGTCAGCCCAATCGGCCACCCCGAGTCCTGCCCCCAGCCTCCCAACGGCCCAATCGTGGGCGTAGCGGAGTGATGGTAATTTGCATATTACCGTTTTATTAGGTATGATTATATATTAGATTTATTATATTATATTTATTATATTATATTTGCATTATATTATATTAATTATATTATATTACATTATATTAGAGGCCCAGCGCATGACATCGCGAGAGACCCAGACTCGCCATGCAGGTGGGACCCAGACTGACTCCCACCACGCTGGGCAGGAAGCGGGACCCAGAGTCAAGTCCCCGCCCACCCACGTGCTCCTCACCATGCACGTAGCCTCCTGGTGACCAGTCTTTGGTCGTGAAGGCGTCACGGCCAAGGGGTTTTTATAATAGAGATTATATTATATGTTATTGGACAGCACTACTTTACTGACTTTGTGTTCAGTGCTGTTTCTGGCTTTAAAAAGATGTCACAGTTCAGTGCTACGTCACTAATATTAACATCTTCAATAGTGAATGGATGATGGACTCTTTTCCTAAAACTAAAATTATTTCTGGAATGATCGGTATTAGCCTCTCTTACGGTGTTAATTATCTTACAGGCACTTTTGTAGAATGTTATAGGATTTGTCCGGCTCTGGAATCTGAAAGTAGAAATGAGAAGAAGAAAGAAGTAGAACTTCTTGCTCAACGGCCCCGTCTGTAAGCTCTCACCCTGTGTGAGAATGCACTGTTTTGTGCCAAGTGGAGATTTAATATTGTAAACTTCCCAGCAGGCAGGGCAAAGGTCTGCTAAGTACCACCTGCTTTTCCAACCAGAGCTTTCTATCTGGTCTTTCTCAGACTACATCATGTCCTTTCTCAGACTGCATGTTTTTCTCAGTTCTTTCAATATTGCAGTTTCAAAATGCACGAGGCATACATGACCTGTGGTTGCATATCAAAGCTAAAGACTGAGAATTTAATTTGGAATGCAAGTGGGAATAGGCCTCTGAGATTGGAATTGGAAAAAAATTCATGTTCCTTCTCACCCCAAAGCAGGCAGCAGCAAATAGTTGCCTCTCACTCTCCTTTTTGGCGCATTTCTCTTTTTCATTATTTTGATTTTGGTATGACGTCCGTACATGCCTAAGATATACACCAGCTAAGTAAACATCCAGTCTCCCTCCTAAGGGAAGTTTCCATATAGGTCAGTGCACTTTTTAAACCATATAAATATCAGATTAACTTGGGATTCAAAAAGACCTAATGTTAGGATCTTATCCAAGATCCACATAGTTTAGTGTGTGTGTGTTTTTTTCTAAATTTGCGAGGCAAAAATGTAGAGCCAAGATAAAAACCTATGTAGATTCCTGAAAGAAAAATTGTTTTTGCAAATGAGTTTAGCAAATTTAAATGAAAAGCATGATATCACTGCATGCATTTTTACTGAAGAGTATGTGAATCAATCAATCAATGATCAATCAATGAGCTAACCAGTTAATGAATGGCCACTGGGTGCTGAGTATCTTCCAAGTCTGGACTCTTAGCCATTACTCTGAAAATCAATGAGAATAAGCTAAAATGGTCCAGTTGTTGCCCTTTTAGTTGGAAGATAAAACGGAAACCTACTTGGCAGTATTTTGTAGAGGTGGAGCTTGGGTAGAGCCTTGAAAAATGAATAAAATTTAAGGGAAGAAAGGTCAGTTCTAAGGAAGGAAAACAATTGGATTTAATAATAATAGGAGAGAGAGAATATATCTAAGAACAATAAGAAAATCCAGCAGTGACTATTACTGGTCAGTGGTGAGAAATAATTGGAAGGGCAGAAAAACAACAACAAGTAGTGAACATTTTTAGCCTTAGGTATAGAAGTTTACCTTGATTGGGGAGACTCCAGAGAGTTGCTATCTTTTTCTGGTCGTAAGAGTGACGTGAGAAACGACAGACGAGGGGGTAGATGAGAAGCAGGACACGGGCTCTGAGACATCTTGGGATCTAGTTGAGAGGATGACAGCGGTGAGTAAGCACCTGGCTGTCGTAAAAGGAAGAGAGATGCCTGAGATATCCCGGAGGACGATTTCATAGGGCTGGATGACTAGGCTGGCTGTGAGCTTACAGAGCTCTGTTTGGAAGAAAAAGAAAATGTCTTTAGTTGTGATTTTGACCTTCCAGTCTTTCTGTTCCTTTCCTTCTCCGTAGACGACCATTTCTTCTGCTTTTTCATATCTTTCTTGCCCAGAGAAATCTTCATGAATATTTACAAAAAAAAAAAAAAAGAATCAAGGAAATAGCTTTCAAATATACATTCTTATCCAAAATATCATAGCACAATGCAAGATGTCATCTTGCTTCCCCTTCCCCCTTATTTAAATGGTTTCTCTACCGTTAAGACTCTCCCCCTCATCCATTTTAAATCTACTCGTTCTTTAAATCTCATCAAAAATGGGACTTCACCATTCTTGATTCATTCCAGCTTAAGGTATTTGTCATCAGCAGTCAGAGCCTACCTTATGTTTTAATTTTTGTACCTTATTTCATTAGGCACTTAATCGTTGCTTCTTGGAAGACAGGAAATGTATTTTCCATGTTTTGATATGTATTCCCTGTATGGTTTAGATCAGTGTTCTGCAGAGAGTAGGTGATGTGTAATTTGCTGTAAAGTGACCCTGAATTATTTGGTGACACCATCCTGGTGTAGGCCCATGGTATTCTCATCTGGGCTATTACTGCGTCTCCTAACTCATCTTTCTGCCTCCAATTCCTTCCTATTGCAGCCCAAGTTGTTTCTGTACATTTTAGTTGAGATTGGTACCCCATTGAGAAGCAGGACACAGGCTCTGAGACATCTTTGGATCTAGTTGAGAGGATGACAGCGGTGAGTAAGCACCTGGCTGTCGTAAAAGAAAGAGAGATGCCCGAGATATCAGAATAAAATCCTAGCCTTCAATATTCAAGACCCTCTACCACCTGGTCCCAGACTACACCCACCTTAGGCCTTATCCTCCACATACGCTGTGGTCTTGCTATGCTGGATCATGGGTCCAAAATGGTTAACATCAGGCCTCTGTCTAATGCTGTTGCCTTAGGCTAGAAGGTACTTCTTACCACTGCAGGGGATTCCTCTTTTAACCCTTCGGGTCCCAGGAGAAGCTCTTTTGGGTTGTTGCCCCTTCGCTGGGATGCCAAAAGCTAGGTAAACTCCATCTCCTTGCCATTGTCAACAATACAGGAAGTGGTTTCCTAGAGTATCTCATCCAGACCCTGGGAGTCTCCGTACAGGTCAGAGTCAGCCATTTACAGTGGCAACAACCTATGGAGTCAGATGCAGTCCGTCTTGACCTGCAGTTTTGGGCTAACGTCGGAAAACAAAGTTAGAACTGGGAGAGTGCCTGGCACAGGGTGGGCACTTCCTAAACCCTACCCCGTCCAGACACAGACAGATTCTCTTCACTCTCCAGCCCCTCGAAGTGAGCATCATCAAATACTGTGGTAAACACACGAATCAGCCGCCCTTCTACCAAAGACTTGCTTTCCATGAAATTTCGGGTGTCATTTGAAGCAACCCATTGAAACTTATAGATTGCCTCCCTCTGCTCACGTGGCTGATAATAAACAGACAATTTCTTCTCTCCCCTCCACCCCCAGGGGACTGTCTGAAATGCTCCTGGGCTTAAAATATACGAAAAAGGAAACACTGTCAAAACGAACGTACTGTGGATCCCATGAGGAACATCATGAAACATTTATTTGTGGAGGTATGTCGTTTCTAATCTTACATCTATTTCAGCGTGTTCCGCTAGAGAACATGGGGAAATATACCACCTGAATCCTGATTCAAGCCTGTCACTTAGCAGCCCTGAAAAAGGTCAAAACTCTGTGTGTGTGTGTGACTGCAATTTGGCTTCTCCTATTACAAATCGAAAGTTACAGAGAAGATGCTTAGTAAGAATATTTTATTTTATTTTTTTGTCAAAGGACAAAGCTCTGCAGATATTATATTATCAGACATTGGTGCCAATGGGGCTTTTGAAACTGTGTCCCTGTTTCTTTTGTGTTGTTAGGAGACGCTTCTTATTTCACCCAAATGCATTCATCAGACCTTTGACTATTTATTCACCCCGTGTGCCAGGCATGGTGCTGGGTGTTGGGATTCAGCAGTGAGCAGAAAAAGACATGTCGTCTTCCAATAGTGGCATCAGCTATTGGAAAGAGGAAAGATCTAAAACAGTGGTCGGCAAACTCATTAGTCAACAGAGCCAAATATCAACAGTACAACGATTGAAATTTCTTTGGAGAGCCAAATTTTTTAAACTTAAACTTCTTCTAACGCCACTTCTTCAAAATAGACTCGCCCAGGCCATGGTATTTTGTGGAAGAGCCACACTCAAGGGGCCAAAGAGCCACATGTGGCTCGCGAGCCGCAGTTTGCCGACCACGGATCTGGGATGACCAAATAAACTACAAATTAACAAGAACTCTACTAAAGGGCTCTAAGTGAGAGAACCTGGTGCTCTGAGAATGTCTCCAAGGGGATCTGACCTTGGTGAGAAGGTCAGGGAAGACTTCCCTGAGGAAGTGACCATTGCAGTGAGAGAGGAATGATGAGTAAGAACTGAAGTAGCATTCCAGGCCCTGTGAAACCAGTCGGCATGGCGCCTACAAGGGGTTGGAAGTAGGCCAGTGTGGCTAGCAGAGAGCGCTGGGGACAAGGTTGGAACGGAAGGAGGGGTCAAACCATGAAGGTGTTAGACCCTTAGTAGGGATCGTACCTTTATCTCCTACTTTGCTTGGGAAACCTGTCAAAGGTTTATAAGCCACAGGAGACAAGAGCAGCTTTATGTCTTGAAAGGATCCCTAGAGTTAAAAAGCAGAAAGCACACTGGGGGAGGGGAGGGAGGGAGGGGGGACCAAGCAGTCTTCCAGGCATCAGATGGTGGCTTCTGTGACCAGGGTGGTGACAGAAAGCAGGCTGGAGATGGGAAGTAAAGGACACAGGACGTGGTGACAACTTGGATATATGGCATAAGTCCCGGGTTTTGCTGTTGGCCAAGACCTTTCCAAATTCAGGCTGTGCAGACCTGACATATTTATTCTCCAAAGAAATATTCCTTTCAGTGACCCTGTCACTATTCATGGAGCACCTATTGATATGTTATTCTGGCCTGCTGGTGGCTCAGGAATGAGTGAGGTGATGTCCGGCACGGAGCTTGTGCCTGTGGGTGCCAGAAAGTCTGATTCAGGTGAAATCCGCTCAAGCACAGTGAAAACTGAATTTAACCTTTTGCACTCGGATGTCCAGTGTGACTCGACACGGTTAGCATTAGAATAAAGGAATCGAGAAAAAAGCAAGCGAGTGCAAAGGGTTAAAGGACAAGCCCTGGCCAGTGTGGCTCAGTTGGTTGGGCATCATCCCTTGCATCTAAAGGTTGCCGGTTGGATTCCAGGTCAGGTCATATGCCCAGGATTCGGGCTTGATCCCCGGTAGGGGGTGCACAGATTGATGTTTCTTTCCCTCCCTCCCTCACCCTCTCTCACTAAAAATCAATAAAAACCAAAAACCATGAACTCTGTGGGAAGAGTAAGAATGTCTAAAAAAAAAAAAAAATTTAAATGATGAGGTCTGTTTTTCTTCTTTTAAAAAAAGTGCTTTACAATGTCACTCCCTCCCAGGAACCAGTGGACTAGGCAGGAATGTGTCAATCGAGGAGACGGGACTCCCAGGGTCACAGAGCTGAGGCATCATTCCTTGGGCTCAGGTTTCCGAATCCAAGAGGAGGGCTCCCTTTTTTTACTTTTTATCCCATCCCCCCCTTTATTTCTGCCTTGCTTTACCGCCCCCCTCCCTCTCACATTTTTTTCTTGGCTAAACGCAGGCAGGGCAATCAGAATCCTTTCTCCTGACCTGTCATGGAGGCGAACAGCCTCAGGTGTGTATTTTGGAAGCTCAGGCCAGTGCTCTGTAGGGGAACTTGGAACAGAGGGCGATCAAAGGGGCTGGCCTGCATTCACCTGGCTTAGCGTCTGTCTCTGTTTCATTTGAGAAGCTTAGTTACATGAATGGTTTTGGCCCGCAGTCTCCTTGACATTATTTTTGGTCTCCCACTTAGCCGGTCTTGAACAGAACCACACAAACAGGACTTGGGGTCCACGTTCTTTTGTTTTCATTATTAACAAGCTTGATTTTTGCGAGATTACATTAGAAAGCTCCATCCCAGGGTGACTCTGGGGATGTGATCATAGAGTTTCTGACTTACGTAAACCTTGTAGAGATGGGACCATTTTTCCCAACTATTCGGAGAAATACCCACTCTGATACGTTGTCTTTGCCAGAAAGGAGATGTGTGTCCTTGATTCTGCCATATTTCCCGTTACCAACCCAACAACAAAAGAACACCCACATCTGGACCCAATAGTCAATGACATTATTTATCAAAATAAATTTATTAAAAGTATGCAAAGACCACTTCAAAGGTTAGCTGCCTTCAGGACATGTTTTGGCACTCACAACGGACACTATTTCCTACACAATAGCACTCACTCTGGGACACACCGAGGGGCAGTAAAAACACAGGCCGTTTCAGCTTCAGGGTCCCGAGACCACGGGACTGAAGATCTGCAGTCACGAGCACTTCGATATGCTTGCACGTAGTAAACACGTTAACATTACTTAGTACAAAAACAGACTAAAACTAAAACCACTGTGTAGCACATGGACCGACCTTGGGAAAGATGTACAGCCAGCCACCTAAGGCCACAGGATCCCAGACCCATTGATTTCAAAAATGCTTTTGGACCAATAGTATTTCATCGTTCTCTTTCCATCCCAGGTTCCTGCCCTTCCAGCGGGAGACACCCCCGGGTCAGACCACGCGCTCCCCGTGTGCTGTACAGTCACAGTCACGGAGGCCACCCCGGTACAAGCCTCTCCTGGGGGCTGCCAGCTTCCCAGTGCGCTCCCCAACTCTGAATCAACAGTTCTGAGTGACGTCTCCCCAACACCCAGCCTGAATTCAAGGTCAGTCCTTTGGGGAAGGTCACAGCCTTTCCCCCTTAGGAACAAAATGAAAAGTCCTCCACGCTGGGGCTCGTTTTCATCTCATGTAGCATGGGCCTCCGCGGCGATCTGGGGCTTTTTACACAAATCCTGGTAGAACGCCGACTCCAAGAACCGGGGATAGGAGTTGTTCTCCATCAGGCTGTACACCCTCTTCTGGGCTGTCGCAAAGCAGCCGCTTGTAGCCTCTTGGATGTTCTGGGCAATGAGCGTTTTGGTTTGAAAGTCTATGTTTATCTGAAATAATACAACAAAGAAAAGTGGTTTATTCCATATTCAGAGATAAGAGATTTGAATCTATTTAATGTTTGAAAACAAAACCCCCCAAACTGTAATGTTTGATTAGCTTCTCCAGCCTAGCCACTGAAGAAACGTAATTCAAAGCTTGGATTAGAGGAAACACTTTGCGCCCACCCCCACCCTTTTTAATTTAAGATCTCTCTTCAAGTCTTTGGTTTCATTTTGGTGCTAAGAATGCTTGAAATATGCTTAAAATGGGAATCTTTCTTTTCCTTACCTCTTTGGGGGCTTCTTTTTCTATGAAGTCAGTATATATTTTCTTTGCTTTTGAGGACAGCTTTTGGGGTGACTTGGTTTTTTTGAAGTCTTCACAGGCCAGCCAGAATTCAATATTTTCTTCACAGAATTCCGATTTCAAAAAAGCCCTGAACGCAGCAAGACCATCTAAAAGGAAGGCATGCAGAATGTGAATTAAGTGACCAAATAATCCCTTATATTTTTTTCCCTAGGACTCTCAGTCCCTTATTTCTATATTATAGCAATATCTTAGATTTCACTCAAACTTGTAATCCTCAGAATTTAGCTCTTTAAAGACTTAAGATGCCAGTAGGCAAAATGCTTAAGTTGGCACACTGCTCCGAAGATATAAATTCTGGACTCTGCTGTCAATGCAAATATTTATAGGGAGCCCTAAATGCTCTGGGAACCATGCCTCTTGCAAACAGCGTATGCAATGGAAAAGCTGAGTCAACCTTAACAAAGAGCAACTGCCACTGTAAATTATTTAGGTTAATTTTCACTCCCCACCTGGAATGGATCAACCATGTACTTCCATGGTTCAGCACTGGGGAATAAAGGGGAAAAATGGGCCTCGTGTGGCAGTGTTTGTCAAGAGGGATGGCTGCAGGCAAGCTGCTGTCCTGTCGTGTGGACACAACCTCTCCAGACTCTGGGGACGCTTGAGATGGATTCCATTCAAGTGGCTAACTTACATTTGCTGGCGAGCAGCTCATCGAAGGCTTCTGACCACAGCTGTGCCTCCTCGGGAGAAGGCCTGCAAGAGAAGATGTGCAGGTGAGCTTAAGCACCTCAGAACCCCGCTCCCCGCTCCAGTGCGGCAGACAGCTAGCTCACCAGCTCTGCCAAGAACAAGACTTCCAACTCACCTGATGAAGGTTTGCTGTTTGTTCTTCTTGCCAGTTTTGGACTTCTCAGGAGAGGAGGAGTTTTGCAAGAAGTAGCTCAAACGAGCCTTCCAATCTTTTAACCTGAAAAGGAAGAAGGAAAAGATTCACTAAAGTGGCAGCAGTTGAAATTGCTACTGCAGCTGATGGCGTTTTTTACTAAAGCCTCCCAGGAAATATAGACAAACTGAACTGAGACAAAAGAACTCTTTTAAGTGCCTTACTCATTTAATCCCTGCACTTCTGTGTTGAGCACAATTAGTTTCTTTCATCCATCTGAACATAACTATTAGTTTTGTATCTAAGGGAAGGACTACCTAAATTACTAGGATAGTTTAATAAATTTAGTTTGCATAGTTCAAAAGGCAGCAGTTTTTCTGCAGCATTAATTATAATCCCTAGACACTTCACACTTGAAATGCCAGTGGAACTGGCTTGAGCCAGTAACGCTCATGTCCCTTCTGCCCTCGGAGGAGAAGGCTCTGGACCAGCCAGAGCTGGGTACAGTGAGGGGTGTGTGACCGACCCTCCCACCCCCTGCTACAACACTCATCTGAAGCTGATGATCCACTAAATTACGAAATTAAAAACGAAAAAAAAAGTGGATTTAAAAAGAATATATTCAGAGCAGCAAAAATATCTCCATGCCTGCAGCTATGTAAGCTGCTCAGAACTTAAAACGCAACATACGAATGAAGGGGATCCGCTTAGACGCTGGGGGAGAAAAAGCCAACCCCCAATTTCTCACCCGCCTCTCCCACCGCCTTGGAATCAAATTTCTTCAATTCCTCAACTCTACCCGAGAGCCCTTCGCTCACGCATCAAAACGCAGACCACACGGATTTAACCTTACTTAGCCAGTTAAAGTTTTGCACATTAGTTTTAGTATTTTTTTTTCCCTGCAGAGACGCAGCCTACATAGTTTCCTATTGTCAAAGCCGAGCCTCTAGGCACCGCGCCTGCAGCCAACCCGGAGAGCTGGGGGCGAGGGGGAAGAAGGCGGTACTCACAAGGTCCGCTTCATTTTCTCCCGCTTCTCCTCGCTCTTAGGGCTGCTGCCAGAGCTCTTGTCCATGGATCCGCAGTCGTGATGGACGGCCAGGAACATGGCACTTTGCATTATAGTCCTGCCGCCCGGGCCGCCGCTGCTGGCCGCGGGCGAGCCAGCAGCCGTATTTATAACAGGCGGAGGAGCGGGGGCGGGGCTCACGACGTCGGCCCCGCCCCCGTGGGGCGCCGATTGGTCGCCTGTGGACGGGCCAGGGGGCGGGGCTAGCGCCAGCCCACGGCGGTCACGTTCGCCCGAAGGGTCTGGAAGCGAGGGCGCTGCTGACGTCTGCGGCGCGGGCTTCGTGCGCCCTCGGGCGGAACGCTGTGGCCGGTCGCGGCTGGTGTGGGTGCAGACCGGAGCCCTCGCCGGCGACCTTGGCCGCGGCCTGGCGGCCTGGCGGGGTCAAGGCTGCAGGCCCGGCGGGGGAGCCCGCGCTTCCCTCCCCTCCCCCGCGTGCGTGCTCCAGACCCCAAAGGGGGTGAGGAGGAGTCCCCGCAGGGAAAGGCCGCTCGCTGCGAACACAGGGCTATCGCCTTTATTTCGAATTAATATTTCTCCTCCCCAGGGAGACCCTCTCCTGTTCCTCTGTCACCCCCTTTAATTAGCGGAGGGACGCAGTGAACAGGAGGCACAATGACAGTAGGGGGCAGGGGGTGTGACCTCCTGCAGCTGGGAACACGTTGGGGACAGAACAGGAGCAAGTGACTGACCAGACAGTGCTCTGGCTGGGTGTGCATTTTGTTCGCCGATGGACACGTGACTGGGTCTGTCGGCGGGGCTCAGCCTTATGAAGCTCGGCAGTCCTTGGCTGCCTCTTTGCAGAACAGAAATCACGGATCTCCCGGTGACGGTGACGAGATCGAGGGACATACCGAGACCTCGCTGCTGCAATGCACCAGCATCATTCCCGTTTAGGATTCATGCAAGGAGGCAGGAGTTCCTCATGAGTCATTCCCAGTGGGCTTAGAATTTACCAGAACACTTAACCTGCAAAAAGGGAAGGGAGGGAAGGGGGGAGGAGAAAGCGGTTTCCTTGAATTAAGTTTGATTTGTTCATTCTTCAAAAATCATCTCTGCTGTAGCAGCTTTTAAATGGTTTGATTGGTAAGGCCAAATAGCTTGATAACCTCCACAACAAAATGCTTCGATTTCCGATAACATTATTGGAACCGATCAGTGGAATATTCGCGTGGTTTTTCCATCCAGCGTCCAAGCAGACAATAAAGTTAACGGCATGGTATTGACTAGTTAACGGCATGGTATTGCACATCTTCTCCCTGCTTTACATGAGAATAGTTAAAAGACAATTGGAACTAGTTTACGGTATTCTCAGGGTGAGCTGCCAGTAGTTGGAGCTCCAAGTTTGACTTGGAGGGTGAAATCTGCAATTATTACTGCAGAGGAAAGCCGTGTGCTTCGTTATGGAAAGGAACACCACTTAGATTTCAGTAATAAGCAGTTTACAATGTCTGCGTGACATGTAAGAATGCCAGTTTTGTGAAGCACACACTCTTCATCTCTAAAAAGAACATTGCTTAGTCCTTCCTGCATCCATTTGCACTTTCTGATGATTCAATACCTATTTATTAAATACTCGCCAATAAAAACCTCCATGTAGTTTTCACGTAGACCATGGGAGGGTAGGCCTCTCGCAGGGTGGGGAGGCCCGCAGTTCTGAGAAAGAGGTGGCCGGGAGAGAGCTGGACTTGTGTCAGGGCACTGATGGGAGTGTCGGCTTAATCACCAAGTGCTAAGTGATGTTGGGACAATCCCATCACACCTCCTGGAGTCCCAGTTTCTCACCTGTGGTAAGAGCAATGAGTCTTTCCTGCTGTCTCTTACCTGACTGATGTGAAAGGCCTCTGTAAGTGCTAAAGTACTATGCAAAACCTTGTTGGTAATTTGTGTGTGTGAGAAAGGAACTCTGGGGAAGCATAGCTGCTCAAGGTAGAAACGTCATTCAAGGATTAACTCGGAGTTCCTTAGGTTAGACACGTGATAAGCTAATGTAGCAAGATAATGTCACTGAGAATTACGGAGTGTCAAGCGTAGAGCGATGTGACTTATCATTTCTGTACCTATGGGCAATTTTAAGAGTTAAGCCAATATCCTCTACAGGACTAAGAAAACTTTTTGTCAAAAAGTTGTCATATCCCCGTCTTGTATAAAGACAGGCCGACTTACGTAAAGTGGAAGCTACAGCTTTTGATGAGTTCCCTTTGTCTTTTTGTTGTTGCAACTGGCTTTTAGGTAAATGGGATTGTTCACTACTGAAATGACACATATTTTCCATTCTGTGGTGGAGAAGGAAACAATGCAATCCCTTGTAAATATTGCACAGCTTGCGAGTGGCTTGATAAACAAACCTTAGGTTTTTCCATGTTGAATCTATTCTGCCCTCTACTGGACATGTTAGTGGTCGAGGTTCTCAGGGTGGTTCTTGAACTTAAAAAGAATATATATATATATATATATATATATACCCCGTATGTTCCGGCGTATAAGACGACCTTTTAACCCAGGAAAATCTTCTCAAAAGTCGGGGGTCTTATACGCAGGAAAATACGGTAAGCCACCCATCATTTGGCAATAACTCACTTTAATTCTAAATTGTAAATACCATATTTTTCGGCGTATAAGACCGCCGACTTTTGAGAAGATTTTCCTGGGTTAAAAGGTCGTCTTATACGCCAGAAAATATGGTGTGTGTGTGTGTGTGTGTGTATATATATATATATATATATATATATATATATATATATATAGTCTGGCCACTCAGTGTGTGTGTGTGTGTGTATGAAAATCATGAGGTCCCAATCCTGGAGCTGTTCTTTTTATTCTCTCCTCTTGTAAATGTGAAATAAATTGCTTTGTAAACCCTGGAGTGCTGTCCACACCATGTATTACTAAGAATATTTTTCTTTTTATTACATGAAGGTTAGAGAAAGCATCTTTTGGGATCTATTGAAACTCAAGGAAGAAGCGAACAGCGGAGAGACTCGGTTACACCAGAAAGAAAAGGGCTCTTTCATTTGGTGAATGTTTCCTTTGTCAGTGTCTCCTCGGAGGCAAGTCTGGTTGACTGACATTCAACCAATAGCTCCCACTAGCGTGTCTGGTTATTTCGGGGTTGAGCGGGCCTCAGGTGACAGCGGTGAATTGTCAAGATGCACACGCATTCGGGGAGCAGAGCCAGGGAAGGCTGAGCAAGGCTGTGGGGCTGGGGCGCCGGGCGATGCTGCTTGTCCGTCTTGCTTGTGACTCAGCAGCTGCTGGTTGCTGCCCTCTGAGGAGATGGCTTTCTATTGCCGGCCGCTCTCTGTCTGTCCTTGTTTCTGCTCACTGCCTTCTATCTTTAAAAGTACAAAATAAGCAACATTTATTGAAGCTCCCTCACCGCCTGCCGGCAGAATTTCATTTTGATCCTCACAGCAGACTTTTGAGGTCGGAATAGGGTGTCCTTGCTGTCTGATTACTCTCAATCCTCCTCTCCGCCTTGCGTGCACAGAGATGGAGAATCCATCAAAATCGGAACATACCCACTAAGGTACTGAAAACCAATCCATTCTCCCCTCCAAAGCCCTTCCCCACATACTGTTACTCTTGCTGACAAGTACTCACTAACATACAATGCAGATGTAACGCAAAGCCTCAGCAAAAGGTGCAAACGACCCAGAATTTCCTGGCGTTGATGCCAATAGGGGAACCTTTACGGCCCGAGAGCATTGGAGGCGAGCGCGTGGGTAGGGTTAACTTTTCTTCTTGAGACCTGGCTTTGCTAGTCTGCCTTTCCGAAATACATTTTGGAAAATTTTGGTATGTGTGCTGTTATATAATTGAGTGTAGGCATAAGCATGGGCCAGATTTTTATCCTCCTGGGTCCCCCAGGCTTTCACGGAATGAGAATCAGGCTCCCGGAACATTATGCCAGTGATTTTTGACTGATACATGCTCGTGGGGTTAGAGAAACAGAAGTGGCGCTGCTTAAGCTACTTAGAGTCCTTAAAAATGGAGGGTGGTCTCAGGTTTATAAATGCTGGCGGCGGTGGCACATTATTCACAGGCCCAAATGGCCTCGTGAGCTCTTACTTTTTAAAAAAAAATTCTTTAGCTTTTACATTCACATTGTTAATAGCATCTCATTTTTATATGGGATTTTGCAATTTGAGAGTGTTTTTCACATGCATTATCTTTTCCTGGTCACAAAACTATACAAAGGAGGAATAGCGTTCGTCTATGTTTTATAAGTGAGGACCTGAGATTAGTGTGATGTCGAGTAGTTTGGATGTGATAGTCCAGGACTAGAATAACTTTCTGGCCTTCTGGTTAAGACCTTTTACTACTCCCCAAAACAAAAAGGGAGACTGAGAAAGCAACAAAGAAAAGAAGGAAGGACAATATGTAACAGAGACTAGAGACCAATCATGAGCTCAATACACCATGTAAGAAGGTCATTTTTCAATTGCTTTGCATAATATATTTTCAGAGTAGATTCTTTAGATCCATCTTTACGTTCTCTGTATGAGGAGGAGCAACACATCTCTATTTTATAAAGGAAGAAATTGTAGAAAATCAATGTAGCCACACTAGGAAAATCAGTTGGCAAATTAAATGGAATTGTCATGTGTCCATAATCAGACAATGACTAAAATAATTAACCGAAGTGGAATTACCCAGACTAATGACCCCATTTACCCAGAGCAGCTTTTAAAATCTTTCCAACACTGTATTTTATCATAATTTTTTTTCTTTAAAATTGGTTGGTTAGCTATGGTAAATCATACAAGTCAGCACAGTTGCTGTACTTTTCTCTTTGGGGAAAATTATACATGGTCCTAGGCATTCAGTTAAAAAAAAGTAAGTTAAACACAAAACAAGACAATACCAGCCAGAGGAGACTATAAGTCCGGGGTGATTGGCAACTGCTTTTGCACTGATTTGCTTCTTAAATTCAAAATCAATGACGTATTTTACTTGCAAGCACAATTCAGGCTCACACATTTTTTTGTGGGGTGCCAGGAGAGGAACACTGACCAACATTTCTGCGAGCTGCCCTTAGTTATTCTTTACATTTAGCTTTTCAGGAAAGAGTGGTTTCTGCAGAAAGGTTGCTGACCAACAGTCACTGGAAGGAACCTGGGCTTTTGTTGTAGGCAGTGATTTGGAGTGGAAAGAGCCTGAGGTTCGGACTGATGTTATCCTATTATCCACGTTATATTTAAACCAAATTTATGGACTGAAAAATGTAGCTTATGAGCCCCCTCCGTAAGCTCCTGAAATAAATCAGAGCTTTTTTTAGGCCCATGTCCTTGTGCTTATCTGAATGACATTTTTCTGACTCTTGGCACAACTTTTCTGATTTTTCCTGACTGGTCAGTTGAGGACACATTAAGTAAAGATTCAGGATGGAGAAGACCATGTCTCTGAAGGCAGCGCCACCTCTTTCTAAGGTGTAATAAAAATATGTCCAAATACCATGAGTGACTTTAAAACAGAAAAACGTCTGTGACTTTCTGAGACCTGGTCAGCAGGCCCTCAGTCCCTGAGAGCTGGCTTGGCATGGAAGTTCCTCTTTTGTCAAGAAAAACACGTATAGTAAAACATTGCATTTCTCTGAATAGGACGGAACATGGCTTACGTGTGCTAACATCTCACACAAGAGTTATTTTATCAAATTATTTATTAGGTTTTGGTCATTCATTTTGATTTATTTAACTTTATGTAGCTGAGCCACATGCCAGTTATATGAAAGTCACATAAAAATATAGCACATACAAATAGGTAAAGCCCATAATACTTGATAATGCTAATAAACTATGTTACTGATTTATGTATTTCCTGTAGCATGCTTTTCATCCCTTTCTACTTGTGAAAAAAAGTTTACTGTGAAACAGTCTGCCGTGTTATGCTGACAGCAGCCTCATCCATCTCCTTTTTTTATTAAAGAAGTATTTTTGTTGCTGAAACCGGTTTGGCTCAGTGGATAGAGCATCAGCCTGCGGACTGAAAGGTCCCAGGTTCGATTCCGGTCAAGGGCATGTACCTTGGTTGAGGGCACATCCCCAGTGGGGGGTGTGCAGGAGGCAGCTGATCGATGTTTCTCTCTCATCGATGTTTCTAACTCTCTATCCTTCTCCCTTCCTCTCTGTAAAAAATCAATAAAATATATTTAAAAAAAAAGAAGTATTTTTGTTAATTTCAGAGAGGAAGGGAGAGGGAGAGAGAGAGAAACATCAATGATGAGAGAGAATCATTGATCAGCTGCCTCCTGCATGCTCCACACTGGGGATCGAGCCCACAACCTGGGCATGTGCCCTGACCGGGAATTGAACCGTGACCTCCTGGTTCATAGGTTTGGCGCTCAACCCCTGAGCCACCCCGGCTGGGTTCCATCTCCTTTTTATTGGGTCTCCTGATGGCATAATTTTCTCTTGTGTTTGGTTGTCATCTCACGTTGTTTGTATAGTAACATGTGTGTACCGGCTTGCAACATGGGAGCAATAGGCTGGACCATACAGCCTAGGTGTGTGGTGGGCTACCATCGAGGTGTGTGTCAGTGCACGCTGTATGTCACACACCACACATTCTCAGGACACAGCCCCAGCTTTAAGCGGTGCGTGACCATCAGGGTCTGGTGGCAGCGGCAATGCCTGGGGGTGAGGGTGGAGTTTCGGAGCGAAAGCAGTGAGACCCTTTGGAACTCACACTGACATGGTCTCTGTTACATTCAGAAACGAGTACTTAATAGGTCAGAGCACAGACACCACTTTCAAGCGCTGCTTCTCCGCTGAGGTTGATTTTGTCCCCAGGGGATGTCTGGCAATGCCTGAGGACACTTTGATCGGTGTGACTGTTCTTAGCTGTTCTTCCCTCCCAAGCTCCCCCTCCTGCCCTCCCCCACCCCCACCCAATCCTGTTAGGGTTTGTTCTGTTCAGTGTGGTGAGCCCGCTCTTACCTAGAAGGTGAGAGGCAGGTGGGAAAGTCTGGACGCGTTGTTCTCTCCTGAGATGTAACAGAAGTGTGAAGGGGAATGATGCTCAGGAAACAGTTGGTTCAATTTCTATCGGGAACATTCAGACTCTTCTGCTGAATATTCTGTCCGTGTATTTTCCCCCAGGAGTCCAACTTTAAAAAAATCCTCCGGAACACAAACCCGCTTCCCTTCCCTTCAGGAGTTCCCAGTGGGGGAAGGCGTGGGGAGGGCCCTGAACCCCTGAGGCCCCAGCCCCCTGCACCCTCCTCTCCAAACCCCACCTGGTCCTTAGACTCTAAGAGCACACGGACCACCCCTGAGGTAGGGGGGTGGGGCATGGGAACTGGCTTGACATTTCTCCCTTGATGATTTTACTATTATCCTTCCTCTCATGTTCTACTATCTCACTCCCCACTCCATCCTGAAAATCACTGTTCTTACACACGTAGGTAAGCACAACCCTTCTGTGCTGGGAAACACATGTAATTCAGATCTTTAGGAATCTCTGTTGTGCAGAGGTGCTGAGCTGGAGAACATAGTCTTATGTACATCTGGCCCTAGCCAGTTTGGCTCAGTGGATTGAGCATCAGCCTGCGGACTGAAGGGTCTGGGGTTCAATCCAGTCAAGGGCACATGCCTGGGTTGTGGGCTTGATCCCCAGTTAGGACCTGCAGGAGGCAGCCAATCAATGATTCTCTCTCATCATTGATGTTTTTATCTCTCTCTTCCTCTCCTTTCCTCTCTGAAATCAATAAAAAAATATTTGAATCTACATGTCACCAATTTTCCCTGGGCCTTAGTGCTATTCAGCTGAGTTATATTTCTCTAGGAATACAGCAAGACTGTGGGTGAGCACATGTTTTGGTTGTCCCGGGCGACCGAAGAGTGTGTTTCCACTGTCACTGAGGCAGTGCAGGGCTGGATGGCTTGGATTCCAATCATACTGACTCACTCAGCTAAGGAAGCCGTGCTAGTAATTAACTGACACGTTTGCATTTATAGACGCAGCCCCAGGGACCGAGATGGCAGTTGGAGGTATGCTCCATTTTTCCTGTTCTGCAGATTGCAGTCCATACGCTTCTGCCTTATCCAGGGTCCTTCTTGGAGCTGAGCGCTGTAGCTTTTTTTGTTGTTGTTAATCCTCACCTGAGGACATTTTTCCATCGATTTTTAGAGAAAATTGAAGAGAGGGGGAGAAACAGAGAGAAACATCGATATGAGGGAGACACATCTATTGGTTGCCTCCCATAGCACCCTGACCAAGGGTCATGGATAGAGCCTGCAACCGAGGTATGCGCACTTGACCGGAATTGAACTGGAACCCCTCAGTCCGTGGGTTGACGCTCCAACCACTGAGCAAAACTGGCCGGGGTGGCACCTTTCTTTAAGCCACGATTCCGGGTTCCCTCTGGACTTTGTCATCTCAACACTAATTTTCCACATTGATTGAGGCGGCAGATGACAATCTGTGTCGCGGGCCTCTGGGACTTTCAGGTTATTTCTGCTCACAACCTTTTGGTCAGACTTAGTAATGTAGCACCCATCGCTAGCGGGACCGTAATCGTCAAAAAGTGCGCATGTAGCCGAAACCGGTTTGGCTCAGTGGATGGAGCGTTGGTCTGCGGACTGAAAGGTCCCAGGTTCGATTCCGGTCAAGGGCATGTACATTGGTTGTGGGCACATCCCCGGAAGGGGTTGTGCAGGAGGCAGCTGATCGATGTTTCTCTCTCATCGATGTTTCTAGCTCTCTGTCCCTCTCCCTTCCTCTCTGTAAAAAAGTCAATAAAATATATTAAAAAAAAAGTGCGCACGTATTTGGTGACGGGTCTGTGCCACTGTTGTTGTATCGTTGCCCATGATATTAATCAAGGCTCCTTGTTCTGTTTACTTCATTTTCTAAATTATATTAATGTCTCCTTGTCCACAGTTTTGCTTTCTGCAGTTTCAGTGACCCACGGTCAGCCATGGTTCGAAAATATTAAATGGAAAATTCCAGAAATAAACAAGTCCATATGTTTCAAATCGCATTCTAAACTGCAGCGCACTCTGAGTGGCGGGAGGAAATGTAGGTCCTCCCGGGATGGGAACCAGCTTCCGCAGCCACAGATGCTCTAGGTCACTCCGTAGCCATCCTGGTTAATCTTGGTTATTAAATCGACTGTTGAGGTATCGCAGTGCTTGTGTTCAGGGCGCCCTTATTTTACTTTGTATCGGCCCCAAAACTCAAGAGGAGTGACGCTGGCGATTCAATTTGCCCAAGAGGAGCCGTAAAGTCGTCGACTTGATGAGGGAAAAAAAAGTCCTTTGCGGAAGTTCCTAAGATTTATGGTAAGAGTTTCCTCTTTGTGAACTTGCTTTATTCCTAAGTGAAACATTATCCTAGGTATGTGTGTACAAACAAACATAGTGTGCGTTTAGGGCTTGGCGCTGTCTGCAGTTCCAGGCATCCATGGGGGCCTTGGAACATAGCTCCTGTGGATAAAGGTGGACTATTGTATTTTTCTATAGGAATTCTCTTTATTTTGCTATATTTTACAAAAAATGGAATCTCTAACCCTACCCGGTTTGGCTCAGTGGATAGAGCGTCGGCCTGCAGACCGAAGGGTCCCTGGTTTGACCTGGTCAAGGACACGTACCTTGGTTGCAGGCTCCTTCCAGGTCTGGGCCCTGGTCTGGGCGTGTGCAGGAGGCAACCAATCTATGTGTTTCTCTCACATCAATATTTCTCTCAGTCTGTCCCTCTCTCTTCCACTCTCTAAAAATCAATGGAAAAAATCCTCAGGTGAGGATTAAAAAAAAAGAAAGAAAGAAAGAAAAGGAATATCTATAGTTATTAGACTATAGATTAACCAAAACTTTCTCTTGCCTTTGTCATTACCCTTAGATATTATGCTTACCAAATCCAAACTCGAGAAAGAGTACATGTGATGATAGGTACTATTCAATACAACTCGTGATGGGGACATTTAAGAAGAGAGTGTGCAGACAGAAGTTCTTACAGTTGGTTTTTGTCTCAGCAGCAGCTTTGAGTAATTGCTGTATTGGACTCCTCGCACACATAGGAAAGTGAGGAGTAGCAGCCAGGCCTGTGGCTTTCACCGAGAGGGCTTGATCCTGGGGCAGGTGAGCAAGGAGGAGAGATGGCTGTTTCTCTTAGTGGGGGAATGGCGACATAGTTAGAGCATTTAAAAATCATCACAAGAATATTACCAGTCATTGTCATGCATTATGTTAGAATTCTGAGTCATGAAAATGACTGTTCTATAAACGTATTGTGCCAAACCGTTCCACAAAATTGTAGGCCACTGTTCCCTAAAAGCCTAACAGGAGCATGCAGCTAAATATTGGGGAATTAAACGAAAAAGATTTAGGGCAGCCACCAGATACTCTGGAAGTAGTTCCCGTGACAGGTGCTGGCCTACGACAATGCTTGTGAGCGATGTTTACACTCAGGGAACTGAGTGGCTTCCCTAAGCCCTTTTCAGAGAACCATGGGTCCTGACATCATGTAGAGTATGCGTTATAAAAACATTGGGGGCCAAGAATCAAAACAGTTTAGACAGATAGCATCTTTGAGACGGTTCAACAATGCTTGTGTTTGAGGACTAGGAGGGAAGAAAGAATGGAGCGGGGTCACTGGTGTCTTCCCCCAGCTTCATAAATCTGAGGACAGTTGCCTCACTTGGAAAGTCCTATGGAAGGAGATGGGGTCAGAGTAAGGCAGACCGGAGGGTGTCTGTGACTGTCGTTTCTGGTAAGAGCATTGTGAAATCGGCTCATCTAGACAGTGTGGCGAGGAAGGTCCTCCTGTCACTGTGATCAGAACACTGCAGGACAGCCTGGCTGGTGGTGCACAGTGGTTGAGTGTCGACCCATGTACCAAGAGGTCGCCGGTTCCATTCTCAGTCTGGGCATTCTAGACAGTGTGTTAGAGTTACAACTCCATCACCTCAAACACGCTTGGGAATATTTGCATGTCCCATACCACCTTTCCTATTCTGGTGGTTGGCTGGAGGACTCTTTCTCAGGCCAATATTAAAGCTCAACGGAGGGAGACATGTTCACAGTCTGTCACAGGCTTTTGTGCTGAAGAGGACTGGACTTGATTCTCAGCAGCCCCTCGCTGCTCGCTTGGGAGTCCCGGGCAAGTCGCTGAGCTTCTCCAGGCTCCAGGTCTTCAGCTGTCGGAGAAGATAACAATGGGTCGGGTGTGGGGTCTAAGAGGCAGACAGGCCTCAAGAATGATGCCAGAGTTTTGGTTTGAGCAATTGGAAGGGTGGGGTTGATATCAACAGAGATGTAGGGTTTGTGGGAGGGGATAGGCTTTGGAAGTGGTCGGATCTATTGGAGATAGATGCCTCTTAGACATCCAAGTGAAGATGTAGGAAGACCATTTTGAAAATACCGCTAAGCACCTGATGTGAAAGTTGTTCTTTAAAGACTTCGGCTGCGCCGAAACCGGTGTGGCTCAGTGGATAGAGCGTCGGCCTGCGGACTCAAGGGTCCCAGGTTTGATTCCAGTCAAAGGCATGTACCTTGGTTGCGGGCACATCCCCAGTAGGGAGTGTGCAAGAGGCAGCTGATCGATGTTTCTGACTCTCTATCCCTCTCTCTCCCTCTTGTAAAAAATCAATAAAATATATTAAAAAAAAATAAATAAAGACTTCGGCTGCCATGGGAAGACACCTTTATCTCGCTCAAAGGCAAGTGCTGAGATAGCTTATCTTACAAGCTGATTTGGTGTAAAATGTTCGGCTCTTTGTGAAGAAAGCATTGCATAACTGTCCTTAAATCTTGTTCTATTATGTGTAAGTTTTTGTTGGAGGGTTGCAAAGGGAAAAAGGACTAGCAAGGAGAGCATTCTCAAGAAAAATAGCTGTGAATATTAGTCATCAGGAAGTGACTCCACTCTCCATGTTAGAGTCTACAATATAAATCGCCGTCAGCACAGAATTGTTCTTACAGTGGGTCCCAGTTTCCAAAGAAAGGGGAGAAACTTTGTCACCAGGTAGCCTTCCAGCTCAGCTTTCCAGCTCTTTCTCTTTTGGACAAAGAAATGAGAACACAAGAGACATGACCCAGAGAATCATTTAGGACACAAAAGCTTGAGATAAAAGGATTTTCTGTTACAGGCCCATATTATCTTTAAAAAAAGGCTTAGGAGGACAAGATCTGCTCTCGGGTGCCCTGCCCAGTATGCAGAGCCTGGCATCGCCCGGGGCACAGCAGCCTCACATCTCGGGGGCTTGACACGTGTCAGGTCCAGTTCCCCTTGGCTGAATAGGTATCGGAGTGGATGGGAGCAATACAGGGTGTCCCCCAAAATGTATACACACTTTAACAGCTGATAGCTCAATTGATGTTTCTTTCTTTTCAGATTTAATGCACTGGAATTAATAATTATTGGAAGTGTGTATACATTTTGGGTAACACCTGTATGTATTACCATGGGCAGAAGAAAGGAGGCGAAAGGAAATCATAACTATGCAGACATTTCTAAGAGATTGAAAATAAAATCTCTTAAGCTTTGCTCAAGTCCAATGACACCTGGTGTTAGCGTAATTTTTATTGTACAGAAAATAAGCTGTTTACATGGCATAAAAATTCTATAACCATGAAATGAAAGTAGCATTATTATCACTATTTGCATATGTGAAAACTGAGGCCCAGGTTAATTTTGCAAAGATCCATCTGTTCTAGGGATTGCATATATTCTTAGTGAGGTATAATTAACATACAGTAAGAAATTCAAACTTAAGCGGGCAGTCCTGTGACTCTCTCTACAGATAGGACTTTTTGACATTTTACTGCCAAGATCAAGAGACAAAATTTTCATTATATTAGAAGCAATAAAAACGGTCCATTTGCCTCAAATAGGGCATCTGTAATGAAAATAAAAAAATAATCATTTATTTAAGCTTAAGACAATTTCTTTTGTGTGCAGCTTCCATGGTATTATATATTATCAGAGTTTGTGCAATAAGCTTTGCAAGCAAAGTTAGTAGCACAGATGGAGAAAGTGATCAGGTTTGACACTCTTGTTCTCATTTTAAATAGTTTGACATATTTGGAAGACGTTTAAATAGAATGTGGTATTTGATGGACAGGGGACTGAAAGTTATTGAGTTGATTTATGTTTTAGATCAAGAACTTTTTTTTTTCACTTGAAAGATTTTGAGAGCCAATTTGATGGATATGAGTGGTTCTTAAGTTGTACCTTTGTATGCTATGACCAGAAATCTGAGCATAGGGAACTTTAAACAGCAGAGAAAAATAAAGAATACTAATTCGTTCAAGGAAATATGGGAATTCAGGCTAACACTAGGTGTGTGGCTAGACCAGATGCTAATAGAAAGCTGAGCTTTCTTTCATTGCTTGAATGTCTTGACTCCAATCAGACAATCCATTGTGGAGAGTTTCGGAGTTTCTCCGTGGAAAAGAGGCCACTGTTTTAGAGATGCGTCACAGGGCCTGAGTATCAATTCAGGTTTTTGCAGGTGCATTTCTTGAATTAAATAACCTTAGAGGTTTTCTGAGTTACCCAGTACCCATCCTTTAAGAGAGTACTCTAAATTCTTAGAATTTTTAAAATTTGAAATGAGTGCATCAATCTCAGAACATGCTTATGCTTTTGGAACTTATGAGCAAACTGTAGACGTAGGTACACATGGCTCATATGCTCTCTTTCATGGAATTTTCAAAGTCAAAGTGAAAGGTAATGGGGCTGATGTCAACCTTGAGTCTAAATGAGATATTCTCTAGTTGAGAACCGCTAGCAGGGTCACCTAAGACCATAGGAAAACACAGATATTTACATTACAATTCATAACAGTAACAAAATTACAGTTATGAAGTAGCAATTAAAATAATTTTATGGTTGGGGGTCACCACAACATGAGGAACTGTATTAAAGGGTCGCGGCATTAAAAAGGTTGAGAACCACTGCTGTAGTAGAACTCACTTTTTTCTACCTCCCCAAACTGCCCCTCTAGGTCTCAAAAATATTTTTGGCTGTTAATATGTTCATTCAACTTGATCAGTATACACTATGAACATTAATAGTATTGGTTTTATAACTATGCACGTTTCTGTGAATAAATTTAACTTATCTTTTGGAACCACTTTTATATTCTTTCTAATCAATGAACATTTCTAAAAGGCTCCCCTCTCAAAAGATTTCTGATTGCATAGCTCCCTTTCCCTCTGGTAACCACCAAACTGTTTACTGTGTCTATGAGTTTTTGTTCATTGCTTTCAGTTTTATATCTTGTCTATGAGTGAAATCATATGGTCCTAGGTTTTTCTGACGGACTTATTTTGCGGAGCCTGCTATTCTCAAGTTCCATCCATGTTGTCAAAAATGGCAGTATTTCATCTTTTCTGATGGCCGAGTAGTATTCCATTGTGTATATGTACTGCATCTTCTTTATCCAGTCCTCTATGGAAGGACACTTTGGTTGTGTCCACGTCTTGGCCACCATGAATAATGCTGCAGTGAACATAGGGGTGCATATATCTTTGTGGATAAAATAGTTTCAACAAATTGTGAGATTAGAGCTATTGGGATGACCTCTGCCAGGCTACAGCTTCTTCTAAACTTCCCTGCTTCTGAGGCTCAAGGGCAGGCTCTTGGGCTGGTGAAGAAACATTGGGAGCAAGGGTCGCTGTGCACTCAGGAGGGTCTGGACCCCCTCTTACCTTGCCCATCTACGGTCCTTAACCTTCGCAGTACAGCACCACGTACCTGCCCGCAAGACGTGCCAGGTTTGACTAAGATTGGGGCCATCAAGATGAAGAAGAACTAAATAAGCTTGCATAGGTGAGCAATTCCTTTTTATTCATCACGACTCCACCCGTTTCCCACGATCCATTGCAGCAGGTCATTGTGTCACACCTGCGTCCAGCTGAGAACCGGTGCTCCTTCCCCTGCTCACATAGCACTTTATGTAAATGCTGCAGAACTGAACGAAATAGGAGCAGAGGCCCTTCCTATGGGGACCGCTTGCCTGTGAACGGAGGTGGGGAATTGGGGATTGCTGACCCTTGACGTGGAGCGTCACTCGGGGTGGGACTAGGGTTCCTTTAACCTCAGGAATTCCTAGTAGAATGACTGGGTCAACGAGTGATTTGATTTGAGGGGGGCTGTGCTAGAAACCAGCTCTCCCCAAGTTCTCTTCTGGTTTTTGGACTCGGCCATTAAATTATTTTTCTTATGGTTAATGCCATTTGTCTGATAACATGCCTATTAAAATATGGATCCTCCTATCCCCATATCCTCCCAAGGTGTGACTTATGTTATCATCATACATTCGAATCTGATGAGTGTTATTTAACTCATCAGATAGACTTCAGTTAATCCACAGAGACTCACGTTGCTAGGACTGATGGAAAGAACGGCAGAACCAGGGTTTCTGGGCACAAAGCTCTCTGCGTGAAGGGTTTGGGAACCTGTAAAAGGCAGCTTTGTTTTCTCAGGAGGCTGACACGTGGGATTAGAGGTATTAAAAAAGAACCCACACCCTGAACCATTTCCTGCATGTTTTTAACTCTGGGCAATTCTAACTTTTGCTGTTAAAATTCCCACTGCAAGAGACTGGGCACTGATGTTAAAAGCTATTTGATAAAAGTTGATAAGTGCTTTCTTATACCTAATTTAGATATGCTTCATATCAAAATTTTAAGTGTGGTCCTGAACTGTATCTATACTAAAGGAAAAAGAAAGCAATGAACTCAGGTCAGAGAGGATCCATGATAATTCTGCACATTTATTACTAAACTTTTATTTTAGGATAAGAGGAATTTCTTCCAAAATAAAAAAATCACTCATTTAAGTATGATGACTGAGAAAAGACATATATGCTATGCTTTAATATTTTTCAGTTAATCACAGACATATATATATGGAACTTTGTATTAGGTTTTCAATTTGATACTTTTAAGAGTTCTGGAATTTGGGGGGTAATGGTAAGATATGTACACATATAATACCTCAATAAAAATAAAAAGAGTTCTGGAATTTTAAAATGAAAAAGCTCCCTTAATTCATTTCTATTTTTAATATTTCAGAAGACATAAAATATATAGGAATCTTTGGTATGCCCTAAAATTACTTTGAGTACTATTATGAAACTTAATATGGTATGTTTATCTAATTAATCAGATCTGATGAGTGGTTGGCTTGTAATCAGAGTGATGTAATACCGAAGACATTTTTTTCAAGGCTAGACATGCAGTTGACTTATTAAGTAATTTCTATTTACCATTGTGTTCCCTCCTGTACTTCAGAGGCCTCAGGAGGTAAAAATAGATTAACCATTACATTTTTGCTTTGAAACCCACAGAGCCCTGTACATCCATCTGAAATGAAATGTGCTAGGACGGATACATACCTATGTTGCATGGTTTAGATCAATGCTTCGGCAGGGGTCAGTGACTCTTAATTGCCATCTTGGATTTTATTCTTGAAAATCTGTTGTCAGAAATCTACATTCTGTACACCAATAAATATTTGTTGAAAAAAAAAGGAAAAGAAATGGTCTCCATGGAGAACTAGGCATCAGCGCAAGGGAAAGAAATGTCCATGGAGTCTTCAGTACCTAGAACGCTTGCTCAGTCTCCGCAGTCGGCATTCGGTCCCTTTAGTGTTGGGATGGGGAAGGGGTCTGTGTGAACAGAGTGAAGGTGATGAGAAAGAAGGGATGAACATCAAAGATGTCTAGACACTATAAGTTCCCTGTGTTTTTTCATAAAAAGAAAACAAACGTCTTAGTTTTCCTCTAGTAGGGGAGGAAAAAAAAGAAAGAAAAATGAGTAAGACCTTAAACCATAGCAGTGCATCTCTGGCAGAGATATTGAAAATGGAGATAATATCTGTGGGTATAACTATCTTTTGTGCCCATTGCTAAATAAAATCTTGATACCATGCTTATTACATCATTTCTTTAAAATGTCTTATTATTCATCATTACTGTAGGAGCCAAGTGCTGTATATCTGAAAGTTAGGATGGACTTATGGATGGTATGACTCATGGATTCTTTAACGCCACTCAGCATTTCATCACACGTGACCAATCTTATCTCCTATCATTCTTCCTTAGAGACCCAGGGTAGCTTCTTGAGATCCAGGGTAACTATCAACAAAAGGGTGTAAACAAAAGCTTATTAGTGTTGCCTTGGCAGATAAAGGAATTTTTCCCTTATGAGCTGGTTTCTGAACTGATTCACCTTGGTACTTGGTTATAAATTGGGTGGATGAGAAGAACTTGCCAAAACGAAAATTGAATGAATGTCTTAGACTATTTAGGAGGGTGTGGGAGGTGGGGTTTGGGAAGAACTAGTTTCTAAAAGCTCCCATGTCAAGATTATCTACCCGTATACCAACATGCTTGATTTCTTAATTTCTGCTCCAGAATTAAAAACAAAACAAAACACAAAAACTTGACAGACTCTTAAAAGACTTGCACATAACAGCTTGTGTTGAAATGTTTTCTGCATGGTAATACATTAAATTTGTAGATGCACCATTAATTTACAAGATGGACTACTTACTCTCTACTCAAATGTCAGAGATTCTTATTAGATTACTTCTAGGTCATACACATCATCGTCCATCATTGTAGAAGTGAATACTAGCCTATCACCTGGCTGGATGTGAGTTATATTGATAAACTCAATGCAGTGACGGGAGTTATAGAGTCTGAGAACCTAGATGGAGGTCCTTTGCACTCACTGGGTATGGTTAAGCTCAGAACTTGATCTCTGGTTCCTGTATTAATCCTCTGCATTTTCACCTCCAGATAGGAGATTGTGATGGTTAGTCCTCTGCTGGGATGAGTAAAAACGTCCTCATTGAAGACACTAGAGGGAATCTTTCCTTGATGATGAAAATGCCCTCTGTCCTTTCAAAGGACATCATGATAAAGCTAAAATTTAGAGTTCACGGATAAAATGAAATCTGATATGTGTTGTTTAAATGTTCTCCTCTTTTAAACAACATTTCAAAATCATATTTTCTTAGGTATCTATACTCAAACCAATTTTCAAAAAGGAGGATCCACTGATATTTCAGTGAATTGTATTTTTATTTTCACTGAACATCACTGGGAATAAAAATTGGGGGCCATCATGATGAGCTACTTAAATCAAGAATGACTTTTCCGATTATTCATATACTAGAGGCCCGGTGCATGAAATTTTTGCTCTCGGTGGGGGCAGAGGGTGTCCCTCAGCCTGGCCTGTGCCCTCTCACAGCCCAGGAGCCCTTGGGGAATGTCCAACTGCCGCAGAGCTGGGAGAGGTTCCCGCCACCACTGCTGTGCTTGCCAGCCGCCAGCCGTGAGCCCGGCTTCTGGCTGAGCTGCGCTCCCCCTGTGGGAGCACACTAACCACCAGGGGCAGCTCCTGCATTGAGTGCCTGACCCCTGGTGGTCAGTGCACGTCATAGTGACCAGTCTTTCCTCTGTTGGTCGATTTGCATATTAGCCTTTTATTATATAGGATTTTCAATTCTTTGAACTTGAGTGACGTCCATGAGAATTAAATTCATAATTTTTGTAGTTCCTCTTATTGTAGATGATTATTCCAAGAGATTTTGCTAAACATATTTATCACAGTTGAAATTTGCATGCCCCTGCCTATCAGATTCCATCCCAGGATAATTCACCAAAAATGGGTGATGGTGACAGGGCTATGATAGGCAGGCACATTTTTACATTTTATAGCTTTGATGTGAGTGACTTTGCCACCCTGGGTAAGAAAGAAGTGAGAAGAACCTTGAATTCCCCCCTCACTGGATACAGAACACAAATGAAAAGCTTCAAAAATTTTAGGAAGAAAACCCACCCAAACTGACTTTTGCTGCTAAATGGCCCTCTTTCCGGGTTGCAACGCAATTGCAGGTGCCCTCAGACATCCAGTGTGTAAGGTCAGTGGCATTCTACTCAAAAGCTGAAGGAAGTCAGGTGACCCAGCAGGAAGTTGGCAGGGAAGAGTTGTGTTCAGACTTCATCTGGAGCTTTCTTATACTCCATTCTAGACTATGCTGCCATTTGTTTAGTTGTGAGTTGTGTAATCCAAATCTTAGGTCAATGTCAATGATTCTGAATGTCCACCTTTCTTTCCATTGAGAAAAATCTTAATCAGAGTGAAGCAGTGTGTGTAAAAGAACAGTAATTAAAGTCTATGTGGTTGTAGAATAGATTTGTTTCAGTAAAGTTCACTGTAAAATATATTTCTATGAAGCACACTGGTAGGTTTTTGTACTGATTCCTATTTTTAAGTCAGTTTGAGGGACTTTTCAAGATTCTTTTATGAGTATTGAATTGCAGGTTTCTTATTAGATTTTTTATGGTTGGGAAAACATTCTGAAGTGCTATCAGCATAGTTTTTTTTAAAAAAAATTTTTAAACATGTTAGATTTTTAAAAAAAGTCCATTTCTGTACCGACTTCTGTTTTTCACTTGACATATCCCTTGAAATGTGATGAGATAGAAATGGAGCATCTGGCAGTCTGCTGGTGAAATGCTGGCCCATGTGGCTTTTGTTTACCAGACCGGCCGAGGAAGTTTTATTTGTGGGATATTGGAATTCCAATGTAGCAGTTTATTATGTTTTTGCAGTGTGTCCTAGTGCCCCGTTTCAACCATCATTGGCTCCTCGGCTCCTCCGTTTCCTCTCCTGTTGCTTCTGTTACATCTCAGAAATAGAGCTCTCACGCTCTTCCTCCTTGAGTAAGAGTACATCAACAAACAGAGCCAAAGCAAAATCTGACTTCCCCAGTAGGTCCCATGTTGGATGGGATAATGAGCTGATGATAATTAGTGGGTGACCCACATTGTATGATTGGAGAAGGTCCTGAGAAATACTCTCTGGTCAGAAAAGATGTCTCACTCGTGGTTCAGTCATAGTGTCTGCTTCCTGGATATGAGGCTTCTTTCTTTGAATCTAGAAGGATCCACCTTCCACTTCCAGAGTCTGTTACTGAAATGCAGTTCCTCCTGGGAGGAGTAATTGATGTGTGTGTGTTTTACTAACATCAGCAGCTTGGGCCTAGTGGAGATGAGTTGAGAACTCTTTGAGACGAAGACATCCTAGGAAGAGGAAGGTAATTGGCTTGAGGGATTGTTTTCAAGATTCTTTTATGAAATGTTGTCATTGAAAATGGTTTTAAATTAGATTTTTTTTAATGGCTGGGAAAAATACCCTCAAATTCTTAACATGTTATTTTTTAATATGTTGCTGGAATTTCAAAAAAGCAATTACTTTTACAAGGATGAAAGATATATGTAGCAGGGAATGAAGTGGAAACAGTCAACTCAGACTTTAAGGAGGTCTTATGAGTCCTGGCCAGGTAGCTCAGTTGGTTAGAGCATCATCCGACACACCAAGGTTGTGGGTTTGATCCCTGGTCTGGGCACATACAAGAATCAACCAATGAATGCATAAATAAGTGTAACAACAAATCATTGTTTCTCTTTCTCTAATCAATCAATAAAAAAACATTAAGGAGGTCTTATCCACCATATTGCTTTGTATATGCCATGTCCCAAGTGAGAAGTTGGAGCTACTTTCCTTGAAGTAAACGCCCTTCCTAATTTGACTTGAATTGACTTCTAGTAAGAAATGATGAGAGTTGGTTTCCACAAAGGATTGCCTATTTTAATTTTGTAGTGGAGCCTACTGGGCTAGGAAGCTTAACACATAGTTTCCGTGTGTGTTATAATCCTTTGTATTTCTTTTATTAGTTTCCTCAGTCATTTTTTTTTATTGGAAGTCAAAGGCACTTGGTAATTATAGAAGTGATTTATCTATAGCAGTCTGCCTCGTGGGCTTAGGTCGGACAAAGGAAAAGATGACTGTAAAAGTGACTGTTGCCCTTTCGGGGAATCCACAGGGGAAAATCGTTGCTATGTGTACCTTAGGAAAATAGTTACCTGGAAGAGGTAACTAACTCACCTTAGGGAGCTTCTGAACTTACCTTAAGATGGTTGTTGCTTTCCTAGGCCTTGATTTACATAAATTACTACCTCTTCCAAAAGTTGATTTCATGTTACTGCCTAAGATTAGCTTTCCGAGAAGGACTACAGTTTATTTTTAAAATCGCTAACTACATGACAATAATCACTTTCCAATTTTACTGTCCCTTGTGCAGTGACTCACGATGAACAGTGGGATTTAAGTATCCAACTGAAAAGTACTGTGTGCAATCCCAGATAAAAAGCGAGTTTGAAAAGGAATGATGGAGAGTAATGGCGATGAGTGTGGTGGTGCTTGTGTTTCCAAGGAGTAGATACAAAAGCAACAAATGATATTTTTGGTATACACTTAATTAAGGAAAAAGGTTTTAGTTCTTGTAAAAGTATATCCTTTGGGTTTAAAATAAAAACTATTTTTGAAAAAGTTCTACCTGTGATAGAATTAAAAACACAAATATTTAGCCGATGTTTTAAAGTATGTTTATTTGAATGAGTAAATTATACTATTTTAAAGTCTATCAACTGATGTTAATATCAATGTATTAATAGCTCTAGACATTCTATTATTTTACAACTAGAGGTCCGGTGCATGGATTCTTGCACCAGTGGGGTCCCTTGGCCTGGCCTGCACCCTCTTGCAATCTGGGACCCCTTGGAGGATGTTGGATGGCAGGTTTCAGCCTGATCCCCGCAGGCCAGGCTGAGGGACCCCATTGGTGCACGGGCCTCTAGTATGCATATATGATCTTTGGTTAATCTCTTCCTGCCCTTTCCCTCCCCCCCTTCCCTCTGAGATTCATCAGTCTGTTCCATGTTTCCATGCCTGTGCATTGAGTGTCTGCCCCCTGGTGGTCAGTGCGCATCATAGTTACTGGTCGAACGGTTGAACGGTTGCTTAGGCTTTTATATATATAGATGCTTTTGATTTTAGCACCAATTTCTGAATAATACAGGATATCATTTTTATGATAATCTATAGTTCAGGAATCTATAGTGAATTATCTTTTTCATAGGGGTATACAGTATGTTTTGACTCAATTCCAGAAACCATTTTAGGTCCCAAGTTTAAGTTGCTCTTGAGTCTAGAGTGATATGATCTACATATGAAACTTAACCACAGCCCTTAATATTACTGGGACTTGAGGCCAACTGAACTGTGGCTATGTTTTCTCATCTGTAAAATAGGTTGATAACAGTATGCATTTCACAGGTCATTGTGAGGAATAAATGTATGGATTAAGACTAATGAATTATCCTAAGCTCCTGATAGTGTGTCATACATACATTTATATGTACATATTTCTTCTCTTAATTTCTTTAAAAGATATTCCAGTTTCTAAGAACCTATTGATGACATTAAGTGAGGATTTACTTACTGGATAGGAACACCTTTTTTTAAAAAAAATACTTTTACTGATTTCAGAGAGGAAGGGAGAGGGACAGAGAGATAGAAACATAAGTGATGAGAGAGAATCATTGATCGGTTGCCTCCTGCACGCCCCCCACTGGGGATTAAACCCACAACCTGGGCATGTGTCCTTGACCAGAATTGAACCCAGGACTCTTCAGTCTGCAGGCCAACACTCTACCCACTGAGCCAAACCAGCTAGGGCTATGCCTTTGTTTTCAGTAGCTTCTTTCCTATATATACATAGATCATAATCTTTTGCTGTCTTTGCTTCTTTTTTAATAAGATATTTAAAAACAAATACTCTTTATTCTATATACTTTACTGTACCTATCAAAGAAGAAAGGATATTTTTTACATAACCATAGTAATATAATTGGCTTATATTATCAGCAGTTTCCCCAGTTATACAATGCTGTTTTATACAGCCACCACCCCCTCCCCACAAAGAAACAAGAGCCCATAAAGCGCCACTCCATTTGGTTCTGAAGTTGCTTTAACCTAGAATGCTGCCCTCACTGACCAACTGCCCTCTTGACCCCCCCTTATTTTTTGCATAGTAACTTTTGAACTGTAACTAGCAGGATTGGAGAGACTTCACCTCTTTTTCCATTCATCTCTTCATTGACTCATTCACTCATTCATTTCTAAAAGCATTAGTTGCCGAACTACTTCTGTGCACAAAGCATTCTATTTAAAGCCAGACATGCGAGAGAAGAACAGTATCTTCCTCATGGAGCATCGGGAATTATTTGGGAGGAAACATTATTTTTCCAATAAAAACAAAAGTCCTGAGAATGCCATTAACGATACAAGCACACACAGACAGCCACATGCTGAACAGATTGTAGCGAGCTTCTAAACAGAATATAGAGTAGGTTTTGTTTACGGAAACTTCGCTTCAGAGTTTATGATGAATAGCCACAGCATTTCAGCTACAGGACTCCAAGGACATGGCTTTCTAAGCTGCAGCTTAAAAACCAAAACATGTGGTCAGGCCCAAGAATGAGACCCGTCTAACTTAGGCATCTGGACGTGGAATCCAGACCAAACAAATAACCTACAACAGGCAAGAACCATTCAGAGATGAGCATCTCCCAAACAGTTCTGTCCCAAGTGTGGGAAGGGACCAGGACGCTGAGAGATTTCCTTCTGCTCCTGGCGTCTTCCAGAATCTGAGGAAAGCCGGGGGAGGAAGCCTGGCAGAGAGGATGATGGGCGCGACTCAGGCAAAGAGCTTGATTCCTTTTTTAAAATATATTTTTATTGATTTCAGAGAGGAAGGGAGAGGGAGAGGGAGATAGAAACATCAATGATGAGAGAGAATCATGGATCGGCTGCCTCCTGCATGCCGCACACTGGGGATTAAGCCATGTGCCCTGTCCAGGAATCAAACTGTGACCTCCTGGCATAGGTCGACGCTCAACCACTGAGCCACACCAGCTGGGCAGAAGTGATTTATTTTTATTTTTTATTGGATTGATTGGGATGACATTGGTTAAAACAATTATGTAGATTTCAGGTGGTGTACAATTCTATAATACATCATCTTTGTATTGTGGTGTGTGTTCATCACCATTTATCCCCCTGTGCAGAAGTGATCTTCAAGGAGGGCTGTGTGTGAGGGGTGGGAGTGGTGGGGATCAATACTTGTTGCCTGAATTAATCTATTGATTTTGAGCTATTGAGTAAGGGGCCTGATTTTCCTAGGAACTTCTGTTTCTTTAAATATTTGTCAAAGTATTTCTGTTTTAAAATGCCATGGTCCTAGTGGGTATTTTATAAAGAGTTGCTGTTTATTTTTAAAGACTATGTGGACAAATCTGCTGAGATCTTTCTCCCAGTAAAGGCATATTAAGAGTGAGGGCTTTTTGCATAATTGTGGGCTAGAATCACTCCCTCTAATGCTAATGACAGGATGGCATTGGGTTGGGTAGGAAAAAAGGTTGTAGCTTCTGTTATAATCTGTTTTCACTTCTTTTGGAAAGAGGAGGGATGGAAATCCTTTGACACATGAAAGGAATTCGTGAGGGAATTGAAAATTACACTTATTAATATCAATTTGAGTTTGCTATTGAGCATGCAGAGTAAGAACAACTGATGCATGTGTTTAAATGCTCAGCAGCAGAACATTTTCTTAAGGCTTGTTTGTTGATGGTATTGAATTCTTCCCATATTTATGAATAATTTATAAATCCGAGGAATTTATAAAAACAGGTAGAGCCAGCATTCATCACGTGTTTGTCTCTGAACATATTGTTTTCTTATTTCTTAGAATAATCCCGGGAAATAGAAGAAAATATCCATAAGAAAATGGAATAGTGTGTCTTACTTAGAGTTCAGGGCACTGCAGTTTGTTGCTTTGCCCTTCAAATGGAGGCGAGATTATTCCCTATCGATGCCTTTGTGGATAGACAGGCGTGGCTTCTTATCATTATTTGTTCAGAAACAGAAGCCACCTGCTAGTGGACTGTGTTGAAATCATTTGGCTGAGAAAAAGAGCAAAAATAAATAAAATCATTCGTTTTGCAGCCTTCCAGATGGTTAGGGAAGAATGCCTTTACTGACCGGTGGGGCCATTTTTCTTAAGTTCTGGGCTGTTCCTGAGAGCAAAATGCTCAAATGAGCAGAGAGCATCAGACATGAAAAAATAAAATAAAATAAATAACAAAGCACCTCAACTTTCCGAGTTATCGGTTACTCATTTGTAAAATGGAGATAAAAAATAATAGTCTCTTCAAGGAATGGCTGTAAAGATCAAATACATTCATGAAAGATGTATGTAATGTTATAGGGGGGCATTGAGTGTTAGAATGAATGCTATAGGATAATGGAATTTAATTAATATTATTACTTAAGTGAGAATACTTGCTAGTTTCTTTTTATTAGAATACCCCGAGTTTCTGTTTTTATTCTGTTTTGTGTGTTAATCCACGCTTACCCTTTTTCAGCTAGTGAAGCAATTTTTATGAGCTTTATCAATTTGTATAAAGAGCAATATTTGGGGGGCTTGGGGGTTGGTTGGGAAGGGCCACAATGACTACAAAGTACCGTATAAGCTAACACACAGCAAGTATAGCATTTTGAAAATATGACAATTGACTGGGTCTTGGTGGAAAGTTTCTCCGACTTCAGGTGTTTACACAGGTTTGATTTAATCACCCAAATAAGGTTGCGTTTCTCCATCTATATTTAGCATTTCTCTTCTTCCTGGCCAGGAATTTAGAAGATTCACTCAGCCTATTTTTAAACTGGATGTACTTTATATTCAAAAAAGTCTCCCAGGTCAGGAATCTCTCCAGGTGCAGGAAGCACTGAACTGTAAATAGTAGATGTATTCATTCCCAGCCAAGGATGTGGATTTTGGCAGAAGGGTGCCCACGTGCCTATAAAAGTTGTACTATAATGGATTCCTCATAATGTGAGTTCTAGCTTTGTAAGTATTTAGGGGAAAAAAAAACTTCAGTAGATCCCCAGAGGGTAAATTTCCACTGCAAAATAGATTTCTCAGTATAAATTTTAAAACCACATTTAATTAAGGTTATAAAAAACAAACACCTAAACAATTACTAGATAGTGATTCCTCTAGGCATTTGGATCCAGAGAGGAAACCTTTCTTGCTTAGGAAGCCAGCTCATTCCGTTGTTTCAGCATGGTGTCAAGAAGACGGAGTTTGTAAATTTAGCTCAGGGAGGCCAGTTAGCTTCATAATGTTGTAGAATTGCATTTTTAGAAGTGCCCGCCATTGCTTTCTGTAGAAACCCAGTAAGAAGTGGAGACAAATTAGCAAAATCCTTCTTCTTTTTTTAAAAATTTATTTTTATTTTTTAAAAATCTTTATTGTTGAAAGTATTACATATGTCCTCCTTTTCCCCCATTAACCTCTTCCAGCCGGCTCTCATTTTCCCCTACCTCCCCCAGACTCACCACCCCATTGTCTGTGTCCATGGGTTATGCATATGTGCATTCAAGTTCTTTGGTTGATCTCTTCCCACCCACCCTCCCCTGTCTTCCCTCTGAGGTTCAACAGTCTGTTCATGCTTCTATGTCTCTGGGTCTATTTTTGATTCTTGGGAAACTCAGTGGTAGCATATTGGAAGAGGTCACACACAGGTTCATCTTTGCACATGACAGGGCCCTTTTCAGTATGAATGATGACATTGCCCACTAGAAGTTCAAATTTCCACTTGAAGCACCTTAAGTCTCTTTGATATCCTTGAATCTAGGGAAAGTTGGGCTTGTGGTGAAATTAAGTTCTATGTCACTTAATAACTTATTTTATACAGCTAAGATTGTTTTACATTATCCATTGAAAGCCAAATAAGTTGTGGAACATAAATATATCAATTGTATAAAGTGCATAAGTGGATAAAATTGATAAATTGTTAAAATGTCGCCTCCATTGAGATAGAATTAAGGCAGAACACCCCTGGAGCACTGTCACCGAGGAACACTTAGTGCCGCATGATAGGAAATGTTTGCCCAACGGACGATCCATTCCCAAGTTGATAATTAATCCGGAAGTCATACTTTCCTCCAACAACAACATTAGGCCTCTTTCCTCCAGAGGGAACTGAATAAAGCATTCTTTTCTTTGGCGTGGAGAGGAATTGCCTCGCCCAGAGCCCAGAATGCCACATAAACAGAGGAAGAGAATAAGCCTGGGGTAGCATGTGAAGCATGGAGCTGACATGTGCAAAGCTTGTTAGAGAAACATCCCCTCCTCCGCCGTACTGCCTCGCAGTTGGATACAGAGCTTGGAATCCATTCTGCATCCGACGTCCATTCCACTGTTTTCTGACTGCGTGACTTGAGATTTCACCCAGTACCAGTTTCTTCGACTATAAAGTGGAAGCACGAGGAATATTTACCTTGCAAGGTTCTATAATTTCATATGAGATCATAAATATTTTGAGCATCGTGATTGGCAAATACTGAGTCATCATCGTGAGTACATGTTGTTTGGATGTAATGATAGGTCTCATACTTGCACTTTCAGCATGTGAAAAATTAGAGACTGGAAAGAAGGGTCCTGATGCCCCATAATCCAATGTTTTATAGTCTAGAATGGCACAAACATGGTGTTCATTAAAAAAAAAAAGAAGATGCTAAAAAAAGAGAAATCGAGACTAGAATAGAGACCATTCTCTTAGCCATATTACAGTGTGAAATCGTTCCCATTCAGACCCTCCTTTTTATCATTGAATACTTAGAATAGATGGTATGCATATGATTGATATTATATAATTTGTTTAATTCATTCTAATATGTTGTAATATCCAATACAAATTCATATATATCTTGCTCATACTTGGGATTATTCATTTTTTGCATCCTCAAAGTTTTGGTTATCTCATAAATTCCAAAATAAATGAAAAAATAACCCTTTAGGATGATTATGTGTCAATAACTAAGCTGAGTGGATCCTATGGACCACCCACCACAGTCAGGATTGCTTTGCTGAGCGTGAGAAAGCGGAGAAAAAGTGGATTAGCAGCATAAAGACCATAGACGCAGAGTCAGATACACCTGAGTTTGGGTTCTGCATTTCCACTTAAGAGGTTAGATGATATTCTTTTTTCTTTCTTTATTGATTAGGGTATTACATATGTGTCCTTATACCCCCATTGCCCTCTAACTCCCCTACTCATGCCCTCACCCCCCTGGTGTCTGTGTCCATTGGTTAGGCTTATATGCATGCATACAAGTCCTTTGGTTGATCTCTTCCCCCTTATAGATGATATTCTTAAATCCTCTGAGATTTCATGTTCCTGTCTATGAGCTGACTCTAACCACCTCCCTCTGTGGCTGTGAGGATTAGCAAATGCCAGAGGATCCGACAAGAGGTTTTCTTGGGGGAGGGGTGCTTGTGACATTGTAAAGCATTGGATGGAAGAATAGAAACAAGAAGATGTGGATGATTTCACTTGGAAAAGGAAAGGAGTAAGATAATCCATGGATATAATGTATATTTATAAAAAGTAGCCCGGCTGAGTTGGCTCAGTGGTTGAGCATCAACCTATGAACCAGGAGGTCTCGGTTCCATTCCTGGTCAGGGCACATGCACGGTTGCGGGCTCTATCACCATTGTCGGGCGTGCAGGAGGCAACCGATCAATGATTCTCTTATCGTTGATGTTTCTATCTCTCTCACTCCCTCTCCCTTCCTTTCTGAAACAAATAAAAAAATGTTTTTTCAAAAGTAGATCGTTCACAAAGATCTTAACGCATCTTTGTGTTTTATTAAGATGTTTATTTCAGCCTGGGAAAGACTTCTTCACACTGTTAAAGACTTTTGAGATAAAACAAAAAGGAAGATAAGCTATGTCAATGAAATGTTGGCAATTAAAAATAAATCTCATTTGTATTTTGGGGAAAATTGTAAAATCTTCCTTACATATGGCAAGCTGGATCCAGGTAGAATACTTTGAAATGATTTAACCTATAGTAGTAATACATGTATAGATAGGTTATTGCATTTTCCAAATGTTTTTTATTAATTATTAATTTGTTGTTATTTTTCTCCAGCCAGCTGAGAACAGCCACTTTCCCCTAAGTGTATTTTGCCAACACTTGCTTTGACGTAATGGTTTTGACGTAATAACGTAGGGTTTATTTTTAGAAACTAAAGAGAGTTAAAAAATTTTTGTTTTACCTAGTAGTTCACAGAAAATTATTACCTGTATGCTTTGCCTAATGCAACCCGCTCCATAGATTGGTATGTAAGTGGGCATTTGCACATGAATTTTTATTAAGAACTGTGTCCTCTATGAGCCTCTATCCTTTATGAATTCAGGACAACTCCTAACCCAGGCGAACAATCTTTTTAGTGACAGTGTCAATGACTTTGTGTACTGTGGTTTAATACTTTACTTCTGTTGACAGGAGCCAATTAAGTTCCAGGACATTTGGTACCAGAATTGTGTTGTTGTTGTTATTATTAATTATTATTATTATTTTTGGCTTCAGAGTGTAATGAGTTGACAGTGTCATGGAACACTGATAAATGCTTAATATGAAGGTCTAGGTTTGAAAGTAAGTTCTTACAGGGCCAGGCAGGTAACATGACCGAGGTTGGTAGGAAGAGTGGGAAACTCTAGGGTAATCGGAGCTGTGGGGACTGTGGTGATCTGGGGACTCTATTTACGTGGACCAAAGAATTCACTCCTGAGAGCTTCATCAGGTAGCGCAGGTGCTTGATTTTTAGATAGAGAGGAAGGGAGAGGGAAAGAGAGATAGAAACATCAATGATGAGAATCATTGATCAGCTGCCTCCTGTACGCCCCTTACTGGGGTTCAAGCCCGCAACCTGGGCACATGCTCTGACCAGGAATCGAACCCAGGGCTCTTGGGTCCATGGAATGATGCTCAATCCACTGAGCCACACCAGCCAGACACTTGTAGTTACCTTGTCTTAAAGGATAGGTCACCTTAGAGTCAGAGAGTGTGGAAGGTAACTTCTGAGTCTGGGGACCACTGTAAGCAAAAGTAAAGAAAGAAACAGCCTGGTGGGTGGGGATGGCCTTGGGGGTAAGCCTGGCTCAGAGCAGTGGTGCTCAGTGAGGGTGTTCCCTCCCCCTCCCCTGCTTGGGGCATCTGGTGACATCTGTAGACAATATTGCTTATCACAACCTGAGGAGGGTGCTATGGGCACCTCGTGGGTGACACCAAGGATGCACTACACATCCTGTATTGCACGGGTCATGCCCCACTCCAGAGAATTATCTAGTCCAGCATGTCAGCAGGACCAATGTTGAGAAACCCTGTTCTAGAAGAATGTATGAGTTGAAGACAAGGGGAAGATGAAGCTAGGCGTTACATTCTGCAATTTCCTGTTGAAATACCACAGCATAGAAACTGTTGGTTCAGCTAATTTGCTAAGGCCAATTAGTGAGCATTTTAGATATCTCAGTCAGGAATAGGTACTCCAGGGGTTGTTAGTCAGTATATGAAATATTCCTTTGGGGAATGGAAATTTTATTTTTTAAAAAGGTGAGAAACACGGCCCTAATAATAGTTTCTTCTAGAGGGCTGTGATGCAAAACTCCTCCTATTCAGCCCGGAGATTTAAAACCTAATATTGGATCTGGTACAACAACCCTTCATGGACTCACAAAAGGAGCTTGGTTGTTTATAGAAGTGTTTTAAAATGATGTTAAATGATAAGTAGAAAGAAAGCAATGTCTATATGGTAGCTGGGATTTCTCAGTATCTTTATAGTGTTGGTTCTTTATGTTGTTAAGTCAGAAGCTGAAGTGTGTGTGTGTGTGTGTGTGTGTGTGTGTGCGCGTGCGTGTTAGAGAAAGAGACAGAGAGAGATGAAATTCACTTGGTAAAGAGATTAACTTGGGTCCAGAATCACTTTAGCAGATAGCAGCGAAAGCTGTAAATGAAGCAAGTCATTAGACACTGCGGTTTCCTTGCCCTGGGAAAAATAACAAGCCCTAATATTTACTGTGCTGCATCACATTAGCAACATGTACCAGTCAAAACTAATCAATCACAGCTGCCGGAGAGCAAGTGATGAACGTGTCTCGTTCTATTCCTTATCCTCTCAGCTGGCAGGAAAACCTGGTAATGGGGTCTCTGTGTGCTACTGGACTGTTTGCATTTAATTTGAGTTGTAATCAGTAAATACTCAAAGGTTCCTGAAACATTAGGAAGCAAAAGATACTAGCCAGAGCTCTGGACACAGCACCTACTGATTTCTTCCTAAATAATCAAAGTTTCCAGGAAATATTAGGTAAAATAAATACTATCTGCATGAACATATTTACTGAGATAAAATTATCCTGGAATAATTTGCTCTTTCAGACACCTCGACATGTGTAGGTATGATATTGGGGAGAAGACAGCCCATAATGTAATGAGGACCATAATATTCTGGGTCTTAAGAGGTTGTTTTGCTTGTTCTACACAACCTGTGGTGTAGCTTTATTATTATTACTAGAGGCCTGGTGCATGAAATTCGTGCACAGGTAGGGTCCCTAGGCCTGACTGGCAATCAGGGTCAATCAGGGCCTTCCAGCTGCTGGCCAGGGCCTCCCTTCCCCAGCTGCCAGCTGCCAGCCAGGGCCTTCCTTCGTTCTGCACCACCCCTTGGTGGTCAGCGCACATCATAGTGGGCAATTGGTCTCTTGGTTGAACTTCTGTGGAGAAAATTTGCATATTAGGCTTTTATATATATAGATTATTTTAAAATATATTTTTATTGATTTCAGAGAGGAAGGGAGAGGGGGAAGAGAGATAGAAACATCAATGATGAGAGAGAATCATTGATCAGCTGCCTCCTGCACGCCCCACACTGGGGATGGCGCCTGCAACCCAGGCATGTGCCCTCTCTTCCATTTGAAGACCAACAATGACTGCATTTCCTAACTGTCAGGTTATAGGACAGAGTGGGCATGCTCTCCAGGCAGCTGTGTTTCCCCATTTACTGAAAACAGAAATGAAGTAATAGAAAACAGAAATGGGTTTGTGAACATTTTGAAAGCTTGCTATAGGCTGGCTAGTTTATCTAAGACCTTAGAGATGTTATTGAGACTAATACAACCTTCACAGCAACTCTGTGAAATAACTTTTACCCACAAATACTACTTTTTGTTTGTAAAGACTTAATTTTTAGGGGGAGGGGGCGATTTTAGGTTCCCAGCAAAATTGAGAGAAATTTCCTATATACCCCCTGCCCCACACATTCACAGCCTCCTCCATTATCAGCAGCCCCCACCCAAAGTCCACAGTTTGTGTTAGGATTCACTCCTGGTGGTAGACATTTTATGGCTTTGGACAAATGTATGACATGTATCCACCATTATAGTGTCATACAGAGTATTTTCACTGCCCTGGAAATCCTCTATGCTCTACCTATCCACACCTCCTCTTTCCCCTAACCCCTGGCAGCCACTGATCTTTTCTAAGATCTCCATAGTTTTGCCTTTGGCAGAATCTGATAGAGTTGGAATCATCCACTATTCAGCCTGTTCAGATAGGCTTCTTTCACTGAGTAATAGGCACTTGAGCTTCCTCCTTTCTCTTTGTGGCTTGATGGCTCATTTATCTTTAGTGCTGAGTAACATCCCACTGTCTGGATGGACCACAGTTGATTTATCCATGCACCTACTGAGGACATCTTGGTTGCTTCCAAATTTGGGCAAGTTTTGAATAAAGCTGCCACAAACACCCACATGCAGGTTTTTGTATGAATGTGAAGTTTTTGCTAATTCTACTTTAAACCCCTAACCTTTCTCTTCATCAGCCCTACTTCATGGCATCCTATATATCCCTTTCTTTTCTGGCGATAAAAAAACGGAGACTCACAAGCATTAAGTTCCCTAAATTCAGTACAGTTAAAAACGTAATAGGATATGGACAGAAATCCAGATCTCCCTCACCAAAGTCTGTTTTTTTCTTTCTTCTCCCCCCCACCCCACAAGGTTGAAACCTTAAGAACTAAGAATATTTTAAAATATATACTTAGTTGGTCATCTTGCAGATTTCTCAACAAAGTTCTTGCTCTTTGGAAGCTTTTGTCTAATAGGGGTCTACAGAAAATAAAGAAAAAATATGTTAGGGATTAGACAAATGTTAATAAGCTAAGGGGAGTAGAAAGAGATGGTGATGATAACGTTACATTATATAGGGTGATCAGAGGGTGTCTCCCTAAGGCAGGGGTGGGGAACCTTTTTTTCTGCCAAGGGTCATTTGGATATTTATAAGGTCATTCGAGGGGCATACACAATTATTAGCCCGCTATTTATGGTCAAACATTTAATGAACACACCCCTACTGCCTTGCCAGGGCCAGACAAAATGATTTCGCGGGCCTTATACAACCAAGGTCCAGGTATTCCCCACCCTGTAAGGCATTGTGCAGAGAGCTGAACTGAGAGTCTCAGGCACTGCGCTGAGCAAGTGCAGATGCTTGGGGTAGAGGAAGAAGGGAGTGATGAGTTCATAGAAGGGTAGGGGGGCCCCAGGGTCCAGGAGTAGAGGGGAGGGTGATGGGTTTTGTTGTTGGTGGTAGAGCAGCAGAGAGTTGTTGGAGGAAGAGGTGTTCAGTGGTTAGACAGGTGTGGCAAGGTCCTGCTGAGCCTAGTAGTCCATGGCAAAGATTTTGGAGTTTTAATTGGGTGCCATTGAAATCACTGGATAATTTTGCAGAGTGATAGGATCTGACACATTTTCAAAGGAACACTCCGGCTGTGTGTGTGTGTGTGTGTGTGTGTGTGTGTATTGGAGAAGGTGGTGGGGTGGACAGGTAGAAGCTGGAATGCCAGTGGAGATCTGTTGCCCTTGTCTATGGTGGCTTGGAGGGTGGGGGAGGGTCAAAGTAATGAAGAGGATGAGCAGTGATAGGATTCTGCATATGTGTCTAAGGAAGAAATGAGCAGGTTGACGGATGCCTGAATGTGGGATGTGACAGGAAGAGTGGAGTTCTGGAACATGCTAAGGGTCCAGTCTAAATGTTTATGGCCCTTGGGTTGCATTGGTCATGGTTGCTGTGGGAATTCAGAGGTGAAGAGGATAGTGTTCTACCCTGGGCTGGTCACGGAGGACTTTGGGAAAACAGGGTGAGATTTGAACTGGATATTGAGGGAGGAACAAGAATTTTTTTTTTTTTAAGCAAAGAGGAATGAGCAGACATTTCAGGCAGGTGAACTCTAAGGGAAAAGGGGAGACCTGGGAAGAAGTGACGGTATTTCCATAGATGAGGAAAATTAGGGCGGGATGGATTTTGGAGGAAGATCAAGAATTCATTTTTGGAGGAATCCGTTTTGAAATGTTTTATTAGACACTCTAACTATGTGAAATTCCTCAGGCACTTTATGCTCTTCTTGTTTGTAAGAGTTCTTTGACTGTCAGAAGCTGTAAACCAAGAACAGATAGAACTGTACTCAAAGTGCTTCATAACTTCACGTGTAGATAGCTTCACCAACTCCAACCCTACAGTGATTTATTTGACAATAATTCTTTCATTCCATGTTGTACTTTTTAACTGCCTGGTTGTTTTTTCGGGGTTATCATTAACTCTGATATTTAGAAATACTTGTCTAATATTTATGAAATATTTAGAAATCCTTGTCTAATAATTATTGTTATTTATTGTAGAGTTCTGGTTCATTATGCGTTATATTAATGTGATTTAGTTTTTCCCCCCTGAAAATTTATACTTGTTAAAGCCACGAAGCAACTTTGACATCATCTACTTCAGGGGTGGGAAATGTCTGGGGCCACAGGCCCTATAAGGCCCTTGAAATAATTTGGTCTGGCCCTGCCAAGGCATTAGGGCTGAATTCATTAAATGTTTGACCAACTAGAGCAGGCTAATTTTAAGTTGATAATTTTGTGTGGCCCGAGAATGATGTGATAACTACCCAAGTGGTCCTCGGCAGGAAAAATGTTCCCCACCCCTGATCTATTTATTAATTAGGGGGGCTATTTCAGAGTCCTTCTCATTGTTCTTGGGTGACCCAGATACTTGATTAGAGGTTTGTTATTGAAAAAGAATACTTTTTCTACAACAATGACGTCCTGAAACAGATAATACAATTTTGTCTGCCTGAGGAAGTAGTAGATGTGGATTCCTACAAGTAGACATTTAGCAGAGAAGATACAAACTAAGTTCCATCCCAGCCGGCATGGCTCAGTGGTTGAGCGTCGACCTATGAACCAGGAGATCATGGTTCGATTCCTGGTCAGGGCACATGTCCGGGTTGCAAGCTTGATCCCCAGTGTGGGGTGTGCAGGAGGCAGCCATTCAATGACTCTTTCTCATCATTGATGTTTCTACTTCTCTCTTCCTCTCCCTTCCTCTCTGAAATCAGTAAAAAATATATTAACAAAACAAAACAAAAACCTAAGTTCCAGCCATTCCACTTCTAGCTCTGTGGCCTAGAAGAAATTACTTAACATTTGTAAAGTCTCAGTTTTATCTACTACGTAATAAAGGTAATATAATAGTGAGAGTTAAAGGAGATGACGCAAGTGAAGTGATTGGCCCAGCACCCGGCACGTAGTAAATGCTTAATCAATTATATCCTCGATTGATTTTCCACCCTTTTCATCTCATGGCACCCATTACATTCTGGGGCACACCAACAAATTTATTTTTTGCCGATCTTACAAAGATAGCTATAATTTCTACTCATTCACACTGGATGGCTATTGTTGGGTTGGCAGATCAATATACTTTGATTTTAGACTGAGTAGCTTGGGGAGTAACTTGCACATGAATCACCAAGGAGCTGGGGTGCTATCCGTCCGCCTTGCAGCGTAAGAACAGACTGTATTTACCTCCACCGTCTTTTATTGTCCTCACTAGCAAGAGGCCTGTGAGAAAAAGCTCCGTTCCAGCACATCTGAGTGTCTAATAACGTAGTAGAATGCATTATTCATTGGAAGCAGCAAGACGCGGCTATAATCCTGTCTAGAAGTCACATTATCCAGCAGATTTTCCCACCTCTTTCTGTAAACCATTCCTTTTAAAGTAGACGTTTCAAACCAACTATGTTTATAGAGCTGGCATCTCCCTGGCTTGCGTTGGAAAGTTTCCTTTCCTTATTAAGAGTGGGAGCTCTCTAATGAAGGTGTTTGTCACCCTGAGTGGGGTTTGTTTACTATGATAGGGCTCTGCATGGGGCTTATCTATTCAGGTCTCCTTCCTCCCTTCTAGCGGTTGACGGCCGAGACTGCTGCTCCCCTCAGTTCGCTCCTTCTTCTGTTTCCCCAAAGCATTTCACTTTATTTTTCTTATATTTTAGCCACTGTGTTCATCCATGTTGATACTCAGAGCCATTCCTCTCTAAAGGCACATGCCTCCTCTTAAAAACGACCTTCTAGAATCTGCCAGCAAGGGCGGTCTGTCCATCAACTCCCTCAATTCGTGTAGCATCTGCAGGGCAGTCTCTATGACCCCCCTGCGGCCAGATTTGGGTTCCCGTCCTTGAATCTCAAGGCTGGACCACTGACTGGCTCCTGTAGCATTGAACACCCTACTCAGTGTGTCTGACCACTCCCTGCCTCTTTGCCTCAGGGCTAACCATGCATCCCAGTTTCAGGCTCAAGTAAAATAATGCATATGAGTATTTTCATGAACTATGAGGACTTTATAAATTGTTCTTTCCAAGGTGTTCTGCCCATACACTTAACATTTGAAAATGCTACTGGTCAAATCCTTTTCACCAACCTACTTCTTAAGTACTTAGGGAAGTGGTCGGGGGGCCCCCCTCCCTTTTGGTTTTCTATTAACATCATGGGGAGGTTTCAATAAGCAGTCTGTTTGCTTATCAAACAAATACCTATTTGGCATCTGGTGGCCACTGATTACCCTAACATCATTGCTCTCTCAGCTCATTCTATGCAGCCCGCTATGCCCATGTTCTATCTCCCCAGGCCTTGCTTTCTGCTCAGCAGCAGGTAAAGCGTTAGCGTGAGTGTTTCATTCCTTGCTTAGAACTTGGATTCAGAGAGTTTATCATCTGTGACCAGTGATGGGAAACTCAGGCCCTCCAGTTGAGGGAGATATTTTGCGCAGTGGGATCTTACGATTTCCTTCACGTCACACCCTATTATGTCTTTGAAGAAAGCGTTGTGTATTTCTTTTCTGTAATCTTTCTTCCCAAACGGGTAGAAACCCCTTTGCAGTCAATAAAGCGATGGTGTGACTAATGAATTATAAATAGGAAAGTGTTCATCTCTGCCAAGACACTTGAATCCGAATTGTGCAAATCTCCGTCACTATCTCCTTTTGAAGATAAGACTAGTTTTATGTGGAGACAATGAAGGCTTATCGTGTACATCTCCAGAGTTTGAAAATGTGTATCTAAAAATAGATGAAAGTGATGAATACATCTAGGTTCTGATGTCAGGAAACTAACATGTTTTTAATGCATTAATCTCAAAGTACTAAGGATAAACAAGTATGTAAAACCATGTTAATGTGGATATAACCTTGTAGCCATTTGATAAATATCAACTTTTGAATTGTTAGAATAATGTATTTATTAATTCAAAAATATCCTAAGGAAAATAAACAGGACTCGGAATACTGTTAAGTTTAAATGATTGAAAACCAGTTTGACTATCAGTGACCTGAAACTCATCCTTCCACGTAGAATTCTTGAACAGGTAGAACTTTCACTTTAAATTCTCTGTTCTTCAGTAAAAACATTTCAGAACTCTCTTAGTCAGTGTTAAATGTAAAACAGAAAGTTCATTATCCACTTTGTCATGATAACCTCAATTTTCAGAGAAATTACTCTTCAGAACGAGTCTAAGCTGGAAGAACATGATGAATGCATTAGTAATGGGATGTGATAAAACACATTCTGCATGTGACTCACACAGACCCCACGTCCCACCTCCTTATTTCACAGATGGGGAAACTGAGGCTTCCTGGGACCAAGGGTATAAGGACATTGGGTGGGTGGACAGGCACCAATCCAATGGCTCTGTTCCTAAGTCTACAGAGTTTTGTTTCATGCCACTGCCTGGCACCTTGTTTACCCAACATGAGGCGAAGGCCCTTTGAGAACCGAGCAGAGGGTCTGTATTTGGGTGGTAAGATCAGCACAGAAGTCAAACAGTATTCTGGACTTTTTCTGTATTGGAGTACAAGGGGAGAAATAAGTAGTAAAGCAAGTTGGTCATTCTAATTCCATTCATTAGTTATATCAGTGTTTGGCCAAATTTACTAGTATTTGTTTTAAAAAATAATTTTTATTGATTTCAGAGAGAAGAAGGAAGAGGGAGAGAGATAGAAACATCAATGATGAGACAGAATCATTGATCAGCTGCCTCCTGCACGCCCCTACTGGAGATCAAGTCTGTACCCTAGGCATGTGCCCTGACCAGGTATCAAACCATTTTGTCCTGGTTCATACGTCAAAGCTCAACCACTGAACCATACCAGCCAGGCTCAACAAAAATTTTCTCTTGCACAGCTAATTCTCTTTCTCATAAATGAGCCCCCAAGTATGTATTCAGTGTTAGAATAATCCTCTGCTGCAGGAGAATTCCATTTTATTTTTTTCATGTGCATGGGTTTCTAGGCGTTTTATAATAGTCATGCTATTGCAGTCAAATTTGAGACCCAAGAAACACATTTCATGGTAAAACTAAAGATCTTGAATCAGATTTTCCTGCAGTTAATTTTTTGGAAAAATGACTCGATATATTTTCTAGGTATTTTATTCATTAAAAGCTTAGACTATTTGTTCATTTGTATGAAGTATTTTTCCTGTGCTTTGTGCTGAATATATGGAAACAGACATGAGTTCTTTCCTCTGGAATCTTCTGACAAGTTCTAAGCTACTATGATAGGACAGATTAAAAAATCTTTTAGTGGAATAATAATGTTTGTCTTTGAAAAAAACCCCACATTTATAACTTTTAAATTTATATTTGGATTTATTGATTATCAGGCCCATAATGAATTTGCATTGTAAAGAATAAGATATCTGAAAGTATAGGAACTGAATTTTCTACCCTTATACTAATAAAAGTATAGAACTACAGGAAGACATTAATACATTTTTAACAGCTTCAAATCATCAGGAATTTTTCACACGTAGAAGATATGCAACATAGAAATTCAGTTAAGAGCATAATAGTAGGAAAATTTTATAGGTAAAACATTTCTCAAGAATCCATCTTTAAAAAATACTTTTTATTGCTTTTTAGAGAGAAAGGAAGGGACAGGGACAGAAAAATAGAAACATCAAAGTGAGAGAGAAACATTGATTGGCTGCCTCCTGCACTCACCCTCCTGGGGATTGAGCCCACAACCCAGGCATGTGCCCTGACCAGGAATTGAACCAGCAATTTTTTGGTGCACAGGACGATGCCCAACCAACTGAGCCACACCAGCCAGGGAAAGAACCCATCTTTTTGGTATCACTCATGGCATAACACAATTGATTGTACTGTGGGTACCAAGTTTATCTATTAATTAACATTATTAAGAGCACTCTATCATATGTTACATTCTGCTAGAGACACAACTTAGCTACAACCTTTGAAGGACTAATCTGTATATTGCGACAACGAAATTTCATTAATAAGAAAACTTCCATTAGTTGATGACCACAGTAAAAATGTTATAATATTGGCGTTGTGAAGGAAGACCGTCCTTTTTCGGAGCACTTCTTATGTATGCCATAAATTGTATTAGTCATGTGATCAGAGTTCTACAGTCCATCCCTTTGGAGATCTGTTTCCCTTTGGGAACTAGAACTCAATTTATAGTTCCTTTCCTTGTACTTTATTCTTCCTCTTTTTCATTGTGTGTGTGTACGTTAGAAGAACTAAGCCAGTACTCTCAATAGACTGCCTTCAGTTTAAGCTTCTGAGTGGTCGTCAGGAATTGTCATTGGGCTGAATATTCTTCAGAAGTTTCTGATACATCTCCGACTTGAGAAACCTGGGGTACGAGTCTCTCTCCATGTGCATATACACGATTTTTTGAGCCTCTTCAAAGCACGTTCGAGTGGGTTCTTGAATATTCCTGATGATGGTTTCTCTTGTCGAACTGTCAATGTTAATCTGAAAAGTGAAATTGCAGCAATGGGCGGGATTAAAGGCGGAAAGATCATGCAAGGGTTTAATGTATTCCCCCCTCTCCTTTTCAGTGGACTAGGGTTATTTTGTTTGCAGTTTCATTGGTATCTCAAAAGACATAGGAGGTAAACTCGTGGCTTCTTTAAAAGTAAACATCCACCTCCACATCCCAGATCAAAATAACACGAGGCCCAAGACCCGGGAAATCGCAGAAACCATTGCTTACTTGGGAGGGTGCAAGTGGTTTGCTGGTGGAGTCTACAAACAAGGAAGTTTACCGGATGGAGGGCTTCCCTGAGGAAGAAAGGGAAGTTGGTGCTATTTTAAACTTGGCCTTCCTTAACAGCCATGAATGTTGATTTAATGGACTCTGCCCCGAAATGGGAAGAAGGTGAAGAGAAGTGGAGAAATAGAGAAGTGGTCATTTCAGTAAACCAGGTATTTTCCAGATGAGAGTTTTAAGGAACAAGTCCTCAAAGGTAGGGCTGTCCTGGGTGAGAAGAATGTCATCTACCATCCTTCCCACTTGTCCCCCTGATCAGAATTCTCGTTCCCCATTGTCTTCCCACCAAGAGGAGTCTCAGTGTGTCTGTTTCCCTCTTGACTCTGTTTACTTCAGGCAGAGGTGCATGATGGGAAGTGATATCTATGTGAGGATTTTCTGGCTTTGCTGGGGGGCAGGGGCTGTGGAGGCACAGACTTTGCCCAGCACCATCGGGGATGTCAACGTGTCTATTGATGGTAACCGTAGTTCCTTCTAGCAAAGCCAATTCTTTGTAAATTACTCTCCTAGGGAATTAAAATCATTTAATAAGGAGAGGCTTGGGAGCCACATTGACCTGACTTGGAATCCCGATTTCCCCACTTTCCCTCTGCGTGCCACTGGGCAAGTTAGTGCACTTCTCTGACTCTCAGGATTCTTATCTGTAAACTGAGGTGGACAACCCTGACTTTACAGCATCCTTGGAGGTAAAGAGCCCGGTACCTCTGTGTGCCCGGTCAGCAGACATGAACACCCTGATTTCCATTGAGGGTCATTGTTGGCTAGGTACCTCTCTAGGGGACTGTGGCTGGATGTAGATCTTGTAAAGCTTCTTCGCCCGAAAAATTCTGCTCCATCGAAAGGCGATTTTCTTGTAGGTCTCACAGGCCATCCAGAATTGGATATTCTCATCGCTGTGCTCCAGTTTCAGGTATGCCGCATATACCACCGGCCCATCTAAAAATAATGGAGACATCACTTATTTTCCTGGGTCAAAATCATTAACAACTCTGGAAAACAGATAATGCAATGTAAAAAATAAAGTCTGGTCCAGCTGGTGTGGCTCAGTGGTTGAGTGTTGGACCTATGAACCACGAGGTCACAGTTCGATTCCCGGTCAGGGCACATGCCAGGGTTGTGGGCTCGATCCCCAGTAGGGGGTGTGCAGGAGGCAGCCGATCAGTGATTCTGTCTCACCATTGATGCTTCTATCTCTCTCTACCTCTCCCTTCCTCTCAAATATAGCAGTTGGTGCTCCTGGTGAAGAAATAGCTGAATGGATAGGCAAACCATTTCTGGTTTAACATGTGAAGCTGGAAGAAACAGAGTTCTGTGTTAACAAACAAAAAGCAACTTGATCTATTTTGTACTCAGAGGAATTTTTCACTGAGTGTTTCATCAGGAACGGGAAATAAGGACCTAAAATAAAGAAATGAGCTATGAAAGAGGAAAAAAAATGAGATACCAGCTAAAATCTGCAGATCCTGGAATGAGAGTTAACCAGCTACTTGGGTGGTTCGAGTGGACGAGTGGATAGGAGTAGGGAAGGGATTTGGAAACCAATGATTTTGTATCCCAAGTTTGGTTTATATTTGTATTCAGCTTAATTGTATAGTAGAATGTTTAGAGATGTTCATTCCAGAACCTGCCTGCGAATTACTGGGATGCTAATGCTGTGTGTTACTATATGATAGCCTGGTGAAAGCTGACGTGGACAGGAACCCGTCTGATATTTCAGGTCTGATGACGGCATGTTCTACAGAATCCCGTCTTCGTTAGCCTAATGTGTACATGTTACCCCAGTTAGCGGCTGAAAATGCAAATGTATTAAAAGTGTTCCAGGAATCTGAGTAATTCTTAAAGTCAGAAAGGAATGGCTCAGTCTAGCGTTTCTATTGACACAAGTGAGTTACAAGCCTTTCCAAGTCAGGCTCTGAAGCCCTTTCTGACTTTTTCAAAGCTGCTCGTTCCCGGGTATTACGTTCAAGAGACCGTGGGTGATTCTTCTCGGGAAAGTGAATTGGCATCAACAACAGACTCCGGCATTAAATTGAGAAGAGGGAAGAAAGAGGTCTATGTCGTGCACAGTGTACGCCTTTTTCTTGAAAACCACACTGGTGCCTGGGGACTCTCTCGCGTGTTCTTTTTAAAGCAGTCACTGAAATTGGTGTTTCAGGTGACACATGCCGAGATCTCGATGCAGACGGGGGTCCTGACGCTGCTCTGGGCTGAGTCAGAACAGTGGCCCATCTATTCTTCCAGGGCTGTTTTCTGCTGGGCAGTCAAGCTCACCCCATCATTGAATCCTCAAGGTGGCCTGTGCCTCGGTCTTCAGAAATGTGTCTAAAGCAGTTTTAAATTCCTTTTATTTTCTGTCGGCACTACTGGGGATAATGAATTCCACAATTCTACCAGCTTCTGTGTGATGTTTTTATAGCAAGTCTTCTGTTATATTGACATTCTCTGGGTTGGCTTCTGTGATATTAATCGTTCCTGGCTTTTCTCCTCATGTCTTTTTGCTCTGTTTTGATAAAAGTAGCTCAAAGTACTGTGGGTTGTTTTTAAATATAGAAAACTTCTAAAAAATAACCATTATTAACAATTTTTATATTTGCTTTTATTCTATAAAACCTTTGTTCATATTTAACTGCCTGTCTAACTAGTATTAATTTATTTACACAGATACACACACAAGTCAACCTATTGGTATTAAACGATGAAAGCAATTTTGTATCACTCTTGAATATTTAATATCATGCAGCAAACACTTTTTCCCCTTTCGTTTTAATAGTCCACTGCAAAAAAAAAAAAAAAAAGACAAAAAATAATAGTTCATTGCAGGGCTAAGCTCTGATACACTGATTTACCTCACTGTTATTGCCTATGTAGATTACTTCCCCATTTTAAGTTACAGATTATCCTACATTGAACATGTTGGTTTGTAAATCTTGGCATGTCCAATTATTTCCTTAAGATGACTTTAAAGGAGCTTAGGCATCTCAGTTTCTAGGAAAATTTCTCCGAACCTGCCACATCCCTGTCAGTTGACACAAAGCACCTAGTACACACTTACTTTGATTATGTCTCACCATATACCGTGGTCTACTGTATTTATTGGCTTACATCCATCACTCTCCCCCTCACCTCACCTGCACACCCTCACCTGCACCCCCTCACCTGTACCCCCTCACCTGCACCCTCTCACCTACACCCCCTCACCTGCACACCCTCACCTGCACCCCCTCACCTGTACCCCCTCACCCACACACCCTCACACACACACCCTCACCCGCACACCCTCACCCGCACACCCTCACCCGCACATCCTCACCTGCACCCCCTCACCTGTACCCCCTCACCCACACACCCTCACCACACACCCTCACCCGCACACCCTCACCCGCACACCCTCACCCGCACACCCTCACCCGCACCCCCTCACCTGTACCCCCTCACCCACACACCCTCACCACACACCCTCACCCGCACACCCTCACCCGCACACCCTCACCCGCACACCCTCACCCGCACCTCCTCACCCGCACCTCCTCACCTGCACCCCCTCACCTACACCCCCTCACCTACACCCCCTCACCTGTACACCCTCACCTGCACCCTCTCACCTGTACCCCCTCACCCACACACCCTCATCCACACCCTCACCTGCACACCCTTTGGGAACTGGGACTGCACTTCCTTTATGGGCAGGTGCCCAGAGCCCACACACTGCCCAACACACAACAGGTACCCGATCAGCGGATAAATGCCTGCCATTCAGGCCCCTGTGTCCCTCCTGCTTCTATCTTTTAAAATGACTCCCATAGGTTTTGAAAAGTGAAGCAGAGCCTAATTATTCAGCATCCAGGAAAAGCACCAAAGACCAGAGGATTATTATACTTGGCACACGGTTACTTGTTGGTTTTCTGAGAGCGAGACAAAAAAAAATGTACTCATGGAAGAGTGGTGTCTCTGAATGGCCAGGTTCTGTTGTTGTTTTGTTTTGTTCCCCGCAAGGGGACAGAGGACATGAGAAATGAGCGAAGACGAAGGTGCTAAGTGGGAAAAGCTGAGGCACGGCTGTGGGTAATAGGAGGGTTGGGGGAGGAAACCATGGCAACAGCAGGGATGAGCGGGGAGCTGCCAATCAACACTGCGCAGCACGATCTCTCCCAGGGGAAGGGAGCTGGGAGGGGGCTCTCCCTCCGCATCGGGATGCACACGAGGGGACCACGGTGTCTCGGTGATGCTGAATGTCCACCATAAGGAGGAAGGTGCCCAGGCCAGCCGATGCAGCCCCCTGGCGTGAACAGCACCCAGCAGTGTGATGACCGTACACGTTTCAGCCTAGGGTGGCCACGGCTGTTGGCAGGGGCTGTGATAACTGAGAAAGGGGGAGAGTGCACAGGCTGCCCCAGGATGATTTGGACCAAAATGAAACGATCGATGCCTTCTAAGGTCATTCCCGTCGCCTAGAAGGTCCCAGGCTCCCGCAGGCAGGCTAACTCCTCCGGTTATTCCAAGGCACTCACCTCAGAGACAGCTCCGGGCTTTCGGATCTGGGTTCTCCGCTGCTTGGCCTCTGCCCCAGGCCCCAGCGTGGCCGGCTGCTTCTCCTCATTCAGGGCTTAGCTCACATTTTGTCCCTTCTGACAGTTCTCCACTCCTCCAGTTGGGTTGCCCTCTCATGCCCAGCTTTCTTTGTCCTGCAGCCTGGCTTTCCTTTGTCCAAGGCCATGGCCACTTTCTGGAATTAATTACCTAACTCATTTGCTTGGTTGTCTGTCTCCTCCCTCTAGGGGGAGCAC